>NW_024609836.1:86887454-87487454 GCF_016920785.2 Ixodes scapularis | reverse complement strand
GAGTAGCTGAAACGCGCTTACGAAATGATGACAAGCTCTCCTCACGCACATCGTTAACAGTCGAGGACATTTTTATACTGTTACGGTTTTGCCTTAACCAGTCTCATTTTACATTTCGTGGAGAAGTCTATCACCAGATTGAAGGTGGTCCAATGTGTAGTCCGATTTCTGTGACTATGGCGATTCTGGTCATGGAGCATGTAGAGGAAACCGCTCTACAGCGGACTGTGCACCCAGTAATGTTTAATAGGCGTTACATGGACGACACTTTCGTAATTCTGAACAAAGATCATGTTAATGACTTTAATTTAACTTTGAACAGCGTTGAACCGTTATTCTAATTCACGCGTTAGGTTGAACAGAACAGAACGCCGCATTTCTTATATGTTAATGCATACAGAAACAGCACCTGACACATAGAAACAATTGTGTCCCGTAAAGCTTGCGACACAGGTAACTTCTTAAACTTGAGGTCACATCATCCGGTTGAGCACGAAACAAAAATCTTAAAACCCCCACTACATCGGTCCGAACACATTTCTTCTAGTCCGGAATCGCGAGGATCTGAAGATGCAGTTATTACCGACTGGCAGATGAAGCGGGATTATCCTAGACGTTTTACCGAAAACACGCGTAAGCAGACGGGACAAAGGAGACTGGAGGATAAAAAAGTGAAAGCCGTTTACAACTCCCTGTAACATCGAATTAGAGCGCAGCTCTTGAGGAGGAGGAGGGAAGGGTACTGGGGGGTGAAGTGACCTGGGGGGGGGGGGTCACGTGACCTTGGGGGTCACGTGACGATGCCGATGATGTCATTAGTGACGTCACTGATGACGTCATAAGTGACGATGACGATGCGAACTCCGATGACGTCATCAGCGATGATGACGATGACGATGCGGATGTCGGTGACGTCATCAGTGACGTCACTGATGAGGTCATCAGTGATGATGACGATGACGATGCGGATGCCGGTGACGTCATCAGTGACGATGACGTCATCGAGGAGGTCACGTGACCCTGGGGGTGGTCACGTGACCTCGGGGGACACGTGACCTCTGGGGGAGGGGTCACGTGACCTCTGGGGGTCACGTGACCTTGGGATGACCTTGGGGGCCACGTGACCTTGGGATGACCTTGGTTACGCCGACGCCGACGCCGCTCAAGCCGGGAACGGGCCCCTAAGAGCTGCGCTCTAAAATTGGAATGGAGCAGGCAAGCACCAATTTCGTATACTAAAGACGTTTTGGAGTCTATTCACAAGGCCCTCGCCCCTTTAAACACCCGAACAGCTTTCAAACCCCTTCTTATACTACGTGTCCTTGTTTTTAAGCGAAAAGGCAACCCCCCCCCCTCCTCCCCATCAAAGTCCCAGTGTAGGTTTTGTGTAAAATTTGAACTGTCTAGATTGTGACGCATCGCATATTAGGGAGACCGGCCGCAAACGTTTGCACCCGTATGAAAGAGAACAAAGCGTGACGGGGGGAAATACACAAAAGCCACTAGGGCGAACGGGTGGTTGACCACTGTTGGATAACGAGCCACAGTTTTGACTTCGAAAATGCGTCGCCCTTGGCGTGCGAACAAGGGTGGGGTCCACGAAAGTACTTGGAATTATGCTGCGTCAGGAATGATTCATCTGCCTCTAACTCCAACCCTGGCTCCCTTCCTGAAGTGTATGCGGACCTCCTTAAACAGGATTTCTGGTTGGCGTTTTTCTCTTGAAACAGCGCGAAAGTTACACTTTCAAGAATGACTGCGCGAATATTACACCTTCGCGCTCTCTCAAGATGATCCCACACAAACTAGCGTTATCCCCCCATCTTAAGCGATTTTTTCATTACATCCTCTTGGCTTTACTGATTATGTCTTCCCTATGGGAGACGAAACGGCTGATCAAATTGTTATTTGTGTTACGTTAAGTCGGTGTAGGTTGTTTCAGCATGATGAGTCCCGGCTTCTGAAACATTTTGCATTCCTTGTTTTACGTTGGAGAGTGTTCACGCTCCCTTTCAACGGATGGAACCATAGGTGGCTTTCACTAGACACCATACTTGAGGTGACTACTCACAGCGCATGCTCGGGATGATTCATGTTGATGGTCTCCCAAAGAAGACACTCTTGATGGTGTACAATGCCTGTTGCAAGCGTTGTAGAAGCCTGCCGTCAGCACGTGCTCAGCAGTAGCGAGCTCAGCTATGGCTGCCAGGTGAATACCACCTATCGAATCATGTACGAAACTAGGCAGCCGATGGCTAGCATAGTTATAGCGTTGCGAAGCACCATTGGCATTGAACCTGGCCATGACGACGCTTCGCATATTTCGGCATTTGTTCGCTCGGGTAGGTCACGTTTTACTGAAATGCGAAGTATTCGCAGAGTGAAGTTGCTAACGCTAGTAATTGTCAGCCACGTCTTGCACCGGTGCCACGCTCCATCAAACCGACGAAGTTTGGATCGCACGTACAATCATAAACGTTGCCTTGGAGAATATAAAGGCTTAAAGACGAGTCGGAAACGAATTTAGCAGCTGGCTTGGTGGAATAATAGAGGGGAAGGAGCTCATGATAGTTAAAAAATACGAAAATAACTCATGAACTTTCTTTTAATTTACAACTATCTTGCGGAACAGAGTTGGGCTTTATTGTGCCTGATGCGACAGCATACACTCGTCACACACATCGTGCGCAGCAACATGTCCGCGTGTGGAACCATCAGGTTTGCCTGGAATGCGGTTAAATAGAAAGAAAAATTAGAGACAAATTCTCAGCCTCTGGATAAAAATTGCTCACCGACGCATTCAATGAAAGTAGCGAAAGCTTCGTGGCAAAGATTTTCGATGGTGCGGTTGGTAATTTTAAAATAACAATGGCGGCGGACCACATCTGTGCTATATGCTCACCGAAACGTAGTATAAACTCAATGATTAAGTGGATACGCTAGACAACTATGATTTATTTAGTTTAAATCGAAGCAATAAAAACGAAGTAGGTTTGTGCGTTCAAGTAAAAAAAAAAGTCTGGAATGTCATATTATTGGTTATTTCACAAAAATAACAAACGACTATAAGCTCCTAACTTTGAACTGTTCATACTCCGTATTTTCATTTGCTTATTGCACACCAGATGGAAAGCTGTCTAACTTTCTTGAGTTTCGAAGTGTGTTTTTCAGGTTTATTGGTAAAAATAACTTCACTTTTTGTTTCGGGTAAGACTTCAATGATGTGATGACTTGATGATGACTTTATCTCAACCTCAACTTGACTTCATGTCGCTATATCAGTCATATGGATTACCTAATATTATTTCGCAACCTACTCGTATAACACCATCGTACGAGACCTTGCTGGATCTATTTGTAACAAATGATTCCACGACGGTGTAATTTTTTGGTGTGATCGGGCAAACTATTAGAGACAATCTGCCAATTTTTATGTTTGCTGATGCAGGCTTTTCTTTAAAGGTTTAGCATCTTGTACAACCACTGCTGCCCCTACCAATTGCAACATATTCCCCGCAAGTCTCGTAAACACTAGGTGACGCAGGAAATACGAAAAATGATAGATACAAAATGTCCTCTATCCTCGGTTTGTGCAGAGTAGGAATATGAATATCTTAGGTACTTTTAAAAAGTAAAGAAATCAGTTGATGAAAATATTAAGACAAGCTAAACTTTTATATTTTAATAATCTGGTTTTAGGTAATAAAATATTCGATATTGTATGGAAGAAATTGAATAACGTATTCAAACGTGGGGCGCATGAAGAGAAAATTATTACAATTAAAATTGATGCTACTAAGGTGCACAATGGGAAGTTTTAGCGGAAAAATTTAATGGCTATTTTGTTAAACCTGTTCAAGTTTCGAAGGTTTCCAGGCATGTGTTTAGCGTTTCTGACAGGATTTTTTCATTGACGAGAATGAGGTATTTTTAGACTTTAATAACCTAAAAATAATCTGTCTCGATGTATACGAGGTTCAGATTCAACAAATTAAGCATGTAGTATGGATGATTGTACCATTCTTGACCCACATTTTCAACCTTGGAATAAAAAAAAATGAAAGCCGTTTACAACTCCCTGTAACGCCGAATTAGAGCGCAGCTCTTGAGGAGGAGGAGGGAAGGGTACTGAGGGTCACGTGTTCTTGGGGTCACGTGACCTGGGGGTGACGTGACCTGGGGGGGGGGGTCAAGTGACCTGGGGGAGGGGAGTCACGTGACCTTGGGGGGGGGGGGGGTCACGTGACCTGGGGGTGCGCCACGTGACCTCGGGGGGGGGGGGGTCACGTGACTTCACGGTTACGCCGACGGTGACGCCGACGCCGCTCAAGCCGGAAACGGGCGCCTAAGAGCTGCGCTCTAAAACGGAACATTTCCTTAAAAATGCAAGTTGCAAAAGTGATGTGCTATGTTAGGCTGAAGATAAAAATTATTTGGGTAATTATAGAGCAATTTCCGTTCTACCTGTATTCTCGAAAGGATTAGAAAAACGTATGCATCACAGCTTGTACCTTTTTTTGTGAGAGGTTTTCAATCATCACGCCCTGTCAATGTGGATTTAGGAAATGTCGCTCAACGGAACTTGCACTGTTAATAAAATTAAATAGTTTTATTTAATATCCAACAGAAACAGTGAACACTTGGACTTTTCATCGATTTCTTAAAAGCGTTTGACCGCATAAATTATGACACATTAAAAAAAGTGTCTTTCTGGTATTCGCAGAGTTGCTTTAAATTTGATCAAAAGTTATCTACATGGCCGCTATCAGTGGGTAAAAATAAGTAAAAACCGATCTAAGGCCGATAGCAGCTGTTGTGCCCCAAGGCAATATATTGAAGCATAGCCTCTTGTATACTGGCAAAGTCTGGCAGATCACCACGAGAAGCGGCCGCCGAAATAGAAAATGTCGAGCAGTAGACAACGTATCAGAGGAGAGCCACGCGACTCGCGCCCGCTGTGGCGAGACGCCTAAACACACTTCCCCCGAGCGAACAAGTGTGTTTCTGGTCCTCGCCGCTGCAAACGCTGTGCACTGACGTCCAGGTTCCCCCAGAAATGACTCTTTGATGTTCTGTGCTACCAGATCCTCGCGCTCCAAATCTGTGACCGGGCACTCTATGGCTCCGTCGTCTAACTGTCAGGCTTTGTGAGTATAGAGGAGCTATGATTGGAGCGACTGCTTTTTAATTTATGTATTAATGCCGCGCGCTTGGCCGAGCAAGCAACGCTCGGTCACGGACTTTTAGAAGATTCGTGTTTGTTCTTACTCGGGAGTGCAGTCAACTGAAACTCTATGCTCTACGACAACGGAAAGACAACCAAATCAAATAAGAAACAGTGATTTAGTATTTCCCCCCGATATAGATGACAATGATCTGATTGAAATTGTAAAACAATTAAAGACTAATAAAGCAACAGGGTTGGATCAAATTAGGGCTAGAGATAAATATTACATCACTGTAATGAAACATGCGTTACTACAGTTGCACAATCTTATATTCTCTAGAGGCATCATCACAAGAAGTTTAAACCATCCGTCGTTAGGCGTATAAAAAAGAAAGGTGAGAAAAATAAATTCCTAAATTATAGACCAGTATACGTATTTTCGGTGGTAAATTATATTATGGAAAAATACATTATTAAAGTACTTACGTGCTATATCGCAAAATATAGCCTATTACCTCACACGCAATGTGGATTCAGGGAACATATAAGAAAGAGTGATTTTCTAGAAAACTTTTTTGACTAAGAAATGAAAACATGGACGACGGTAATTATGTTCTAACTTTACTCATAAATTTTACCAGGGCTTTCGAAACAATAATTCATAATATAGTAATGGAGAAACTATATAGTAGTGGGACTCGAGGGAAGACATATGAGTTATTCCGAAATTATCTTACTGATCGGTTTTAGGTAGTACTTCTAGGCCCAAAATACAGCAAGGAAATTAAGGTCAAACAAGGAGTACTACAAGGTACAGTCCTCGGTCAACTACTTTTTAATATATATGTTAACGAGGTAGCACAGGTTAGGTTAAAAGTAAGCTCATTCAATTTGCGGATGACACGGTAATTGTATACGCACATAGAAATTACGAAGTGGCGGTAATGACGGTACAAGATTATATACATAAAATTATTCAATGGTACCGTAAAAACCAAATAACCGTAAACGTTCCCAACGTGCAAGTAATATGCCTTAAAAATCCAGGAAAAAAATCGTTAATGAAGTTCCAATAAAAATGCATGTTATGAACTGCAACAATTGCTTGTGCATCCCGCTAAAATACGCTGATAATGTCAAATACCTGGATATGTACATAGACAAACATGTAAAATGGGATATTCACATATGCCAGGTTTGTAAGAAATTAAAGATATTAATGGCACATATGTACCATATCCCAGAACCAGTGTAGCGATCGATCCATACTTAAAATGATATAGAATGCTCTGGGGAAATCCGTACTTCAATATGGAATAACAGTTTCCGGGCACTGAGCCAAGTATTCACAACTAAAGATAGAATCGATTCAAAAAAGGATAGTTCGGAATATTGGTTACCGAAGCGAAGAAACTAATATTTCAGATTATATGCATAAATAACTAGGAATGCTACGTTTCAGAGATCAAATGATGTATGATATTTTTATAAAACGTTATTTCAACAACAAATATAGGCGGGACAACGAAAAAGAAAGACTATAAGACCAAAAACAAAATTCGTTTAACCATTTATCAAGACAAAATATGGAGAGGCCAAACTGAAATATTACGTACGTACCTAACCTTTATAATGCATTACCGGATGAGCCACATAAAATAAAATCCCCTAGAATAGAAAAAAAAGAACTAGCAAAAAGGTGGATAATTGAACAGGCAAAAAAAAAAAAGACCCATAAAATGTAATAGGAATAAATAATACGAGTAGAGTATCCTCGAATACGCGGAATATGAAAGGCCATCTTTTCTCTTTGATTATTAAAATTGCCTTGTAAGTAACGAATTTTATTTTCCCTCACGATATGTAAATACTAATTCACTTATTGGTCGGGTTTTACAAATGTACTCACCAAGTTAGAGGAATTAATATAAGCAGTAAAAGCAGGTGGAACTGTTGTAATTTATACTTATATTGGTATGGCTTGTTGCTTTTAGTTATCTGTGCAATAAAGAGCAGCCGCTCCTGTCGCATCCCACGCACAAGCCATTATTGGCTTATGTGGGCTTTATATTGCATTATTTTTTCCAAAGAAGTTAATTAAAGATGTTTTTTTTTATATTGAATGATATACATAACGTTTATCATTTCGTCCCGCTTTCTTATTCTCGAAAGTGTCTGCTCATTGTCGCGCCGAACGCTCGACGCTCGAACTTTTTGGGCCAAATTTTCAAGATGACGACTCAAACTAGATAAGGAGCTGCGCGGCATCTCGTTGAGTCAGTCTCGCTCTCGCTTGCTGTTACGCCGCCAAATCGCCACCCGCTTTTCTGCTGTATCGACGCTTGTTCTTTATTTTCTTTGGCACAAGCTCGTGCATTAAACTTTCAGTTTTAAATATGATTTTTACCGCTCCTGCTCCTGTCATTCGTGACAATAATAATAATCTTGTAAGTATCGCGAAGAGTATAATCTATGTTATTTGTGCAGATGATGGGAGTATGTTTTTTTCGGGAGTAACAAATGAAATTATGAGCAACGCGAGCAGTTTACTGACTAAGCTCTGTCCAGGGGTACTTTTAAATTCATTGCAGTTAAATGTGGGTAAAACTAAGGCCGTCTTATTTATATCGTGAAATAAACTTTGTCGTTATACCAATATGCTTGCCCTTGGTGCGTGTGTTATCGATATTGTAGAAAACGTAAAAGTTCTGGGGGTAATCTTTAACCAGCATATGGCTTGGGACGAAATGGTTGAACAAATCCATAAAAAACTTTCGAGAACAATCGGTGTTATGTACACATATAGATAAATAATGCCCAACTCGGTTGTGAAACTCATTTCTAGCTCTCCTTTTTGTGCGCAATTTAATTATTGCTTTTAGTGTGGGAGTAATACAACCTCAACAAATATCGAGGAAAATTCACATCCTCCAAAAAAGAGTCATTCGTATTATACGTCATGCTGCCTATGACAGTCACATAGACCACTCTGTAATAAACTCAGTATCGTACAAACTCCTAATAATTAGAGTTGTAAATTATCTCTTATATATAAAAAAAGAATTTCAATTAGAATGATAATCTGCTCCTATAAATTTCCAACCTTTTGCTTATGGAAATGGTTTACAACACTCGTTGCTTGAATACTTGGTTAGTGCTGCACTCCAGAATATGTTATTGTGATGAAATGTTACAACGTACCCTTCCCTGCCTTTTAAATTGTTGCAGTGAATGAGTATAAACATTCTATGCGAGAGTGGGAAATATGCGCGTTTTGTTTTTGTTCTTGAGTTTTATTGATATTTCATATACGTAAGTTGTAAATTGATTTTATAATTATTTCTATCTTGAGGCTCTTGTTAAGCTGCAAACTTCGTATGTTTTTTTGTTTTTTTCTTCCTCTCTGAAGGGAGGCAGAGGCTTGCGAAGTATCGCTTTAGTTGCTTTATTTTCTTCCTTCCGTCTCCAAACTGGTGAAAGATAAATAGTTTGTGTTTTGAAATTAAACGAAAGACGTTTTATTCGGTGTCAAATAGAAGTTTGAAACTAACTGAACACCGCCTAGGCTATCTAATAATAAATAGCTATGTATCCTCTTCCTTATAAATCCTAATGCTTCTCTTGCGATAAGCATGTTTATGAACATAAATTATAGATCTTTCAAGCAAAACCGATTTCACAGCATTTTAATCTTGAACACATTGGACATTTCTCGCAGTTAGCCTTTGCCTGTTCAATTTATAATTCAATTAAATCAAAATGAAGATCATTTAAAAAACGCGAGGTAGATAATCTTCCGATGAATCGAAATAGCACATAAAATCTGAGCACATGAACCTTTTTTTTTTAAAATGAAATACATATTTCACGTTTCACTACTACTGTTGATAGCCATAAATGACCAGACGATTTCTTGTTGTTGTATCGGCGCGTATTGATACATCTGGCTATGGGATTGCATACATACGTAATATAATATCGCTTTGGACTTTTAGATAACTAATGTTCTTTCTGTGTTTAATACATTTTTAATTGGTGATTTTATTTTCGTTGAGGTGTGTTACTGTATTGAAATGTTAAGAGCTACGTTTGAACTTTGCAATAAAAAAGTGTAAAACGTCGACGATATTTTAATTTTTTTTTTACATGTGGCAGGGACGAAGACAGTAATTGCAGGAAATTCCATATAAACACATTCGGTCAGCTGGTGCCAACCGTTAGATAAAAAACAGTCAAAGTAATACCTTACACGTGACGTTTCAACGATTATTGTCAACGATTCTTGGCATTTCCTAACTATCATTGAGCCCAACTAAGTTGTCCGATTTTACCAGGTGTTACACGGTACATATTTCTAAGAACGCCAACTTTCGATCCCAGTTGAAACAGACAAAGCCAAAACTGATGTCACAACTTTTACGTGATGCAGATGAATTTTATGTACACTTTTAATTTATTGTAAACGTTAAACCGCAAAATATATTGAACTTTATTTTTATTTTTAGAGTACAGAAACGATAACCGAAACGTTTGATGTAAGTTTAAGCAAGAGAGACCTAACGGAAGTCTTATCGGCACCGACATCACAATGGCCGCGTTCGCCGAGCGTCGTCTTTCACGACGTGCTGTGATCGTTTTAGCTGCAGCTTTGGCTTTGAATCCTGCGTGTTCCGACAATAGTTGCTGCTACGATACTTCTCCAGATCCCTCCCCCAATCTTCCGCAATAGTAAGCGCTTCGCTGGCGCTGGTCATTGGCGTAAATGCGGTGGACGCCTCCATCTTTAGCTCTATTAGCGCAAACCTCCACCAGTTAACTGAGGTAAGCGAGCTCAGTTCAACTCAATGATGTTGGCGGATCAATGACAGTTTGCGCAGCCGTGAAACTCCGGCCGATCCCTATTGCGTAAACCGTCCTTGGCTCAATAAAAGTTGACAGCACTCGTGTAACTATGGTCCATATAAAGAAGCAATAGGTCTAAACCGTAGAAAATTTTAAAAAAATTCGCGCGATTGGTTCTTTCCGAGTTAGCCGAGTCGGCTATCCTGGCGCGGACTTTGCCGGACCAGGAAAAAGCGACAATTGAACGGGTTTAAAATCTTGATAACCGTTATACGACAGGTCTGCGAACCTATTTTATGACGTTTGCCCACGTGATACACAAAATCGAACAGGCCCGTGGACTCGTCCCCGGATTCGTCCTTGCGGTCCGCGGACCAGCTCTGGAGTTTTGGATGTCGTTTTTTGCCTGGAACATGACTAATTTTGAACCGCGAAAAAGGTGACGTCACTGATTTCGCAGGAACTTGCCCGGGGACATGCCCACCGTGTGAACACACCTTTGAGCATTTTTATGGGAACACGGTACCTGATGCACCGATGAAAAGCGAAGGAAAATTGGGAAGATATTAACAACGCCAAAGGTCTACAAACAACTTGAGCGTGAAACAGGATCTCTGCAAGAAAATAAATAATATATCTGGTAATGGCGCCCTTTGAACTTTGCACTTTTAATTGGGGTTTGGGAGAATTAATGTAGAAGCTTCACTGTAGGTTTTTGATAAACAACAACCCGAACAGCACCACGACCGCCATCTTCATCATTACGACGAAGAACAGCATGAAGGTCAAAAACAAAGAAATACGACTGCAAGGGTCCAGTGCCACGTCAGGTTCTTTGGATTTCTGTGCTGTCCTTTCTTTCGTTGTCTACCTGAAAGAAAACGAACGAAACAAATGCAGCAAGCACGAAATAACACCAAGCACGACAACAACGACGTCGACAGCGAATACCGCAGCAATGACAACCAAAACGGCAAAAAAAAAAAAAAAAAACTGCTGGTTGTGGCGAATGCCGCATTTCTGGGCGAGTTATTCGCCTGCCTCTATCCATCACGCCGGAAACAGATTCTTAATACGCGCGGAGACGTCCATGTCCACCGAGTCATCACCCTAGCTGTCTTCGGCTGACACAATTCGTGCGTCTGTTCGCGCCCTAGAGCAATTACGCGCTTTAGATGCATCGTTGACTGGCAATAACCAGGTACACAAACCGATCAAAAAGCTTTAGCTGATGAATCGGGGACCCTTCATAAACTAATTATTCACCTGTCAATTCGGACGTTTGGATTAATTGTTTCTATACCATTATATCACTGCGCCAGTCAGTGTTTTTTGCGTTTTTAATAATGCGCCAATTTGTGTGTAGACGAAAAGCTAACTGGCTTTGCCTCTACCACGGTGGTACTTACTAACTGTAGGAACGCAAACGCCGATGGCCGGATGCAGGAGTTCGTTGTTCGGCGCTTGCCTTCGAACGGTTACTGCTAAGAACAAGGAATCCAAGATGTGACAACCATCACGAAAGGAAAAAAAAGCAAATTTTAAAATAACATAACGAGCTATAACCAAAATAAGAAAAAAAAAAAAGCCCATCAACTGCAATGTTTATCCCAATCCCCGAAAAATGCAGTGGAAACACCCTTTGGATACCGAGTTTTGTCCGTATGTTCAAGATAAGTGGAGCATTTTACTTTGTCAAACTATATATAGTGTGGTATTCTCAGTCACCGCCTGTCCGAATGGAGGCAAGCTATAATGATATCATTTATTGAAGGCTTGCCTCCGGCGGCTGACGCCGCAGTGCCTGATGAGCCTCGCTCCAGGCTCTTTGTTTTCGTCGGCCTCGTTCCCCGGTCACTCTACGCGCTCTGCCAATCAGCGGCGTAGGGGGGGGGGGGGGGGGGGGGGGTGCTGGGCGTTACCTTTTTGCCAGATCTGGAAATTGAAGCTGACGAAAGCACGCTGGGATTTCATTTTTCATGTATTTTGTCAATAAAGGCAACGTGGGCATTATTTTGTTTACATCCCACTGCTATAGAAGCTCGCTACATGGCACGTAAACAGCGTCACGGTAAGGATCCTGGCCCAGGCCGGGGGGCGGGGGGGCTTTGCCCCCCCCCCCCCCCCTCGTTTGGATCTTACTAGGGGGGGGCACGAACCCCGATGGCCACCCCGAAGTCTACGCCTATGCTGCCAATACCACCATGTGAGGGGAGTCGGATCCATTCGAGTGGATCTCTAACATAGCCGCGGTTGATAGCGCATGATAGTAACCATTGATTCTTTTTATTTATTGATAGCAACCAGTGATCAGTGACATCAACTCGCCGGAACAGTGTCACGACCAGGGTGTAAGATAGACAGGTGGGGAAACGGCCCATAGAAGCCTACTGCAGCGCCGTGACCGGATTGTGTACTCGTCTGCTTGCGGGTACCCCCGATTTGCGACAGATGGCACTGCGGCGAGAGGAAAAGAAAATGGAATCGGATTTGCATGAAACTCAATGGGAGACTGCACGAAATAAACCGAGAGCACGACAGTCCTCCATTAAAAATTCACGAGAAATCGTCTCCGTCAGTTTAGCCGGTCGGTCGCCACTGGTCGCCCACCCGGAATGAGAGTTCGCGGTGCTCCACATAGTTGGCGCCACAGAAAAAGAGAAAACCGAGGGGGACACAATCCGGTCGCTCATTTGGCTCTCGTTTCCCCACCTGTCTATCTTACACCGTGCTCACGACCCGGACGTCCGCATATGTATAGATGCTTAGATGTATATGTATAGATGCAACAAAGACATGCACGCGCCACATAGCCTCAAAACTTTCCCGAAGGGTTAACACATCCACACGGCGTCGATTATTGATCGGTATCCAAGCGTGCGAAAACACAGAGACGCAGAACTTCGGCATTTTAAGGTATGTCCTTTGATCCCGCAGCCTGTCCGCGAGACTTAATTTCGACGACTAGTGCTAGTGCCTTTTTCTTGCGGTGATGCGCTTTCGTAAAACTATCCACGGGCTCTCAAAGACAGCTCTGACTGTTTACTCAGGGTTTTCAAAGAAGTATTCGAGGAATTACCGCGAACGAGAAGTAAACATGTCTTTCAGCACGCAGCCGCTCAGCCTCTCCAACGCTTCGCCTGACTGATTTTACGCAGGTTCAAGACGGCCGATTCGGAACTTCCGGTGGTCGCCCTTGCTCTGCAGCGACTAAGCGTGGATGCGCGATCTAGCAAATTGATGTATAGATCAGTGGTTGATATAGTCCGTGTTCCAAAATTTACTCGATCTTACTCCGGGGTAATGGTTTCGTGCCTTGGCGTTCGAAAACCTACCAGTGTCCAGCGTTTTTCAAACTGTGTTGTCACGTGACACCGCCCGCCGGAGTAAATCGGATCCATTTGGGTAAGATTTGGAACACAGCCATAGTCTTTCCCTTGGCCTACCTCCAAGTTTTCGGCGGAGCTCGGGTAGGAGCTACTGGGTGTCCCAAGGAACGGCCAGGCTCTTTAAATCGACCGCAAAATTCGGTTTCTTAACCTATATCGCGCTAGGACTTTGTGCAGCGTTGCCCACAGATGGTGCATATTTTTGGAAAATTTGCAACGAGTGAACTTACCCGAGGAAAAAGTAGAGAGAGAAAAAGGCTCAGCTCCTATGGAAACGCAGCGAAGCCACCGGTCTTCAAACATTACGGCGCCGTTTCGCTTGGGAGACAAGAGATGGCGCAAGCGGTCGCGACGCCAACTGCCGCCAACGAACGAGCATACGGCGCCGAGAGCCAGCGTCTTTAGCAGACGATCTTTTCGACTCCAAAGCGGCGCGAACTTTTCTGATATTAGTTTCCAATACCTTATTTAATCATCCTTACTAATGAAACATATTGAATGGACACATAATAAATTAAAAAAAATGGTTTGTCGGGTTATTTTGACTGTTTTTTTTTGTTGTGGTACTTATGTCGTCTGCTTTGCAGTTCCTTGTTGTTACCACGCCTGTTTGTGATTCTGCGATCGTCGCCACCTGCGGAACGCGAGCCGCTTTTGAGTCAAAAAGATCGTCTGCTGAAGACGCCGGCTCTCGGCGCCGTATGCTCGTTCGTAGGCGGCAGTTGGCGTCGCGACCGCTTGCGCCATCTCTTGTCTCCCGTGCGAAGTGGCGCCGTATTGTTTGAAGACCAGTGGCTTCGCTGCGTTTCCATAGGAGCTAAGCCTTTTTCTTTCTTTACTTTTTCCTCAGGTAAGTTCGCTCTATGCAAATTTTACAAAAAAAAAAAAATGCACCACCTGTGGGCAACGCTGCACAAAGTGGTAGCGCGATAGGTTAAGAAACCGAATTTTGCGGTCAGTTTAAAGAGGCTGGCCGCTATTTGGGACACCCGGTAGAACAAGGAGATTTGATTCCAGTCTCTCAGATTACAGGAAAAGTTGACCCTTTCCAAAAGATGGCGCCGTCTCGTAACTGCTGCGCCAATAACCCGAGTATGCCAATGGTTGAGCAGTCTTTCTGAGCACGAACTGGACACGAAGACTTCATCAGCGGTCGGCGTGAACTCGGCTCGTATCCAGAACGAGCTCTGAGCCCGCGTTCCTTTGCGAACTCTGATTCAGTCACAACATTGGTCACAGGCTTTATGCCCAATAAATGGCCACAACAAGTGTTGCTCGATAGGTTTTGAGAAGGGTTCATTGAGAGGTAAGAGATAGAACTTGCGTGGCCACAGGTGCAACAGACAGCCGGATGAACTGACAAAACTCAAATTGTCCGGGATTTAAATTGACCACAAAGACAATATACTTATATATAAAAAGAAAATATTGCGTAGGATGCCGAAAAGTACAAAGTAATGAAGTCGCCCTTCCAAGCGTTGTTAATATTTGAAAGAATTTAGTGATTCTAGTTTCGGCCTGGGTCAGGCCTTCTTCGAGACTGTTTGCAGAACTCGTTTGCAAAGTTGTTTTCGGTTTACGGGCCCGGGACACATCACGTGACACATGACGTGTCAAACTGTCCTAGTCTACAACAATGCCTGTCGACAAAAGACAATTACGCTCAGTCGACGTTCAAAATAATTTCCCTACACAAAAACAACAACATACACCAAAAAACAAACGAACACAGTAAGCACGTTAAAGGAGAGCCCCAGAACATTGAAAGAGGAGCAACAGGTAGCAACCTGTTGCACCTCTTTTTTGTTTCGGAGCCCTACACGCGTCAAAACATAGAAGAACTGCAAAAAGTACAAAATAAGGCGCTTCGCTTTACTTTTAATGATTACAGATCAACCTCATCAGTTAGAAAATTGCGCAATAAAGCTGGATTTCATACGATTGAAGCGCATATGAAAATAAATCGTCTCAAAAAACGTTCTTCTGAATTGTTAGTGAATCCCAGAAGTTAGAAAAACAAAAATATATACAGTTTCCGACTCCGATATTTGTTAGATATACGCATAACAGGCATATTGATCCCTATCCGTACTTTTCTGATGTATTTAAATTTTCGCTCTTTGTGAGATTTACAGATGATTGGAATAGTTTGCCTGAAACCATTGTAAATAGTTCAAGCGCATATGTGTTTAAACGAAGCATTTCCTCGAGTTTTCTGTTGTAATGTCGTACCGCATATTTTGATTATGTGCACTTTTCCAGTATGTACCCCCTCCTGCCTAGGCCAGTGAATACTGGCAATAATAAATAATAAAAAAAAAATACCTGGCGATGGTTATGGCCCGTTGAGTAGGAAGATCTGGTCAACTTCTAGAGAGCGTGCGAGAGGGCCGGTTTCATTCGGGTCTCTTGGGCCAGTAGGCTTCTGGGCGTACTGCCATGGTCATGCTAGGCCGTCGGGGTAATCGCGAAGTCATCTGTGGACGACTCAGACGATTACGAGTGCGTGAATAGCTGCCTGTTCAACAAGTACCAATTGTCGGCAGAAGCGTTCGAACGAAAGTTCAGGGGCGTGACCGAAAATTCGGAGGCCAGTTATGCCAAGTTCGCTTACGAACTTCGATCGTACCTTGTCGAGTGGATGAAGGTCGCCGAGTTGTATGACGACAAATAGAAAATACTGGAAACGTTCGCGCTTGAACAGTTCAATAAAACTCTCCCTGAAAGCACGTGGACCTGGATTCACGATAAGTTAGGAGTAGGCATTGTTTATCGGGCCGTTGGCCTTTGCCAATGAGAACAACTTCCGCAGAAGAGGTAAAGATGGAACGGTGAGAACCTTCGAGAAGGAAAGCGGGGATGAACGGAAAAGGTGAGGCTGGAGAATACCAGAGTCGCCGAAGTAGGAGGGGATGGAGTAGGGTGCCTCCAGGATATCCCGGGACAGCGAGAACAACACTCGGGAGAAGAAACCCTTTGAGGGTAGGAAGTCGATAAGGTGCATTAATTGCCACAAATCTGGGCACATTTTCTCGGCATGTCAAAAACCGAAGGTGGTCTTAGTCTGCGCGAACCAGTGCAAGGAAAATGATGAGCTCTTAGTCCTGGGTCCGTATCTTTTCGACATGACAGTGAACGGAAAGTCGTACCGTGTGTTAGGCGACAGTGGGGCTACTATTCACCTAGTTCATTCGTCGTACGTTACCGAAACCAATTACAATGGGAAGTGTAGTTGGTTCAAGTCGGTGCTGGACGAGAGGAGCGTGTGTTTCCCCGTGTCCGATGTTCTGATTTCTGAACCGCTCGGGGAGGTGCGTACTGTGGCGGCTGTTTCGGACAAACTGCCACCACAGTACCCCTACGTATTTTCGAGCCTGACGAACAGGGTTCTGAAAGAACAAGGCAAGAGCCTCAGGGAGGGACACGTTCAAGCGCACACGAAGGCTGAGGCTCGCGAAATTTCCACGCGGTTCAGTTATGGCGAGGCTAGCGCAGGGGATACGAAAGATCCGCTGGCGGGGGTCTCTGAGAAAACCAGTTAATAATAATAATAATAATAATAAATATTTTATTGTCCCGTTTTCAACACAGTACATAGACCGGCCCGCAAAAGCATGGGTATGCTTGTCGGCGGGACCTGGCGTCCAACAGGTTGCTTACATAGTTATAACAAAGCATGCATTTTTTGCATTTAACTAAACAAACCCAAAACAAAGAGAACTATACCCGACAAGAGAACAAGGGAAAAACGTGGTCCATTTCAGTCACCTATAGTCTGGCAGCACCATTCTCTCAGGTCTTGTTTTAATCTTTTTAGGGAATCCAGGTTATGCATTCTTCTGGTAACTTATTAAAATAAAAAGGAACATAGTATGACCTTGCATTCTTTCCATATTTAGTATAAATTCTAGGAAGAATGAACTTTTCTGTTCACCTCAAAATTCGTTCCCTTGTTAAAGGAATTTTAAAATCACTCCTGAAGTAATGTTTCACTAAAATTACATAACAGTGCAATCTCTCAGTAGTTAACACTCCCGCTGCATTCAATTTCTTATTTTTCTCTACTTCTTCGTACATTGTCCCATATGTGATATTACAAGCAATTTTATAGAGGATATTATCGATTTTTGATTTTTTATAGTTGGAACACATTCCGTATAGCGAGATTCCATAACGTAGGATAGACTCACCCAGTGCGTTATATACCCTCTTTCTCAGAGAAACGTTCAAAACACTACGTAACCTGTACAAATAGGCTGATACGGTTCTCATTTTTTTGATGATATATTCTACATGATCATTCCATAAAAGATTTACATCCAGATGAATTCCTAAATATTTGGTTGTTAGAACATAATCTAATGGTACGCAGCTACAAGTTTTGCAACTATCTGAATGAAGAAACAGTGGAGTCGACAAGTTAACATGTTTGTACGGACTATGAAAGCACATCAACTTAGTTTTACTAGAATTAACAAAAATATGATTGTTAGAAAACCATGTCATTAATAATTCGATATCTTTCTGAAAAGTTGAAAGTGCGCTTGTTTCATCGCTATGTTCTAGTACCAGGGCTGTATCATCTGCATATTGATACACTCGAGATGCAAGAGATAGTGCTCCAATTTGATTTACGTAAATATTAAACAGTAAAGGTCCTATTGTTGATCCCTGTGGTACTCCCGATTTAATTCGTATTACATTGCTTCTACAGTCTCTTATTTTAACCCGTTGATATCTATCTGTAATGTAATCCTGCAAAAATGTATAAAAAGGCCTCCTAAAACCCATATTTCTTAGCTTTAACAAAAGTTTTTCATGATCGATTGTTTCAAAAGCTTTTGTCAAATCGAGAAAAAGGGTTAACGCAAAATGATTCTTGTCTAGACTGAAACTGACATAATCTGTAAAATCTTGCAGCAAAAGTTCAGTGCTCTTATTCTTACGAAATCCGTACTGGGATGAGCGTATTAAATCATACTTTTCACAATATGCAGTCATTACATTGAATATCCATTTTTCCATAATCTGTGCAATAACTGGTAATATAGAAATAGGTCTGTAATTTGAAACGTCCTTTCTGTCGCCATTTTTGTGTAACGGTCTAACTATAGCGGTTTTTAACTCTACCGGGACATGCCCCGTTAAAAAACTGTCGTTTATTATTTTTAATAAAACTAATTTTAGCTTACAAAAATTATGTTGAATATCCCTTAAGCGTATTTTATCAATCCCCGCAGGTTTTGTCAGTGACATATTTTTTATTACATCTTCAAGGTCTATTTCTGTCATCTGTGGTAAGTATGCAGAGTGCAAACTACCGTCGTAATCCTCTCGTCCTCCCCTTTGATATTTTATCCTTTTTCTAAGATCAGTTACCCTTTGAGTAAAAGATTCGTTAAATAAATTACACAATGAGACCATGTCGTTGCCTCCAAAAGCCTTTTCAATTGTTTCATCAATTGTTCGCTTCCTTTTTGAGCCGGTGATGAGGTTGATCAAGTCCCACGTCTTCTTTAGGTTTCCCTGGCACTTCTGAAATCTATTAGTGTAATAAAACTTTTTTGCTAGTCTTATTTTCGCGGTTACCTTATTACGTAACTTTCGAAATTCTGCTCTTATTTGAGTATTGTCTGGGTTTCCCTTACATATATTCCATAACCTATCTTTTTCATGACATAACGTCATGATTTCATCATTTATCCATACATTATCTGGTTTTCTTTGTTTCAGTTTCACTGTTTTCCAACACTGCTCTAAATGGACCCCATCTTGTCACTGAACCTTTGATAAGCAGTAATATGGTCGTATTCCAATAGTGACCCCCAATTATATGCACTTATCATTTTGTCTATTCTGCTATTGTCTAGAATGCGTTTATAGACCGTCTGTTCTTTTACCCCAGAATTTACTCCCAATATAGTCAGCGCTACAAAATAGTGATCGACAACTTTTTGCTTAATCACCCCTGAAATTAACTTGAGATCGCTGCCTATAACAATGATATGATCAATACAGGAACGCGTAAGGCGCGTTCCTAAACATTCTTCCCTAGTGTAATCATTAATTACATGTTCTAACCCGTAGCCTGCAAGTAGATTCAGGTAGTCAGACACACCGAACCTGGCTGCATTCATAATATCTATGTTCAAGTCACCAGCAATAATTAAATATTTGTTGTTATTGAATTTATTGAGTAGCTCGTTGAATTCATCGAGAAAAGAATGTATATTCGCACCAGGTGGCCTATATATCGCACAGATTACAAAGGATACCTGTTGATTCGACGCACACACCACCAAACCTTCCGCGTGTATCCAAGATAACTTTATTTGCTCAGTCATCCAGTTGTTCTTTATAAAAACTAATACGCCACCACCCCGTCTTCCCTCTCTGCACACGGAAAACGAGTAGTATCCAAACAGATTAAAACAACTGACCATCGTTGCATCTATATTGGTTTCTGTCAAAATGAGTATGTCAAGACGCGTCAATCTGTTACTTAAGTAGACCTTTAATTGGTCCCAATGTTTATGTAGAGATCTTACATTTATGTGTAATAAGTTAAGATCCATTCTACCGCCTTCCAAATCTGCCAACACACTCTGGGCGTTGATATCCCAGTCTTGAAATGATGGGAACGATTTAGCCATAATTAACGTAGTTTAGATAAGTCTTGTTCCTTTTCCACGTGGATCGCAGCCGCTTTTACTTTTTCCCGGACTAGAATTTTCCCGTTAGTAATCCACACAAATTTGTAGCCCTTCTCTTTTGCGCACGACTTCGTTTTCCATAGCAGTTGTCGAAGTAACTTTGTTAAATTTTCATTAATAAATATCCGTTCCTTTGCCAGAGCCCTTCTCTTGGAGATCCAGAGGTCTCTTACCGCTCTTTCTTTGAAGCGAACAATGATGGGCGGGATTTTCCCTTCCTTCGGACTTAATCTGTGTACCGCTTCTATACTGTCGTATGACGGAGCAGGTAGCTGCAGTTTAGCAGAAAGTTGTTGGATAGTTTCCACTAGGTTCTTGTTATCTTTTTTAGAGACCCCGTGAATTTCAAGGTTTTTCCTCCTTGAGTACTGCTCTGCCTCATCAACTGCGGTCTTCAGCTCCTGAATCTCCAAGTCTTTCTTATACATCGTCCTTTCCAGCTCATTGGTCTTACTTTTTAGCTCCTTTAGCTCTTTTTCTTTTTCCGAAGTGGCAGTAAAAGACCGGGGCAGTGAGAAAAACCTTGCGGTTGAAAAAGGAACTCGCCAGGAGCAGCGAACATGGATGAACGAGTTGATATTTCCCCCGACGTCGGAGAACTTTGAGACGCTCGTGTCTTTAACGAAGAATAGGACCTTTAAAAAATTTCGGAAGACTCGTGATAACAGCATACTTAAAGAATATAATCAGTACAGGAATGCACTGAACTGTGACATTAAGAAGGCGAAACCGCAGTACCATATTAGTGAATTCGACAATCTTCGAAATGATTCAAAACGTACCTGGAGTGCCCTAAAATCTATTATAATGCCAAATTCTGAGTCTGCCACCATAAATGAACTGCGAATAGAGTCCGAAGTCTACAGAGGACGTGACATGGCTAATGCGATAAATGAATATTTTATAAACGTTGGTGCCCACAATGGTCAGAATACTATCGGACCTGAGACCCTCGCGCAAACGCACCTAGAGCATACAATTATGCTATATCCTGTTACTTCCACTGAAGTCAAAGCGGTAATAAGGACACAGAAAAATAAGGGCTCCTGTGGAGATGATAATATAAAAGTTGCACCAATTAAACACGTGTCTACCTTGATAAGTAAGCCACTAGAACACATAGCAAACCTCATATTTGAAAGGGGTACTTTCCCAAGTCCTTTAAAAATGCGAGAGTTACTGTGATACATAAAAGTGGCGACAAAGATAACATCAATAACTATCGTCCGGTTTCTATACTCCCAATACTATCCAAGGTTTTTTTTTTGAAAATCTGATAAATAACAGTATACGAAATTTTCTTACATCTTTTTCGGCCCTCTCGCCAGCCCAGTACGGGTTTCAAAAAGGGAACTCAACCGAGCATGCACTGTTACACATCAAAGATTCTAAATAATTTTGAAAACAAGTTGCTTACACTTGGCGTATACTTGGATTTACGGAAAGCGTTCGATAGCATCAATTATGACGTCTTATTACACAAATTGCCTCACTATGGCAGTAGGGGAAATGCCCTAGATTTAATAGGTAGCTTTCTGCAAAATCGCAAACAATATGTACAAATTAATGGTATTTGTTCCGACCACATGACACTTAAGTATGGGGTCCCGCAGGGTTCCATTTTTGGACCGTTACTTTTTAGTACCTACCTTAACGGCATAGTCAACATCGCAAATTCTCCAAGTTTAATTATAACGCTGATGACACTAGTCTCTTTTTTTTCTGGCACCACTATTGACGTCATTGAATGCGATGCAAATAATTACTTACGAACTTTGAATAGCTGGCTGGAGGCAAATAAAATGCAACTAAACACTAAGAAGAGCAAATATATGCTATTCAGGGAAAAAAATTTAAAAAAAAATTGCCAGACCACCATGCTTGAAAATAAATAACTGCACTATAAAAAATATATCTAACTGCAAGTTTTTAGGTGTATGGTTTAATGGCCAATTATCTTGGACTGCACAAACCACGAATATTAAGAAAGAGTTATCTAGAGTTATAGGAGCAATTTATAAAACAAGGGATATCTTGCCTACCTGGCAAAAAGTACAACTATATTGTACTTTGTTTTATCAAAAATTGTATTTTTGCTATCTAGTATGGGGTACAACTTGCAAAACAAACTATAATGGGCTGATTAGTTTACAACAGCACATAATACGAATTGTAGCAAACAAAAAATACAATAGTAATGCCAATGAATTACTTGAAAAGCTTAACATCTTACCGCTCAACAGGCTATACCACTATAAACTTTTACAGCTAGTTCATGCAAAAGGAATAAATAGCTTTGATTTAACTCCCTCAATTCTGACGCACTATAACCTATGGGCAAAGTCAGCTTATAAACTACCTCGAACTAGAACGAATTACGGCGACCAAAAGATCAACTTCCAAGTACCCCAGCTCTTAAACGCTCTAGGCAACAACGTATCGCTTGCCGGCACCCCAGGGGTTTTTAAAAAAACAACTTCGCTCCTTCTTGGTCAAACATGAGCTACGTATTATGTAAATGTATTATCGGTTTTTACTTTTGCCCACATATGTTGTTATTATTGCTTTAAAGGTGAATTATAAGCAAGAAGTTTTTTCCTGACCATTTTTTATTTGTCACTGTTTTAGATTGTCTTTTTAACTGACGACCGTAGAATATACGGTATTTTTTTAACCGTGTAATGCTTTCCATACACAAGCATTATACTCATTTTTACACTATGCACTTTATATTATGTACTTCATGTTTATACTCATTTTTACATAGTGTACTTTATAGGCCATTTTTTTTTTTTTTGCTGTCTTATTTCCAGATCGTGTTTCTTCTCTCTCACTCTTTGACAATGTCTAATGGAGGGCGGTGTGATTTATTGTGCTTCCTAGCGTTGTTCGTATGCATATGTATTTTTTTCTACCTTGTGTGATGTCTGAGTGTTATTACGATATTGTGTTGCTATAGGTTTCTGCATGCGCGGATTCATTGTTTTTTTTGTTTTTGTTTTTATTTGCCGCTGGATTCTGCCGTCCTTATTGGCCGCTAACACCTCGTCAGACAACTTGTTTGTCTTTTGTGCCAGCGGACCGTTCAAGTCGAATTTGTATTTGACTTGAAAAAATAAAAGTATTGATTGATTGATTGAGGAAAGTTCTTATTATATAGAAAAGGGCTGACCCTAGTCTAGATAAGATTTGGGAAACTTCCAAGGAGGGCGTGGCTAGAAACTAATGTTACATTTCCTGTCTGAGATGGTACCGACACACTGCCGAGATCGGTCGGGTCGAAGGTTCGATCAGCTTGTAGTTCCGGAGAGTTATCGAACGGATGTGCTGCGCCTGTGCCATGTAGCGGGACGGTCCTGTCACCTGGACAACAAAAAGATGAACGAACGACTCCTCGCTGAATTCTACTGGCCGATGTTCTCAGGAGCGAGCTTGCCATGTTTGTCAGAGGGTGGGAAAACCTAACGAAAATGGCAAGGCACCCCTGTGACTCGTACCCATGATCTCAGAACCATTCTGGTGGGTGGACGTCGATGTGGTGGGTCCTCTTCCGGTTACTAATGCTAGCTACCGTGATGCTCCAACTGTCATGTGCGCGGCCACCAAGTTCCCGGAGGCTGTCCCAATAAAGGAAAAGAGTCCGGTGGAGGTGGCGAACGCAATTTCGTTGATTTTCGCCAGAGTAGGCTTCCCCCAAGAGGTCTAGAACGGCCATGGGAGCGTTTTCACTACCGCTTTTCCTATTGCATGCCTCGAGAAGCGCGGTATGAAGGTTATACGCAGTTTGGCATATCACCTGCAGTCGAAAAGTGTTGAAAGGGGTCACTCTGTCGCGAAACTGGTTTTAAGGGCGCTAACTTATGAGAGTGGGAACGAATTGGGACGCCTGCCTGCCGGCGATATTGTACGCGCTGCGATCGGTGACTAAGGAGGCAACCGGCTTCAGACCGGCAGAGCGAGTGTATGGACGTTGTTTGCGACTCTACTGCGACTGCTCCGCGAAACATGGCTGGCCAAGGGTTCCACTACAAGGGTGGTGGAGCACATTCTTGATTTGCTAGTCCGATTTCAAAAATCGAGAGAAATAGCGGAGGTTAATGTGAACGATGCCGAGATCAGAGAGAAACGCTATTAAGACCAAAAGGCCCGTGTCCGCGAGTACCAAGGGGGCGATCAAGTCCACTTACTTCGGCCCTCACCCCAAAACAAGGTGCTGTTACAGTGGGAGAGGCTTTTCAAAGTCACTCAAAAGCTGTCAGATACCAACTATGCGATCGAGACAAGAGGCAGAAGAAAGGAAATACGAAAGTACGACTGCAACCTGATGAAGCGTTACGTAAACGAAACGAAAGTGATGAACTCAACTTTAAACGCACCACACTCTAAAAAATGTCTGTGCGTCTACATACACGCACAACCCTCGGAGAGCCAATCACCGCAACTTACGGAGGCAGCTCAGCGAATGACGATGCCGAAACATATGTTTAGACCAAAAAAAAAAAAGCAGTATGAGTTCAAAACGTCACGCTTGCATTGCTTAATGTCACAACTCAGACTGCGTTTTTTGGTCTAAACAGTTGTTTCGGCATCGTCATTCGCTGAGCTGCCTCCGTAAGTTGCGGTGCTTGGCTCTCCGAGTGTTGTGCGGGAAAGTAGACGCACAGGCGTTTTTTTAGAGTGCAGGGAAACTTCAGACCAATATTTTGTTACTGTGGGAGTCTAGAGCGCTGGTTGGAGTAGATGAAGTCATGGCCCAGGTGGTTTGCTCGGAGAATCCTATTGTTTCAGAGCTGACTGATTTGAGAGCTCCTCCGCAGAAGTACGTGACCTTGTTCTCATTGTCACCCGGACGACCCTCCCATGCGACGCCTGGCATTGAGCTTTCCCTATCGCATGTCGCCCAGGCAACAGGCTATTTAAAATACGTTATTGATCCCATGCTGCTCTCGGGAGTAATCATTCCCAGTTAAAGTGAATACTCTTTCCCAATTCTACACACACAGCGAAAAAGTACACCCCTGGACGTGTAAACCGTTGTCCCAGGGCGGACTCCCCAAATGGTGTTCGTTTTACACGCGAGGCTCGGTGTATTTCGTTTGCACCCGAGGTCTCGTGTAAAATGAACATCTTTGAACGTGTACTTCGTTCTGCGATCACACGTCTAGGGGTGTTTTTTTACAATGGCGGCCGTTTGACGCAAGACGGGTTCGACGAGCGAGGCCCAGCGCTTTACACGGCTTTTCGCCGCAGCGAAAGCGTAGTTTGCACGTGTTCGTTCGTAATCGTCCATACGTGCTGAACTACCGCAAGCATTCACCCCCAAGCGCGGACGCAGTATCCATTACGGCGATTACGCGACAGTGGGAGCGACCATCGACTGCATCCAGCAGCGTGCTTCCCCATCGAGCAGGTCTCGTTCGCGTGGCGGTTCAGCCGATCGCCGAGGCCTCAAGCCGGTTGCATTGTCACCGACGCCGGGTAATTTCCACAGCAGTTATCTTTTCGCGACCACAGACATGAACTTTATTGAAAAAGCCCGTTTGCCGCGAGCGACGACGAATAGCTCCGACACCGACCCGACCCTACCCGACCGGCGTTACCGACGTCCCGCTCACCTCCTTACCGCGAGCAAAGTTGTACGCGACGTTTCGACGTATCCACTCATATCTCTAGTGTACGCAAATGTTGCAGCTTTCCGGGTACGAATCGGCTACCGAAACGGCCAGCGAACGAAGACGAACTGAACACCGGCGCTATGCGCCATTTAAACACGCGGTTACTTTTCTACTAGACTGTAGCTATGTGGTGTGGTTCCTTACACATAAATGGACTACGTACAAACGAAGCTAAAATAAAATTGGGCGGCTGCTTGCGCCACCTAGTGAGTATGCGGAAAACTACAAAAATGAAGGACATTTCGGCATTCGTGGAAGTGACACGATCGAACACGGACGGGAGCATACCAACGCATATATCACAGCACATACCACAAGATCAACATACAAGCATCTACATACACAAACAACGAACAGAGGCACTAACAACCCGACACTCCTTTTTTTCTTTATTGCCGTTTTTACAAGTCACTCACTGCGTACATGTCTGAGGTAGTAAAACAGCAGAAATGACAGTGTTACTTTCTACCAGCCGGCCTTTGGGCTAGTAGAATAAATTAAAATGATTTCAAATGCCTAACGGTTTCCGCACATTGAATCCAATCTGGCACGCAGCTCTGTGCCTTGTGTACTTCTACAATCAAGGCAAGACTCTCGCCGAAATATTCCCGAGCCTCACGCGCGTCGATATCGGCATGGCGCGTAGCCATCCGAGACCGCCAAATACTATGCAGGCCCAGTAACATAATCATATCAAAGGGCACGCCGTCCTCGTTTTCAACTGGAAGGTATCTAATTCCCTGCATGTCTAACGGAAAATCCTTCTTCAGGGTGCGTTGGAGGACATCCCAGAAGTTAGTTGTTGTAAACCTCTCAATGTCGTGTTATTTGTTTGTTGTTGTATGTGTGAATGCATATGTTGTACCCCACTGCTACTTGGGCCTTCAATGGCCAGTAGTATCCTCTAAATAAAATTAAAAAAACAAGTGAGCAGTAAAAATCTGGAAGACAAAAGTAAACACAGAGCCGTGCAAAAAGGCATTCAGTATATGAAACAGATACAGATATGGGCCTCTGGCGGTCCATCGGTTCAGCCTCCACACCGCCTAAAGACGGCAGTGTTGCAATATTACGAACCAGCGCACAGGTAGACAGTTACCAAAAATCCAAACACAAAAAACTCACATCAGCGCTGTGCGAGTGCATATTTTTGTGTATTTGGATTTTGAGTAACTGGTCTACCTGTGCGCTGGTTCGTAATTATGCCGTACCAACTGGCCCAATCTGCCGTATTAATAGTGTTGCAAAATACTTAGATCAACTATAATGCTAATGACTGCAGTGTATAAAAGCAAGCTACTCGTCGGAACGAGCTTGACGGTACGAGAATAAAGAGAATGTTTTCACAGTTAAACTCAGAGTCTGTTGCACCGTCTCTTCCGTCCTCAAGATCGAAAGTGCTACAGATTGGTGACCTGGACATGATGATTGACTCCGAGCACCTGCTATCCAGGGGAATGTTCTTCGTGGCCAAGGGCACGGCAATGGCTCTGCCTTTTCGGACGAAAATGCAGTAGGCACATATTCAACTTTCTCAGCCTCCACATCTGCAGCGCCTCCGCAACCACCTCTGCTCTGTCGCATCTAGCACCGGCATCTCCCAGCAATGGGCTGCGACCACCTTGCTTGCCCCACCGGCTTGGCAAGTGAATATTCATCGACATCTTCACACTGTTCACAAGGCATGTTGCTAGCCGACCAGGGTCTCCTCATCGTTGCCATGTCAGGCATTCGCTCTCAGTTCGGTTCCTCATCTTAGGGGATGTTGCATCGGCCCTGCAGTCGGCCGGCATCCCCCTTTCAGTCCGAGGCTGTACACTCCAAACTGATCGAGCCGGACTGAAAGCACGACAGGGTCGATTTCCCCCGTCTGCTGCCTCATTTCCTGACCTCGGCATCAACTACCATGCACGGCTTCCAAACGCTCTCTTTCCTGCTCTCTAATATGTCATCCTGCTTGCGGTACACGTCAACAGCAACGACACCTCTCTGGAGCCGCAATCACTTCAACAAAATCGTGCCATTCCTCACAGTGCAGAGCTGAGGGCGATAGCTCTGCGGCAGTCTATCGGTTCAGCCTTGGCATCGCCAAAGATGACAGTGCTACTCATACTCGTCACCACGAGCTCAACGACATGAGAATAAACAGAATGTTTTTATTGCTCGGAGTCGGTCGCAGCATCTTTTCCGTCCACAACATCGTATACTCTATAGGTAGTAAGCAAGAGACACACTTCAGATGAAATGAACAAATGCTCAGATCACACATGCCGCGGGTGTCCAAAATTATCCATCATGTTGAATATTGTTTTGGTTTTTTTAATTCTAACAGAAGACAAACATCATTATCGCGCAATCAAAATGAATACTTACGAAACACCTAAGTCGCAGTGTAAGTGCTCATCGCTGAGCTGCGGCTGTGGCATATATGTATTTATTTAAAAGTGCACCGATGATAAAACCTTCAGGTTCGGCAACAATACCGAGATTACAACGGTTGTTGTCCATTATAAAATACAAAAGAAATAAAAAATACCGGAAACAATGCAAGGTACAAATCTGCACAACAGGCTTCCGAATTCAACTACTTCGTCGTACTGGAGTTTGTTACAGTAATAACAGCTTTGGATGGGCTGTGAGGACAGCATTCACACTGAACTGGGTGCCTTGGTGACTATCACCAGTGTTGAGGAGTTGCCACTCCAGAGTTGGAACGATTCCGCACTTCTACAACCCTGGAATCGAATGCAAATAAAATGGTGGCACCACTGGAATGGAATGGGAATGAAATTAGTAGTTACATTTTGCCCAGAATAGAGTAGGAATGGAATAGGCTTTGTTCTAATGCGAGCTGCTTAGATGCCGTCAAAGGGGCTTTCGAAACGGCATTATTGCACTTAGGTAACTGACGGTTTGGTTATCTGACTGCTTATGTTCCTTCGAGGATGAAAGTGGCAACCCCAGTGAAGCAACCCAAACTGTAGAGTTGTAGGCTGACAAGGGCAATTTACTCGATCTTAATCCAGGGTAAAGGCCCGTTCACACTCTTGCAACCGAGTGCGACCGAGAGAGACCAAACCGGTTTTTAAGCCTCTTGCGATCTCTTAGGACCAGCTCCGCTCAGTGCATCCGGTCCCAAGAAGTCTTTCTCGGTCGTACTCGGTTGCAAGAGTGTGAACGCGCCTTAAGGGTTTTGTACCTCAGCGTTCCAAAAACTGCCCGTGCCCAGCACTTTTCAATCTGTGTTGTCACGTGACACGACCCACCGGAGTAACTCGGATCTATTTGGGTAAGATTTGGAACACAGCCAAAGTGTCGTTCCTGGTGCTGCGAGATGCAACCATAAGGCTGTTGGGACCATGTGTGATTACAGCACCAGTTGCAGGCCACCAGGCAGGGACAATGTCACACCGCCCGCACTTCGTTAATACACGTGACTCCTCACTTATTATGTATCTCGTAAAAGTGGAGGACATATACGGTTCTTTTGTGGAAAAGATGGGCGACTTAGTTTTCCTCTCTGTTACGAGGCTTTTACACCTGGTGGTGCGATCAATATCTGCAGTGCCCCCATACCAATTGCCACTAGTGCTATGTGCGACCAAAGCTCAACTTAGTAAAATCAATGATTGCGGGTAGGGTTTTGAATTTTGCAGCTGTCTACGCATTTCACAACGCCAGCTTTACGCCGACGTTATTTTCCGGTAACTTAGTACTAGCTGTCAAGTGCCATTTTCACAATTGGGAGGGATTGAGAGGAATGGAATGCAGCAGTTCAGCCATTCCAGGAGTGGGAATGGGCCCAGTTTTTCCTTTCCAGGAGTTCAAAGGAATGGAATTAGTATTAGAAAATTCCAATTCTCTGCAATGGAGTTGGGTGGAATGGGGAATCTTTTGTTTGTTTGCACGCCTAGAATGTTTGAGATGACTCGAGAATCTTGTTTGTTCGAGCTTGGAACCTTCTAGATACCTACGGGCTTACAAAAAGAGCTTCGCATGGCTGCTCGAGTCAGTCGTCCTTTTGTCGCTGTCAAAGTATGTGCGGTCTTTGTTACTTTATGTTTCTCGGCACAAGTTCGCTGCATTTAACATTGATCTGAAGTTTTATTAATCAAGTTTGTTTTTGTTCATGACATATTGGTGGATGTGCAGGGTAACGCAGTCTATGCCCATAAAGCGTACCATCTATGAACACGATAACTCTGAAGACGACGATCGTGAAGGCGACGTCCTTGAAATCATCCGAGGACGACTCCAACTCTGACACCAACGACGACCTCAACTATGGCCTCGGAAGCGACCCGGACAATGAACTTGACAAAGCCCCTGGCTACCACACTTAGACGAAAACATTATGACGACTTCTACGCTGATGATGAAACGGACGACAACTCCAAAGACCAAACCCGGCTACAATGTCAACAACCAACCTGACAACGGCCTCGATGACAAACAGTCTTCAACCGTGGTGACGAGACTGATGACGACACTGATGATGACCCAGGCGAAGACTCAAACAATTTCATGGAAGACGATCCCGACTACGGCTTTGACAGTTATCCAAGGACAATCCGGACGATGACTTTAAAGGGCAACTCCGGCCAAAACTCGAAATTAAAGAAATTACTGGTATCGCTGTAGTGACACAAAATACGACCCCAGCCAAAATATTATGTCCGTGGGATGCCGCATTCTCAACTAATGCTGATAATAAAAATGTGACCCGCCGCGAGCCGCTGCACCTTAGCGGTCGGCTAGCGGGTTGCCGATCACTAAAGCAACATTGGGCCGTGACGTCAGTATCGTTCTTTTTTTCCTCCAAGCGTTACGCGGAGTGCGCTTCTTTGAGCCGCTACCACCGCTACTTGGACTTGTGATTGTCATGTTTAGCCATTGCTTTTATCTGTAGCCCGTGTAGCTTCGGTATAGCCTTTTGTTTATTTGCTTGTGAGGACTCAAAGACTGGTTTTAGCGAGCAACTCGTAGCGCCCAAGACTGCCCAGCTGTTCCTCGAAGGATGCCGAGTAGAACTTGTAGTGCTGTGGGCTGCTCAAACAACCCGCTGCACAACCCGGAGGTGCTTTTTCACAAGTTTCCAACGTACCAGAAATTGAAGAAGGTGTGGGTAAACGCTGTTCGACGAGTGGACTTTGGCTTTTACGCGCCCAAGGAAAAAAGAATGCAAAAACAGACATGTACAGCCTTAACGCAGCAGCCCGTGCCGGAAAGCCTCAAAGCTTCGTGTCTGTTACTGACCCGCAGCGCGAAAGCGAGAGGGCCCCCAGTACTGTACTTCACTGGCAGCGCGTCGTAGAGCAACGCCGCTCCATCCACGGAGCCCCGATGACAATTTAGGCCTAGCGACAGAGTACGGAAGACTGCACACACGGCGACAGCCGCTGAGTACGGTACTGAACGAGTTCACTCGTTTTCCAGTCGCTACCTTTTGGGTATACTAGCGACAAGTATGGCATGGCACACGCACGGCGGCAGCGGCCGCCGAGTACGGCACTGTACGAGTTTACGGGTTTTCCAGTCACTAGCTTTTGGGTATACGCACTAACTCTTCCTACATGTGCTGGATAACTACCACATATACAGAATTAAAATAAAATCAGCTTACCTCCTACCTTTAGACGGCTAGCGCAACAGAAGTAGCTGCTGATCAACCTGCGTACTCGTTGAACGAGAACGATCCTGACGTCACGTTCACATAGCGGCTGATTTCTAGTGCTGCCAGGGCCTCGAGCGGCTAGTTTCGGTTTTGTTGGCCGTGCTCCAAACAAAACTTTGAGGCGTCCATATCTTTAAAACTATGCACAATAACGAGAAAAAAATTACACCTTGCAATTCAGGGACGCTGACTGCACTAAAAACAGTCATAATCCCAAAATTGAAAGTATGGTCCGGCGTTGCCCTTTAACGACAACCACGACTACAAACTTGACGGCGACCTTGATGATGAACCCGATGACAATACCTACGGCAAGTGTGGTATCTGTCACGAAGACGAACAGGACGACGACGCCTGGTATGTCACTCAACGAACGGAGGAAGTTTGCCAGCTTGGTCGCATTTTGATGCAAGCCACAACTTCCTGACGATGACTGCTACAATCTTTGTCACCACGACGCCCAGTTTCAGCCTGGCTACCCACTGTGAATCTAAACACCAATTCATCATCGCAGCAAGGAACTGTTAAAGTGGTGCTTCGACCTCAAGGTTATTCGCTACATGAGACCTAAGTTGTAAGTCGTTGGCCAATGGCACATCAACATTGTCACGCTGCCCTCTGCGACCCGTAGGCGATTCACGTCTTCCGACTCAACTGAACTAGGTATGCTCGGTAGGACTGTGAAAATCTGCTATTTACGAGACTCTGCATTTTGACCTAGTCTTGTTTAAGCTGTTCATTTAATTTTGTGTTGCATAAAGACTATGAGTCTTTCACAAGAGGGGAGTAATGCCACGTGCAAATAGCCGAGTCAGCAGCGTGATCGACTCACATGCCGCTGACCCCGCCAGCGCATGTCCTTCTTTCTTTTGTTTGCGTGACTGGAATGATGAGACGACTCTAAATTTTTTTTGTTCGAGCTCAGAAACTTCTAGATACCCACGCGCTTACAAAAGTACCTTCGCTTGGCTGCTTGAGGCAGTTGTCCTTTCGACACCACCAAAAGTCTTTGTTAATTTATGTTTCTCAGCACAAGTTCGGCGCATTACACACTGATTTTAAGTTCAATAAAGAAGTATGTTTTTATTCGTGACAATATTTAGATGAATTTTGATGATTCAATCTTCTGATATTTCAAACTAAAGTGTGTGGCTTCCAGGGCCCGTTTGCTCAAGCGCTAACCGCGGCTAAAGTTAACCGCAGTACCTAGGAGAGGGATTTTGAAATCACGTGACTGGCTCGGCAGGAGTGCAGGGAAACATGGCGGTGCCCCGGTGAGTGAGCGCCGCTCGCTTTGAAACTAATATGTCGATGTAACTGCAATATTGGGCGCGTTAGTCAGCAATGAATGGTGCCAGAGGCTTTCGCTTTGCCTTACCTCATTTAAATCGCAAAGCATGAGCATATGACCTCGCCGCATTTTTTAGATAGTCTTTCGATTCTGGCCATTCCTAAGCCTAAATGAACGCAATAAATGTTAGCATGGCAATGTCTTTAGAAAGTGGATTGCCTTGACTCAATCGGCCGGGTATTAATAGCACACAAAAGCAGACAGCGTCCCAATAGACCATATTAGACCTTTCTCTAAATTTCCCAAGCACCGAGGTGCATGCTACAAGTGTAGTTACACGCGTTGCACGTGCTGGCGTCTGAAGTAGTAACTGTTCTAAAGCAAAAAGTCTAAAACAAATTTTGTCTTGCACGTGCGTTGGTCAAATATTTATTATGATTATTTACTTCGAATCTTTTATAAGAGGAAGGCCAGTGCGCGCGGACCGCAGAATTATACTTTCAGCGTTCTTCTCGATGCTTGGGTAATTTAGAAAAAGCTCTATAGGGATGCTGTTTGCTTTTGTGTGCAATCAATACCCGACCGATAGAGTCAAGACAATCCGCTTTCCAAAGATGTTGCTAAGCCGACAATTACCACATTAATTTAGGCTTAGGAATGGCCAGAGTCGAAAGACTATCTAAAAAATGCGGCAAGAGCCTTGCTCATGCTTTGTGATGAAGTGAGGTAAGGCAAAGCGAAAGCCTCCTGCACCATTCGTTGCTGACTAACGCGCCCGGTATTGCAGCTACAACGACATATTAGTTCCAAAGCGTGCGGCGCTCACTCACCAGGGCACCGCCACGCTTCCCCGCATCCCTACCGAGCCAGTCACGTGACTGCGGTACTGCGGCTACCTTCAGCCGCGGTTAGCGCTTCGAGCAAACGGGCCCTGGAGTTTGAAATAATGAGTGTCGACTGTAAAACACCATTTTTGCTACCCCAAGTAGCAATTTATTTTAGTGTAATTTCTGGAATCTTTTATTCAGACCGAACACTTCTTTTTCAATAAGCTTGTCGGCATAAAATTTAGACTATTTTTTATAGCCTAAACGTAGCAAGCGTTCAAAACAAATACAACCTAGTGCATCAGATACACAGAAAACACAATATTAGCAAATGCTACTTTTATTGAACACATCTGGAGTTTCTGTTGGATACATACAGCGCTGTGAAGAAGTACACCATTCTTATATGAAAATAAGCTTCCCACCAGTGAAATTTCTCAAGTTGGACAGCCTTGTTGTAAGTCAGGCACGTTAAAGAGAACCCTGCCCAAGTTTTCATAGACACTCTTACAAAGTTGTTTCATCCGTACAATAGCGACTTCAAGGTATATGTGTAGAAACTTCCCGAAGTGCAAACATTATGTGAAGAAACTGCATTTCAAAGTTGACGTCCTCGCAACCCCCCCTATCGGTAGCTGCTCTACCGGCAACAATGAAAAGAACTATAGAAAGACCGCTGAGGCCACATAACGTAAGACATGGTGTCCAAGATTCGCCATGGACAGCATTGTTGGTAGTTGGACTTGTTTGTGCTCACTCTTTTACCCAGTCTGTCGATTGACAGCTATTTAGAGTGCATGATAGAAACTATTTGTGCTGTAGACATAAAAACATGTACATGTTGCCCCCCCCCCTTTGAATCTGGCAGGCGAGACCACTCGAAAATGTTTGAGAGTAGCTGTGTAGAACTGACATGTTCTAACATTCTGATGACACAATTATTCATATTAAAAGGTATGCTTAACCGAAATTCGAAGCTTGCAAAACAACACTGGGGCGGTAGGCGGGACGCTGCAAAACCCCCAAAACATCACACATACAGCATTATTTCTAACGGATGGCCGTATTTTTGGAAACATGTGGGATTCAACAAGGCCGACGAGACATGTGATGTCGCGATTCTCATTCCCTCTCCTCTAGGCTTCATCCCCTTAAGCAGGTGAACCGAAGCGGGAATGAGGGAAGCGAGGCTGCTTCCCCTCATTCTAAAGTGTACCAGGAGAAGTATGATGTCACATTTCTTGTTTGATTGTGCCCTTTCCTTTCCAAGAATACGGCCATCCGTTTGAGATATTAATGTATGAGTGATGTTTCGGAGTTTGTAGAGCTCCCATTCAAAGCTTCCGCGGCCTTATTTTATGAAATCCAAATTTTGGTCCAGCATCCTTTTAAACAAGCTTTTTCAAATATTAGCATAATGAACATACAATTGGACAACTTGCTAACTCACAACAGCATCCTCCCGATGATGCCGTACAAAGGTTCTGTCACACGCACCAACCGAGGGGATTGCTGCAAGTCCATCCACCCTCAACTTTTAGTCACCTTTGAGACTGAAGAACTGCTGTATGAGGCCCGTCCAGCCACTGCGCACACAAAGAGAGACACGGGAAATAACACTCAGTGACGAGCAAAGTCTCTGGGCGGAAAGCCCTCCATGACAAATGAGCACTGTTGGGTTACGGCAATGGCGTAATACACAGGTTCTGCTTCTTGGATGCCTTCACCGCTGCGGTGGGTGGTCGTAGCTAGTCGTAGCAGATAGTGTCACGTTTGTTGCTCTTACCAAAACACCAAAGCCGTGTAGTATTCTTGTTGCCGAAGTTCATAAGCCTACGTTCCCGGTCTACACACGCTACACAAAGCCAGCCACGAGCAAAGCTAGCTAACCCCGTTTCTGCTTCGGCGACAAGCCGCCAGGGCGGTGACACCGCCGCTGAAACTTCTGCCTCGGCTCTTCAAACCAGGGCCCCTCAGTGCACAAGCATGACACTTGCTAGGCTGCTCTGCCTGTACCAAGTGACACGCGCCCGCATGTTCCCTCTCATAATTCTTCTGACTGTACGTGCCCCGTATTGTACACGGCCATACTGTGCACATGGCGAAAGTTCCCTTTTGAAAGTGCTCCACGGTCGGCTTACAATGCTGCGAACACATAGCACATGACCACTATAGGTGACGACACTTGGGACACTTGCCATCCGTCGTTGTGGCGCAAAGTCGCTCTCTCAGTCGTCCTCAGAAGGGGCAAGGAAAGGCAGGCACTGCATAAAAAATCAATACATATTATAACACTGGCTGTGGCAAACTAGTTTCAAAGATGATACAGTCATGTCTCCTTAATATGGACACCTCCGTACTATAAAAAGATTTTTTTTCTATAATGTAAGGTGTTTATATGAGAAAACTAAATTTAAAACAAAAATTGGATAACAAGCATAACCAAACAAACAGTTTATTCAGCTAAAAGATAATGAGATGTGAGTTTGCTCTATCGCTTTAGAGCCGTTTAACATGTAGCAATACTGTCGTTTACAAGAACAGATACCCAGGCTGTAAAGTGATGATCGGCTGAATAGCAAAAGATGTTGCACTGTATGCACAAGCCGGATGTAATTGACACTTAGCTGCCGGCAGTTAGGATCCTATAATCTTATGATCGCAGACGGGAATTACATCTGGTGCCTACGGCTGGAATAATGTCTCGCTTCGTAATAGAAAAAGCACCAAAAAAACACAGGATGGAGAAACCGGGTGTCACAAATTCAGGCTTCTCTTCATTTTTTTAAATACTTTTATGATCTTTTTTTTGGACCACTTTAAGTGTTGGTACGGTCAAAAAGGGGGAGTGTGGTGCCACGTTTAATCTCGGTTCGTCCCGTCGTAGTTCCTTTCTAAGTCCCCAACGAATTTGCTCGTTTGCGGAATGGGTTTTTGTTAACGGGCGACGTAGATCATCCCAGGTCACAGTTTGTGGCTTTGACCTCGCGGACGGAGGGGTGCGTATGCTGGCTCGCGTATGGTGCCGATTTGACATGCAGGGGCGCCGCCGGGATACAAAGATGTTTACGCTGGCTAGCACGCTTTTTGAAGGCGGCGGCTTTGCTCAGTCTGCCGCCTGTCGTGTTCTATGTATCGGCGATAATTGATGTTTTTGGACTCGTACGGGGGAATGGATGGGCACATATGTTTGGTTGTCTGAAAAATGTAATAGGTTTTGCCATTTGGGTCGTTGCTGTGTAGCTTTGTTTTTCTTGAAAGTTGACTGACCCGAAAGGCGGGGAAACGGGAGGTTGGTCGGTAGACGAGCCTATAAAAGGGGGTTCGGGAACAAAGAAGGTAGTCCAACCCCAGAGCTGGCCGGGTCGCTACTCAACGCGGTTACTCCCTGCAGATGAGTCTTGGAACGTGTAATTTTTGGCTTCTGCCCTGCCTGTCGGACAAGTGTTTGAGTTTGTTGTGCTGAAGCGTGTGTGGCTGTGTGGTGCGCGGTGTCGACCTCATCAAGCCTCTAATTGGACCGCTGGACTTCGAGACGCCGTTCTTCGGCCGACAACTCCAGACTACGGACTGCTCTGGACTCGGCACCTACCGGAAAGCTAAGCCTGGTTTTCTAGGACTTGTCTACTGCATTCTCTGGCTCTGAAGTACGAATTGTTGAATGTTGGGAAGATTTTTACACAGTGCTACTTTCTGTCGCGACTGTTTTGGGGGATTATCCCATGTGTGTAGCGGTAACGTTCGAGCTCCATCTCGGTTTGCTCTCGTTGTTAGTGTCGGGTTTTCGTCACTGTTTTGTTGGCTTATTCCGGTTTTATGAGCGTCGAGTCTTTTTAGTATTAGTTTCTGGCTCGCAGGGCTCCATAGCTTTGAGCTGGAGTGTGGTTTGTGTTGAGTGCTCTATTGCCGTGTACAGCTTAGTTTTTCACTTTATTAAATCTAATCTTTTGTATGCTTATCCTCCCTGTGTCATCATCTTTCTCTACTGATTATACACCAGGCGTGGACCTAGCGCTAGTCAATGGTCGAACTTAGCTCTCTTGTTCTTTTCCCGTAATTTCTCGTTTATTCTCAGAGTGGATCATTGAATTATTTTTATTAATTTGAACCCCACTCCGTGACACCGAAACAGATGGAAAAGCACCACAACGTATTAAACTCGTCGAACATTAAATGTTCTTGAATTATACCTCACCCATGCTTGCTACGTGATGAAGCCCAAAGGTTAGTTCAATGCCAATCAATATTAAATGTCTTTAGATGGGCACCTGCTGCCCGATCATGGCCTTTATTGCAAAGCACTGTTCACACATTTGCGAGTCTTGCAGTGCCTTGTGGAATGGTGGGCGATACTTGCCGTTCCGCAAGGCACTGCAAGACAGATCAGGCTCAACTTTTGAATGTCGACGTGCTTACGGAATGCTGCAGCAAACCAATCATTCGCCGAGGGAAAAAGAAAGGAAGCTGCATGCCTCCGTGTGCTCATTGCCAGTGTTTTCTGCTCTGCTATGTACCCTGCTTGTGTGCTGTGATTTGCAAGCCAGCGCGGGATATATTTCCTTGATTTGTTTGTCTGTTCAGCTGTGCGAGGTTGTGATTGAAACAACCAAGAAGTATAGATCGCCATTCTTTTCATCAAGCTAAGGCTTCGCTCATCCGAACCGGGGTCGATGACTGCTGTTGTTTACACGATTTTCGACAGCTATGTGGAGTGGCTTTGTGTTTAAAATTGCAATCCTAAGTGCAAAAAGAAGTTACCGCAGACTATATTGTTAAAGGTTGATTTCAACTGGCAGGCTCTGGCTACAACCACCTTAATATTCATTCAACATTGTTTGCATTTGTACTTACCCGTGATCGCTTCATTTGCCAAACACGTTAGTGGCCGGTCACCTTACCAATGAAACTAATGTGCTGGTGTCTCCGGCGAAGAATTCCCTCAGGGCTACATGCAATGCACAACCCAGTTTGTAGCCCGTTGTGACTGAAAGCTTTCACACTGGGGAAACGTTGTTGTCACAAACGCAGTCAAAGAATGCGATAGGATTGAGGGAACAGGGGGATTGTCCAAGTTGACTGACTGCATGAGCATATGTTTCTATCGCCACCGTGTTTCCTCCACGCAGGCGACGGAGAAAACGATATAGAGACTCCTCGCGCTTGCCAATGCCAAGTTTCTCTAAAACGTCGAAATACGAGACACCCAGCAGCGAAGTGTCGATATTGCCGGAGAGAGCGGCGGGACAACGATCAGCGCAGGATCGCGGCTTCGCCACTCTTATGCGACGGTGTCTTCGGTTTCCGCTCTCTGCAGCTTCCACCGGGACGCTAGCCGTGCCTAATTGTGCTAGCTTTGAGCACCACAGTTCATAGGGTTCACAGCGCCCGAGCGAAAGCTCGCGCAAAAGAACCGGCGAGCAGTCGAGTCGTTTCCAATCGACGGGGTGGCTAAACGCCGGTTGTGTGAATCGGGCTTAACGCCTGAGCCGGCTTGCTCAAAGCAAATCTAACGCTCTTGAATGTCATGTAATAAAAATCTGAGACGTGCTACATTCTATACAAACTTGATAAAAAATCAAACACTCACCTTCAGCTGCTACGTCCGCCGTACCGCTTCAAGGCAGAAGCAACATGGCGCTCGACGTTTTGGGGTGTTGGGCTGGGGTGTTTTCAGTGTTGCTTACACGCCTAGTCGTGTAAACCGAAACCGAAACACCAATTTTTACTACCCCAAGTAATTTTTTGACGATTTATCACTAGCAGAGCGTGTAAAAATATGCTAACGAGTGAAAATGGGGTGTAAACGGGCGAAATATTACATTTTCGCTAACAGTGTACACTCTTCGGATTATAGTGGCTCACTTGTGGTGCAGTGCGATGCGAATTATCCCAGCTTGGGGGTGATTTCATGTCGGCAGGATGATCAGGAAGGGGACCACCCCGCGCTATACGCAAGCAGAACGCTCAGCAACCGAGAGGAGGCTTATAGTGCGTCGTAAAAGGAACGCGCCTGCCTACTTGGGACAAAACGAGGGCTTTCCTTCTACTTCTACACAGCTCCGTTCGTTTTCGTCACTAACCACTGCTCCTTGACGCGCCTCTGTCATGGAGCGGGAAGGCTCGGTCACTTGGGTAGCGAAGAGATGAAAGAGCGACTCCTCACTGAATTTTGCTGTCCGGGATGCTTCCGAGAGGCGGAGTCTCAGGTGCCAGCTTGCGACGTTTGTCAGGGGGTCGGCAAAACCAACGAAAATGAAAGAAACAACTTAAATGTCGCCGAAGAATGCCCGACTTCTGCGGTGGTGTTCGGCTTTGAAACCATAATCTTAACGGTGAAGTACAAGAACGGAGCGGCCAACTCTAACGTAGATAGACCTAGCAGGTCGTTTAAAGATTAATTTTACTGGATGTTGCTTTAAACGTTGGGCCAAAAGTGAAGAATTTAATTATTTTTCCTTTTCCATTTTATACCTTTTACCGCATTTAAGGACATATCAGCGTGCGCGGACGTAGACATCACACTGGTAAACACCTTTGCTCAATTCAGACTTTCCCACTGAGCCATTCTGCTTTCTCAGATGTTCTTTCATGTCAGAGTCCATGCGGCGACAGTCATCATCAAGCGTAAAACGAGCCAGCTTATATGATAACTGCGAATCGAAGGAAAAACAAACAAGCAAAGAAACAAAAAAGGAAAAAAATAAGACAAAAGAACGTCCAATTTCCGTTTTCTGCGTTACCACATTCCAGCATCTTCTTCCGCCCGTCGAGAGAAATATAGTAAAAGCGAAAGCGTCCGGAAGTTTGTTTGCCAGTAGCTACTTTTCATAATGTCTACAACCTTGTTAGGTCCACGCACTATGCATTCCTCGTGCTTCGTGTCACTCGCAGTAAACTAGGCAGGCCTCGTTTACGGCTCGCACACGCTATTGCCGTTGTTTTTCTCTTGGCAGACGTGCGCAAACGAGTTCGCTTCAGCCGTTTGCAAGTCCGCGATTCTCGCCCATTCGCTTTCGGAAGCGTATACGTGGCGCTCAAGAAACTTGCACAGAAGCAAAGAAAGTTTAAGAGGCGCGCACTGCAATGGCCGCACTCGTGGATATTGCGGGCATGTTGGAGGAAGCGTTCTTCGTCGCCGCGGCCGGGAAACGAAACGGAAGCGGAACTGAAAACGGCCTTTTTTTTAATACGACCGAGTCTGGAATCGAGCAAAGATGACTGGGGTTAAAGAGGAACAAAAAAAAGAAAGAAGCGAGGGCTCTCGCGATTGGTCCAAGCTTTAGAAAAATTGGAATACTCGATTTATCATGATCCTTCTAATACAGTCTGCGTATACAAAATTATTTCCGCGGCATTCTTAGAAAGCAGTGGTGGGCACTGCAGCTTTCTTCTTTTTTTTTTTTTTATATGCAACCTACTAAACGATAAACAAAAAAGTTTAGACGAAGTTCTAAGAGGAGCTCGTTGCTTCCGGTTGGCACTTTGTTTCTGCTTGTTTTTGAGGCCCTAGAGTGTGTGGGGCGGACTTCAAAAGCCTCCCCGCCGAGGACCAACTGCAGTACATTCAGAAATCAACGAATATTGGACTGACACGCTTTCTGATAGCTCGAATGCTAAGAATGGTCACTTGCCTCTCAAAGCAATGACAAATCTGCCGGATGTATCGTGGGGGCAACTTCACGATACCTATCCGAGTCGCCTGGCCCATATACCTGAGAATGACGTAAAACCTATGAGTCCTTAAACGCTGTAAATTACGCCGTGAACGGCAAGGCATCGGCGATGGACACCCACCTCCCTTAGGGTGCCAAAGGTACGTGACCAGCTTCCCCACAGGGGAAAACGAACCGTATCTTGGTTCTAGCAGACGATCTTCCGAGAAATTTTATTAAACGCTTCCTTGAGCGCGACACGAGTTTTTGTAATACACAAATTTCTAATTCTCTTACTCGTTTACTACGGTATTCAAACTTTTTTTTTTTCCAGAGCTCCATATCACCTTGCATTTCTACGTGGCGTAATGGCACGTTTGACACCTATCGCAGTACCAAGGGGGTTTGTCAAGCCGCCGCATCCTCGCGTTTCTAACGTTGCGCCATCTGTCGGCGATACATCAAAGTAGGCGAACACCGTATACTAATGCAACACCTCCTACAAACGAAAGCCGGAGCGCCTGCTCCACGACGTCATCGGAGCTAGGTCATAACGCGGAAAAGCGGCAGTCGGCCGGGCGCCGCACTCTTAAGGCCCGTTCACACTCTTGCGACTGCTTGCGACCTCTTAAACCTGGGTTCCTTACAACTTCTTAAACCAGAAAACACACTGGCGCCATCTATTGGGAAGCAGTGTAAACTCGGCGGTCCGGCATATTTTTTTTTTATTTCTCGCGCATTATCCTTTCTTTTTTGGCTCGAAAAACTTTTGTCAATGTTATAAACGAGCCTTTCTATGGGTATTACGCACATTTGACCTCGGAAATTCCGCAAAACCTTCGCTTTTGTGAAATGCAGTTCTAGGGTCACCGCATAGATGGCGCCACAATGTCAGTTTGTTCCCTCATTTTAAAAACATTTAACAAGTTTTAAGAGAACTCGTCTCTCTCAGTCGTACTCGGTCGCACTCGGTTGCAAGAGTGTGAACGGGCCTTTAGAAATATGGTCTATATTCGTCCATAAAATAAAAAAAAGGAACCATATTTTCACCTATGTTCGTTTAGAAAGGGAGAAGGCTTTGTCCCTGAAAGAAGGGTAGCAAAGTTGCTACCTCGTCTGGGCATCTCATTATGGCGGCCCCGACTCGAGCATATCGAGCTTAATATGGCTTAACGAGCTCGTTACGTCCATTGTCAGTCTTTACACAGAACGTTGCCGCGATTCAACCAAAAATGCTTGGCATAGTTTTAGGACAGGCAAGTATCTCGGGCTCCTGGGGGCCCTCACAGTGCCTGCAAGCAGCTGCCGCAAGAAAAGCAGTCAGCTGCTTCGAACCCACCTGAGCAAGCAACTGCTTTCGGAACGAGAGGAGCAGCAAATAAAAACATATACCAAAAGCTTTTCACAAACTGTATTTGTTGCCGAAGCTGGCTTCCCGCGAAGGTAAGGAAACTTGTGTTTCGAACGCAGTTACTCAATCCTCTCGCTGTCGACAGTACGATTTTAAACGGATAAAACCAAAACCCGGTCGCTTTGGGCACTTCACGTCTTACCTTAGCCATTCCGTGAGTCATATATCCCTCGTGAACACCGCGCGTGACGGAAGGGTGGTAAATAATTCGTGAAACCAAACATTAGTCTCAAAATAGCTGATTCAAAGCAACCTACTTGGTTCATTGCACGGTAACCAGAAGATATCGCGAAACGGGATTGAAGGTTAAATAGTTCACCATCAGAGGCCAGGAGCAAGCAGAGTAGTTGCAAGTAGCTAGGCAAGTGGCGCTAGGTTCGGGGCCGCCATACCAGATGCAGACGAGGAAGCAACTTTGCTGCCCTTCTTTCAGTAAAACATTTTACAGAGTTCCTAGTGAAAAGTAATCTAAGACTGGGTTTGTTCATTTTTATTGACTCGCAAACAGTTGGTCGTTGTGGGCGGTTGTTGTACAGAGGCGTTGAATGCCACATCAGGAGTGTCACAAGAAAGCGTTTTGGGCCGCTACGATATTTAATTTATGTTAACGATATTGTTCATACTGTAGATATCCGACTGTGACTATAAGGCTATTAGCGGACGATTCCGTGTTATTTAAAAGTGTAACTTCATCATCTGATGAATGCTTGCTCAGCTCAAGTCTAGGTGCTATTCAGGACTGGTGAAACCTGTGGGATGTGAAATTAAATTTGATAAAAAACAGTTCTTATAGGGATTAGAAACAAATGAATCCCGCTAGAGCTTTTCTATTCATATAATGAATTTGTCATTTCTGGAGTTATTAAAATTAACCCCGAAAGAATCTGGACAATACAGTGGCATTAATATGCATGATTACCCTAAATTAATACTTACCCCGTGAGCCTAAAGTACCTGAAATAATGCGCAATGCGAAGTAAAAGTATTTCTACTCCGCAACAAAGCTCGCGTTTTCCCGTTTTCAAGGTACATTTTATTTATATCTCATGATAGATAACGATCATACCTTGTATTGAAAAAGCTAATTCATATCACATATTTTAATTAGTACATGTAGTATCTAAAAAGTATGCAATAAAAAGTGGTTACATTTGATCTTTTTGGTGATATTAAAATCATTCAAATATCTTAAATATGCCTGATGTTAGAACTTGCAAATATTTGCCAAAACTCATCAACGGGAAATTTTCAGGAATGTTTTTTTGTTATATTAAAATTCAAGATTTTTCTTTTATTTCATTTAGCATAACAAAATTCATTTGAAAGTGTCAAAGCAGAGTTCTGGGGCAATCGCTTGAGAAGTGTCAAAATAGCGAGCGGTCAAAGTTGCGACACCAGACAGGTAGGAGAAACGTCGGCTCTGGCATCGATCACATCAATGGGGAAGAACTTAAAGAAAAAAGAATCTGCCAAGCCTTGTCGTCTGTGTCCTCCTTCATTTCAAGAATGAACCCCAGATTATAGATATTTGTAAAAATTCAAAATATCGTCCCCAAAAACTCTGCCTTCATTAGGTTAAAAACACCCCGACATTTCTTACACTTTGATATCAATATGGTACGCATGCGCAAAAGCACTGCGATGCATCGCATACAGTTACCGGAACGATCTGCTCAATCTAATTTGGTCGGCACCTCAAGGAATACCGTTCTTTAAAGGCACAGCGTTTATCTAGGCACTTAAATTTCACAAATATGCAGCGCTTTCCTGGGAAACGGGATTTTAAACAAAATTCCGTGACTAAGAAAGAAAGAAAAACGACAGAACAATGTAATTAGCTTTTACTCGAGCCTTGGGGTTTTGTATTAACACCTGTTCAACAATCACCAGCTAGTTCGAGCCCTAACTTTTTGTTATTTGAAACCGTATTCTGTAACATCTCGTCGCTTTTAAATTTTTATCGCATTCATCAGACAAATCAATCAAAAAAAGTCGCTGCCTTTCTATACTTCATTTCAGCGTCGGTCCGAGCGCGACCGATGTTATGAACCGAAAGGCCAATCAAACAGCGAAAGAGGCACAACGTCATGGCGTGCTCTCTGCAGTTGATAGGACCAGCCGGTATTCGCAGTCTCTCTGTGCGCGCTCCTCCGCCGGCTAGTCTTATCAAGCGCAGAGAGCACGCCATGACGCTGCGTTTTTTGCGCTCTTCGATTGGTCCTTCGGCACACATCATCGGCCGCGCTCGGACCGAAGCTGAAACGAAGTATAGCGGACGTCCTCGTCGACCTGTGTCTTGAAAGAGAAAACCTGCTAAACGCGTATGCCAAATTTTGTTTTTAATTCACAAAAACAAAATTAACAAAACAAGCTGGAAGGTTTTTTCCTCGCTTTGAGATGTCTTGCACAAAAACATGTAGAAATGCACTGCACCGTGGATCAGCAGCCCCTATCGCAAACAAACCAGCTTGGCATTATCCGACAGATGAGCTGGCTGGGCTAGTGGAGCAAGTTGGACAGCGCTGGCACCGCCTGACGCGGGCGGTGCCATCATGAACGTCCGACGTGCACAGGGGACTAGCCGGAACATCGGCGCGACGAGCCATTCCACAGTTTCTCGACCACGCGGATCGGTGTCACCATCTAGTAGTAGAATTCAAAGTTGCTTCAAGATGGCCGCCGTGGGGCCTCAACTTTAAAGCCGCCACCAGAGCCGACCTTCTTTTGGCATATCGTGATGCTACGTCACCACAGAAATTCACGCCTTTGAGACGAGACGACTGTGAGGTACAAAAAGACAATAACCTGTCCAGTAACCATAGCGATGATGTCAAGCGAATAGCATGAACAAAGACATGACACGAGAGTCGGTTCAGGCAGCGCCTATTCAGAGCGGTCTAAAAGCGCATATTTCTTGAAACTTCTTGTGCAGGTTTCTTTGTGATGCTCCACGGACCTTTAACGGAAGAACACCTTCAATAGTGACTCTTAAAAAGAAATATCCGAAACGCAGAAAACGAAATGAAAGAGTTGTCGCCGAGTTAATCAAACGTCTTCTTCGAGCTCAGTTTGGTTGACATCCTCTTCGTGGATATATGCGGTAGTTCAATAGCTGAGAAGCGAAACAGACGGCCGTTGTGCGAAAACCTTGTCTGCGCACAGACGAGGAGCACGTCGTTTCGCTCGCACATGGTCCCTGGACGCATATCTTTTTTAATTAAGTCGGTTATCGCGCTCCCTTATCGCGTGAAGTACTCTCTAAATGAGTGATGGGTCCCCTGCTTGTTTTTGTGGAAAAGGGCATCCGCAATGCCAGGAAGTGTCTGATTTCGCCTAAGTTTGTCGGCTAACCAGTGCTTCTCTATTCTCGTGCTGCGGTGGCGTTTCAATTTTAAAGGCTTCTGGTCCGAGGTGATTATGGTCCGCCTCAATTTGCCACTCTTGGGTGTCGGTAAAGGACCCTACGCACAGTTGCGTTTGAGAGCGTTTGAGCGCGTTTGACTGCGTTGCGTGGAAAAACGAAGACGAGTCAACGGCACATCTGTTCTTTGCATGAAGCGTGGAATACAATTCAAGGAATAGCTTTGCACCCAACATAAGAAACAGGGATGCCCTGGTTTCTCGCAGCCGCAACGCAGTCAAACACACTCATACGCCTTCAAACGCAACTGTGCGTAGTGGTCTTAAGGGGACATCGGTGTTCGAGTGTGTTAGCACGCCGCAGCTCAGAGCACGTGGAGCGAAGGCTCCCTCTGCAAAACTATCTTGGTTTCAATGCCACCACTGCCTGCTTAAATTCGGATGAGCATCGTACTGGCGTCGCATAGTGCGTGATTCGAGGTAAAGACCCCAGGTGGCAGTGCTACTGCACTGACTCTCACCAATAGCGAAGACATCAGACGCCCATTGTCGCTAACGTTCCGCCGCCTAACATAAATCGACGCTACGGTAAGATATTTTCATTCACGCATTTCTGTATCCTGCCTGTTTGTGTCTTCAGGTGTCTCTGGCGGCCTGGCGGAGAAGCAGCAGCTTGGCGAGGAGGGTGGTGGCGCGCTGAGCGGCGTGGCCCTTGCCCTGTGCCTGAGCGCGCTCATCGTCGCCACGGCGGTGGGAAACGCGCTCGTCTGCCTGTCGGTCTGCCTGGTGCGTCGCCTGCGGCACCCGTCCAACCACCTGCTCGTGTCTCTGGCGGCCTCGGACCTGTGCGTGGCCCTGCTGGTCATGCCGCCCGCGCTGCACCTGGAGCTAACGGGACACCGCTGGGACCTCGGGAGGGCCGCCTGCGACGCCTGGGTATCGATGGATGTGGCCTCGTGTACGGCCTCCATCCTCAACCTGTGTATGATCTCCGTGGACCGGTACCTGGCCATCACGAGGCCCCTGACCTACGGCGTCCGCCGCACCGCCAGGCGAGCCTGGGCTTGCATCGGCGCCGTCTGGCTCCTGGCAGCGCTGATCAGCGTGCCTCCGCTCCTGGTGCTGGGCAACGAGCACGGCTCTGCGGAGAGGCCCACCTGTCTCGTGTGCCAGCACCTGGCCTACCAACTGTACGCGACGCTGGGGGCCTTCTACATTCCGCTACTCGTCATGCTCGCCATGTACTGGCAGATCCACCAGGCCGCCAAGCGAGTCGTCGAGGCCGAGCATCGTGCGCGCCCCGGTCCACGCACCAGGAGCCTGCGACTGGCACTGCGCGAGCGCAAGGCCTCCATCACGCTCGGCATCATCCTCACCGCCTTCACGGCCTGTTGGCTGCCCTTCTTTGCGCTCGCGCTCATCGCTCCTTTAGGTGGAAATCCGTTGTCAGAAACTGTGCACAGCTTCGCACTGTGGTTAGGCTACGCCAATTCGGCGCTCAATCCGATTATCTACGTTACTTTTCATCATGATTTTCGGAAGGCCTTCCGGGACCTTCTTTGCCTGCGATGCTCCAGGGGAAGTGGTGGAGTGTCTGCGCTGCTCGAACGACGGACTCAGCCGTACCCCTGACGGCGGTGTTCACGGTGCCAGATGACGTCGGCCCGTGATGGTGTCGTTGTGACACGAAACGGGCCGGCACCGGCATCGTCTTCGCTGTGGTCTTTCGCGGCAGCTGCCCCTCTCCCCGCTGATTTCAAAGACGAAAATGAGGAGTCTGTTGCAAGAACAGTCACGGAGTCTACATAGTGCAAAAGACGCATCTCTGAGTAGATTAAACAGTTGTGGCTACCCGCATGCCGATCAAGTCAACAATCCTATGACCACATTCTCAGCTTGCAGACATTTGTGACTTATAATTCAACATCAACGTCATTTGTATTCATCCTGAAGTGCTGGACCTCAACAACAACACAATCATATTGCAGTGTCTTACGTGCTGCAGAGCGCGTACCTTGTCGACGCTTGTTGCGGAAACTTGAAGAGTAACCTCCTGGAAGCCTTATAATGGCAGTCGAAGTTTCAATTACACAGGTCTTGCTTTTTAACCATTGATGAAGGTAAGTCTCTCAGTTGTGCGTTGTCTAGCATTCTGAGGCTCCCAGAAAATACTTTTTTCAGGTTTACTACACTTCGTTTCACCTTATGACCGAGCGCAGACGATGTTATGAACCGAAGGGCCAATCAAACAGCGCAAAAGGCGCAACGTCATGGCGTGGTCTCTGCGCTTGATAGGACTAGCCGGCGGAGAAGCACGCACAGAGAGACGGCGAATACGAGCTAGTCCTATCAACTGCAGAGAGCACGCCATGACGTTGTGCCTCTTTCACTGTTTGATTGGCCCTTCGGCTTATAACATCGGCCGCACTCTGGCCTAAGCTGAAACGAAGTATAGAGAGTCACAGTGCTGTGTTGTGACAACGCCCGTATACCGAAGCAGTGTTTAAAGAAGCGGTTTGCTGTCGTGGTGATGTTACTGGCCGGCGGATTTGTGCCATAAAATGCAGTTTCTTTTCAGGTGACGAAGTCGAGATCAGTGCTACGCACGTGTGGAGAGCATACTCAAATGTTGCAAGGTCCGTTAGCCCGCCTGGTCCAGAAATTTCCAATGGGATTGTCCTTAAAACAATGTGCTTGATTCGGAAAGCGACAGCTAACATAAATATTTGAGCGTACACGAAATCGAGATGCGCTTGAAACACCAATCATTGATCTGGATTTAGTCAATGCAGTTAAAGAGATTGGCCATAGGGATCATGCTCCAATGCCGCTGGATCTTCGGCAAGAAGGCAACAACAAGGCGTCCACCCGTTTTGCCACTATGACCACATGGCCATTGGAGCAGGCTACATATTTCTGTTCTTCGTTAAAATGATCACAAGACGTCTAAGGTTGGTATTCCGAGTGAATACACATTTAAAATAGACTGATCTAATTCTAAGAGAGTATACTCTTCTAACAGATGCGAGAAGTTTCAGCAAGTTGTAAAGACTTCTTCCTTTCCCATTTCCTTAATCAAATTACAGGTGTGCAAACAAGTTTGCTAGCTACTTTATGTTTCCATTGAAGCTGGCGTCACTTATTTGACCATTCACTAGTAATTCATTGTACAAAAACTCAATATGACATCGGGAATATATACTAACTGTAAAGGAGATAAAATGAAAAACGGGATATAGGGTTTAGGCTCTTATATTCGTCCTTGTTTCTTAGTACTCAGTTTGTTTTTTTAAAATACTCCTGGAATGCGTGCTTAGATGCTGTTAGCCCACCTTCCGATTTAAATATTTATATGTAGTGGCATGTGCGATGCAAGCATGCTCAAGTGCTCGTTCCTGGGTCGTCAACGTATGTTTCAGGTTTGTGTTTTTCAGGCAAAATACTGTTACGATAATATTCGACCCACATACAAATCACCAGAAATTGAATCCTGTATCTCATAAAAAGAAGATATTTTAGTTTTCTTCGGCATCTTACATTCTTAATATAAAAATTACGCATCAGGGAAACAGGGTACAGGTCAAATACTCGATCATCACAGTGTTATCGCTTCAGGGGAAGCAAGTTTGTCAGTTTACGACATTTGAATTCATCTGAACCCTATTTAATGGGACCAATTTAAGTGTAACAGGAAACAAACAATGAATGCGCTTTTTTGGCTATGTACAAGTTACTTCTATTTAAATTTATAATCTCAGGTTTCACAAGGTTTTAAAGAGACCACCAAAAAAGGCACCAGATATTAATGTGAACGCGATTACTGAATAAGAGGAATGTGAGTTTGTATACATTCTGTTCAGATTGATAAAAAAAAAAAATAAACATGCCCCAACCCTGAACCAATGCAAAAGGGGCAATGAGTGCTGGCCTTTTCTGCTTGTGGGTTTGAGTTTTGCTTTCACCAGTTTGAACGCCTTGACGAATACGATCGCTTTCTGATCCTCTAACCGAAACGTTAACCTTTCACCGTAGAAAAATGCACCTGCCGACGGTAATTGGTTGCATAGAATTCCGAAACTATCTCTTATAATTCCTTAGATGCTGACAACCTGTTTTTTCGTAGCGTCGGTATTCTAGGACGCCTACCGCTATCACAGTTTATACCCCAGTCGGCTTCCAATGCACTCAGAATGTCATAATTGCTCGTCGTTATAAACTTACTTACAAATAACTGAACGTGCTTTTTCAACGAGAAGACTTAGAATATGAGACAGAGGCTGTGTTCTAAATCTTACCCAAATAAACCCGAGTTACTCCGGCGGGTCATGTCGTGACAACACAGATTGAAGAACGCTGAACGCGGATAGGTTTTGGAACGCCAAGGTACAAAACTCTTACCCTGGAGTAAGATCAAATAAAATTTGGAACACGGCCAGAGAGGAACAGAGATATGAACAAGTTAAAGGTTATGATTATGAAAAAAAAGAATCTTAGTTAGGGGAGGACTACCTACCCTCGTCTGAATGTTTTTCGAAGGGCGTAGGGGAAATGAACAATCTTGTAAGCGAGTTGCTGTAAAATGAAGATTCGGCTAAGTTTGTGAAAGGCAGAGACGGTTCGTACGCCTTTTTTAGCTCTATTCTCCAAGGCCTCGGACGTCGTGAAAGACGGCTGTAGCTACCACACAGCTCGTTTTTACTACCTTCGTCCTAAACTATGGAGCCTATACCGTTCTCATCACCATGTTGTAGATAGGGCTCTACAATCACATAGGCCCGCGGGTCACATACAGACTGTAATCGGATTTTCCGAGACCCGCGGAGCAAGTGAAACGTTTGATCACTTGGTCAGAAAGTTTTGGATCTAATTTTGTGTCAATACTGAAACTGTACTGATCTGGGAACGATGCACTGGCTTCGTCTCTCGCCATAAAATCGTTCACGCAGTACTGTGAACGCTTCCCTCAAACAAATAAATATGTTGTTCTATTGTGCCAAAAAAGATCAAAGCGTTTTTTTTTTTTTTTAACAAAAGATAGTTTGCACTTACGCCGCTTCAATTTTGAGGTATCTGTAGAGCTTTAGCTTCAAAACTGACGCATTTAAGGACATAAAGGTTGCTTCAAAACGCATTCTTTTGTTTTCGGATGGGTAATATTCGATTCACCTAAGTTCTGAAGGTCATTATTCTCTAAATTACAATTAGGTTTTCTTATATGACCCAATCGTAAAACACCTTGCTCTCGACTATTTATTAATTTTTTCTGATTAATCTGAAAATACAAAACTTTGTTTATAAAGTAGTCTTCGGCAGCTCTCACATTCAGCAATACAATAAAAAAGGGGGACAAACCGTGTTGGTACAACGCACTATCGGTTTGTCACTCCCAAAAAGTACACACCCTCTCGTTTTGATTTTATAAAAAAAAATTGTTCTGTCATTGAGCTTTGCACACCCGGTTGGATGATCTGACAAGTTACAATAAATATATTCAAGTTGTTATACCATGCGCGATAGTGGTCTCACAAAGTCCTTTCATGGCTAACATTTAGTTTTCGCCTTAAACGAGCATCCGTAATCTGAAATTAGACGATGATTCACCTTCCTCTGCACAAGTAGCGCAGAAGCTGTAATGATTGCGGTTCCCGGTTTTGTAAGGCGGGTCCTTATCTGGGCTGAGGCTGTACTAAGCCCTACCCATGGGGCCGCGCTACAAACTGGGGGCAGGTACATTCTAACGAAACGAGTCTAATCAAACAAATTAACCTCGTTAAACATTTGTTTCACAGTAACGTTGTCTCCACCTGGAAAGTTGTAGCCACTCTATTATTCTGTTAGAGGGAATTGACTATAGTGTAATTGAAGCCTGAAGTTCATGGCTTCCACGCCCTTAAAGCATGAACCAGTGATATCGAAATTGAATGTCAGCTTGCGTATGCCTCTTTGCCTTGGCTTACTCCTCAAGGAATTGCCCGATGTTGTACCGACCTGTTACGTTTTGCTGCTTCAAAATAAACTTTTTATATTGTCGGATCAAAAGGTGTCTCGATCCTTGAGCGAGTGAATAAAGATCCCGAAAGATGAACCAGCTGCATTAAACGCGCGAACCATAACGATCTCTAGCTCTCACACAGCGAGCAGATTTCATTTACTACTGCGATCGATTAATAGATAGGAGCAACTCAACACCTACCAACGCCAAATATTGCCGGCTAGACGTCGGAATTTGCTGTCCCATTTGCGCTAACTCAAATGCAGACGAGCCCTCCTTACGGAAATGTCCATCGACAAAACGGGCGTCTCAGACCGGGAGAGCTCTTGTGCCTCCAGCGATGTGCAAGGCACAGGTCACTAAATATTGCGGGTCGTATTAGATCGAGCTCTCTGACCAACCGCTGAAACGCTTGAATGCCGCCATTAGAAACACGCAGTAATGCGAAACAAACGTGCGATGCAGACACTGGCCCACTTGGCGCAGAACCTTTAAACATCTGCAAACCATGAAATTTGAATACACTCGGAGAATATTCTGATTATTGTAAAATTAGGCTGCGTAAATTAGGAATTTATATCAACTTTCTATAAGCCTTTGTAGACTGGTAGATTTCGCTGTGTCTCATTAGATCACCTTTTTTCGCAGACCCAATCCAACAACAATCATAATATTTTTAGAACTCTGAGACGGCGTGGACATGACAGGTTCAAGACAGATACACAGACACAAGTCTTGTGCGGCACACAGCAAACCAAGAACACACCACTGAACATTGCAGGAGCCTTTTTCTGTCTTGCCCCTCAGTTTCTAAGTATCTTTCCAAATCACCTCAGCTTTCGCGGCTTGCAATCAAAATAATGCTTTATACAAACTGGTTTCAGGTTCGAAATAAACCACATATAAGCTAATAAAAACCTGCTCACTTATTTTTTTTTTTTAAGCGTGAATTTAATAGAACAGGGCAAACTCTGCGATTGGTAGCCAGCCCGACATCGAGCGACCGTGCACATTCGTTCGACACGATTCCCGGCCGAGCGCAGCACGACTGTGGAATTTGTGCCCGCGTTCGGTGTTGAGCGTCAGAATCCAATAGACGGTCTGGGTGTACTAGCCTGTAGATACCAAGAGTATATCACTTATACATGAGTTTACTCAAAATAGATTGTAAATAAATTTTTCAATAGCGGGTAATAGATAAACATATTGTGTAGTGCTGTTCACAGATGTCGGTATACCGAGACATTCGAGACAAACACGAAGCAAGAAAATCAGCATAGGCGAGTGGTGGTTCACAAACCGATCGAAAAGAGTTAGGTGTCCACTAACTTGCTTACCTCATCTTTCAAGTAACGTTTCCTCGCAAAATGTAGGGAAGACAACAAGGTCAAGCAATGCGAAGGATCAACTACCTACGCTTGCCAACATGCAAAATCCTCACGTTCAGATTTTCCCGACAATATGCAGATGCACTTGTGGGGAACGCCCGTGTTAAAATGAAAGTTGCCAACAAGACAATTTTTTAGTGAAAAGACTTAGTGGACAGGCGAGCTGGTGGAAGCTAATCATGTCTCCTAACACCTGAGACTGTGGTGCAGAAAAGGAGACGTTTCCTTTTGCGTCTGTTCCTTCGACTAAAGCATTTTGTTTTTCCTTTTCTACACCACAATTTCAAGCGTTAACGGACATGAAAAGACCATCTTATTGTCTGCGATTGCAGGCGGATGTTTGTCACGCGTGCGAGAAGCAACTCAACCGGACATCTTGAAATGAGCTCGTGATGCTAAGTTTCATCGCGAGGCAGAATTCACTTATTCTCAAACGCCGCCTCCCAAAGTTTTCTTTTAACTTCCCATGTGAAAAACCACAAAAAGAAATATCACAAAATTTAAACAGAATGCGACCAGACAAGATTGTCACGGCCGGTCCTTGCCACCATTTTACAGGGAACTTATGTATGACGTTCCTTTTAAACGGAAGCATTTTCGAATATTGAGAGGAGCAAAGGTGGCGCTGTCGTTCAACCTACACGTCCCCTTTGTCGTTCGTTTCTTCTAACTGGAAAGAAGGGTAGGCAGTGAATACCACATTATAGCCATGCGACCGGTTTGAACATTCAAGCAAACTATGGTCGCATCGTGAAGGAAATAAGTTTGTCCGAATACTAACGCAGCGTTCATGCAAGCCAGATAACCTGCTGCATAGAACAGAATACCTCAGAGAGCACTACGTGCGAACATAGAAGGGAAATCTCCAGCTTGAGTGCTTCTTATAGATCGCTGCTCTGGTAGTTAAGTCGTCAGAGCGCTCTGCAAACCTTTGAAGGTCCCGGAATCAAAGCCCGGCCATGCGAGGTTTCTGAGTGGCCCACCAATCTGCTTGAGCAGCGCTTCCAATACTTTGTATCCCCGCTGAGTCTCTAAAGGACCATTCGGCGACCCTCATTGAATGCGTTCACATGACGTGCTGCATACATCGAAAAACTGACGTTGCCGTTACGTCGGAGTCCTAAATCGTCAATCCGGTCGAACAAAAGTCACGTTTATTGACTTTGGAAGTTGTCTATGTTATTGAAGTGAAGCAGGTGAAATAAAAATATAAAAATAAACTGTGGAACGATCCCTGAGGAAGTACGGACGTACTTTGCAATATTGTCGAGGATCTCTGGAGGTCCGAAGGCAAAAGCTTTAGAACCGTTGTCATTGAGGGCGCAAATAATTTACGCTTCCTCACTCGCAGGTGGAAGCCAACTGGTTCTCGCAGAAAATTATGTATTCGTAACCTTTTTTCCTTTGCTTTGCGCCACGTTTATTTAATATAAAATGAGTACGAGTTCGCCTAGCAATGGGCGTAGCTTAAAAACAGTGAAATATGTCCTTGGGGCTGAAACGCTCATCGCGGAGGCCTACGAGGTTGGTTCCCTGTAGATTAGCAAGGTAGAAGCCACATCACTGTAAAAACTGGCTAGGGAGAGCAAGCCGTTGCCCGATTCAAAGAGCTCAGCCGTATTTATTCATGTATCTATTCAGTGCGAATTGTTGCGGACACGGCTTTGCGTACCAAGTACAAGGAAACGTACCATCACTCGAAACGGCTGTCCAGGGATGCGCGAGTCGTTTTTGCGCCATGTATTGATTTATTGAAAGAGACTATTGCTTCGAGGATAGATGGGGCCGCCGTTACCGAGTGGACGTCCGGCCCGACTGCGGCCACGTGGAATAGGCAGGGCGAAGATAAATGAAGACATGGCCCTAAGAAAGGCCATTCGTTTGCGCAGATCGCTAGGTTTCTTTGCAAAAAAGAAAACTAGGACGGCCGCCAGCTCGATGGGCGACTATACAAAGATGGCGGTTTAATCGAAGCTCAGCCTACTCTCGCGTTTGTCTGTGTTGCATATACGGTTGGGTAGGACCTTCCACGTGTCGGATGGCGAAATATATCACCCGGGTGTTGCGAGAGAACCAATTTGGTCGTTCCGCCACGCTTTCGTTTGACTGAGTGTTGCCCGGAGGACACCTTGGGAAGGACCTCGTCATGCGCGCCTTGGCCTCGAGGTGGTCATAGCTTGGAACATCGACCCGTACCTCGATTTGCGTATAACCAGATCACCCTTTCTCCTCGCTTTTGCTTTTGTTGCTTTTATTGCTTTTGTTTCTTCTAGGGGGAGCTGAGGCTTAGTAAATGACGCAAGAGAGGGACTACCAGGATGGTGCCTAATGACCGCGGTACGGACAGTAGTGAGCTTACCTGGTCGTCTATTTATTTCCGCTGTAACCACACTGGCGTTTCATTAATTGCTTGTTCTAAATTAATCGGCAGAGTCGAAATTCGCACCTGTGTCTCCGCAGAAAACTAGTAGGCTTTCAGAACGTCACGAGTGGATATTGACCGTGATGAATCGGGAACATCAATCATCGGTTGTCCTTAAATCGATTCAGCCAATGGGTAGTCCTCGTGCAGTCGCAATGGAAAAAGGGGTATACATTTTTTTAAATGTTTTTGCGAATGCATTACCAGAAAAATGCAATACCGTTAGCCTTTCACATTGGCTGGATCAAATAAATAGGAGCTATTGATCGGTGTCCCCTTTTCCCCTCGCATCGGTACGCTTGCAGTATATTCTTCGAGCAGATCTAGCAAAGCTACTCAATTGTTTCACTGAAAGCAGAGCAGTATTTGTTTTTTTAGTATACCTCGTATCAAAAGAAAATTTTGCACGTACAAAGCATAGGAAACAACTGACGAGCTGTAGGTAATTAAACATCGTGAAGCTAACCTGCCGACTGGGATGAAGATAAGTAACGAGACGAAAGATGAGCAGCACCCGTGCGCCTTTTTATACCAGCGTACTGCAGTTTGTGAAATCTTTTATTTTATTATCTGCAGTTTCCTGACATAAAATGTATGACCCGCATGCTGCGTGCACGCTAATATATTCGAAGCTCTCGGCTCCCAACCGCCGAGGAGGTATACTCGTTAAACTCGCTGGTCCGAGCGCATACTCATCCAACCGCCAGGAGGAGCCCGGCGGTGTGCAGGGAGCTCACAGCCCGTAAACCGGCCTAATTATTACGCTGGGCGAGACGGTTGACGAGGGGCCGAGCCCTTTCCGGTGACAGCCCAATTTTACGCCAGCTCTTCGTACGGCGTCGCCCCATCGGAACGTTGCGATGATGACCGGAGCGGGCGACTGCGTTCTTGCCGAGGACCCGGTGTCCAGATCTTCATAAACCTCTCGACGGAGCAGCTTTTCCGGTCCCCAGAGGCATTCCGGCAGGAATGTTTCGCTGCCGAAGCGGCGCCGAGACCCTCCCTTATGAATATATCACGGCGTTTGCAGGGGACGTTTTTGACGGCAAGCTGATCTCCGCATGGCGCGTCGTGGCAGACCCGTTTGTCTTGGCTGTAAACTCTAACTGCAGCTGTTGGATGGAGCTGTAAGAACATTGAGAGACGCGGGACCTGGAAATACAGCTTCCAGCAAGACGTGTCACCGCGACCTGGAATTGTAGTTTAATCTTCATAATACCGAATGATAAGTGCCATAGGTAACGCGTCGTGTCTCAGTGCATTATATTAAGAGACCATGAGTTACAAAATCTTTGTGGAGGCATTAAAGCATTACCTCGCTTTCAGACGGGGATAACAGGCGGACGACAGTTTCTTCCGTGTGTTTACAACCTGGGATTGCCAGCGGAGATAGTCATGAACTTTGCCGCTAGGTGGCATCTACGCGTTGCAATCTCGCTTAGTTGAATGGCCCGAAAGCTGTTAACGTGTCTCCTGGGCTTTGCGGAGCCGGCGACGCAGTCATTGCGACGACCCGCTAACATGTCGAGGACCATGAACATTATAAATTTATGCGCGGACAACGGGAAAAAACAACAACAAAAAAAAAGTAAGGACGAGGTCGGGGGCAATTTTGATTTCTTAATCTTACTATTAATTTATTTGTAGCGCCGTTGGGCCTTAAAACGAGTGGGTGGTACAAAGTTAAAACAACACATGTACAAATAGCGGTTGAAAACAGATGTTTAGAAACTGCGGGAATCAAGGCAAGTGGGTCGGTGATGGAGACGGCAGTGACGGAAAGGTGGTTCCAGTCCAGGTTTGTTTCGGGAACACAGCAGCAAAAGGAAAAATTCGTTCAAATATTTGGTACAGCAACTCTCAATTGGTGGTCGATGCGGGATGGCACATATGTGGGAGCTGTAAAAAGCAACTGGTTCAGAGTGTCATTGGTGCAGCATATATTGCGAGAAATGCATAATCTATATTTGCGAAAGCAGTAAGAAACGAATCGGTTAAACTTTGTTCTGCTTCAACTATTATCCGCGATGCACTGGCTTAACGAAAATAGTTAGAGATGACATAAAAAGCTGGGCGATTCTGGAAAGATTCGAGAGACGGGACAAATGAGCTAGTAAGGGGATACGATCTGGATGAAGCCTACTCCACCTTGGAGCGCACAGGAGTATTGTACACTGTCATGATACTAACCGATGAGCGATTCGGCCTTCAGACCCAGTTATATCAGTCGTCTAGTTCGCCTTCGTCTGCCACAAGCGGGAAAGGTCGGAAAGACCGGGTCAAGCGCCTCGAGCATCCGGTTGCTTCTTCACTCGGTTCACTGTACTGCTCCCGCTTCGTAAAAAAGGCCCTCGCAGAACTCGGGACCGCAACAACCTAATATTCCTGTTCACCAATGTCCAAGTTACGTGGCGTCGCCAGGTTACGTGACGTGAGGTTGCATGCCCTGATGTCACGGTGTCAAGTCGTGGTGTTATGTGATTCGGTGACGTCACGAAATTTCAATTTCCTCGCGACATTTAGCGGGGAAACGCACGGACGGTCGGACAACATTCTAGGGTTAGGGGGATTCCGGTAAAAAGCATTCCTCTCTTTGATAAGTCACGACAAACGTACACGTAACAACGGAACTACGCGCAGCAGCGAGCCGAACTCGCCGAACCCAAGGTGGCCACGCAGCTCTGCTTTGGCTATTTCTGCGAAAGCTTGGACTTTGCGTTCGGGCCCAAGTCACGTATATTAGTGAGAAAGGTTACCTCCTGTAGAGGAGCTGCCTCTGCAAGGCCGACGGCCGTCACCATATTTCACCGAAGCTCCATGGACATAGACCAGGTACGATCTGATTATCATTTACTTTATGTGAAAATAGTTTTTCGCGCGCTTCCGACAAACAAAAAGTTTATTTTAAAATATTCTTCAGCGCATCTAAGGTCTAATCGCAAACTGCTTCGTGTCCCAGTAAAAAAAAGTATGTCCTAAATTTCATTTTTGTACCAACCTTTAGGTCGAAACGCAGCCTACTTATTAATGGAAATGCACTAGTCAGTGAACCCTTCGGAGCCCCTCGATATCTGCTGTCGTGCTTAGCGCGCTGGACGATAATTGGTATTTTCTTGTCGTTTACAATGTGAGGCAGAGAAGCGCACTCTTACCTGGCCAACTTGAAGGTTGCGCACTAAGCACCTCCAACCAGTAAACAATAAGGTACCGTGCTCAAACTGCTTCGGAATTTTATGCACCAATGAAAATAGAACCATACCCAACGAATTCAAAGCTATGCTTTCCATTGCTTTTTTTTTTTTTTCTGCCATTTTCTTGATCAGACTGCCTCGCGTGTGGCTGTAATTCCTTCTCGCTTCCTCTTCCCTCTCTCCTTCCATCTCTTGGCCAGCTTCTCTCCAGCACTTAGCCAAGCTTCGAGAACGGGAAGCACTCTATGCGGAACAGTAGCGCAGGGAGCGTCGGCTGCTGAATACCAGAAGGTCGGATCGAAATGTTGGGCGCCAGGTATATTGCAGCCACGGGGAAGCTTTACGAGTAGCCGATCGAACAGACACATGTTTGCTCGTATTTTATTTAATAAAGCGATGGCGGAGGATATAGGCATCAGGTCAGCGATGCATGAGTGAAGGTTTTTTGTCTGCCAGCAAAGTTCTAATCTAAGCAAAAACACGATATATGGCGTAAAAAGGGTGGAGCCTGCTCAGTCCCAGTCTATTCGGTGTAGAGCAGGGTGTAAGATAGACAGGTGGTGAAACGAGAGCCAAATGAGCGACCGGATTGTGTCCCCCTCGGTTTTCTCTTTTTCTGTGGCGCCATCTATGTGGAGCACCGCGAACTCTCACTCCAGCTGGGCGAACGCTGGCGACCGGCTAAACTGACGGAGAAGGTTTCTCGTGTATTTTCAATGGAGGACTGTCGTGCTCTCAGTTTATTTTGCGCACTCTCCCATAGAGTTCCATGCAAATTCGATTCCAATTTTTTTCTTCTCGCCGCAGCGCCATCTGTCGCAAATCGGGGGTACCCGCAAGCCTCCCGCAAGCAGACGGGTACACAATCCGGTCACGGCGCTGCGGTAGGTTTCTATGGGCCGTTTCCCCACCTGTCGATCTTACACCCTGGTGTAGAGAAAGGAACGCAGTAGCTGCGGTACTTGGCTCGACTAGTCTCTGGACATTGGCTTCCCCAAACGGCCTGCCCGCTCCGGGCACGCCAATCGGATGCCTGTTGGTAAACAGGTTGAGAGTGCGTTAGCGCACCGCAGCTCGTGTGGAGTGGAGCGAAAGCTCGCGATGCACAACTCAACGAACCTGGGCTCAACTCCTACCCCTGTCTGTTGCCGGCTGGATGAACGTCGTCCCATGCAGCGTTCGATCGTATATCAGAACTGCATGTTAAAAGTTTCAGGCTAGGAGTCTCAGCTCAGCGACTGGATTTCCGATTTATATATTTTCAAACTTTCAATATTTATTAGTTATAAGCAAAATGATACACATATAGTCATTATCTTGAACCATAGCGTTAGGCTGCCTTCGGATCTCTCACAAATTAAAAGTAAGCCCTCGAGGCATGGGTAATAAAAAAAGAAAGTTATAACGTCGAATTTTGTTAACACAGTAAGTCAATATCTCTAAAGAAAGGCCGAATTTAATTACGTATGAACGACAAGATCACCTATTTCACACCCGAGTAAGCTCTAAAATATGACAGTGATGCGTAAATTTCATGTAATGACGTTATTATCCCATCACACGAACGGTTGTTTGACATGAAAAACTAATTAAATGAAGCGTCTTTACCAGTGGAATACAAAATGGTTGGTGAAATATTGCTCCTATCGTTACCCCGCTATGTATTAATCGTCGCTGACCATGGTCATTATGGGTTGAGATCAAGCATTCGCCCTGTGAAGCGGAGCTAGAGTTAATCTGGTGACGAAAACATGAAGGGGAAGTCAGCCTGGTTGTCCATTATTTTGCTAGCCAGTATTGCTACACTGTAGTCGCACTGTTTGAACACCACCAGAATTTCATCATTTATGAAAAAAATATATATATCTGGATGGTGCACCGTGGGCTATTGATTGGCGCGACCATGAATAGCCGCCCTGAGTGAATCACAGTGCAGTGTGCAACCCCGGACTTTGCAGAGTGATTGGCAAGCCCATTCACCGACATATCAAAACGCGAACACTACAGCAAACAGCTCCGTCTACGACACTATTTTGCCATTGAAGCCTCGGAAGCATTCCCCTGAAAGAACAAAATATTCTGAAGCAACGAGTGTATATTGGTGTGGAAGACTAATAAAACGCCCCTGAGTCGCCAAAAGGCATCTACATGTCGAGCTGAACTTCCCCGAGATGGAACTTTCACGCTCCTAATGCGTGCCCAAGTGGCCATCCATCAATCTTATCCCGTATTCAGCCTGGTCATGTTCACGTTTGTCGGAAGTGCCGATGCAACAACAAGTCGCGTCACACAACAGTAAAAACAAACTCAAGAACAACAAATTCGAAGAAACATCTAAGTGCCCGGTCAGTAGCTAGAAAAGCATTGTGGTAGGATGCTGTCAACGTCCACGTCAGTGGCGTTGACATCAGCAGCTTGGCAGGAAATTATTGCCTGAAGGTAGAGAACAACTGTTGTCTAGAATCAAATTGCTGTCCCAATCTTCTAGCCTGTAACTATCGCACTAGTGTAACATATACATACATACATAATTCAGTCAGTCTTTTTTTTTTTCACCGAGAAAAATCTTGGGCAAAAAGCTACAAGTGCAACATGACGAGGATACATTCAAGATGACAGTTCACTTACAGGCTGTGCTTATATTCTTGTGATTGTGTGTATAGTCTGTCAATATATTGGTCGTGCGTGTTCCATAGAAGTCAGAGCACGCATCTGTCAGATAACTAAGAATTACGTTCATACAACATAGTCTCTTTCGGGCTCTATACAGTATATAATCAAGAATCAAGAATCAAGAATAGTTTTTATTTGTGCCCAGGAACAACCTTGCGGTTTTGGTGCTGACGCACGTAAAAAAAGAACAAAAACACACACACACACACAAAAGAAAAAGGAAAAAAAAACCACGGAAGACAGTTTTACATAAAATTCTACAAAAAAAGAAGACGCGAGAACTGTGTACACAAAATTGTAAAGAAAAACAAAACAAAAAAGTGCACGAAAATTGCACAGAGAAATGAAGACACGAAAAAAATTGTTCCGATACATATGGATGCTTCACTTGGACGCAAACAGACGTCTGAACACTACACATACAGCTCCGTACAAGTAGAAACAAGAAATCAACAAGTCATAGAAATACATATGGAAACCCGGCAGTTGATTCAGGAAGTTCATCAAAAGTCACAAAAGAGCTTCCGCACAGATTTAACAAAATCGGAAAAGTTGTCAAGAAATATATCGAGATTAAGAGAAGAGTTATTATAAAGGAGTTCCGCACGAGATACTGGATCAAGTGTATTAACTCTAGATGACGGATAGAAGGTTGACGTTTTTTTTGTCGTCACTCGCGGTACGTGCAGAGAAACCTGATGCAGGATGTCGGAGCTATCTATTTGACCATGTATACACTTATATAGAAAGAGCAGCTCCGCAGTGTTTCGGCGTCCCTGCAAGTATTGCAGTCGAATGGGTGAACTATGCACGTCATCAACTGCTTTTGCAAAATTGAAACGGTGTTTAAAAATAGATACGAATTTCGCTTGTACACGAGAAATCCTCAATAGATTAGAGTGGCACGTCCCACCCCATACAACAGATGCATACTCAAGGTGAGAACGACACAGGGAACAATATAAGGTTAAAAATGTTTTAGGGTCACGAAATTCTCGTGATACACGAGAATTTCGTGACCCTAATAATAATAATAATAATAATAATAATAATAATAATAATAATGTTTATTTCCACCATACGATGATGGTGGCGATCAGAAAAAAAAGCTGTGAGGTACAGCTTGACGGGTTCCTGACCGCCTACAGCAGCAGCGACAGAGTGGGGAAATAATACAGCAATCAAAAGAGAAACACAAATGTACAGAAAAGGATCGCTATCCCAACATGTCAAGCACAATACCTCACATTATCACAATGTTGACATATAGGGCCCCATGACGGGCAAACAAAAACAAAAACAAGCTCATAGTATCAGGAACCAAACACAGAGTAAAGAGAGCAACTACACTAATCATCTGTGAAAAAAGGCTGACCTCACTTCGCTCAACGATAACTTGTCCCAATCAATGCCTTTAGCTAAAAACAAATGAAATAATTTAGGAACAGCGTATTTCAGCGTTTGTGTGCCATAGTTTGTTCTCGGTGTGACCACCTCCCAACATTCAGCTCCGCGGGCAGGGTAACTATGAATGTGTTTCGAGATTTGTGCAAGATTTATAAAAAAAAGTTCGTATTTCTAACTTGCTCCACTTTTAGGCTAGTGCCAAGCCTGTAATCATATAATGTGTGGACATTTATCACACGAAATATTTTAAATAAGTTGGCTGTATGAAAGTCAAACGGGACATCTCCTATAGCTCTAAGTGCTTTCTTTTGCAACACATGCAGCTTTTCTAGATTAGTAAAGGTCGTTGTACCCCAAACTAAGTGGCAGTAATTTAAATGGGAGTGGAATAGAGAATTATATAATAATAATTTTACTTCTTCTGGCAAATTATAACGATGTCGATTTAACATGCCCACAACCCGGGATTGCTTTGAAATAAGGTAGTTTATATGATTTTTTCACGACATATTCTCAGAGAAGGTAACACCTAAGAGCTTAAAAGGGTTTACCATTTGAATTTTGCTAGAATTTAAATTTAGGTCTTTTGTGATGTTTGCAAGTTTATTTTTAGGGCGAAAGAGCACGGCTTTCGTTTTTTTTCACATTTATTTGCAACGCGTTGTTATTACTCCATATTTCTAATCTAGACAAAGTCAGGTTTGCCATATCAATTAAGGTATTAGTATTATTTGAAGTAAAGAGTATACTTGGTGTCGTCAGCGTAGTTGACAAATTTTGCATTTGTATTAATATTGGTGATATCATTAGCATATATATCAAAAAGGCAAGGACCCAAAATACTACCCTGTGGTACGCCAAGAAGAATAGGTTTTATGATGGAGGAGTTTTCATTAGTACTAACTCTAATGCGTATTAACTCTAATGCGTGCCCTCGAATTCCATAATTATCTAATTTAGAAAGTAGAATTTGATGCTTGAGGCAATAGAAAGCCTTAGTAAAATCTAGGAATACTCCAAGGGCCATCATTTTGTTTTCAAAGCTTTGCAAAATGAATTTTTTTGAACAAGTAAGGCAGATTCCGTAGATTTGTGCTTTCTTAAAGCGTACTGCGACGCTGCTATTAAGTCATACTTAATAGAAAAGTAGCCTAATCGGGTAGGAATTACTTTTTCGAGTGTTTTGGAAAACAGTGGAAATATTGAGATGGGTCTGTAATTTCCCATTTCATTTACGCTTCCTTTTTTATTCAATACTGAGACTTTAGCAATCTGCAATCGCTTAGGAAATACTTCTGTGGCTAAAGAAATATTAAATATGTTATCAAATGAATCACGTGCTTTACAGGTCTTATTCGAATACCATTTACGTGTCTCCGAAGAAAAAGTACTGTTTTCTCACCGCAGAAATAAACTATGGATAGCCGAACACTCAGCCTGTGCCCAAATGTCAGACTGGAACCAGATGCGAATGTTTTCAAAGCTTGACCTTATCTCATTCAAAAGTTATAAGGGATTTTATAGAAACTTTTTAATGAAAAATTGACAGCCGTCGAAACTCATAAATACAGGGTGTCACAAAAGAAAATTTACACAATCTTTTTTACCGCAAAAATAAACTAGGCATCGCCGAACGCTCATTCTTTGTCCAAAGGTAAAACTAGAGGTCACAACCATATGCCAAAATTTCTGCACGATCCGATAACTTAATCAAAAGTTATAAGTTATTTTCTAAAAATTTCAATGGGAAAATTGAGCCCATTTATGCCCGTTCTCGGTTTCTGGTGCCATAGAGCCCCATGTGTCCTAAAACTCCGTTGGCCGCCTTTTTCCCATTGAAATTTTCAGAAAATCAGTTATAACTTTTCATTAAGTTATCGAATCGGGCGGAAACTTTGCCGTCTGGTTGTGACCTCTAGCGCTACCTTTGGGCGGAAATTGAGCGTTCGGCGATGCATTTTCCTTTGTGACACCCTGTACATAAGTATGAATGGCATCAACTCTCGGATACAAATCTAATTTCTAATGCGAAAGCATTAACTGTTCCAGGGAGCGAAACCAGCGTTGTCTGTAAAAGCGGATAACAGGACCAAACTTCCGTCTGTAGCAGCAAAAAGCAGCACCTCAATTCCCATTGGCTGAGCGAAACGCCTTATATATTGCCGTTGGCTGCAAAGCGGACGCGCCTCAGAAAAAAATAAAACACAAAGGTAAGCAGAGCAACGCGGATGCCTCGCCACGGACGCCGGCGGAGCACTTAAGTTGATATGGGACGCGCTTCAGAAATACAACACAAAGAAAAGCAGAGCAACGCAGATGCATCGTCGCGGAAGCCGTGGAGCCAGCGGGGGTGCCGCGCCTGCGCACTGGGGGAGAGTGATGATGTCACCGCCCGAGCCCCGCATGAAAAAGAAAGACGTGGCGCGCTGCTTGTAGGATTGCGCTGAGCGTAGAAATGCTTTCGGATCCTTACACGTAACAGTCTGAAGCGTCTTCGTTTAATTTTCCTAAAAGGATGGATATATCTCGCCACCAAGACTGCGAGACTTTCGGCTCGGAATACAACACGCCATTTCCATTGGCTGAGCAGATTAAAGGAAGATTGACAGTTGACGCTTCGAGTGCATGGCGAGAAAGTGTAGCCTCAGGGCTGAAGGGAAAAAGCTTCAAGATGAAGCTTGACAAGACATCAGCCATATCGGCACGATTGCGGTCTGAATATCTATCGAGACGGAAAATCCAACGAGTCGAAAGACCCAATTGTTCACGTAACTGGTGAGACGGAATATTCATCGAGACAAAACATCCAAATGAGACGGAATGTCCAACGAGTCCGAATACCCAACGAGACGGAATAATCAACCGGGTCTGAATGTCTACTGAGACTGGATATTCATTGCCTTTTGTTTGCTTTATTTTTGAAATTTATTAAGCATATGGCGCCTAAATTAATAATCACAAACCAGGCACTTTATTTACCGACTCATTTTCGTATTCTATATGAAAGGGCTTGCTGGAATTTTCCAAATTATATTTAACAACGTGAAGATCACATTCATAAGATAAGCGAGCTCCGTGCCAGGGGGGAATATGGAAAGAGTTAATTTTACTAAGACCACCGAGGAATGGAATGCTCTTTCTAATGAAATTGTTTGTGCCGGAAATCCGGAAAGTTTTTTCATGTTTGTTCGCCTTCTCTGATAATGCCTGATACAGGCGCTGCAGGCTGAAAATAAATAAATAATAAGGCAACGAAAATAACAAAAGCAACCAAAGTCATTAAAAGGATTCCAGCAACAAAGAGTCTGAAGCGGAGCAAAGTATCGTGAAATTCCTGAAAAGGGTACAACACTGAATCTAGAAAACAAACGCGACTGGTCGCTCCAAAATCAAAAAGTAGGCTTACAACAAAAAGGTCTTCGAAACAATGTTCTACACATGCAGGTTTCATGTCACCCCCTTTCCGGTTTGGACCAATTGATCGAGTGACGAATTGTCCTATGACGACTTTCCGTGCGAATACATTTTAGGTGTCTTGCGCTGAAAGCAATTGAGGTGCACACACTTGCGTATATGCAGTTGGAAACAACGTTGGACATTGCTTAAGTTATTTTGTGTTATAGTGACCTCAAACCACTTCCCTGGTTAGTACTTCCACGTTGGGTTCAACCTACAGACTGCAGACAAACTATACCATCCACTGACCAACAATGCCCATTTACGAGTCCACATGGTTATAGAAAGGACTGCAAACATTTTTACGATTCTAAAGTTTCGCCACGTCCTTCTGTCGGAACCCTGAGCTTTGACTTCTCCAAATCGCTGAAACGCAAATACGGTTAGTGTTGTTTTTATTGGTCGAATATTTATGTGTATGTACCGCGGCACTGAGGTACAGCAATTGCATTAGAAACAACGAAAAAATGTAGTTTCCACGCCTATGTACAATGAGCTATAAACAAATATTTTCTATTAGCCCATATGCAGAAAAGTGAGGTCCCGGAATTTGAAAATTTAGAAGGACACATGTGACCCTTAAGCGTCGCAAATGCAACTCGAAGCGTCAAGTGCAACTTTTCTGATCGTATGTGTCGCGTTTTTATTAGAGGTTGCAGCGTACTCGCTGAGCCAACGAAATATATCCTGGGCACCTGGGGGTCCCAACGTTCGTGCCTTCTCACAAGCGCACGAGCAAGCCATTCATATTATTAACGTAGCAGCTTGGGCGAGTTGGTTGCTCATTTTTACACAGACTACAGCGCACTATAGCAAACAGCACTCACTCCTTACACGCGAAAAATAAAGCAAAATTTAAACAAACCGCGCTGAGTAACAACTCGTTTATATATATACGTTGCCTTCTTCTACCTCTTGCACTACCGAATTTCCCGAATCACTCGCACCAATCTCCTAGACGCTTAAAAATTTTTCTCTTTCTCTGTCAGGTGTAAAGATGGTGTACTAATACAGTTTTTATAATTCCTGGCGATATGATCAGCTTCTATAATTCCTCTAGTTAATTGGTTACTATTCCTACCTAAAATTGTACAGCATGGCAGGTGAACGTCGCACCCGCAATCACGGCAGTGTATGCCTAGATGGCCAGAGTTAGCTCTGGTGCAGTTGTTTTTATGTTCACGGAGCCTATCATTAAGGCACCGTCCAGTCTGCCCTATGTACGCTTTCCCGCACGTAAGGGGAAATGAGTACACCACTTCCTCGGCGCACTCAACGAAGCTGTTTTGATGTTGTTTGGTACAGCTTACTGTTCTTTGAGAATTAGGCGAGTTGACTTGTTTGCACAAGTTGGCAAGCTTATTAGGTGCAGAGAAGACGACGTTGATGGTGAACTTGTTAGCGATTTTCTTGATGCCATGGGAGTACCTGTGTATGTAGGGAAGAACGACAGGTCTCGTGGTTCTATCTCTGGCTCTTGGTGTGACAGATGTTCCCTTATTTCTTTTTTTTTTTTTTTTCGTTTTCAAGATGCTCTTTGCAATCGATGTTAATAACGGGATGGGATATCTGGCGGATGTCAATCTTGAAATTTGCGGATCAAAGCTGACTGAAATAGAGTGCCCGCAGAAGTTTTGAAGAGAGTTGTTTAGGCATAATTTTACGATTCCTCGTTTTACCAGCTTAGAATGTGCCGAATTGAACGGAAGAATTGGTTTTTTACCCCTTGGCTCATATTTCAGGTTCAATTTCCAACACACCCATATATGCTGGAAATATGAGCCAAGGGGTAAAAAAACAATTCTTCCCTTCAATTCGGCACATTCTAAGCTGGTAAAACGAGGAACCGTAAAATTTTGTCTAAACAACTCTCTTCAAAAATCCTGCGACCACTCTATTTCAATAAGCTTTATGCGCAAATTTCAAGATTGACATCCGCCGGATATCCCATCTCGTTATTAACATCAATTGCAGAAAGCATCTTAAAAAAAAAAAAAATAAGGAAACATCTGTCACACCAAGAGCCAAAGATAGAACCACGAGACCTATCGTTCTTCCCTACTTCCACAGGTTCTCCCATGGCATCAAGAAAATCGCTAACAAGTTCACCATCAACGTCGTCTTCTCTGCACCTAATAAGCTTGCCAACTTGTGCAAACAAGTCAACTCGCCTAATCCTCACCGAACAGTAAGCTGTACCAAACAACATCAGAACAGCTTCGTTGAGTGCGCCGAGGAAGTGGTGTACTCATTTCCCCTTTCGCGCGGGAAAGTGTACATAGAGCAGACTGGACGATGCCTTAATGATAGGCTCCGTGAACATAAAAAAACAGCACCAGAGCTTACTCCGGCGATCTAGGCATACACTGCCGTGATTGTGGGTCCGACGTTCACCTGCCGTCCTGTACAATTTTAGGTAGGAATAGTAACCAATTAACTAGAGAAATTATCGAAGCTGAACATATCGCCAGGAATTATTAAAACTGTATTAATACACCATCTTTACACCTGACAGAAAAAGAGAACAAAAATTTTAGGCGCCTAGGAGATCGGTGCGCGTGATTCGAGAAATTCGGTAGTGCAAGAGGTAGAAGAAGAGAAAGTATATATAAAAAACGAGTTGTTAGTCAGCGCGGTTTGTTTGAATTGTGCTTTATTTTTCGTGTGTAAGGAGTGAGTGTTATTTGCTATAGTGCGCTGTAGTGTGTGTAAAAAAGCCAGTCATACATTTTGAAAGCCGTCGCTGACCCAACGCGGTTCTTAAATTTTCGTTCAATAACGCCAATCCAAGAAACCCTAGCATCGGGTACTATCGATGCATGAACTGCTTTCATCTCAGCAAGCACACGGTGACAGGGGAAAAATGCTCAGTAGTGCATCTCACTCGTAACAACGGAGTTATGGCGTCCGATCTGGATAATCTCATGACTCCGCGCTCCTGCAGTCCATACAAGGATTCCGATACGACAGCAGGGCTTGCAAAGCGATACATGTGCGAAGTCTGCACGGATATACGCAGCAGCCGCAAGAGACCCCGCGTGAGGCATTCGACGAAGCGGTGACGTCCGACCAGGAAAGATTCCGTGAGTACGTAAATTAAGTTCGGTATTTCATACAACACAGTATGAACAGCGCATATGCATTCACATCCAAGACACGTGCCCTCTCACGCAATCGCCATCACAGCAGACTGAAGGGCAACGCATTGGATGTATTCTCCCTGAGCTTCGCGTCACCAACGACTGCAAAGAGTTCATGCAACTGGAAATCAAGACGGAAGGGAGCCAGCTCCTTCTCTTTTATGCTCAAAAAGACGCGGAAGCGCTTCTTGTCATCGACTCCATTCTGGGGAACAAAATTTTCTATATAACCTCAGTGAATTTCACAGTCCAGGGCAGTTGTACACTCTATATGCCATTGTTAAAGGGGAAGCGCATCTCATCGTTTGCGCTCTGACGCGGTCATGCCACGTTCAGGCCTACGAGGTTGTTTTCGGCACCTCGAAGACTTCACTGGAGACCAAGTTCGGGAACGTCGGTTGCCCCTCAACATCCCTTAAGTGGCACTTCGATTACGAGTCCGCAGCAAACCAGGCTGTGATGAACGCCTTCAAGACAACCGCTGGACCTCCGAGGGTAAGCACATTTCTGAAGTATTGTTTTGATGTAAGTCAAATACTTAAGCATGGCGTTTTTATTATATGGAAGGCAAACAAAGTCAAGTGTTCCAAAGTACATATCTAGGATTCAGTTACACGCCTGTTCCAACAAATCCCAGAGAAAAGCTCACCGGAGAAAAGCTACCACTTTTGTGCGGGTTCGGAGAAAAGCTCACCACTTTTTCGACAGATCCCGAGAAAATCTCACCTCGAATTAAATTATTCTGTAAAGTGGTCGTTATCATTTAATAGCAGTAGTGCTACCAAGGTTTGAGGCGTCTCTCACGCAGGCGGTACTCCGTGCTACAGAGTTAGCGCGAAGCGATTCTTCGCATTTTACTAAAAGAAGGGTTTGATCAGCCTCAGACTTTTATCGCGAAAGTTTGTGCCCAGAAGGAGCAATTTCGACTGCGCAAGTAGTTTTGATGGCAACAACTAAAACGTAAAAGAATTTAATCGTTTGTTTATTTTTAGATTGTCACGCAGTGTACATACTTCACATCAGGTCACTTTACTGCAAACAAAATTATTTGTTTATATAAGTTAGATTTATATGATAGAGTTCTGACTAATATCACTATAGCTAAAAATATTCATTGTTTACCACAATTTAGATTTGCAAACACGACACGTTGTTTGATCAATTCTTCCGATCAGTGAAAGCAATACAGCAAAAATAATTTCTTTAATTTTAACAATGTTTTTTTATGAAACACCCGCCGTACTAGAACATACACGGATTAGGTTTTTTTTGTTCGTGAAAAAGATGAATTGACTTTTTTTTTTCGCGATATGATTTTCTTCCAATAGGACATTACTTTCTCAGTTTTAGGTTTCTATTTTTCGCGTTTTGATTTTATTGCAGAAAGATGTGTGACGTAACTGATGAACGAATTCCGAGGTAGAAATAAAGATCAACGCATCGATTTGCTCGGAAAACCACTGCTTTCTGTTCGTGATCAGTCCGATATAAATCTTTCTTGTGTGATGATCCTTTGATTTGAATACAAAATATAAGAAAAGCACAAAAGCAGAAAGCACAAAATAATTTCAAAAAGGCAAGAAAATAAAACATTTTGGATTAATTTTGAGGCCAAGGTTTAATATAAATCATCCTAGTAAAACCGGTCTGATTAAAATCTCGATTGAACTCCTCCTGAGTTTCATTTACGCCCTGGTTCTTGCCCTCGCGCTGCTTTTTTATGTGAACCCATCTCGCGTGAGTGTTACCACATTAAATTATGACGAAGCCGAAACAGAGGAAATACGACCTTTTCTTAATTTTCCATTCGAATGAGGTAATTGAAACCATTGCTTATTAATTAAATATTGAATTGTTGAGATGTGCCAATGCGGTGCCGGTATACTGATATACTGTCATTTCATAAATTAATATCTAGAAACTACTCAAGCTGCAGTCCTCTACACTTGTTTATATTTCCTCCCGTAATTTTTTAATTAGCGTTCTATTGAAATTTATTTTATTTTAATTTCGTCGGGATGCGCCTGAAGTACATTACCCCGCAGTGCCCGGGCGCTAAGGTGCTGAAAAAAAAAATCCTTAATTTTCATAGCACACTTGCCGCTCCGACAGCCCATTCTACTGTTGTATTGTTTTAACAAAAAGAAAGAAAAAAAAAGAGTTGGCATACATGTTTATGATGGCGTAATTCTCTCTAATTTTGAAAGCATGAAAAGAGCCCTGCGCGGATAACAGTTTGAGTATCCGCAGACTTTGTATCCGCATCCGAACCGTATCCGCAAACGTTTTACATTATTGTATCCGTATCCGATCCGCATCCGCAGACTTTGTATCCGTATCCGAACCGCACCCGCAAAATATGGAACCATGTCGATGTTCTTGCTAACCACCAGAGGTTACGGTTACATTTTGACTAGCAAAATCAGCGGAAATCACGCCAATCGCGTTCTTCCCCGCCGCACGCGGAATCGGAAACTTTCACCTGTCGCCCCTTAACTCTCCCTTGAAGTCTGAACGCCTGAAAAAGAAGGTCATAAAAAAAAAAAAATAAAAGAAGTTCGGAAAGAGAGTAGGAGAAGCTGTGGTAGGAAGACAAAGACAAAATCCTTTCTGTGATATGTTACCGAACGTATGCGGACGCGTCGAGTCTCACGGTGTTTCGTGTCAGCCAGCGGGCAGATGCGCCGCTTTAAGTCGGAGTCCAAGGCCTGATCGGATAGACTAACGTGTTGTTCGAGAAAGATCGCGGCCTGCAGGCGCCCAAATATATATATATATATTAAAAAAAAGTTTTTTCTTGTCTTTTTTTTTTTTTTCTTAGGGCAGTTACGGAGGTTGCGCGCGGCGTCCGCTGGCATTGCTGGCGCCCTAGCGTCGTAATTGCACGAATATGAACTACCAGCCTTTCTTGGCTAGAACTCTAAGCATGCAAAAAAGAAACAGGCAATTTACTGGCTGCCTATGTGCTTGCGCCGCTGATTCTGAAACTTTGCAAACCGTGGCGCCATAAGGTCGCGCTCTCTGTCGAAGCACTTCTTTTGTCTTTGGTATCATGACCACACCACTCTCTGCGGAGAGGGGGAGGTTTCTTCTACTTTCTTGTGACATGTCCATTTAAGGTTTTCTTTGCCCGGAGAAAGTTTTCCGCTCTTTCCCTGCCAATCTGTTAGCTTTTTCGGGACGATTGATGCCCTGCATTCTTTACTTGTTCTTTTTCTATAGATAGCATTTTTGACGAGATGACATGCACTAACTGAAGCGATCTTCGGTAAGAATCAGATCTGTCTTAGGATCCTATCGTTTCTTCGAAACGCGTTTTGTGGAAATACGTTTTGCGGGCAACTTTTCACGGACATAAATTTCATGTACACACGGTTCGTCGACGCTGTACGTTTTGTGGGCGCATGCCCCTGCGACGTTTTGTCGACAACGTACTTCTTCACAAAGCCGCTAAAAGCTAGTGCGATTCACAAGGCGTGCTTAACCAAACCATGCCCCCCTCCCCCTTGTAATCCAGGCGAGACGTAAAAAGTTTGTTACGAAAATAGCGGGGGTGTGTGCGACGAAACGTTTCAGGTGTTTTGACGAAACGAACACGGGAAGCCTTTCGATCAAACGTCGCATGTCGACAAAACGATCTGTAGATGAAACGTCAGTCGACGGAAATTTAGATCCGGATCCCCGGATATCCGCATCCGCAGCCCCTGGCAAATCCGCATCCAATCCGCAATCCGCCAAAATCCGTTTAATTTTTATCCGCATCCGAGAGTTTACTGCGGATATCTGCGGATATCCGCGGATTATCCGCGGATATGCAGGGCTTTCAGCATGATCGGTGCGTCTAGAAATATATAATGTTTTTATTTTTTTTAGTAAGTCCCACCGTTAATTTCAGTTTTATTTTTAAACATCAAATACAAAAACTTAAAATGCATTTTTTTTTTTTTTACGGCGGGTTAAGAGAGGTTTCTAATTCAGTTAAGTCTTCATTTGAGTACAACTGTCTCTCCGCCCTTACCGTTCCAGAACCAACTTAGCAGCTCTATTTTGTATTAAGATGTTACAATATGTTTTAGGGGGAAGCTTTTTAGGGTCTAGCCTTGTCCGTCTGTCCTTCCGTCCATCCGTCCGGCGTCCGTGCTCACATAAAAAGAAAAAAATGTTTGCGCAGTCGACAGGATTCGAACCTGTGCGGCGAGACTCCCATGGATTTCTAGTCCATCGCCTTAACCACTCGGCCACGACTGCGGGGCGAGTAAGGGGCTCTGAGATGTGGTAGTAACTCAAAAGCTGGGGATGTCATGGATGAAACGTTGCATGTAGCCGCTCAACGTCTATACAGGAGAGGGCACTGAGGTCAAATGCGTATATAATCACGTGAAACATTGCATGCATTGACTCAACGTTTATAGACGAGAGGGCGCTGCGGTCAAAGGCTCAAATGCGTATATAACCACCTTCCATACCACACATTCTCTTTCTGACATGGACCGTTGACTTAAGCGGTGGAGATGGGTTCCCACGACTTCTAGCGGATCCAAGCTGATCCGCTAGAAGAACCACTGGCTCTGCATTTCACCGACCATAAAGCAGTAATAATGAAGTCGAAACGCAACCCGGAACTCAGCACTACCTATGAGCAATAAAAAGAAAATCAGCACCCTCAGCACTACCTATCAACAATAAAATCAGTATCATCAGCACCACCAGAGCTTCGCCCCAATCAACATCATTCACCACGTAAAGATGCGGTCATTTTTTTAAATTGAAAAAAAAAAAATGCTCGAGGTACACCCAAGCACTTCTTATGAGTTGTGAATGCGAAAGCATGCGTGCCGTACTTCCGCTTCGGTGTTTCGTTTGGGGCGTATCTGCGTCGGCCATGCGAGCGTTCTCCCAGCTCTCCTCGCAGCTCTGACGTTGGACGCTTCGTGTCACAGGCGCGCTCGCGGCACAGACAAGCAGCGCCATGGGGCGGCGGTCGTTGAAACTGACGCGCAGCGGCCAATGGGAGCCTCGTCGACGCGCGCCAGTCAATGGGACCGAAGCCGAAATCCATCAGCTTTACTCCGCTCCTTTGGGATCGGGAAAACTAGGTGCCGTTGTCTAGGCTTTTCGCGTGGTTTCATAGCTGGGAGCTGGCTTCGTTTGGATAAAGAATTTAAGGTGCCGTTTGGCGCGCTTGAAACTGACGACGTCGGCTCTCTCCATGGGACCCAGTTAATGCTTTCGCATTAAAACAAAATACTGCTAGTGAAGTGCAGAATGACCGCATGCGCATATGGCATCCCAGCATACTTCAGGTGAGTGGACGTATTTCACTTGAGTGAACGCTCATTCTTAGATTCGTAGGTTCGCTTTTCTCCGCATCGGACAGTTCACCAGTGAGCTTATCTCCGGCGAGCTTTTCTACAGGCGCCTGTTGCAACTGTGACTTCAAATATATGGGTTCCAATGTATGTTTTCGCTCGTTTTACTTCCAGGTACGCGGCTGCGCACTTCATTTTGCGAAAGTCATTACTACCAAGCGAGACGAACTGGGGCTTAGGGCTCTGTGACGTGACGACCCTGAAGTGAACGAATGGATCGTCAGAACTCGTCACCTACCTTTCGCCCCGGACCACTGCCGCCTGCTGTTTTACAGTGACCTTCTTGCAGCGAAACCAAATCAACCCCACCTGAATGCCACTCGCCTGGATCAGTTAGTCCGTCACTTCAGGAACTTCTGGTTATACCATAGCATCCTCAAAAAGAATCGGTGACAGTTTTAAAATCGGGTTCCAAGGACGACGAACTTAGTTGAGGGGTGGCAGAATGGCCTGCACAGTCGCCTCTCAAGTCGCCATGCCGACCTCAATGAATTTGCTCAGTTCCTTCAGGTTGCGCAGTATTCCGCACAAAATAGAATCCAGGCTCTTCCGGTAGACCCGCTCGCGGTGGCAAGACCAGCGTCAAGCTCCGGCAAAACACGAGAGGCTCCGCGCAGAAATGAATGCGTTTCCCTCAATGCTGCCACCTACCAGGACCTCTGCAATTACGTGGACAGAAGCGCGAGTATTGATGGGCTCCTAGCGGCTACTTAGCAGTTTTTCAGTAGTCAGAGACGTATAAAGTGAATATATGTTTTATGTTTTCCGCTGATCACGTTGTCCTCTTTTAAATACATGAAGGAAGGTGCCGAAAGCGGAAAACCTATCACTTCTTGAAACTCCTCCGTGAACGGTTTTGTTCAAACAGTTGGACTGGTGCGCCCCAATTGCTCACTGTTGCAGGTGTTTACATTTTATTCTTGAAGCCAAATTACTCCCATAGTCACTTTTGTTTTTGCCTCCAAATCTACTAATAAAGCAATAGCCTACATAAAACATGTTTCTGAAAATACATTAAGGTTTTGTGTATATGAGGCTCTGCGAAGATCGACGTCTTTTTATCTTCATATTTTTCAGCAGTTGTAGATGTTTCGCCAAATTAACGAAAGTAAAGGGATGAAGCTTCCTTCAGCTAAAATCACCAAAAGATTTTAAAAAACAATCACAGAAAGATAAATAAAGTTTTCCGGTTCTGCTGAACGCGTCATGACGGTGGAAGACTCTTCAATGACCGGGGCGGTCACGCTCAGTTGAAACCACAACGAAGGTGATACTTTACATCAGAGCAATAACACCCCCTCGAAATTTTGGTTCCCCATCCCCAAAATCAACCAATCAATCTTACTAAAATCTGTCGAAGTCACGGAGTGCCCACCGTCCAATCGTCGACTGAGGTTCGGCCCCCACACTCATTAGTACGGATTATATTTGGAAGGGACACGGGGTGCCACCGCCGTACCTTCGGTAGTACAAACGGCCGGAGCCTACTCGGCGCCACGCCAATCTCAATCACGAAAACTATGTCACACCCTCGTAGTTTCGCTATACTCCGTTCACCCCTAATCTGAGACCACGGTGGAAGCTACGTCTTCGTTGGACTAGTCGCACACCTCTCTTTCGCCCCGTCATCACGCTCCCGCCAATGCCCACGCGCAGAGAGCCGGGTAAGGAGATTAGAGGGATGCGACTGATTGGTCCGGCGAGCACGTAGCTCCCAATGCAGTCTCAGCCGCCGTCTCAACCAAGCGCCCAGCCAAGGTCCCTCGGGAAAGGTACATAAGGGTTGGAAGAGGAGGAATCGGGGAACAACGACACCCGAATTCCTCCAGCAACCCTAAAAAGCAGACCCTGCCGGGTGAAGATATGTCCCCCAAGAGATGCGCGTCAAACAGGACAATACAAATATCGTCAGGCGACACGCGCACTCCGACAAGTCGCTCGGCGGTCCGCTTCCGGGGGGGGGGGGGGGGGGGGGGGAGTTCTCCTTGTCAAATCTCGACCGTGCCCGCCACGGCGGCCTTGATCTGCTCATGACGTGGATCTGGAGAGTCACTCACACGCTCTGTTGACTGTCGGTCAATCGCTCGAGGTCTCTGCCGTTTCTCAAGCCCTGAAAACGGGAGAGGGAATGACTCGAAGATGTCATTCTCTTTCCCTGCGGGACGCGAACCGCACGCTTCGACGCAGAAATCTCCCAAATCCAGTCGAAGCCTTCTTTGGCCTTCCAGCCGAGGCGACCGTGGTAGCGAGGTCAACGGGCTGCGGGAGAAAACCCGTGGCAGGTGTCGGGTAACGTCAAATCTGACGAGCCGCGACGTCGAAGAAAAGGTGACGAGGCGAGATGAAAAGTTGTGATATTGAATTGCCCACAAAAATCGTCAGGTGACACGACTCCTACAAAAATTGTCGAAATAAAAGCGCCTGCTTCCATTTTGACGATTTTTGTAGGAGTCGCGTCGCCTTGACGATTTTCGTAGTCTCCTGTTTTGACAGGCTTTAAGCCGACAAAGGCCACACGCATCCCCTCTCCAAAACGAGCAATAGCCAGCAGTTCCTTCAAATAGAATGGTCGATACAAGAATAAACAAGCCAAATCCGAGCACAATTAATTATAAGCCATTCGTCATTTTCAAAATTGTCCCGAACTTAACGGAGAAGTTTAACCGATTTGAGTCCGCCTGAGCAACCAGCATTCTTTGTTAAGAAATTTGAATATATATTAGCTGGAAATACGTAAACATTGCGAAACGCATTGCTCAGATCAGGTATCCAGAGGAATTAGGCTGTATGCCGCTCAGCGTACAATATCCACTTGGTCACGTGGCGGGCGAGACGAAATATCTACCGAAAAAGAATGTCTAACTGAGACGGAATTCCCAACGAGTCTGCATATCTAACGAGACGGATGATCCAACCAGGCCGGAATTCCACCATGACTGAAGATCCATCGAGACTGAATATACAATTGAGGCTGAATGTCCAACGAGTCTGAATATCCAACAAGACAGAAGATCCAACCAGGCCGGAATGTCCAACGTGTCTGAATATCCACTCGTGGGTCTTTTGTCTCCTTGGATCTTTTGACTCGTTGGATGATCAAGCTCTGAACCCTTATTCACCGATCCTTTCGGCTTCTGCTCAAGGGCTGTCATTTTGAGTCAACTTGCTTCTACTCGACTCTGCGATGACGAGCGCAGAATCTTCACCCCAAAACCCAATATAACTTTCGCTATCTAGATTATCGCCCAAGAAATCCTATCGAATTCTATCTGTATTTCAGGTTCCAATTAAATTTCCAGTCAGATGTCTTGTTCCACAATCCGAATAGCCAGGAGTTATACTGGGTTTTGAGGCAGTTCGGCCGCATCGAAAGGTCACTCATCAAGTTCGGTTGCGTTGCTAGGCAGGCTCGAGTTTCTCAGTCAGAGGCCTGCTTACGTCACCGAGCTCAGGTTCCTAAGAGCGTTCGATCGGGGGATAAACAAACGGTCAGGGTGTTGTATGTCGCCTCATTTTGCATTCCAACGTAACGTAAGGATTTGGGTAAGAAGAGATCCTTTTTTGTTGTCCTTTCTAAAGATATGAACTTTGGCAATCGCGTGTTTTGCAGAGAGGCAGTCGAAGCTACAGATCTATCGCAAAGCAACCGTGTAACTGCTGTCTTCTTAAAGGTCATGCTCACGTATATCACACACGGGGCAAACTGCAGTCATGGTGTCTACATTATCTGCGCACAGGTCTCAAGCGCGTTCAAAGTATTTCAGATATGCCTCGGAACATATCTGCAGACGGTTCTTTTGGATGAGGTATTAGCGATGTGCGCGCGGCTTAATGGATACGGGAGTAGCATCTCGGAGGACTAGACACTTCCCTCAATGCTCCAGACGCGAGGGGTCGTAAGATTCAGCCCTGGGATTGGGCGCCATCTTTATAAGAAAAGATCGCTGGAGGACGCATGGTCATTTTTGTGACGTTCGAAAATAATGCCCTCGAACTGACTGCATTGCCCCGCTCTTTCTGGGAGGGAATCCCTGGACAGAATCACTCGTGCGGTTTTTATGCTGCGAGAAACCATAGTTGTTCATCAATTCCACGTGTGAGGATAGCAATTACATGGCTAATTGGACTTGTTGGCTCATGTTCATCGAGATGGTAGCGTGCTGTTTTGTGCTTGTGCTGCGCGGTTCCGTCTTCATTGTCCCCGTTTTTCCGAGGTGCATTTATCTGGATAGCAATTGTTTTGAACGACCCTTTCCGCAGGACAATGGGGATACAGCTTTAGAAGGCTTTCGGTGTATACGACACCGTAATTCTGCACTGTGTTTGTGTGTGTTTTTCACCTCTCCCCGTGTACTTTATGTGCGGTTTTCTTCCTTATTCTCATCCGGCTCCCACTCGCCCAATTACGCAGTTTGCTACAATCATGTTCAATTCCTTTAGCCGACCAGAAAGTAAAATATGTATCGTGCCCCGATTGAACTTGTGAGGGTATAAATCTAACTGATAGACAGCACCTAAGAAGTTGGGTCTCGTGGAAATATTTGCTTCTCTATTTACCGTATTTACTCAAGTAATAGCCGGACTCTTTTGGGAAGAAAACCTGAGGGTTCGTTCTCCCGCGGAGCACGCAGATTGCCAATCACCGCGATCGACAGCATCATTCCAGCTGTCAGCAGGACAGAGATAACGTCTTCATGCAAAGATCCCATCTGTGAAGATTGCATTTGTATGGAGAATCGTGTTCTTGAATCTGCTGATTCGCTATTCTATATATGCGCAACGCAATGATTGGATGTAAATGTGTTCTGTGGGAAAGTAGACGCAAAAACTTTGTTTATTACTCGAGTAAATACGGTATTTATGCCTCTGGGCAGTGAGCTGTTACGTAAGGAACTGAGAAAAAAGGAAAAACAACATATTGTCGCGAAGTTTTGCTCGTGCGAGTATTTCGTCTAGCTTCGCTTTATGTTTTTGCCTTTTTCGAGAGTTCTTTCCGTCTACACGGGACGGCTGTTGGATTCCACCGGGGTCGGGGGACCCCAAATGGGGGAGAACAGGAACGCTGTAACGCTACACTTATAGTTTTCAGAACCCCGCGTTGGAAACGTTTTGTCTTGTGTATGTTTGCATTTGGGATATCTACTTCGGAGGTGGTTTTGCGCTGTGTATGTGTAACTTCTCTGTCTACGTACGTATGTGCTTTCTGTTGTTTATGGCTGCTCTTGTGAGCTTCGTTTGGAATGTGTTCTGTCTCGTATATGCGCGTGTTTTGGAATGTTCATATTTGCTTTAGGTTCCGAGCCTTTGATTGGCTCTAAGAAAACCCCTCTTGATTGGTCCTTCCCACACTTTCTGATTGGAGGACTGGAGGACCCCAGAATGCTGGTGAACCCAATATAAGCGGCCACCAGAGGGGCCGTAAGGCGCTTGGCCCCCGGATACCATGCCGTGAAGATCATCCTGCCTCTGGAGACCAACCTTCACGTCCGACCCCCCTTCGGCTGTGGAGCCGTCCGCCCGCTAGCTCGCAAACTTGGTCCCCCTTACGGCTGTGGAGGAGTTCGGCTCGCCCGCCTTTGTGTGGAACTGTGTTTGTCGAGTTTGGCTGTGGTCGGGGCCCCCGCTGAGGGTGTGTGTGGTCAGGGAGGACGGCAGGGAAGGTTTCCAGAGGTTGGGATTGTTCCCCCCAACATTTAATGACGAATTGGCCATATCTGTAGAAAAGATTTTATCTCATATTCCTTAAATAAACAGTTGTGATTTGTTAACATCAGTAATCGTTTCATCAACGAAGAAGAGAAGTCCTATTATTTTCTTCGTTACAAAAGTGGTGGAGTGTGCGGGGTACGACCGATTACTACAATCGCCAGTTGGCCCGTCCTCAAGCAGCAAGATGCGGAGTCATCGAATTCACCCTGCGGAGGCAGCCTGGATCCCTCATCATGGACGGCGCCACCGTGACAACTGAGAGGACTGCGCCATCTCAGCGCAGCACCGCCATGGCGAACCTCCTTGTCCTCTTTGCTCTGACGATGCTCATCAGCGAAACTCTCTCCAAGACAGCACCTCATCCTCGACAATCAGCGTCTCCAAACCAAGTGAGAACTATCCGGCCGCTTCTAAATTGCCGTCCATTCCTCGTGAAGCACCGTGCTCGATTCAAAAATTGAGCAAAAAGTGCCGATTGCCTCTTCAATTATTCCGACCTGGAACTTTCGAACACTGACGTCGCTCAAGAAATTTTGTATCCACTTTAACTTCCTCGACCCAAAAGTTATGTAATTTTGTCGCTGGTGCGTTGCCCTAGCTGTGTATATATGAGTCACGTTTAAAAATGTATTTAGTGTGCAGATAGAAAAGGGAGTTGAGCTCGACTATGTATTCTTGTCATTGCCTTTTGTTTTATAGCGCCTCGGGCCCCCAGAAGCCGTAGCCATGTTCAATACTGCACGGACTCTCTGGATGGGCTCGGTAATTGCGCGAATTCTCCTCCTTTTCTAGTGGATCTCCTTTTCGGTGGGACCAAGTCCAGTCATGTTCAATACGGCGGACTGCCCCGATGTTGAGTATACTTGGGAAAGGATGGAGGGACGTATGAGCCGTCAAAGTAACGAGTTCGATTTTCAAGCCAATATAAGTGGCTTTGTTTTGGGCAATGGCAACAGTGAGAGCTCTCGAATACTGCTCCTTGTGTGCGAGTTATTTTGTTGGTGGATTCGGTTCAGGCAGGTACTTACGGCGGACCACCCCGATGTTTTGCTTCACGCGAGAAAGGGCAGAATTCTCAATAAGAGCTGGAGTTTATCGAGGGCGCGACAGGTGACATAGTTATTCAGACTTCCGACAACTACGGCATCTCATGTAATCTACTAAGAAATTATCACCGGAAAACGTGTTTTCTGAACGTCGATGGAAGTGACTACTGTTTATGAAAAAATCTCATTTACCATTTGGAATTTTGAAGAACTGTCTAAAGCGACGACATGATGGACTGCGGCTTGACAAGTTTTCGAATGACCATGTGCATGACCTTGTGAAGATGTTTGTTGTTACCTTTACCCAGATAGTTTTTTTGTGAATTCTGTTTAAAAGACACGTAAGTTTTTTGTGTATTTCTGATGTCATGTATGTGGTAAACGAAGTAGCGTTTCGTTGAAGTAGCAGATTGACGTTAAGTTTTACGTTTAAGACAATGTGTGCCCGCTTATCTCACGATGGAGAAATTAAGAATTTTGTATGTGCATTTCAAGAGTGGGGTCACTCTTTTTCCGTAATGGGAAGGTGTCGCGAAGTTTTGCTCGTGCGAGTATTTCGTCTAGCTTCGCTTTATGTTTTTGCCTTTTTCGAGAGTTCTTTCCGTCTACACGGGACGGCTGTTGGATTCCGCCGGGGTCGGGGGACCCCAAATGGGGGAGAACGGGAACGCTGTAACGCTACACTTATAGTTTTCAGAACCCCGCGTTGGAAACGTTTTGTCTTGTGTATGTTTGCATTTGGGATATCTACTTCGGAGGTGGTTTTGCGCTGTGTATGTGTAACTTCTCTGTCTACGTACGTATGTGCTTTCTGTTGTTTATGGCTGCTCTTGTGAGCTTCGTTTGGAATGTGTTCTGTCTCGTATATGCGCGTGTTTTGGAATGTTCATATTTGCTTTAGGTTCCGAGCCTTTGATTGGCTCTAAGAAAACCCCTCTTGATTGGTCCTTCCCACACTTTCTGATTGGAGGACTGGAGGACCCCAGAATGCTGGTGAACTGAATATAAGCGGCCACCGAAGGACTGTAAGACACTTGGCCCCCGGATACCATGCCGTGAAGATCATCCTGCCTCTGGAAAACCAACCTGCACGTCCGACCCCCCTTCGGCTGTGGAGCCGTCCGCCCGCTGGCTCGCAAACTTGGTCCCCCTTACGGCTGTTGAGGAGTTCGGCTCGCCCGCCTTTGTGTGGAACTATGTTTGTCGAGTTTGGCTGTGGTCGGGGCCCCCGCTGAGGGTGTGTGTGGTCAGGGAGGACGGCGGGGAAAGTTTCCAGAGGTTAGGATTGTTCCCCCAACATTTAATGACGAGCTGGCCATATCTGTTGTAAAGATTTTATATCCTATCACTTAAATAAAAAGTTGTATTTGTTACTATCAGCATCTTTCATCAACGGAGAAGAAGACACCTATTATTTTCTTCGTTACAATATATAGCACTCAGACAATGGAGAACTGGTAAAGAGAGTAATAGTTGCGAAAACAAAACAAAAAAACACCTTAGTCAACTTTTGAAGAACTCGATACAGGCAAGACTTCCCTAGAAAATATCGTAAAAGACCAGACTTGCTGGTGAATATTTATTATGCTGGATTAACCTGAGACTGGGGTAGAGAAGAAACATCAACAATTAGAAGCGACAGAAAACAGACAGGACGACGTGTCAATAAGTCTTCGTCCTGTCTATTTTTTGTCTCGTCTACGTTTTGATGTTCCTTCTCTATCCCAGTCTAAGGTTAATCCAACATGGTTAAAAGTTTCCTGTCACTAGCAGCTCTGGAAGCAAACGAGGTGCAAAATGTGTTTAAATGAGACTCCCACTTTGTTTCGATGTTCAAGGCGTGCTGAAACACGCAATGGTGGAATCATTAACCTTGCTTTGAGCCAGCGATGGGCAGTATTTCAAATACAAGTATTTGAAATATGTATTTTAAATACTTTGCGTATTTTGCATTTGTATTTAATTACAAATCGGGTAATGTATTTGATGTGCGTATTTAAATACTAAAACGTGGGTATTTCAAATACAACTGTAACTTAATACAATTTCGTGGGCGAAAATACATCCCTCAAATTTAGTGTCACGATAATTCTTGTTTTTAGGATATGGTTGTAAGATATAGTCTGCAGCCTTTATTCGAGCATGGGGCTTTTTTCCTTTTTTCCTCCGGCTTTATTTTAAAGGCACTGTCCAGAGCAGGAAGAAAACTACGTTCTGCACCGAACGCAGTGTCTCTCAATCAGGCACAAGCGTTTAGTGACTTTGTGATTACGGTGCTAGTCCAGGGCAAGAATAGTGACGAAATCGACGTTCACAGGCAGACTGGCTAAATAAGTGCCTGCGACAACTTGTGAGGCTTTCCAGCCTGATTTTCATCCATATGTTTGCCTGGAACATTCTAAATGCGCGGGTCCTTCAAATTTCCGTAACTGGTGCGAGTTGCAACAATAAAAAATGTTCTATCTAGTGCTGCACGTCTTGGTCGTCTCGGTTCTTTGTTGGTCTATACCAAAATGTAATCGACAAAAAAAAAAGCTGCTTGAAGCTCTGTACTTTTTTGATCTATTACGTCCAAGTTGATTACATATTTTTGTGATTATATTTCTATTACGTTACTAGAGCCTCGCACACTGACTCCCGAGTGTGCGATGCAAAATTAAAATGAGATACCCAGAAACCCGTTGCAGGTGCCCTGAAGTCGCTGACGCAAATTTTGAGGAATGTATTTGGAAAAGTATTTGGAGGAGACCAAATACATTTGGTTGTATTTGTATTTTGTAATTAAATGCTTTTTGGAAATGTAATTAGATTTTTAATTAAATACATTTTTGACGAAGTATTTTGTATTTGTATTTCGATACATATTTGCAAGTATTTTGACAATCTCTGCTTTGAGCTAAACAATAAAATGATACATTTTATTAAAAAAACCGCCAATAATAATAATATATTGTGCGTATGTTTATACAGCCGGAAGTTAGTCAGCCTGAATGGGCGTCTAGTCTTTCAGCTGTAGATAAGTATTTCTTCAGAGCAATATAACAGCTGGACTGGGGCCTTTAAAGAGATACTACAACAAAATTTCGGCGCCTATTTGGGTGTCAATCTATTTGTGTTCACAGGAGCAGTATCACATCGAACGCACAAATAACTAGTTAAAAAGGCACGAAAAGGAATTGTAAAATGAATTGAACGATTAGCAAAGAGCACCGGGTAGATGTCGCTAACGCCTTTGTAATATCCGTCTAGGAACCTTGAGAGGTAGTGACAGTAACTGTCTCGCCTCCGGCCACGACGAGAGAAGAGGGGAAGGATTAACTCCCTTCTTCCCGAAAATCCCTCTTGTGTGTCAAAGAAGTCGCTATTGTCCCTGTAGAAGATTATAGAAGATTAACCCGTCCCTCAAAATTCGTACAAAAACAGCCGCTTCGGTGTCTGGAACGACTAGGCCATCCTAGGGTGCCTTCATGTGCGCTTCGCATAGAGTGATGCCAACTGCCTCTTTCCCTTTCCCACACCCTCTTCCACCGCCATTTTGTTCCTCTCATTGTTTCCCCGTGCGCGGGAAAGTGGCCTTTGTGTCCATCGGTCCTCCCATCCGAGGGGGAGAATGCTAATCCTAGAGTGCCTTCATGGGCGCTGTGGGTTCCACAACGCTGCTCCGAACTTGTGAGATAAGGTGCTTGTTTCCGGGAGGGTTATAAGCCCCACGGATTATCGCCGAGAACCAAAATGGCTGCTGGTTTGTCGGCGAGTGGTATTACAAAGGGTGGCATCACCCTAGCAAAGCGCACATGAAGGCTCCCTAGGCTCAGAGCCTTTTATACTGGGAGAGTTCGGCGGATGGGAGGGGCTGACGACCCGCTAGGTTTGGCGGATTCAGCGGGTTCCGCTCCCGCCATGATGTGCCTCCCGGCAAGTGCGTTCCCATTGGTTTTGCCGTTCGCGCTTTTGTTGCCGTGAGGAGAAAGTCGGAAAATAACCATTTTGTGATTCGGTGCTTTATTCATGTAAAAATTAGCAAACAAACCGCCCATTTACGAACGGCACTCATTTAGAAATGGGGAATCGCTCAAAAACGCCCGACGTCCGACACAGCTCAGCGGCCTTGTGCGCATTTTTCAGGGGGTAAGTTCGATTGTCTGGATCGCTTCCGACTGTTACCACACCGCAAGGTTTCTGCACCATTGTGCGGAATACGGCGGACCGATCGTGATTTTCCGTCGTGCTTCTTCACCTGCCGGTCTCTTTTTTTCTTTTTTTACATCGTTTGGTTTGCTGTGAAGAAGCAGCGTCGGCATCGCGTTGTGCCTGAGCTTTTTGGGATCGACAACCGCTTTCGAATTCACTGCCTGCGAAGTGCACCCCCCCCCCCCCCCCAAAAAAAAAAAAAAAAAAAAGGCATGACAAGTAAGTATTTACTACGCGTATTAAAAACGAAAAAAAAAAATAAAGGTATCGCTAGCGAAACAAAAGCGCTTGCGAGACGGCGAAGCGGAGCTACGAGGCCGCTTCTAAAAACTCGAGCGTAGAGAAAGCTACGAGAGCGAGATGAATGTTTTGAATGTGCCGACGGAGCGCGTGCACTCGTACAGTGCACGCGTCGTTCAGCGCGACGTGCACGCGCTTGCAGCGATTGGCTCCGCTCCAGTATACACAGTTCAATTTTGGCAAGCCGCTCGCTAGTATCAGGTGTTGCGCGGCAGGAAACGGCTTCGTGATCAACGGACAGTCTCCCCTGACGCTGCCGCGTCAAATCGCTGCACAGTTTTAGTCAAAATAAAACGCGTTTAACTCACAAAATAAATTAATTATAATATTACTTCGCACCATCGAGAACCCGAAGTCGGCTTCTACTTAGCCCTCCTTGTTTTGGCCTCCCGGATCTTGTGCCTTGCACGGTTTTCTTTTCCTTCCGGGAACCGGCACATCCTGAACCTTTTTTTCGCGTTGTTCGAGCACCCAACGGCACTACAGCACCCCATTAGGTTTTCTTCTAACGTCTCGCGGAGCGCAGAACGATCATTTTCACCGTCGTCTCTCGCTCCAGCCTATAGTAAGACGGCTGCCGGCTCGAGACGACAAGGCACATCATGGCGGACGACGAGACTCGGAGTGCGATGCGCGCAGTTGCCAGACTGTTCGATCAGTGCTGCCAGACTGGCGGCTGGATCAGTAGACCGCCGAACTCTCCCAGTATAAAAGGCTCTGCCTAGGCCATCCTCTCGACGTCAGCCTCGCTGTAGCTTTGCTTGTCCCGAGACGGACTAGGTCACGATCGCGTTGGATGTCACGTGCTCTCCGCTGGCTGTTCTCCGAGCGCTTGCCAGAGTGGGCCGTTTATAACGAAGAATACAGGCACCAGGCTCAAAATACAAACGTGCGAGTTTCATTTACGGATATTGTGGATCATATTGAACCTATTTTTGAACACGACGGCTATATTTCTCATTTCGTTGAAGTATCCCTTTAACGATGATACACTACTGCATAATGCAGTAGTGTATCACTACTGCATTATGCAGTAGTGAATGATACACGACTGCTAGACGGTACTGCAAGCTGGTTTGCGGTAGCCCACTCGACCACCGTTCCTCACTAGCACGAGAGAGCGAGACTTGGGAGCAGTTGGCTATTTTTCATTCATTGTGCAAGTTTTGATTCATTGTGCACGCGCGTATAACCGCTCTTGCCATACGGTTATACATGAATAGTCAAAAACACGCGCATCCCTTCTGAGTTACTTCGAGCGACTGATGTGAAAATAAACCAGTGATGGCGCCAGGTTTCAAACAATGTTGGGGCAATCAGAACCGCCCATCAGAAGCACGGTGTAATTTCAAAACGCGTAGCAACTGCATTGAATCAGTCGTGTACAATCTATACAAAGTCGGCACTAAAATTACATGCCGAAGCCATGGGGCAACGAAGAGCTACGTAGCGTGCACGATGGCGGAGAAGGCAGCGGCAACTATTGCATGCACCACTGTACACCCGGCTAGCAAAACTCAGCCGGCGAATAAACTCTGATGGCTTACATTTTCTTTGGCAGCAGCCAGAGAAAGAGAGCAGTTTTGTTAACTTTCTAGACTATAGATTAGACACACGAATGAGTGTAATGTGGACAGACATAACTAAATACAAAATGGATTTCCAGTCTATCGCAGCGATGGATCAAATTGGCATTGATTATTGTCCCAAAAAAAATATCGTGTTTCTTTTTCGTTTCATTCGAATCCCGAATAATTAATTCTGCTGCTCACTTTAAAGCTTGGAGTTTTTTTTTTTTTTTTTCTGTATCAAGTTTGCTGTTTTCAAGAATCCTTAAAGAATAAATTTGATTAAGAATACTAGCGATCTCCCAGGTTGGCAGAGCAGCAAAAGGAGAAGACCGCAAGTAATTTAGTTATTTGGAAACGTTTTAATTAATCTGGCTAACATAAACGTACCCCGAGACAAGAATCTAATTTTCGCCCAGGGAGTTTATTACATTTCGCGTTCTTTTAGAGCGTAGCTCAAGAGATTCAGCAGCATGCAAATGAAGTGAACGGACCAGTATGTCGCCGGCCTACCTCGCTCATTTGCATGCGATTGGGAGAAACCGCGCTAGCCTCCATATTTGCAAATAGATTAAAAAGCGAGGATCGGGTTTGGCGCGGCATCATTCGCAGTTGAGTACTTTTCTAATTTGCCCGTTAGGACTACGACAATTATTCCCAACGAAAATAATTAATTTATCTCCCGAGAAATTTTCGAAAGTTAAAAGTAGCGAACGGTATCAGGTAGACTCCAAAGGCTCTGCTGACTTATTTGGCGTGCGTTCCTCACTTCTGCACTGAAACCGCACGGCGGTTGGAGTATGACATTGATCGCCATTCCTGTTGGCTGAGAAAGCCGATGATTGGTGTTCTGAGGGCTTCGTTGTTCAGCGTACAAGCAAGAGCCGCATACCCGCGGCGCATAAAATATGACGGCTCCAGACCATGGCAACTAAAGAACAGCGTGGCTTTATTAAACGTCTTAATAAATAATAATAATATTAATAATGAAAATTAATTTTTATTAGGTGTCCTGGAAGGAACATGCGGTCTTGGTACCGGCCCACCGAAACCTACACTCTAAAATGACACTGGGGAAAAAATAAACATAATAAGTGGCGTAATAATAAAAGTAATAGTAGTTTAATGACAGTCTTGACATGCAAATCAGGGGTAACGGGTCCGTCAAAGCCTGTCATGTCTCGTGGGACCTGACCCGGCAATGGCGTAAAAGAAAACAGCGTATGAAAAGGAAATATAAACATACACCACAAAAAAAAACAAAAAAACCAGAGAAAGAGACTACAACACACATCGGACGCACTTTAAAATGCAAACATTTATAATATTGACAACACAACAAAAAAGAGGTCAACATAATAAAAAAATTCGAGAAGACGCTTAAGAATGCTTACATGTAAGGATGCGAAAGCATTCGTTACACGAAGCGCACTCCTACAAGCAGCGCACCACGTCTTCTTTTTTTCACACTGCGCTCCGGCGGTGACACACGTGAGAGTAGCGGACTGCAGAACATAACGGTGAAATAAAAACTCGCGTTTTCGTGACATTGTCAGTAGTTTTGTTTTCTCTGGATTAAGCATCAAGAACTGTGCTGAGCGCCACTCAGAAACACGATCAACTTCCTCTTGTAAGACACTACATTCAGAAGATGGTCATATATTTCTTAAAATCTTGATGTCATCAGCAAACATTACCAGACGTGAATTTTCATGCACATTTTAAGGTCGTTTACGAAAAAGAGGAATAGGAGGGGCACTAGGTTAGATCCCCGGGGTACCTCATGCAGATGTGGGTGTGAAGGCATCGGAATAGCTGTTTGACATCCTAACGCTACTTTCACTATCAGCCAAGTAGGTCTGAAGCCAACTTTGAAAATCCTGTGGGAAACGATATCAGGACGACTTATATAGTAGAAAATCATGATTTACTTTATCAATGGCCTTGGTCACGTCAAATTAAACGATGTCTAGTTGACCTCGACAAATAAATATAGGAACTGACTAATCAAGGAATTAGCAAAGATTTGTTTCAACCGAACGGCCCTTCAAAAACCCATGTTGAACACTGCGAAATTTATGTCGAAAGTGATAGGAAACACACTTGTGTATTATTATTTGAAGCAGGTTTGAGGATGCGCATAACAGGTATATTGGTCGATAGTTGTTTACTTTACAAGCGTCGCTGTGTTTGTGGACTGGGATGCTAACGGACATTTTTCATGGTGATGAAAAAACATCTGATTATAAGGAAAGGCTAAATATGTGACATAAACCAGGAGTGAACACATTGTCGCAACACTTGACAATCAAATATGGTATCGTATTTAATCCTATTGATAACTTTGCATTAAGCTTTGTGATTGCATATATAACCTCATTCTTATCAATATGAACGATAATCAGCAAGTCCTGAAAAGAGAAAATGTTAAAGTGTGCGCTGCTTGTAACCAAATCTGTTGAATAGCATTTACCAAAATGGTTTTGAAAAAATATTTGCAATTTCAGAAGGAGACGATACCTGACCAGTGTCACAACGTATATATATATATATATATTGTTATTTCTTTCCATTGTATGCTGCATGACATATTCCCAAAACACATCCGGTTTTCGATTAAGAGAACTTTCAATTTTTGTTTTGTAGACTCGTTTGTCATGTTTGTGTAATTTTCTTACAAGTGTCCGGTAAATATTGCACTTAGTGTATCACAAGTCTAGGCCACTGCTCTGATACAGTACAAAAAAAAGTTCCTTTTTTTCACATATAGAGTTTTAATTCTTGAGAGAACCAAATCTAATATTTCGATCTCTTAGACTTATAGTAACTTTTAGAAATTAATAGGTCTGTCCCTTTTTTTGGCAATCTTAGTTCAAGAATCAGTAGCGGTGTCCACTGTTCCGTCTTTTACAACCGGCGACCAATCATAGTCTGAAAAACTCGTACATTTTCAAATAATCACCTCTACTGTAATTGAAACTGGGATAATCCTGCCGGGTACCCTTATCTCCTGAAACGTCGTAAGCAACGCAAAAGGCGAGGTGAAAAACATCAGGACGCACTAGAGACAGTCGTATTACCTCAATAAATATGTTCGAGAGAAAGATGTCAAGAAAGTTCTCTACACGCTGAGGAATTTGATTAGGTTGAAATGCTTGCTTCCTTCTCCGGCGCTCTTATCGACACAATCTTATCGGAGTTGTAATCAGGCACTCGCCACGCCCATCTTATTATTACGGGCGGTTCTACAGTCCCTGTTAACTTCATAAGCTCCAAGTACCTCCTTCGAGCTCTGAAGCCAACGACGCAATAGAACGCCCGAATACGAATCACCAAGCAAAAAGCTGAATCGCCTGCTGTGATTGTTAAACTTTTTGCAGTGCGGATTGACTAAACCTACGACGTGAAGGACATACTGTTTTAACTTGGATCGATTGGCAGAAATATTTAACCAATAAAGCAGCGGCGGTGTAAAGCGCCACGTTTCAGCTCGATTTTAATGTCGTAAAGTTTGAACAACAATATCTAACCTGCCGCAAATTCGTGCACCATTTTCCGGTCACTGCGGGAAGAGCGAAAATTTGCGATAACCGCCGCCGTGTCACCGTCGTCTCATTTCATGTCAGAAACATCTCTAGTGTTACTGTCATAAAACTCACTTATCGCCAACATTCTTTCTCGTTGAATACTAGAAAGGGTAAAACATGAAACACGAACAAAACCACGTGTTTTATTCTTTCAACTCTTTAACTTTATCACCGACGTGTTCAGCAAAAGTATACGTTCTTGCCTTTCCAATTTCTTGGGTAAAAACAACGAGCGCCGGGCCACGCCGAGAACGGCGATCTCCACTCGAAAACAGGCCGCGGAAACGGCGTGGTAAAGTGTCGGCCGATAACGCCGCTACAGTGCGTGAGAAAGGGCCGCAATATTCAGCTCTGACGGAAAGAAACCGAAGCCCGACACATGGGGTAAGCGTTCACAGCACGCAACCAGCGTCCTTAGAAATATACGGTTCGCCTGTTTTCTGCGTTTATTGCTCGCCAAATTCAGAGGGAGTGTTCCAGAGTTTATTTTTCGCCGAAAAGACGGGGTTTATCGGAGTTTACTTTTGTTAGAATCCAAATTATTTGAACTTCGGAGCTTATCTTACTGCGTTCCCAACATCTTTTTTTTTAATTAGAAACAAAATATATGAAGTCCGGGTACCATGACCCGTGGTTCCGAAGGAACCTTGACAGTAGCTCGAGATTTAAAAAAAACAAACAAAAAAAAACTGAACTTTTGTTTCCTTAGGACTATTCACCTTATACTCTTATGAAATTTAGTTCTATAACAACACCATTTCTTGCTTTTTATTTTTTTCGTTATGTCCTCGAAATATTGAGCTTTTCGGATAAATACGAATGGACCGATCTCAGTAAGCGTTCGACGCATGCGCGAAGCCTCCATGACTTTAGTTTATAGGAGATAGGCGGCGGTGCCCGAGTTATCTCGTGCCGTCTCGTGCTGCGCAGGTGCAAAGCTTCAGCGAGGCTGTTGCACGCGCAAAAAGTCTATAGTTCCCTGGATGCATTCCGGCAGCGGTGGCGTAGCCAAACTGGCTGGTGAGATCGGTCTATTCCCAAAAAACTTACCGGCGAGCGTTTTTTTTTTTTTTCGTGTTTATTCGAAAACACAGAAGCGTAGTTATAAATGACCGCTTCGCTTCTCGCGCACAGGTGGAAACGGGAAAAAAAGGAAAGGCGGGGAGGAGGGGAGGCGGGCTCCCTTTGGGATCGATTTCCCGCCCGCTCTTTCCTCGACGAAACGAGCATTTTCCCGGAACGTTTGGAACGAATGCTCTACTAGTCCACTTTTGGAAAGCAGGCGAGGAGAACGAGCGCGCTACGTGCGCGTGTCCGATAGCCCCAGTGCGAAATGCGAGAGGCAGCCGTTTCGGGCGCATTGTGGGCCGCTCCAGATTTGGGGGTTTCTCTGGGCGTTGTTCCACCCTCTGTTTTTCGATTCCCGCGTCGTTTCGCAGTGTCCTCGTTTCTGAACAGAGCTAAAATATAAAAACGTGTCTGGAGTGAATATGCCGTTCTACACCGCAGAAGGGTTCTTCGTACGATGGCTATTCTTCGGTGCACTCGGGAATTTCAGTCGGTACCACGAATCAAAAAAGACCTCGGCCAGGATTGCGACATCCAACAGATGACACTCCGGCTTCTGTGGCGTCACTGGTTGCCGCTTCGGGGCCGCTTCTGAAATATAGGAGGGCTAGGATGCTAAACACACGAGTCGGAGACGGGCTCCATGCACCATACCTCGACAACCTTCCTTCACGGGCTGGTCGAGGCTCAGAATGTCCGCTCGGGGGCGCCGTATACCTTCCACCCCTTTGTCAGCGTGAGCGGAGTTTATAAGCGTTACAAGCACCACCAATAGACCTACTGCTATATTACCAAAGCATCCAAAAAAATGAAGGGATTGGTGTTCCACGCAGTAAAATGGATAGGTGGGCTAGTTGGTACATGTTTTACTTGTGAAGCAGTTAAAAAAACGAGGAAGACGAGACAGTGCTTGGTCCTGCCTCGTCTTCCTCGTGTCCTCGTTTTTTAGGCTCTTCACAAGTTAAACGTGCTTCACGCGCCACACACGCACGCCTTTCCTGTATACAAGAGTCGAAGTAAATGACGAAAATAAAGCGTTGAGGAACGCGCGTGCAAGATGCCATTTGTTGTACGTATTTGCGCTAGAAAAGTTACTACTGCTGAGGCCAGCACGTGTGGCGCGTGGAACACCAATCCCTGCATTCTCCTTGATGCTTGGGTAATTTAGCAATAGGTCTAAGTTCTTTCGTCTCATCGAGATGTCACTGAAGTGGACGTTGACGGAAGGTAAGGACACTGTAACGTGAAGAGGGCGAACGCGAAGGTCGGTTAGGGCAGCGCCTGCCGGGAAGCTTCTATTTGTCAAAGGCCCGACGCTCCTGTTCCAATAATTGTAATGTGTTCGAAGCACACGTCTGTGTCAATATACTTGAGGCCGCAGATTGTCATCGTATCTGCAGCGTCTTTTGTGTCACGTGAGTGCGGCTAAAGAGTTCGAACAGCGCCGCACCAACTTGGCGCGAACTGTGTTTTGTGCCATCTTTTTAACCTTCGGGGAAAGAACACTCGCCGAGCAGCTATGCCTCCACGACGCCTTCTGAGACTCCGAAACACTCCAGTCGCTCTGCCCGCGGTTCTCGAAAGGAACTAACGAGCCCGCGGTGTATATACGGTGTACCGTTGCACAGTGCATTCTTCGATGAGGGGAAGTCCATGGCGCTCTTCGAGGAACTCTTGGGGCCTCAGTGGCAAGTGCGGCGGTTCTCTCGAGCCGGGGAGGGTAAGCTCGTAGAGCACGCGCCTTCCACCAGTTCTGGGCACTGCGACTGCGCATGCTCCGCGCCGACAGTAGCGCCACCACACCGACGTGACGTCGGTATTCGGTTACAACCAGTGTTCCGTAGACGCCTTCATCATTCCTCGCTAATTATATCGAATTTCTGCGTTTCCCCAGCTGAGATGGCGAAACTGGCGGTCGGCCTCTTCCTACTCGTCCCACGAGAGAAACGTTTCACTCACTCACCCACCAAGACCGCCCAGTAGCGCCCCCTGGTTTGGCTAACTGTATTAAACGAGAACCCATGATCGGCGTCCAACGTGGCTGCATACTTCGTACGCGCTGGGTAGTATTAGCGTAGTATACATGCACTGGAAGATGAGGAGAGGTAGGGGTACCTTCACTAACCTCCGTCTTCGAGTAGTGATTCGCCATTCTTGAAGCTCGAGCGCCACTCGCTGCACCTCGCATCCTCGCTGCTTTTTCGCCATGGGCCTGTCAGATCATTTCAAAGGTATTTCTTTTAGACTTACCGAGTAGGACGCAGAATTAATGTTCGCTCTCGCTCTGGTTACGAGTCCATGCTGAAATCACCATTGCAACTGCGCACGGGGTCAGAAAAACTCGGTTCGCGCATATCCAAATGTTTACAGAACGACGCCCTTTGGCATAAAGACATAATGATACCTAAATGTCTTTACCACGACCGGCTTTATTAGGGGCGACCAGGTCACCCGAGGAAGCGCGAGCGCGCCGCATTTGCTTTTGCTTCTTTAGTACTTTCTCTAGTTCGTTGAACAGCCACCGCGTTTTCTGGCGCTGTAGCTTAACACACTCTAAAAAAAAGGGGGGTTTAGACACCCCTTGTCACATATACGACACCCCAAAGTTTCAGTTCGTCGTACAGCGCGTTGACGTCGAACTGACTGCCCCAACTTTTGCGAGAGTATTGATGACGGTGCGATATAACATATTAAGGAACTAAAGTTAAGCATCAAAGTCTACAGAAAAAAAACACACAGGTTTTGCAGTTGAGCCTCGAAAACCCCTATAACTTTTTTTCCAGTCAGTCACTCTTATATTAACTATTTTAATGAGTTGTACAACTCGGCTATCAAGCCGCTCGTGAAATTTGATAGCGTCGGTACCACGTCAGTACGCTGCACATCCAACTGAAGTTTTGGGCTGTTGTATATGTGACAAGGGGTGTAACGTCTACACCCCCTTTTTTTTTAGAGTGATAGCACGCTTTCGCGCGCGTGTCTGTGTGTCCGCTTCACGACCGGTGACGTTTTGAGGGTAATCAGCTGAATTTTAAGGACTTTTCTCGTCGTTATTGCGATTCTACGTTCGGCAAAGAGCTACGAGCTGATCTAGATCGCATTGATTCTTCTCTGGTCAAAAGATAACAAACTTCCCCTGAACTTAAACCAAATGCGCTAGCACGCACATCATTGCATCGCACCAACCTTCGACCCGTCGAAAACTTTTCCTGAACCAAGTGGAGATCCCAAGAGCAACACATATCCACCTCCCAGGTGTCATCATTGAGCAGCATTTCGATTTCCATCGCTATGTCCAAAACGTCTTGTTGTTGGGGAAAGATAACTCCTTGGCTACATCAATGGGTCCACAAGAAGAGCCAGTCCCGATGTGCCCAGATTGCCGTTCACAGCACTGGTGTTGCCCATCCTAACGTTTCGCTGCTCGGTGTGGGTGGGATTCGGCAACCAGGCAACTTGCTGCCTCCCTCGTGTAGATGGAATGTCTCGCTTCCTACCTTATCATGAGGCGCCAACTTGGCCCCCGAACACCATCCTATCGAGCACTGCACCGTCTCCGTTCAGTCGGCAGGGGCCCGCTTCAACATGGACGTCAAGTAGCGGCCACGCGGCTCCTAGCCACTTTTCTGCTACCGGACCCCTCGCTTCATTTTGCCCCCTCCCTGTGGCGTACTCGCACTGGTGGACTGCAGCCCCTTTTAGCCCGTACGCTACGTCACTAGAACTCCTTCGCTCCCCCTGCAGTGCAACTTTTGAAGTGCCCCCCCCCCCCCCCCCCCCCCAGTCACCAGTTCACCACCAATCGACGGTGTCGTGCACTTCGAACATTCACCAAGAGCGTCACGGCCCACCTGCGGAGCATCTAACTCGATTTTTTATTCTGATCACGGGAGTGGGCTCCAGACGCGGACTGGATGCCCAGCACCCCTTACACTCGTCCACCCTATTGATGCTCGGCTAACAATACTAACTATTCTGATCGACAAAACTATAATATAGTGACGATTTTAACCTATTCTATAGGGAGTATTCACTGGCGGCCATATCCATGTGCGCTGCTGCTGACCGCGTGCTGACGGCGAGCTTCCGCAGTCCTTTTCGAGCGTGCATTTAGCACCATCGAGGTTGCCCGTCTTAGCAGGCTATTAATGTGAGCTCGTTCTGAGCATGCGCTCGAAACATCGCCCTCAACTATGGCGTCCAGTGAATACCTCCTATACACACCGTGTGCTTGCATTAGCACCTGCCTATTAGCCCCGTGCGCGATCGAAAGCGTCGCTGTGGTCGGCTTTCCACGATTGGCCGAACGCTGACTATGACGTCAGGAAAGGATTTATCATGGACGAAATAAGAGGAATGGAAGAACTTTAATTTTGACGGTGTTGGCAGTGTTGCTTTAAGAGCTCAATGATTTCAAGCTTCCCCCATGCTATCTACAAACACCATCGAACTTGTTGTTTGCAAGGTAATGACGTCACAAGGGGGAACCATAGGAGGGCATAACCAAAACATTTCGCCGCTAATTATATGCGATAAAGGTCATCTGAAACCAACTCTTATTTCCACACGCTCCCATTGCCTTCCATAGCGGCCGCAGCGCTTTCGGTGTTGAGCTAGCTTGGCCCACGCGCTCCCATAGGGAAACGCGGAGTGTCCTGGTCGCCCCTAGTAAAGCCGGTCGTGGTCTTTACCTTCGGCAGGTGTGCGCGCGTATCACCGTGCTGCCTTCTCTTTTTGCGCGACAAAACTATAGTCTATTTCATCTTATGATGTACCGCAAGAAAAGCTACAAACGCGAGCTCCTTCCCCTAGGGTACATCTCGGTGGCACAAGCTCTCATGCATTAAGCTGCCAACGCTATGAGCTCGCGCTACTAGCCTTCGTTGCGTGAATATTATTAAAGATAAAACCTGCTTTTGCACAAGAACGCCCCAATGATCCAAAGTCGTTCGAGCTTTCGCCGCGTTGGTATTCTTCCAGAGAAACCGCTAAACTGCTAAGAGAGATCCGCTCGGCAGGAACCGCAACGACGTGCCTGCATGCGCGGTGGTTACCGCTAATCCGATTAGGCTCCGGTTCCGACGCAGGGCAGCTGCGACTTCCACTCGGTCGCTCCGATGTCAAAAGAGAAATCCAGCGAAGGAGCAAGTAACAAAGTCTTTCAGAACAGCACGTAAGCGCATATGTCTTCTCGTAAAATAAAAGAAGAAAAAAGGTCTACTCCTCGATACAGAGCACTACAGAATATAAAAAAAAAAAAAATCTCTCCAACCGACTTTTTTTTTGGTCGTTTGTGCAGCACTCAAAAACAGCGGCATGTTTGCTTTCTTGCCAGGCACTCGGAGCGTTAATCACTGGCATTCCTCAGGTCAGTTCATCTAATGCGAAGCGCGCCGATATATGTATGCCGTCAAGGAGGCAAGGACGCTATCAACTTTTTTGCCATAGAGACAGTCTGGCCATTCCAGCATAATAGAGACTGAGTTTTTTTTTTTAGGGGGGGGGGGGGGGGGCTAAATGTATTAGAAAGAAGCGAATCCTTGATGCAGTAGTAGTTAAAGGAACCATCAAACAATTTCAGACAGTATTTTACTGACTGCATATTGCTTATGTGATCAGAAGGAAACTAGCACGCTGGATTAGGAAGGCTAAATCCTAACCTTTGGCATGAAATTTTAGCGAGTGGAAGGGGACTATATCTTACGCTTTCTCCCTCAAACAGTCGCAACAAACCTGAGTGCATGAATGGGTGGATTAATGAATGAGTTATGACGAAACTTTTTGCAAGGAGTGAGTGGTTACACCACCTAGCGAATGACCTCAACATCCACAGTAATGGGGTCTTTTTTTTTTCCGAGCACGTCAGTTCAATTTATCTTCATTATTGGATACGAGTAGTGTGTCACTCGTACCGTGCTCGCAAACGATAAAATTGTCGACGAATGCACTCGATGAAAATTGCCGAGTTGAACATCCGGTTGCATAAGCCGCAGCGTCACCGAGAGCACCAGAGGTTCGTTTCTAGCGTTTTGTGTTCGCAGCCTAAATGTGAACCTGCCAATCTTTACTGAGTAATCGCCACTCCTCCGTGGCCGGTTCTGGCGCCGAACTGCTATAGCCTCCGTCGGGTGGGTTCTCGGTTTGCCTCGTGGGCTTGCCGGCGTACGGTACATGGCCCATAATTTCGCTATACAGAAACATCATAAGCTGCACTTCACCCAGCTGCGGCGTATCTATAGCCAAGGCGTTAATTTCACGGGCCTCGTGGACCAACGGGTCCTACGAAGCAATCGTCGTTCACGGAAACATCAGCAGGTGACGTCGTTTCGAAGTCCTTGCGTCGAAACGTCGACGCTAAAACGACGTTTCGACGCAACGCGACGCTTGGTCAACGCGACTCCGTCAACCGGCCTGGGAGAACTTGCGCTTCCAGTAGAAAGGCATGCTTCACGTCACGGACACGTGATCTCACATGTTAGTAGCCGAGTCCGGTCGAGACTAGAAGAAACGCAAACATGAGTTTCTGGGTTTCATCTGGAGTCAATAAAACGAAAACAGATTCCTGCTCCGGGTTCTACGAACATTGAAGGTCAATTGTGGTCTTCATTTGGAAAAAGCTGGAAAATAATTTCATGGTCCCTTCAAGCGGGTACGGAAGCAATATTTTAGCGCGTATATCTTTGTGTAGACGTGGTTTCTTGTATGACAGCAGCTCACAAACGCCCGTCCTTCATTCCTTCATTCGTGTTTTGTTCCTGCAGATTTGGTACGCCGGGATGGCTTAAGGCAAAAGGCGTGAAGCCTGAGATGGCCTTAGCCCCCTCTTGGCGTGCAACAAATTACATAAAAACAAGGTACACACAAGAAAAAACTTTCAATAAGGGTTATAAACTTTTATACATTTATACAGAAAGCACGAAAAAGCAAGAAAAATGGCATACTGGTGTAAAAGAAACTATTCTACAATATTGTCCTGCAATCCAAATAAGAAAAAAAATTAAAGTGCAAACCAGTATAACTAAATGAACAACGAAAATATCAAACTGAAGTTAGAAAACAAAAAACGTACAGAACAAAATAAGATCTACAGAATCAAGAAATATTTCTACACATACAAGAAAAGTACACATGCAAATATGCGCAAATCTAGGATATAGTCTGAGAAGCACGAAATAAAATTTAAAAAGACAAACAAAAAAACTTTTATCTGTATATAAATTCACATAACATACCGGTACTCGATGCATTAATAATTTCCAATACAGTAAAAATCCCAAAGGAACATTAAGAGAAAACAAATTCACTGGCAACAAGGTACTCTCTAACATTTCGTTTAAACTGCGCTATGGAAACTTGATAAATAATTTCGAGCTCCTCGCTATTCGGGATTGTTGCGATTTAAAAACTTAAACTTTCTCGACCATAGTTTGTTCTTATACTAGCTACTTTGCGTTTCGGACGTCGCATGGTACACACTGCTGATTGCTGATCGTCTGGGGTTAGGTTGGTTTTGTTTTTATGGATTAATTGCAGCAGTTTCAAATAATATATCTAATTGCATTTAGCATGTTATGTTTAAGAAAATGTGGATCAGTGCGCTAGTTTCTATAATCTCTGGGGTAGTTTTCATAGATCCTTAAAAGCTTTTTGTACAGTTAATAAATTATTATTATCTAAAGTGGTTTTAGTACCCCATACCAATATTGCGTAACTTAATTTAGAGCAAAAAGAAAACAGTAATACATACTCTTTTGTAGCGGGAGTGAAACAAACTGCGTCATTATACACATAATGCCAATAGTTTTGCAGAAATCGGTTTGTAGCTTGTCAATATGGCTATTCCATGAAATTTGCTCCGTGAAACAAATACCTATACATTTTTCATGCTCACCTATTTCAATATTGAGTTTTCAAGTTTTAGGTTTAGGTGTACCGAGCCTCGATTATTTGCTGGAGTAAGGATTATGTATTTAGTCTGGCTTGTGTTCAATTGAGGTCTATCCACTGGTATCCAATCGAAGAGCTTTAATAAATAAGAGTGTTGTGCGTTCAATAATTTGTTTCGTTAAGCTACTGAAAGTTTGATTGGGTCACGAGTAATTACTTCCTACGGAGCGGGTATCATTGTTACATCATTTGTGTATTTCAAAAATAAGAAATGGCGTAAGATGGATCCCGGGGGAACACCATGCTGTATTTTTATCTTGGAGGAGGCTGTTTTATTGACGAGTACGTATTGATAACGATCAGTCAAATAACCCTTTATTAGTTGTGGCGCTACTCTACGAATGCCGTATCTCTCAAGATTCTGCAAAATTATTTCGTGCTGCGCCGTATCAAACGCCTTGCTTAGGTGAAGAAAGATACCCCCAGTGTATAATTTATTTTCAATATTCGAAATTGCTTCATATTTGATGCCAAGAAAGGCCTTCTTTGTAGACCAATGTTTCTGTAATTCATAATGGCGTGAGGTTATGACATCGGTTTTAGTGAAAAAGCCTTGTAGCCTATTATGTATGATAGTTTAAATATTTTTGAAAATATAGACAAGCTTGAAATCGGCTTATAAATGTTAATATTCTTCTCGCCTCCCCCTTTATACTCAGGCACCGTTCCACCTACTTTGAGCCTGCTAGAAAAGATTCCACTTGAAATAATTTCATTTGCTAAGTTTGAGAGAACGGGACTTATTGCATGCACCAAGTGCTTAACAGGCTCTGATTTGATGTCCTCGTTCCCGGCTGAGGCGTTATTTTTCGATTTGTTTATAATTTGCAGAACTTCTTGATATGAAACCGAAACCAGCGTTATCAAGTTCAATAGCCTTTCCACATACATAGTTTGGTAAATTCTTTTTTTTCTGATACACGTTTTCCACAAGGGCGCAGCCATCTTGAATGTCGTCACTTCTGGTATGCGGTAAAACATCGTTTTGATCTCTGCACGCCGCTAAAAGGTGTTCGCAAAAAAAAAAAAAAGTGCGCGATTGTTACATATTTTTGTTTTGCCTCCCATATATTTTCTCGCGTATTTCAGTTTAAAAGTGTGTTGTTATTTTTTCGTCCCGCGTACCAGATACGGAACCAACCTGGCTGAGAACGACGGGAAACAGATAATGTCTATAGATACTGATCCCCATGTATAAAGTGCTGGCTCATTGTATCTGCGGGTTGTTCTGATAATATCTGATTACCTGATAAAATTTCCTCTAGAATACAGCATTATTCTTTTCTATCTGACAATTCATTTCTCATTTCCCACAGCTTTCTCTGGTCTTCATGAATGCTTGCAACTTTTTCTTGATAATATATGCACTTTGCTTTGCTCAATGCAAGCATTTTTTTATTTTATTTTTTATTTACGAAGTATATTAGAATTTTTATTTTGAATAAATGCATGGTAAAGTTTGTTATTTTTTTTCTTTTGTTGTTGTATACAGTTCAGCGGTAACCCATGGCTTCCCCTGCTTTTTCCTTCTAGGTTTTCTTGTCTGCATAGAAAAGGTCTCATTCTAGCACCGTCTGAATTGTTCTAAGAACAGTGAAAAGGCTACAGGTACATTTTCCTCGAAATACTCAGCATGCTCGAGTCGTTGGTTTCAGTTAGATTTTTAAAATACGTTAAAATATCAGTATTTATGGCTCAATAAAGAAAAAAAGTAAAAATACTTGCTTGTGTTCATACTTTTTAGTACTCCACTTAAACAAAAATGTGTAGATGTTCACTAATGTCCCCGTAAAACATGCCTGATGCCGTACCATAGGCGTCTATATTTGTGAGGCAGATAATAAGCGAGGTCGCAGTGTCAGCGGTTACTCTTGTGGGCGGTGTAATCAATTCACGGCAGGTATATTGGCTTATTAGGTCATTAAATTCTATCATGTTTGCATGTTGTGATATGGTGCTCATACCGATATCTTTAAGTAAAAAAAATTGAACCCTGAAAGAAAATTAAAAAAATTGTAAGGGTGCAGGCGAGCTGGTGGAAGTTAACCATAGTTTTGTTTAACCCGAGACTGGGGTATTTCGGAAAAGGGACGAGAAGAAAAGAGGCCACAAGGAGGCGACGTCTCAATATTTTGAGACGTCGCCTCCTTGTGGCCTCTTTTCTTCTCGTCCCTTTTCCGAAATACCCCAGTCTCGGGTTAAACAAAACTATGGAAAGAAAATTGTTCGTCTAGAAATTCTAGAAATGCTGAGACATTGCCGCACGGCGGCCGGTAAACTACAGCAATAAAAATATTTTAATTTTTATCGCCATGCATTCAACATTTGCATCGATCGTGTTGAAGTCGTCGATAACGTAGCACGATAAACTCTGTTTCGTAAAAATTGCTACTCCTAGCTCCTTGCTTTTTATCTCTAATGAGGTCTTCATATCTACAATTTCCTATATCTAGGCGACGTCAATACTTGTCAACCATGTTTTTGCGAACACAAGCACATCAAAGTTTAACACAGATAACAAACAAAAAAAAAAACGTTGAGTTCGACTCTCTTATCTTTTATGCTTCTAGCATTTATGCGCAGGACGTTAAACTACATTTCACGGCACTTTAATTTTTCGCAGAAGTTTAAACGATCAACAAAATAACATTCAGGCAGTGTGTTAGCAACTGAAGCGTCAAATATGATGCCAATTATTGGCGTAATGTTCGTTCTTGCGACATGTCATGTGAGAAAATCGACAGATAATTTATTATATATTCATTAATTTCCTCGATATTTCATTTGTGAGCATATACTAATGAGCTAACCATTAAAAGTTATTAGACAGAGCTGAGTATCATCACATTAAAAATAATATTGAAATTTGAGCATAAGACATTGTTACGTTTCTCCGGGAGAATCGACGAATCCGGAGACCGACGTTTATTTGGCAGCGTTTATTGTTCGGCAGCCGGAACCAAAAGAGCACAAAGCTTGCCGGCGATGCCGCTTATATCGGCAGCAAGCACCAGAGGTACGCCCCCCTGACTCAGCAGTTCTGCTGCGGCCGCGACAGCGATAAGCGATAACATCGCATCGTAACAACTCCTCCCCCTTTTAGGGCGAAACCGCATAAAACAATTTTCCCGCCACTCTCCAGGTTTCAAGCACGTCCTTGGGAATGTTCGACAGACAAACGAACGGCGTAATCCTAGTGCTGCTTGCGCAGAACTTCACAGTCGTTGCTCGAAGAAACCTTCACAGCGTATACAGGTTCAGCTTGCGCTGATCCGAAGGGCGGGAAGTCCTGGAGACGCAGGGCCCAACACCGTCTGCGAAACTGGCCGGAAGCGTCGACGCGCGGCCCAACACCGTCACTGCAGTTTTCAGTGTCCTTGACTGGTCGGAAGCGTCGACTGTGCGGTCCGAGAGGAGCAGGAAGGAGCGGTGATGGCGATCCTTGCGACCATGAGCCAAAGTCGCCAGCGGCCCAGGAGTAGCAGCGGCTGTCACGTGCCGTCGGTGCCAGGACGTCGGGATGACAACAGAGGTCCGTCGTGCTTCTGAGGGGAATGAGAAGGGCCAACAACAACCAAGCACCACAGAAACTGCGGAGGCACCCGAAACGCCCTTTCCACTCACCGAGAGCACGAATTATTCAAAAGAAATAGGTTACAAAATATGCCCCAAACGCCGCCAGAATTTTTTGAAAATATCGTTCCCGATCTTTCGGGAATAGACAGCTAATGAATGAAATTGAATGGAACTATTTACAAATGTGCAGATGAGACAAAAGAAACAGAAAATCGCACTGTGCGCCGGTTAGAGCGCTCGGCTCAGACAATCTGCGTTCGCATGAAGCTTTCCTTTTTTATGTCGAACCAAGAAAGAATATTCCTGGAGGGTCAAGCTCCAGCGTAACAAGCGACCGTTTTTGGGGGACAGCTGCTGAAGCCATGTGAGCGGTCTATGATCTGTAATTAAAATAAACTCCGAACCATAGAGATAGCAGCGAAGCTTTTCTACAGCCCATACGAGACAAGCGCATTCTTTTTCGATGGTACTGTAGGCTTGCTCCCTTGAAGTTAGCTTCCTGCTGGCAAACAAAACGGGGTGCTCTTCCCCTTCATTTTCTTGGCTTAGAACGACGCCGAGTCCTTTTTCGCTGGCGTCGCACTGCACTAAGAAGGGTCTTGTGTAGTCAGGGCTGACTAATACGGGCTGAGTCGCCAAGGCTAACTTAAGAGCCTCAAACGCCTCTATCTTGCGTTCGTCCCATTTGATCTTAGTGGGCTCAGTTTTCTTGAGCGCATCCGTCAGGGGACTCGCCTTTTCAGAGAACTGGGGAATGTACTGGTGGTAGTAATTCACCAGTCCGATAAAGGACATCAAATCTTTTTTTGTTTGTGGCAAGGGAAACTCTTTAATGGCCTGAACCTTGAGTTCTTGTGGACGTCTCATTCCTTGACCGACTACGTGTCCGAGATACGATACTTCGCCTCGGCCAAACTTACACTTTTTCGCCTTGACTGTAAGTCCTGCGTCTTGCAGGCGCGAGAACACCTGTTCTAGGTGCTGAACGTGCTCTCTCCACGTGTCCGAAAATATAGCGACGTCGTCTAGGTACGGTAACGCAAAAGACTCGGTTCCGACCAGTACCAGATTCATCAGTCTCGAAAACGCATAGGGTGCGTTTTTCAGTCCAAAGCTCAGGACAAGCGGCTTAAAAACACCAAACGGGGTCATGAAGGCGGCAAGGTTACTGGCGTTCGCGGTAAGTGGCACTTGCCAGTAACCTCTAACGAGGTCGATGGTTGAGATGAACTTGGCTTTGCTTACTTTCTCAAGGCAAGTTTCGATATTAGGGATTGGGTAGACTTTTGTTACCGTTACCGCGTTTAACTTTCGGTAGTCCACACAGGGACGAGGTTCTTTTCCTGGAGTCTCTACCAGAATCATAGGAGACACGAAGTCGCTCTCGCACCGCTCAATCAACCCTAGCTCTAGCATTTGATCTACGGACTCCTTTAATAGCTTTTCTTGGCGGGGGGAAAAGCGATAGGCCTTACACTGAATATTTGACCGAGTCCTCACTTCGATGTCATGTTCGACTAGACTCGTTCTTCCGGGAATAGTTGAAAACAATTTTTGGTATTTGCCAATTAATGCCGTAAGATCCGAAAACTGGTTTTGGGTGAGCGTCTTATCGACTGCGGCCTCTACGACTTCGGCGATTGTCAGGATCCCGTCGGTTTTTCCCAGCTCAGGAATTCGTGTAGGAACTTCCTCTGGTTGGTTTAGTGCAATGCTGACTACTTGCACCCTTTCCACGTACGGCTTCATAAGGTTGCAATGGTATATGCGGACCTCTTTTCTGCGACCTGGCAGTTTTACCACGTAATTTGTCTCTGATAGCCTCTGCTGGACCGTTGCTGGTCCTTCCCATTGCAATTCCAACTCATGAGCCTTAGAAGACCTCAAAAGTAGGACTTTGTCACCCACCTTAAACGTTCGGAGGCGGCTGTTTTTGTCATAGTAGGTTTTACCTCGCGACTGCGCTTTTCCCAGGTTAGCCTCAACTAGCTCACGCGTTTTGTGGAGACGGTTTAGTAAGGAAAGCACATACTCCACCACTGTTGGGTTCTCGGCTTCACCCTCCCAGCCCTCGCGCAGCAACCGCAAAGGTGAACGCAAATTGCGTCCATAGACCAGTTCCGCTGGCGTGAAACCAGTTGACTCGTGAGCAACGGTTCGCAACGCGAAAAGCATAGCGGGCAATGCCAAGTCCCACTCTTTTTTCTGTTCGTGACAAAGGGCCCTGAGAATGCGCTTCATTACCGAGTGCGCTCTCTCTACGCTGTTACTTTGCGGGTGGCTTACAGAACTGTGAACAATCTTAATGCCACACCTCTCGAAAAAGCTGGTTGTTAGAGCACTGGTAAAAACACTACCCAGATCACATTGAATTTCACTAGGAAACCCGATCCGAGAAAAGACCGAGAGCAAGTTATCTACTACTTCGACCGATGTCTGCTCTTTCATTGGAACGGCTTCTGGGAACTTGCTGGCTGGGCATAATATCGTTAGAAGGTACCTAAAACCCGTCTTAGTTGTAGGTAGGGGTCCTACGACGTCTATCACTAGCCTTTTGAAAGGTTCCGTGATTATGGGCACTAGTGTGAGAGGCGCCTTTCGGCGCTCGTTTGGTCGTCCTGTTCTTTGGCAGGTGTCGCAAGAACGGACGAATTGCTCAGCCTCCTTAAAGCAGCCCGGCCAATAATATTCTGCCAAAAGCCTGCACTTGGTCTTTGTGATTCCTAGGTGTCCCGACCACCCTTCTCCGTGAGCAAGCTCGAGTAATGCAATTCTATACTTGGATGGAACGACAATCTGATCTACCTCGTTCCCCGATTTGTCCTTGAAACTACGGTAAAGAATGCCGTTGCTCATAAAGAAGGAGATGTTCGGCTTGATATCTTTTCCCACGCTATCACGACACTTTGAAAGACTCGGGTCGGATGACTGTTCGGCGATAAGCGTAAGCTTATCTACACCGGCTAGCGCACGAAAATTGCTGCTCTCCGGCGAAACCAGCGTGGTCATGTCAGCTCCTTCGTTCGGCTCTTTATCGGGCCCGCTGCTGGTTTTACCAGTCGACGCGCGCGCTTCCGTCTGAAGTGTTTCCGGCACTGCACTAGTTGTCATTGAGCGCGTGACGACTAGAACAGGATTCATGTCAAGCGGTATACCCGACTCGCTCAATTGCCTTGCAGTTCTGTTTGACAGTATGTACGGACAGTTTGGAAGCACTCCGTCAGAAACAGCTGCTTCCGTTTCCACTACTCCGAAAGGTCCGTTTAGTTTTACCTTAGCGACGGGCAGACTAACTGCCCGATTTTCCAAGGCCTGACGGATCCACACACAGTCGCCTGTAAAATGTTCTTGCTCCACTAGCGAAGAGTGTACCAGATCATACGTGGCGCCGGTATCTCGTAAACCTTTGCAGAATTTACCATTTACTTTCATGTCGTACAGATACGGCCTGAGTAAGTCCTCCGCTTCTCCCAGACACAAGTTAACGGGAGCAACTTTAGGGACGCGGCAACCAGAAGCGACATGACCAGGCTGTTTACACCTGTAGCACACTATTGGTTTACGCTCCTCGAACGCCTTCATTTTACGTTTGTTTTCGTCTGAATCAGACACTCCCTTTGTCGGTACTTCACTCTCTTTGCCCTTTTCGGCGCCTTTCTTCACGAACGTGCGAGGTCCGCATCGTTCGTAGAAACGGTTTGATCTACGGTTTTCTTCAACAACTTTCTTCCCGTGCCTAGAGCAGTACTCATCCGCGTAATCTGCAGCTTTTTGCACCGTTTCTACTTCCGGTCTATCCTGAATCCACTCCTTTAGACCTGTCGGAATACAGGAGAGAAACTGCTCTAGTGCTATCTGCTCCAGCACCTTTTCACGATCCTCGTAAGAGTTGACACCACGGAGCCAACTTTCCAGAAAGCCTTTAAGCTTATAAGCGAACTCCGCGTAACTTTCGTCCGGTCCTTTCCTTGTCTCTCGAAATTTCTGTCGAAAAGCTTCAGGCGACAACCTGAACTTCCTAAGCAGGCATGACTTTACGGACGCGTAGTCATCGGCTGCTGTAGGATCTAGTCGGGCCAAAACGTCGGCCACCTCCGCTGGCAGTAAACTCAAGAGCCTTTGAGGCCAGCTCGACTCTACAAGACCCATCTTAACGCAAACCCGTTCGAAATTTACTAAATAGAGACCCATGTCTCCGCCGACGCGAAAAGGTTGCAAAAGGGCTCGCATGTCAAACTTTTTCGAGCTGTTATCCACCACAATGGCCTCACCAGCGTCAAAGTTACGTTGAAGCATTTCTAGCTCAAGTTTTTCTCGAGCAACGCGAAGCCCTTCTTGAGCCGCGTGAAGTTCCGCTTCCCTTTGTCTCTTCTGCACCTCGCTCCAACACTCGGAAATTTCGTCGGCGCCCGCGCCACAATCTTCAATGGCCTTGATAATCTCGGGCTTTCTCATGGCCTTGACCACTTTAACACCCAGCTCTTCCGCTAAGAGCATTAAATCGGGCTTCACAATCGCCGCGAGATTTATCGGATCCATGTTCAGAAATTTCCAAAAAAGTTTGGCTACTTTTGCCCAGCGCCCATATCAACCGTTTGGCGACACCACAGAACTAACTGCCTTAAACACTTAAGCTGCTCGGTGAACGGAAAGGAAGCCTCAGGCACTCACCGACAGCACCCATGGAACCCGGCGTCGTCGATCCATCCCACCGTTGCCACCAGCTGTTACGTTTCTCCGGGAGAATTGACGAATCCGGAGACCGACGTTTATTTGGCAGCGTTTATTGTTCGGCAACCGGAACCAAAAGAGCCCAAAGCTTGCCGGCGATGCCGCTTATATCGGCAGCAAGCACCAGAGGTACGCCCCCCTGACTCAGCAGTTCTGCTGCGGCCGCGACAGCGATAAGCGATAACATCGCATCGTAACAACATTGTCTTTGTTAGTTTTTTTGTTCATCTTGATTCTTCGATTTATTAGGATTCTCGAATGTTAATATTCTGTTGGACTTCAGTCATGTATAAAGAAATATACAAAATTACGAACGTTAATGGCGCAAGAAAAAAAAACATATAAACATATGCCGAAGGTCTAAACATTTTGTTTTGGCCTACGTTGCGACGGAAGTATTAATGTGCATAAAAAATGCTGGGCGCAATGCGATAGCCCAATTTATTGTCCCACAATTGTTGCAATGATTGATTTAGGATAATGCAACATTATTCATTTACTTTTCTACGCCTATTATCGTGTCATTGCCAGAAATACAGATGGGAGATTATTTTTGATTTTAGTAAAACGCAGAAAAACGCACATTTAATAATAAAGGGCCCTGCAATCATATTTAGGCGTCTACTTTTTTTTTTTTTTTTGCAGTTTCCACATCTCTCAGGGTTCGGGCAAGCCAGAGGAAACGGAGGGAGTAGCTAATCATCAGTGCGTCATATTTTAACCGGACGACGCGGAACCCTCTGCCACCTACGGGGGCGACCCGCGGTGCCGAAAGCGCGCGATATGGGACGACATCGTGAAGGTTTTGGTCCTGGCCACCTCCTGCATTACGACTGGTCAGAGCCGCTAAAAGCTTTTTTTTTTTTTTTTGAAATACAAAATGTAAGTGACGCGGACCGTTTCAAGTATTTATGAAAGTAGTTTTTATTCAGTATTTTAGATCAGAAAAGTAACAAATGCAGTTTATAAAGTACGGAAACAAGGAATGACCCGTGGACATACTTGCCACCAGGGTTGGGCAGAAATACTCAAAAATGTATTTCGAAATACAAATACTGGGACAGATTAAAATAGTAGCTAAAATACTGGTACTGAAATATACCTGTTAAATTGTATCGTGACGCGTGTCGGAAATACATTTTAAATAGAGGCAAAATGTATTTGGAAATACAAATACAGGAATACATTTTAGGGAGGGCAGAAATGCAAATACAGAAATAGGGACACTGTAATACATTTTTTCAAGTTTGTTTGAGACGCGAAATGAGATGAAGCTTGAAGTTGGAAGTGGAAGTTTTTAATTCTGAAATTACTTTCCCGTAGGCTTGGGATTACTTTCCCGTAGGCTTGGCACTTTGCCTTGAAGGGAGTGATTTCGGACGACGAGTAGTCTTCAGTGGGCTCTAAAAAATGTTCCATCAAAGACTGACCGCGGTCCCTTCCCTGACATCCTGTCTGTCTGTCGAGGGATGGAAAAAGACTTCGCCCTTTATATAAATTCTATGTCGTCCTAAATTCCATCAAAATGTCGTCATGCCCCTGTCCAATAAGGACGCCCCTGTCAACATTTATCACATGACGTCACGGTGGAATGAACTGGTATGCTTTGTCTGTAGCTGGTGGCCTTGAACATGAAACTTTACCTTTCTGTTGTATGAAAGGACAATACGAGCTTTCGTTATAGGTTACCTCGTTGAAGATCATGCAGGCAGTGTCATTTGGAATTTTAGAGAATAGTGGGCCACCTGAAGCATCCTGGAACACATATCTTCTGTCACGGTTGATAAAACGATATGGTGGCATCCCTGTTGTGAAGGTCCTTCCTACCGAACCTCCGCCACCGACACGAGGATTGCAGTCCTCAAGTTTCGTCTTGCATACTCCAGATAAAGACCTCGTGGATTGCGACCTGATATTGCCGGCACAGGTGCGAGCTCTCCGAGAAACAGCGCGCTCGAGATGAGTCGCAGGTGTACGAAGTCTGGTTCGGCGCAGCGAGGCCACGTCTGACCTCCGTCCTGGGTTTCGGATCACCAGAGCAGCGGGTCACTTTCACGTCGGCTGATGACGTACCCTTCAGCCGTGCAACATTACGGGCGCAGCCACAGACGCATTCGAATATGTGTTGAACTTCACTGCGTGAGTCATCTAACTATTTCAAGTCAATCACCGCCAGACTTGTGCTGCAATGGATTGTGAATCAGCTTTGCCGGCCGATTGTACTGTGTACGCTAAGGCAAAAGAGACGGTTAGCAGCGGGCTTTGGATGCCAGCAAACAATGACTCAAGAAACCCGTACCTAAGGACCTGCGGCACAAGATGCTCAGCCTCCACTCCTGGCACGCCACCTGGTTCGAGTTCCCGACTACGCAACACTTCTCAGAAGAGAGGACGCGCAGAAAAATAGTTCGTAGAACCGGAAGGAACCTTGGTCAGCATGGTAACAATGCCCCAGCATCTCCTTGACCCTAATGTCCTCAGAAGTAAAAAGAAAAAAAAAGGAAACTTTCAAATCTATATTTTCTTTTCTCTTCTTTTTCTTTTTTTTTTTTTTTTGGGGGGGGGGGGGGGTTGTATTTTTCAGGAAATGTAACGAAATACATTTCACACTGATTGTATCGCGATACAAAGAAACATTCCAAATGTATTTCGATACAGGAATATAGATACTGGTGAAAAAAAGGTATCGCGATACAGAAATACTGATACAAGCCGGCTTACTGTGGCAGCCTGTCGTGAAGAGAAGTCCTATATTTTATGTTATACTCGTAGCTGCAATGAGATTATCAGTGCTAGTTACAGTGCGCACAAAAGGAATTCCTGTATTCCTGAAATACTATCGCGATACATTTGTATCGCGCACTACCTTCTCTATAATGGGGCGACCAACGCACTTGCGTCAGCCCCAGCGCGCCACATTTTGTTTTGCTTGTTTATTATTTTCTAGTTCTCGTAAGTCCCGCTGCGCCTCGTGGCGCTGCGCTTTATCCTCAATCGGGCGGGCTGAGGAGCGCGGGGAGGACGGTAAACACATGGTTTTGGTGCGCACAGCTGTGCAGCATCCCTCGATCGCACGGTTTATTGCGATCGAGGTAGGACCGAACGTGGTCCTACCAGCTGTGACGAAGAACCGACTCTTTGAGTGTCACCAGAACACTGCTGCAGCACAGAAGCTGACCCTAGTGACACTAGTCATTCAAAAGTTCATGAGGCCCTCCTTGTCTAACTATGCAAATGGAAAGACTGAAGCGCAAGCCAAAAGGAAATTGCTTAAGAGAAAGCCAGTGTCAAGGAAGGTCCATAAAGTTTAATATAAGTTAGAGCATTTAGTGCAGACTTGTTTTTCTTTGTGCAATATTTTTTTTATAAACAAAGCAAGTTGCTCGACAGTAATGAAAAGCAGGAAAGTGGTACCTGCAAGCAACTGCACTTGAAACCTTGCTTGATCTCGGCTCCTCGATACTTACAATGTCCGTAGACAACAGCAGGCACGAAGAATGCACGCAACTGTTTTCATGCAGAAGATACTATAATATTATTTCAAACTAATTGGTTCTTGATAATCTTCAAAACTATTTAGTCATTTTCAATCAAGTCTCAATTTGCTTCATTCGAGCCATACCAGTTTGATTATGCCAAGAGTTCGACGTACATTTTAGCTCGTCCAAAGAATTGCATTTTCTGTGCGTCCCCCGTGAACCAAAGCGCATTGATGGTAATATATTCCAACTGCCCGAGGTGCTGTAATGTGACCAAAATTAAACGTTGTAATAACGCGATCGCAATCTAAAACAATCGAGAATGAGCTACAACCTCCTTATGTCCGTGGGAAACGTGGCAATAACCCCTGTTTAAGTTACAAGGTATATTTGCCAAGAAGGAAAATTTAGGGAATCACTCTCCAACTGCCCGTCGCATCACACGAGCTCGCCCGCGTATCTCATTACTTCAGTTCTGATTGTACAGTAATTTTAGAGCGGCATGATCTTGTAACTTCACGCTTGCATGAACCATGCCAGCCGCAAATCGCTCACTCAAATAACGCTTCATTTGTTGAGTAGTCCGACGGTTAAAAAGTTGTAATTACCGTTGGTCATTACTTCGTTTTCGCGCGAGCGAAAGCAATGCTAGACGCGCGAACCCAGAGCTTTGTACCTTCTGTACAGTGCATTCCTCTCTTGCAATGTACGCTCGTGCATTTCTTCGGGTTAACTTCACGCGCGTATAGCTTCATCTATGATCTTAGCTCGCATATAAGATAAAATAAGGTATAAAAACGTCGAAACTTTTAGATTTTGATCGGTTAAAAAAAGGATAAGATAAATCCACACGTACACGAACCCATCAACGGCACCGCCGGCACGCCGTATCTAAGGGTAAACCGTGGCGGGACCGGGCGAATTTACCTGTCCCTAACCGTTGTCACGTGATATTTTTCGCACGGCCCAACTGTGACGTACTCGCAAGTTTTTGGTACGCGCGCTCCCGTAGAGAGGGGAGAGCTGCGTTGGTCGCCCATTATAGAGGAGTTCGTGGTATCGCGATACTGCCTAGAGTTCCTGTATAGGCTCCCCACGGGAGCCAGAGTTGCGCATTTGTTTTCCCCGCGCCGCCACGCCGCTATTCGCCGAGATCCATCACGTGAGGAGCAAAGCATCCGGTGGCGTGCAAGAAAGCCACCTTTACGGTCGCTCCGCCGACGTTTCTCGCGCCCCGGCGTATGTTTCCCTGCTTTCCGCCTCCTTTTCCTCCTCTCCTGGTTTCCATGCGCGGCGGCGCGCGCGGCGGCGCCGCTATTCGCCAAATTTAGTCACGTGAGGAGCAAAGCATCCAGCTCGTGCGGGAAAGCCGCCGCTACGGCCACGCGCCGAGGCTGAATGCGCAACTCTGCTACCGTAGGTAGCATATACAGGAACTCTAATACTGCCCAACCCTGCCCGCCACCATGTGGTGGAAAAGGAGGCGCATACTAGGAAAGGGGTAGTAGGATCAGGCGCCGACACGGAAAGGTCCCGGATGTGCGCGGCGGCGCTGCGGTCGTATGGGCTCGGGGATGCGGCTGGCTGTGAGCGTTCCGAAGGCATTCGGCGAGCAGCTTTGGCTTGCGGATTGGCCTATGGCGGTATAGCAGCGCGAAGTGGGACGCCTTTTTCGGAAGTCGATACGGGGCAGAGCAAGGGGACAGAGTAGTAGTTTTGACGTCTGTGACGTCATGTCCGGTTTTCGTCAAAATAGAGCTATTTGTACCTATTTTGTTACCTTGATATCTTCACCTATCCACTTCACACACTCCTCCCGAGTATGCTCCCTGCACGTTCCTCCAAAGTCAACACAACTGTCATAGTTGGTAAAAGACGGCCCGTGCCAGTCGTTTGCAAAGCGACGTAGATGGAAACAAATCGCCGCGGCGTTTTTCGCGGCCTTGGAGATACAGGAGCGAGCCGACGTTAAAAAAGACACGCATCAACTACGAAAGCAGCGAGAGTCAAGAGCCACGTGAATACCTGTGTACACTCGGAGCGGACGCACGCGTTTGATCTAAGTGCTTCGGGACCGATATTTTACGATTACCACTCGATACTGACGTGACATCCGGCAAAGAAAGGTGGGACCGGCTTTGCGTAACTCCCACGAACTGTTATAGCTCGACAGTGACGTATAGTTGTCAGAATAAAAATGGCATACTGATAACAAAGTTTACATACTGTGTTGCGAAGCTAATCTGGCGTTCATTTGAGCTCCATGCCACACAAAACAAGGAGCTGCAATCGATGAGAGTCCCTTTTCGACGACAGCGTTCGTCACCGCTGCCTCGGAAAACAAGGAGATGACAAGGGGAAGAGATTGACCTCTTAATCTAAAATTGACGTCAGCGATCAAACTATAATACGGGATGGGATGGGTCCACAAAGGTCGCGCGGGCGCGTATAGGGAGTATTCATTGGCGGCCATAGCTGTGTGCGCGAATGCTGAGCGCGTGCTGATGGCGAGCTTCCACTGTTCTTTTGCAGCGTGCATTCCGCACTATCAAGGGTGCCAGTCTTAGCAGCCTATGGATGTGAGCTCGTTCTGAGCATGCGCTCTAAACAGCACCCACAAATATGGCGTCCAGTGAATACTCCCTATTCTATTTAGCAAACCAGCTGGCCGTGGGCACACGGTCTTGGCCAAGGACCGTCGGAGCAGCGCAGGCGCTGGTCGGTGCAACGCTGCGCCGAGTCAGAGTGCCTGCTAGGCCTATATTCTATCGAGCTCGCTCGGTCGGTGTCATCGTTGCCGTTGTAGCTTTTCCCGGGTGTTTGTGGATCCAGTGTTCGTGTTTGTCGTGGCCGGTTTCGAGTACTTCCTTGTTGTTTCTTGCTGCTTAAAATCGGGACCCGCGAGAAGAGCACGTAGAAAGATAGATGTCCGTTGGCCGTCCCGAGCGACGTTGTCGGTCATGCTGGTTTGACCGTAGAAAGACGGCTCCGGAGCTGTCGACGTACGTACATTTTTGGCGTAAGATCGTTTCGCTTTAGCGCATGGAATACGTCGCAACCGCCACCTCCCCCCGCCCCAACACTGGACACAGCCTGCAACCTGCTGCAACCAGCTCTACTAACCCACAAAACGTTAAAAAATATATGTATATATATTTTTTGTGCTTGTTTTTACGTTTCCGGCACTTACGTCACGGACGTTCCTGCCCCCTATCGACCTCCGAAAAAGGCGTCCCGCGCGAAGTGGCTCCCGTTCTGAACTGTTCTTTACCCCGTGTTTGCGGTCGTTTGTGGCCAATGAAGTGTCATGCCGAATTAGTGTTTAGTCGAGCAGCAAATGCAATGCGCGCCGCCCTGGCTGCCCCCTTCATACAGCCTATCCAGCACATGCTTTAGTGGCGCCCTCTCGAGCCGTCGACACGGTGTGCGGCAGCCGTGAGCGCTCGCAGAGCTCACTACCCCTCCTCTAGTTCACGGCCACCCAAGCAAGGACCAAGGACGTCATGAAGGAGGTTATTTTTTGCTTGTTCTTGTAATTTTAATTTGCCTATGACTTTGAAAATGAACCGAAATTTGAGGAAAAAAAAGTTTACTAAGTTCCTACTTCAGTGCCGTCAGGTTCGGTGCAAATTAAAAACCAGTCAAAAAGTCGTTGCGGGGCCCTTTTTATTTTATTCCGAATCTGCCAGCTAAAGTAAGTTCTCGTCAAACAGTATCTGAAGTAAACAAAAAACACACACACAGTATACATGTTTTGTTCCACGAATGCCTTAACGTCCATTAGTCTAGTTCAGCTTTCATAACAGGTCACATTAACTGCTATTCATTTTCTCAGCTGGCTCGACCCGCCGGACATGCCGCGAACAAGCTTAGCGGCAACCGCAATCAGGGCTTAGCGGGTTTGGAAACATCATCGCAACACGCCAGCACTCAACCTTAATGACGAGGACAACAGGCCAGGAGCCTACATCACGCGCTAGATAGCATAGAGCTTTGTTTGTTTTGTTTTTTGTTTAAGGAATTAATGGATTTCCAGGTATCGCCGGGAGTCACCTGCAAACAAAAGGTGCATGTTTTGTATTTTTGCATTTTCACCTACGACACGCGTCAGCGCGAAAAAGCGTACCTTCGGGAATCCCTTTTAAAAACATTAAAAATGTTGGCAGTAGTTTGTTTACGTTTCTAATCAGAAACACATAGGCGAGTAAAGCGAAAATAATCTGACCAAAAGAAAGATACATAACGGTGCTGTGCGTGCGTGGTATCTTTGCCCCAGTCCCGCTTTTCTTCCAAAATCAATGTTTTCATAAACAAATTTGCGAATTAGCATACATGTGTCTGGCGTGTTTTGTTATCAATATATATTCCTGTAGGGATGGTGAAGCAATGTCACGTTTTGTCGCTGAAGGGGAGGCAGACATAGTGACAGGAGCGTCCTGTCAGATGCTTCGTCCGTCTGGGTAGAAGTTTCTTTTAACGCGGTATAAAAGCATCCGCCAAGAAGTTATGCCAAATTGCTTACAAAAAAAAAAAGTCTATATCTCGCTTTATTGCGTCGTAAATCAATATCATAAAGTCGGTAAACATTAATAGAAATTTAAATTAAAATAGTCGCGTAGTTATTTTGGCTAAAACAGTTTCGGGGAATGTGGTTGGCGTAAAACGAACGATACTTGGGGTCATAATAGCATAGGTCAAAATGTTTGCGCCTGTCGAGTTAAAAAGAAAGAGTATTAGTTGCAGAGAGAATATGTGCGCAAAACACAGTTTTTCTGCTTAGGCTATCCGTGCACAAAACTATCTCAGAACCTACACACAAACTAAAAAAAAGGATCTCCCAGACGCCAATAAATTATTGCACCTAATTAGAGACTGATTTACCCGCTTGATCTCTTTGATACTCTCGTCACGGTGTGCACGAAGCACCTTCCAGGATTAATTCGGAGCAGATACATTCTGCCGGAACACGTGCTCGGAAAGAAACGGTCCTTTCAAAAGCTCCCAACTCCCCTTTGACGATTCATTCGGAATTAATCTAGCTCGGAGCTGAGAGTTACACCAAAGACGCTCCAACTTCTAGATACAAAACCCTCGTCATTGATAAAGTGAGGAGTTTGGTTGAAACTCGTTCATCGAACCACTTTTCAAAGGCTACCGCACGAAAAAAGGGAGGCGGGGTTGCGCATCAGCGGTGTTCACAGCCCGCCGCTTATTGTCACTCCCCCGATAGCTCCCGCACCGTGCAGTCTTTCTTTATTCTGTCCATTGAAATCACGCTTCCTATTTAACGGAGTGCAGTAGGAACAAACTGCCAGCTTTTCATTGGTTGCGTGCCCTAGTTGCATCGTCACTAAGCAAGATCAACGCACCTCGGGGATGTTCTTTGTTGCGCCGCGGTGGAGTCACGACATGTTTAGCTCTAGAAGCGCGGCAAAACATGTGCTGCCTTAAGCCACCACAGCTAGTACATTATATATAAAAACAGCCTGCAGAAAGAGTCGGAGGCCTTACTTTTATGACGGTGCCATTGATCATACAAGAACTGTCTGTAAACATGATCGAAGCATACACATGTAAATACTTGAAGAGGAACCGCAGATAATTATGTTACCAGGTCTGCCGCGAACAGCGTGTCTTCTGCATGATAGATGAGCAGTATCACGGCGGCTTTATGAGCCTGGCCCGGACGATACGTGCTTCAGTGCCTGGTCGGATGAACTTTAAGAAACTTCCTTCCCCAATCTGGAAACAACCTTCTTAGACCCCGCATTGAGACGCTTCCCTCGCTTCGAAGACGGAAACACGTGGCGATGATTTCTTTCAAAATTATTTATAACCAAGTGCCGAAACTACGCTGCACCATAATGTTTTCGTGCCCTTTATTCGGTACACCCAAAAGGTTGGAAGTCCAACAATAGCCAACTTATGGTCGAATGTTTCATTTTCGTTTGAATGCGCAAAAGTCGAAACGATTTCGTATGAAACTATCATTCGCCATCCTTCCTGGACTAGTGAAACTTTGTTAAGTAGAACTCTTTACATGCAATATTATTTGAATAAGGGGCCAAATAAATAGCATTTGCGAATATTTCGAAAAAATAAAGGACGATTCGGCAACAAATTTTACATCCTCGGCGGCACAGATCATAAACAAGTCAAACAAGACTAAGACAAAAATGCGTTTATTAATATAAGACGACCGGTGGAGGTGTCCGTCCTGACTTTACTGTACCGAATACTCGGTATCGACTGTTAGAAAAATATACGCCAAATTAACTTGTTTACAATAGTCCCAACTGCACGAGGGTGAACAACTGAAACATGCTCATACATCCACCCGTATACCACACGCTCATTCGAACATACATCCAAACGAACACTCATTTATCTTTTACATGATTATACAGCCTGATAATAATCGATTAACTATGGAGGACTAACACAATATGCTGCATTTGTTTTGAGGCAGTCAAGAACAAACGCTTAATTGTGAAACATAGGGACGCATGTTTAATAAAGTCATTTTCCATATTATATGAACCAAAAGCAGTGTTGTACGCGTTACGGACAAAAAGTAATGAAATAAGTTACGCCTTACTTGGAAATAAAAGTAACGCGTTACCGTTCTATCTTACTTCAATATAACAAGATCGTATTACCGTTACCATTACCGATATGAGGTAACGGACGTTACTTTTGCGTTACTGTTTTAATTATGTATTGACACGTTTTACTGTTTTGACGTCAGAGGTATGCATAAGCGACATATTTTAAGAAGCAATATGTCCATCCAGAAACGGAACATAATTACTTTATCTTATTTGCTGTTTCAGCCGAATCCTGACGAAAAAAAAAACGCAAAGCGAAACGCAAAAATCTAAAAACTTTACATGGCTTTTCGCCTAGGAACACTAAAAATATTGAAAGGTAAATTTTTTAACTGTTGGGAAGAAAACGTAACGAAAAACGTAATTCCGTTACACGCTATTTGTAATAAGTAACGTAATTACGTTACCCGTTACTGTTTTAAAAAAAAGTTACGAGTACGTTACACGTTACCAAAAATAGTAACGCGTTACCGGTAGCGCCGCTACTTGCAACGCGTTACCACCAACATTGTCCGAAAGTTAAAAAAAAAGAAAACTGTGAAAAACGTACACTTGAGGAAACGGCTAGGCGTTTACACTCCGTCTCATCCCACGATGGCCTAAAACCCGATGTTACAGGCCGCCAGGTCCAATCACGACCTTGTTAGAAACCAGGTGGTATATCGGCTCCGTCGTACGTATTAGTCAACGGTATTAGTGCGCCAAGACGCGTCGTGCGGAGGCGACTTTTTCGTGCTTATCGAGCCCTCGCCGAGGCTCCGTCTGCTCGCTACTACTGAAGACTACTGAAGGAATTAAATACCGTCTGGAAACGATGGTGCCGAGAGAAGCCGGGTGCAGAACCAGTGGCCGTTAAGAAATGAAGATGAGTCGGATAGTGTATTTGACATGGGGGGTACGTACGGACCACCGTTGCTAGATCAACTCAGTTATGGTACTTCCCATAGACGCTGTACATTGGAGGGGGTCCGAAACCTTGTCCGATTTCTTTTTGCAGCTGGGTGGCGCTGCCGGCGCATTATCCCACGCGTTTTCGTCTGCTACTGCTCCGCGGCTGCTTGCGAGTCCCGACTTCTTTCGAGGTTCAGCATAATTTTTGGTTATTTTCGCCCTTTTGCTAGTAAAAATTACAATTTGAGCATAAAAAGCGCTACGACCGTTTTGGCATACGCTTTGCATTATTGTAAAATGCTGCTGCCTTAGCTGTGCTGACAGCGCGAAGCGTTTCGAACAACCCAAATTCGTCGGCGCCACAATCCGGTGGCTACAATCAGGGCAAGTTTGTACATACTGTAATCGTAGATGTGCCGATGTCTACCAACTGCAGCAGAAACAATTTGAAAGTCGTCTGCTACTGTCAGAAAAAGCGCCACGAACATCCGTAAGCTCAGTAGGCCAGATGCAACGGCCATTTACGATCTCTATGGCAACGGCCACAAGCGCGCCGTCAGTGATGATGATAGCGAGTATTAATGCGGAGCGCGCGCCCTCTGACAGGCGCCACGCAAAGGGACTCCCCTCCGGGGCGGAGTTCCAGAACTGGGTTGGTTCTAATAACGTTAGTACCAACCGCGTGCGAAAAGGAGATGCGGGTCCGTGTACGTTTGAAATACACAAAAGTTGGATTGGATTGTGATGGCTAAAGCTAAACGAATTCATGTCAGTGTTGTCTGCGCGCAACCAAACTTCTCCAAACTGTTGACATGTTTACGAAATATAGCAAGATTGTTTATGAAACTAAATACCATGTACCTTTATTTCTCCAATACAAAATAGCGCGCTATCATAAGAGAAAACCATCCGCGTTAAATTAGTTCCCTTCGTAGTCTGCGTATCGGAATTTCTCTCGCGCACTCTTTCGCAATGCTTATGCAAGCTTTTCTGAAGCAGTGCTCCGCTCGCCTGCCTTTGGGTCCTAGTCCATCGTAGGGTGAGACGGAGTATAGGGAAGTGCGGACGGAGCTGGCTTAGTACATCACGCAGAAGATTCGGAGCGCAGCCGTGCACATCCCGGAGTGGCCACTGTGGGAGAAGATTGCGACATTTCCCACTGTTACAGTGTGAGAGTCAGCTTTATATCTTAGCATGCCGGAGGCACCTCGGGGGGCATTTTATTTCCTTTAGCTAGCACTTGACTGGTTCAACTCATACTGCCACAAATCGCACGTACCTGCTCAGTTTTAGTTAAAAAAGTACTAACCCACAATAACCTAACTGATCCGTAGGAACCAGTAAAGGCAATGACTGTAAATACAGTGACGTCTCACTAATATGGACCTTAATAATATGAATACCCCGCTGTGTAGACACCATGTTCGAGAACAAACTGGGTAAAACATAAATATTTGTCTCGTTATTATAGAAAACTCACATCCATGGTAACAAGACATGACTGCGTAAAGAATTGACAATGTACTTCATTATAGCACTACCTGATTTTGTAAGGGTTCTTTTCGTTATTTCGCTCAAACTGTCAATACTCTACTAATATGTGGGGTGTTAAATTAGCTGGTTATACGTGCCGCTGAGGCCCACATGGGCTTTGAGAAGACAAGGAATTAAAGAACAATTTCTCGAAGCTCAAGAAAGAAATAGTCTCGGTCATCTCCACTAGCTGACTAAGCATAATGGCAGCTGGCAGCTACTGGTTATTGTTATCTTCCAGGCGACTTCAGAACGAGTTCTACTGGCACGAGAGCACGTGGTTGCCGTGCTGGTGGCAACACCTCCAGTATTCAGGAGCCTGAAGTTTTAAATGCCATAACTGCTTTACACTTTGCACGATAAATGCCGAAAGACCACTTGTACAAAGTAGGACTTAATCTAAGTTTCCCTCAATTTGCAACCTGGTTCGACCGCATAATGCACAGACCCCAATAGCCCTGTGCCCAAGAAGAGGCAGTACGAGAGCACCGGAGCATCGTTGAAGGACCTCAAGACAGGTGATATTGTTCGACTGCGACAAAAAGCTCTTGGGTTGATAAAGCGAAGTTCACAGGTTGTGTTGGACCACGCTCCTACAACATACAGACAAACAATAACAGGTCCTACCGGAGGAACCACCGTCACTTGCTGAAAACGCCTGAGACATTCAGCAGTCTCAAGGATTATATCGTCTCACCATAGAGACCTACAAGTGTGAAGGAAGGGCCGCCTTCGCCTAATCACTGGGACCAAAGCTAACTAAATTCTCCAGATTCATCAGGGAGCAAGTGAAGCTGCAGCTCCTGAGGCATCATCGGTTAAAACAATGGTTAGAAGATCAGCAAGAAGTAGACTACCACCCCGCCTACTAACTTTTGATGAAACATTTTAACAAGTCCCATAATATATATTTTTTCTTTTCTTGATCGTAGTGTGTATATTGTTTACCTTTTGTTCACGGTTACAATGTTCTGTTTTGTTTTGTTCTCTAAAGATGTGAAGATGTATTGCGTACTGGTGCTGCCGGCGCGCTGGCGCTCCAGCCATGCTGGCGCGGGGTCAGAAAATAAAGGCACGAGCGAGTGTTCGCTTAAGGTTTCAGCTCAATGTAACCGAATGATCAATACACCCCGAGTACAAGTATGACCAGAAAAGTGCTCATGCCACTTAACGATAAAGCTGATTGTCAACGAATTTCCCTGGATACAGTCTCTGATTTTCTTCTCGTGGTCCAGACGTTGAGCTACCTCTTGAGTTTTCACACATTATCCCCCTGGTTACTGATGCTCTTTTTCTTGGGTGTCTGGCCCTTGCAGCTTGACTCCACAAGTCCGTGGCCCTCACAGTATTTTTCTTTAATTCTCTGAGAAAACACCACACTGGAGCAACAAAGTAACAGCATATAGACCGGCACGCACTTTACAAACAAGCCCGCGTGCGCAGAAACCAAATTCACGTGAAGTGAAACGTCTGCGCATGCGCAGTGACGTGGAAAGCGCCAACGCAGCTTCGTGACGTCAGGACCGCGTGTTGGTCTATAGTGAATGGACGAAGAGAGACAGATTTTCGGCTATCGGGTCACTCAATATTGCCCTACCAGATCCAATCCCCTGGGGACAATGCTGACTCAAGGTAGCCGGTGCTAGGTGCATGGTGATGCCTGGAGGCAAATGCGTAGGCCTTGTCTTCCATGTGGTATTCAATGGCATGGCCACTGTGACAACAACCATTTCGGCGCGTTTGCCAAGCTCCCTCTTTATGTCATCGCGCTCTCTATAAAATGACTGATTCTTGTAGTTTGCTCAATTTTTCAAAGGACGCTTACAGTTGACCGACACTTTTGTCCGCAAGAAATCACTAAAAAAATGTATCATCGTGAAGCATGGGGAGGACGTTCACGTAATCATTTTAAATAGCTACCGCCCGGAACCACCTATAAGACGCTCGCGCAGTAGTTCCAGTTATCATGGCGTCGATCGATGCGTCGGTAGCTCTGGAACTGAGGTGCATATAACCGAACTTTGGGTAAAGTTAAACCAGATAAACTTTTGAGAGGAATACAATTACATTAGGGGGAACAAACTGCGGAATGCGAAAGTGCGTCGCAATGGTCTTAACAGTTTCGTTAAGGACGACGACCGGTATCAAATTATCAGCACGGGCACGTTGATACGGCTGCAGTCAACCTGTCAGTTCTTTTTACGCAGCAATGAATCAAGAAAAGGCCAAACTGATTGTAGCGGCGCCAGGACGCGGAGAAGAATACTTAGAAAAGCTGCTTCAGTGTCGTGCTGCTTGTACCTTTTCTTTTCCTCCCTAGGAATAAAAGTCTCACTCAACCTTTAATGACTATTGTACGTTGCCATCCTAATTTCCGATTATTTCGTAACCCTAATCCAGTTCTATTACCACCGTCTCGATGGCCGGATTGGAAGTGCCAAAAGCGCCTCGCTTGATCCGCGTATAGTGCCACTTCGCCAGTAGTAGAGGGACATTGAGCGGAGCGTACTCCAGCCATCGCGGAAGTCGCTACTCCGAACGGCCTGACCGCACAAACCTGTTTTCGCCGAAGGCTAATCGGGCTAACGATGCGCCCCCACGAGTCAATGCAGCTTATTAGGGCAATGGACGAAAGCGAAACGACGACACCCAAACCGGGTCGATACATAATTACGCCTCCCCATCAATACACGCTGTAACGACGAGTCAGATTGGCTGGGATCTGGCCGAAGCAAACGAATGCGAGTGCGTTCGTCGTTCAATCTGAACGACGACGTTCGGATTGAACGCATGAGCGCATAAGCGAAGATCTTCCTAAAGAGCCCGAGCGAAGCGACAAAAAGTGAAAAGGAGAACGAGCTTGAAAGAAGCGGAAGAGGTTTCTCATCAAAAACTCCGAGGAGGAGGCTCTTAGAAGACGTGGCTGGCGGCTCCCCCCCCCCCCCCCCCCCCCCTTGACGTCATCGCTAGTGGATCCAGGCGGCGCCGCCTGTCAGCATCGTCTCCAGCGTGTCAGCGTTTCAGAACGAGCGCGACGCCAAGACGCACACGTGTTCCGCTTCCAGGCACCGAGTTTCGGCGTTCTTGCCGCTTGTGGGGAAATGGGGGAGGGTTGATCCACTATTGATGACGCCATGAGCAGGCCTTGTCTTCTACACGGTATTAGGCGAGGCGCCCTCAAATTTCCATAGTCACTTAAGTTGAGGCTTGGACTAGTTGGTATGATATTTTTGAGAGGTAAAACAGCGCACAGGACGAGGGTTCAGACGAAGAAATAGACAGACACAACGCTGCGTACTGCCGCCATCGCGGAAGTCGCGACTCTTCCTTTGTCAGCAGCGTGCGATCGAAACCTGCTCAAAGAGAGCTCCGCTCTTCGTGTTCGAACCCCGCGGAAGCACTAAGACTGCCATTAAAGGCCTGCCGGAGACGACGAGCGGGAAAACGACAAAGGAAAAACGAATCTCGGAACTATAAAAAAGAAAAGGGTAACGTACAATGTAGCTCAAACGGATGACGGAAGAGATCGATGGCTTTATGAAACGTGTACTAGTTACAGCACGGGCACTCACACACACGTAACGGCGCACAGCATGCCAAACCAGAAAGAGGGGGACCTTTCGCTGTATGTGCAGAAATACCGATTTTCCACGGGAGGTGGTAAAACGAATAGCGAAAAATTGTCGACTTAAGAAAAAACAAAAATTGAACTCGTATATTTTTAGTAAAGTAAAAAAAAAAAAAAAAAGCCCCAGCTTGAAATTGAAGCCGATTTGAGGTGGGGAGGAAGAAGAAATGTAGAGGAGGAGAGTGTTGCCTGAAGTCACGTGGCTACACCTGACCATAGTTGTTTTTGCGGTTTTTTTTTTTTTTTTTTTTTTTTTTTGCGAAGCACACGAAAAACGCTCACGTCGCAGGTCGCGCAAAAACGCCAAAGTCAATTACTTCGTGCTTGACGTCTGCGAGTTTTTCAAGCTCTTACCGATTCGTGTTCGTAAGACGATCGATGTCTCCAGCCTGTAGAAGGGTCGACGACTCGGCGATGCCTTCGTGCGTATCAGCTTGGTGGTCGGGCGTGTCGTACGGTATACATCTTCGTTGTTTTGACCTTTAAACGATATCTCTTTCGAAACTAGACAGATTCCCCGGGTGCCGCGAACAACAGTTCTGAAGTTGAGGTTCCACGCCCGTCGTCCGCTGCCATCTCTTAGTACGCTCTGTTCAGCCGTCCAGTCCACGACTCCCACGATACAACGCCGTGTTGAGAATTACGCAGAGAATGCACGGAGTGCTTCCGGTTCTCTGTGCAACATTTTTTTTCTTTTTTTCAATCAACGTATTTGCAGCTCCGTACAAACCAGGAAAATTGAGTGTAATATATATATTTTTTTAATAACGAGTGTGTGCCTTCGATAACCAACGACTTTGATTATATTTGGTGGCTGTGTCTAAACCATAGAAAATGGCACGTGACCACGGAGAAGAGAGTGAGCGCGACTCAAACCTTCCTCTTCTCGATCGGTGGTTTTTGAACGAAACAAAAACTAATTTCGAGCCGCAAATTGTACGATCGTGGCGTCAGCGGTCTGCATGCCACTGATGTCACGGCACTGATTAGCGCGGGTATAACCGACGGTTGGTTTAAACATCATCTTCATTTGTCGACTAAAAAAAAAAAAAAAAAAGCGCTACCGAATTTCGCGATACCAAATACCGTATCGGTAAGGGTAAAAGCTGGGGTTTCAGAAATATAATTATTTGGGGTAGCTAAAAAAATTCGACGGAGGTTAACGCTTTGGCGTAGCCACGGTGGCAACGTCTCCGCTTCTTACGCAACGGTACCCAGGTTCCATTTCCTCTCGCGGCAGGAGATTTTTCTCGAGGATTACGCAACGTCGACGACGGCCGCCCTGCGTCGCCAACCACAACATCAACTACTACAACAACAACTACTACTACACCAATGGACGTCATTTCCAGTGGTGAAAAACCCATTACAACGATCGCTGTAAGAAAAGATAAATAGAGAAAACACGCGAGCGCTGCTCGGTCGTTTAGGACGAATTTTTCTCCGCTCCCGCCGGACACCGAGGGAAGAGCGCGGTGTTTGTTGGCACTTAACTGCCATCATCTCTTCCGCGCTTCTTCTGCGAGACTGCACTGCTCTCGTTGTCTTTCTTGTTTCGCTGGCAGTCTAGTTCCCCGCACAATGCGTTTACAATACTTCCGGACCAAAAAGAGGCAGACACAACAAATCACAGTACAGCGCAATTCCGGCGTCGCGGGGCTTTTACGTCAAAGGGCGAACAACGAGCTTGACGTAAACATAGAAGCATCGTTCCGCCAGTGTAACCGTCCCCTCCATCCGTCTCCCCTCCGATCTCGGCCCACTTCCCCATCCTCTACGACGCGCTTCCTTAGTGACGTCATTGATGTCGCGCAGACTCTCTTTCTCTTTTTTTTTTACCTTCCTTTTGAGTCATTCAATGAAAATGAAAGAAGAAAGAACTCCGTAGTCGATCCATTGTCGTCTTACGCTGTGCAGAGTTCCTTTCAGCCTCTGTTCACGATATGACCTTCTCGGTGTTTGCTCAGCTGCAAACGTCCTTATTGTTGCTATGACGCGGGAGCTTCAATAATCTATCTCCTCTTCCCTTACACACAGACTTTCTTCCATAAGTCGGAGTGCACGGAAGGTTAGGGGTCGGCCCGGCCAATCCCGATTCGATGAGGGGCCGCGACCCCACGGTCTTCGACCGGACCGACCTATAAGTCTCCGAGAACGTGCGACGTCACCACGGTTCAACCAGTGCAGCACTGGGTCGTGCAGGGTCCGCTCCGCGAGTGTTTGCGGTCGTGCTGGGCGTGGGTCTGAACTTTGGTCCATCATCATCTGACACGGAGCTCGTGGAAAGATAAAAAGGCCGAGGCAAACATTGCCTCTCCGTTTCCGCGGCGGTTTTTTGCGGCTGCTTGGTGGTTCGAAGAAAAGTGAAAAAGGGATGTAAAAATTCGGGATCCTCACATCGCGCGCTTTTGCGTGTGATGCTTTTACGGCATGCTTGTCGCAACAGTCTGCCAGGACGATGTTTTTGAAAATCTCGATAGAAGCAATGACTAATTCAATGACGCACGAAAGGCAGAAACAAGCGAGACAATAAAATGGAAAGTATGGGTGTCGCAAGCGGACTTTCACCTGTAAAAGGAGTTTTAAAAATCGGCACCTGCGCATAGAGGCCTCAATCTTTCAGCGGATGTGCACGGTGCATGTTAGTTTTACCGTGTAGAATTTCAAGTCGCAGTCCTTTTTTTCTTTTTGTAAAATATTTAGACCAAAGAACTTATCAAAGTCAATGTTGGGCGCGCTCGCAGACGACCGACTTAGTTACGCTATTTAATTGGGGCGCTATTTCCCGATAGCCGCAGCGAGCAGAGATGAGAGTGCGTCGTCACTCGCTCTGCCTACCGGGAGATGGCGCCACAAGTAAGTAGTGCTACTAACTCTGTCGTCTGTGAACTCGCGCAACCATGACTTCGGCGAGCGTCTCGCCATTGTTTTACAGATAGAGAGCTGAGCCTCGATATTTCACACGCTACGCCTGACCTGTTCAATGCACATTCGGTTCAGGTTTGAGATTTTTCTGGGCAGGCGCCTTTTTTGTTTCGCTTGAATTGTGGAGGAGGTCCTCTTGGGACGCTCTATACTCGCCACTTTCATCGGCTATTGGGAGCGCACTTTTTAATATCAAAATGGCCGTCATCTGTATTATTGCCGTACAACTGCAGTACGAGGTTGAGCCTGCGGCACGTAATTCTAATATTCTGAAATGCGAGCGATAAGAGAGCCTTGCCTCGTACTTCCACGCCAGGATGGTGTAAGCAAGCACCTGCAACCTGAAGCCCATCATTCAGGAGCTAGAAGGCGCGATTCGTACGCGAGGCGTCAAGGCTACATAATACATCTCTCATCTTAAAAAGAGAAGCGATGAAAAAAAAAACACGAATATTTAGTATTGTGAAATTGTTTTGGGCAAGTGAGGGAAATCTTGGCAGAAATGGGAAATTTTCAGGCGTTGGTTCGACGTGAGCGCGTTGGTGAAGTTAAATGAAAAGAGAAAGTTTATTCTTTCATGCGTTCCCTAGGCAAATATTGACTTTCCGTGTTGGCAGCCCTGGTGTCCGATTACGTTTCGCCACCTTGTGGTAGAAATCAGGAAAGACAAATTTACGTGCGGGCAACCTGTTCGACCTCTGCGGGTCACCAGGGCGCCCCACAACGGGTTTAACTTCGTTAGTTTATTCGAGGTCAAGAAACGCAGGCCCTCCCACAAAGCTCCCTTTTCGCCATTTGTGGCCTCGAATCCAGTCGCCTCCTCTTCATGCGTTTGCTCGGCTAAATTGGAAATAGTGCATGGCTCCGTGGGGGCAGCTTTCCCCGCCTTTCTAATCTGGCAACAGATTAAACCCGCTCGTACGTCTGCCAGGCCTAAAGTGCGCTTGCGTCATGAGACGCGTGACCAACGGAGCCTGGAAGATGGACAGACCAACATGCGAGCGGCCGAACCGTTTCCGCGTCCGGAGGCGGTCTGTTAAGGAAGTTCGTAAGGTGAGCCTGTTTCTGATAGAGTGTCTACAGTCACTCATGGAATGAGAACGGCTGGACGTTTTTTTTCCCGATGCCTCCAGCCTCCGCTGTCTGCCTTCCACCGTGCTTTGGCTGCGTTATCGACAGAGGAAGCTCGCGCTGGAGGCGAAACGCTTTAAAGAGAGAGAAAGAGATGGACCTGCCGTTCTCACCATGTTAGTGACTTCAAGCAGGAGGGTCGTGATCGAGTTCAGATCCCCATGAAACAGCCAATTTGCGCGCGTGGGGAAAAAAAAGTGCTGGCGCTGTCACTAATATGTACGTCGTTTGAATGATATATCATTGTTGGAACGGTGCGGTTTCGAGTTTAAGACCTCAAGAAGCAAAATTTGAGAAAAAACGACCACGGAACTCACGAAACGTCAAAAATTATAAACAATTGAGTCGCAGCAGCAGTCACCTTGATCACGAGCGTACATAATGAATTGTCCGATTTATGGAGTGGACGCCTGTTTGCAATGCATGCGCGGAAGGTGACGCCACTGTTGTTTTATGTGTTTTGCTTCCACAGCGCAAGCATAAGTGAAGTGCCATTTCCACAGGGGCGCATCTACCTTGAACGTCGTCATTTCTGGTCTGCGTTAAAACATCGTTTTGATCTCTCCACGCCGCTGGAAGGTGTTCACGAAAAATGCTTGTTTGTCATTCTTTCTTGCTATGCTTCACCTGTATTTTCTCGCATATTCCAGGTTGAAATGTCTTATTTTTCGTCCCACATACCAGATATGGAACCTATCTGACGGAGCACAATAGGAAGCCAGAAACGTCTATTGGGAAATATACCCTTTTCAAAAGTCAGAATCATCTTCTGGCAGTTTCGAAGGCTCCTATATTGCCGGATTAACGGCGGTCATAGGAGAGCATGCTCGGCTAAATCAAGCACCCTCGATTTCGTGAATCGAAGGTGCTTGAGTAGGGGACCATTTCGGTCCGAGGACCACAGTTTGAGAACCCTGGCCTACGGGACGAGTTGCCCTACTGTCAGTTGATCTGCTACGAATTGTCTTTCGACGAACGGTCCTACAGCCTACCCTAGGTGCATTCCGTGGCGGATAAGGGGTCAGGGCAATACGATCCCGGAAAAAAAGTGGCCGCTCATTGCACCCTACTCCAAGTGAGATGACCGGCGCAGCCGCCATCTCATAGACAGAGAAGGAGGGCAAGAGGAGAGGGGGGGAGTGAGGAGTAGGTCAAGAATAAAGGTCGAAGACTACGAACGCACGGTAACGTAGGAAAGAGAGGAAACGGGAGGAGGAGGACGGAAGAAAGAGGAAACCGAGAATGAGGTGGTTTGGTAGCATGAAGGAAGAGGAGGATAAAGGAGATAAGAGCAGGGATGAGCAAGGAGGCGGGGAAGCGGAGAATAAGAGGGGAGTACGAGCGGACGGAGGGAAGAGGAGCCTGAGGGGAGATGGGGGAGAGCAAGGTGTGAACGGGAATGGTAAAGATGAGGAGGAGGAGCGGACAAGGGTCCAAGGTCAAGGTCAAAGGCCATGAACACACAACCTCGTTACAGATAAAGGAGAGGAGTGGGGGGTTCAAAGGCCACGAACATGCGATCATAAGAGGAACAAATGACGGGGAGGGGAAGGAAGGGCACGGAGGGGGAGATGGGACGCGAATGAAGTCAGATGAAAGAGGCAAGTAATGGGGGGGTCAAGTGGGAAGGAGGTCAAGCTTCAAAAGTCAAAGGTCACGGAGGCATGGACACACGGACGCACTGTTACACGATCACGCCCTGCCGAATACTCAAAATGAAGAACCATATACGGCTGCCGCCGCATAAGGGCCTGACCACACTACCGTGAACGGCGCAGCCGGGCGGCACCGCCGTCCGACGTCCCCACGCGAGGAGTCCACATTGGCCTCCATTTTGCGGGCGTCACGTGACAACACTGGCTTCCACGATCGCGCGCGCGCCTCCCGTTAGATTTCCCGCTCTTTCGTTTTCTGCTCTTCGTTAGATACTTCCGTTTCGGCTCTCATCCATCGAAACCGCACTCGCTGCCTACATGGTAGGTGTCCATGATGACCTACTGATCAGCGTGAATGTGATTATCCTAGACTGCTCGGTGATTGCGACGTCGCCGCGCCCTGGAGGGAAGGATGCACGGGTTTTGGGTCCCGCCGAGTTGGTTCTACCGAAACAACGAAGGACAGGTCAGTGCTTTGCTGTCCCGGCGGCGCGCCAGAGATGAAAGTTACATTCGGAAGTGTCACCAAACTAACACGACATCCGTCCCAACACAATCGACATGCAACAAGTGCCGCGGAGAAACTCACTTGTAATTCCGAATTCCTCTCCTATCATTTCCCAGCGGTTGTTCTTAGGCGTCCTTATCTAGGTAGTCTGGCTGCGTCTTGTCATATAAAAAAGGAAACAGTCGCACAGTTTCAAGGAACCGCTCTGTTGCGGAAGGCATCGGGGGGAAATAGGGATAGCAGACGACACGAAACAACGCTACGTCCTTCACAAAGTGAAAGACGCGCGGAGGACCGGCTTGAGCGTTGCCATGGGATCGCAACGTCACTACTTACGCCACCTCCCATTGGCTCCTCTCTTCTGCGGCGAGAAACGGCGAGCTCTGAAACGCGCAAGGAGCGTTTGGCTCTGCGGCGCTGTACGTCGCGCCGCTGAAGCCGAAAACTGGTTTTGGGTCGGCAGCCGGCCGCGCCGACCGTCGCGCCGCAGGCCTTCGCGACGGCAATGTGGTCGTGCCTTAATGGTCACGGACAGAATGGTCCCTGACAATACAGTCCCGGAAAAAATGGTCCCAAGTGCCAACTAGGGACTATTTCTGCCGCCGAACGAGGCGTTTCGCTGACCGGAAGTGACGTTCTTGCGCAGCGCGACGCTGCTTACGTCACGAGAACGCGTTCTTCCGGGAGCATCAACGCCCGGGAGAGACAGCCGAGGACGGAACTCTCGCGCCTTCTCGTCATATTTGGCGGGATGTTACGAGAACAGCTTCCGCCGCCGCTGCTCGAAGGGTGCATATTTTCGGCACCGATTTGAAGTCCAGGGGGCGCGGCCAGTGACGTCGCGGACGTCAGAATAGTATTTGGTGTTCTTTGATGTAAGCACGTTTTACTTTGGATGCCGCTGACTGCATTTTGAAACGTCGGTCGGTCGGCGAGTGTGTGCGCGTGGTCGGGTGTTCGGCGGCTGCGTGACCTCCGACGCATGTTCGCTTTTAAGCGAGCTTAAATTGTACTTTGAGACTAGCAGCCAGTTCATGAACGCTAGGTACTGACCCAGTGATCTGTTGGCATGACGCTATTGCGCGATACTCTAGCTAATAAACATCTTGCCGACAATGTTTTAACTTATAAAAGTACCTGCGCCACTTCAAGAGTAATTTCAGTTATTATTTTTTTCTATCGTATTTTAAAGGGACCATGAAACGATTTTGAAACCAAATTTCCTTGATCGCACGTCGTAAGGGGTGTGAAAGGAAAACCAAGACACAAAAATAGAGAGCCAAAAATAGTTTTCCGCTATAGAACTTCTAAAAGAAAAGCGGACTCTTTTATACCTTCTTTCCTTTGAGAGCTCTCTGCCTTTTCACTGCGATGCATCAGCGGTGCCAAGGCACGTCAGCCGAATCCACATCGCCTACTGCGGCAGAGCCTACCTCACCAGCACCCCAATCATAAACAATAAATTGCCGGCGAATGTTTTTTTGCTTTTTTTTTAAGTTTGGTTAAAGAAGTTTTTGATCCACAATTCCTTGAATTATTTGCGATGTGACGGGAATTTCCGAATTTTCTAATGCTCGGAGATATGTGCCACCTATCGTGTGGTAAACGAAGCAAGAGAAAGATACGACTGCGCCAGGGCTGTTTTGCGCTTCCAGCTAAACGTGGCGTCGCTGTTGATGACTGACGTGGTCGGCGTGGTGGAAGCTCATCGTTCAGCGTAGAACGCTATCCTTGACTGAATTCTCGTCACGTGTCGTGATGAGAACCCAGCACGTCCTAGGAGGGGAAGATCCATCTACTCGTGCAGTGATGTTGGGGCGGCATCCCTCAAGACAGCAGAAACACTCGTCCCGTCGTCTTTGTTTACTTCGACTACAGTGATGCTTTCTTAGCATGTGTCCCCTCGAACATCGCCCGGATTTCTTATTTTACGCATTCCACTTTTGCGATCAAGCTCAAGATATTACAGGTGCGTACTGTATTTAAAGGCGTGTATGAAGGATGCGAATTTTGACGTGTTTTCATCGCCCGAAAAAAGTGATTAGTGGTAGCATTCCTTGAACGATCGCAACGTCTATGTGGTCACGAAATCATATTTCTACTTTGATATATCTCTGCTAAGATTACATTGTCTTTTGCAATCGTAGAAAAGGCGTGTGGCGAGATCTGTACTATCGGTAAAGTCGTGTTTTAAAGTCGTTGTCGTCCAAGAGGGCGTACTGCATCTTTTTCTTTTCATTTCTCATCTACTCTGCCCTGCGCACCTATCGTGACAAAAAAAAAAAAAGTTAATAAAACTTGAGCCCATAGAAAACTGTGTGCATTTTCTGCTACGCCAGTGAGTGACAGCGCGTCCCCTTCTTTTTAGAGATAGCGCGGAAACGGCTGACGGCGGCGGAGAAGCGACCGCCGTGCTGACGACCTGCTGCGCCTGGTACCGGCGTGTGGGACCAGTCCCATGTTGTCGCTGTAGCGCCACATACCTACTTGAATTTCGCTCAGCTGCGATGTATCCACGACTATTGCGGTGAGGAGAGACGACGATTCAGATAATATGTCGGTGGCATCGGCGCCATCAGCGCAGTTAAACCTCGTTGTAAAACCTTCCGACACACCGCCAGCTCGCCGCTAACGTACCCATTCTCCTACTGCCGAGAGAACTTCCGGTTCCGGTAACAGAGCACGTCACGACCGTCAAAATTATGCCGCGGCTTGTTTTGCCGTGAATTGGAGAGGAAGAAAAACTCGATATTTTAATAATTTTTTGTGTAGAAGTTAATCAACCAAATTGAAAACGGATGCCTGTTCGGCGTTGAGTGAACATTGAATGTTTAATGTAAAAGTTGTTTGGCAAAAGTAAAAAGACCATTTAATAGTGCCTTTAATGACTCTCCCGCCACATTGACCTCAGGTCATTTGAAGGGAACCGAAGGATGCGGAGGGAGTAGGGTCGGTGTGAAATACTGAAAAGTGGTGCCGGAGCCGGGTTTTTAGACATACATATATGCATCATGTGTAAGTAGAAAACAAAATGCGACAAACAAGAAATATTATGTGAGCTCAAACACTTTGTTTCTGCGTATTATCTATAAACTGTTTCATTTTTCTTGCGAAAAAAAAAGAAAAGAAAACTTTACGCACTGCAACAGACGCGCAATACAGGATTTGATTTGTAATTACGGATCTTTCTAAGTATAACCCTTCAAGACCCGAATTCTGGGGTGACTTTTGAAATGCCCGATTGCTCCCGGATTGCCAGGCATAAAAATAGCGCCCGATTTTTACTCCCCGATTTTTCAAAAATATAACTGCGAAAATAAACTCCCTTACAACACACCCTATTGAAATTGCGACACGAAACTTTGTGCTAGTTTGCAAGAGTTAACCCGCAAAAGTTATTAAATCTTCAGCACTGACGCGCCAAACCTATTTAATTACAAAAAAAAAAAAACATTTTAATTTGCGGGTTAAATATATATACAAAAAAAAAAAAACGTGAAAAAATTGTTTGTTTACGCTCTGATCATCCATAATACAACCGAACTGCATCTGAGGCAGTAAGGACTTGAGTGGTTTCGAACCCAGGAGAGGGGAAAGTAAGTCCGGCGCGGTAATCGCTCCGCCACACCGTAGGCAGCTCGAGGAACATCAACCTTGCTTATGACCTTGAGTACGGTCGCCCGGTGCGGCTCGTTGGGGTAAGTCGTGAAAAATAGGGAGTTGTAGTAGATCGTTTTTCTCCTCCGCTATGGTATCTCCGAAGAAAATGTCGCAGCTGCGCATGCGCGCCACCAGCTTTGTCTGCATAGTTCAAGGTCTTGTGGCGGATTACGGAGCGCTATTCGGGTGCTTAGCGGGCTGCGGGTACGGTCTACTACAACTCCCCAATGCGTTCAGTAACTTTTCCGAATGGTACTACCGTGAATACACCTGGCTAAAGAAGTCGCGTGTAGTCCCGGCCTCCTTCATCAACGCTTACTTTTCTCAGTGGTCTGCCTAGATGAAGTTAATGCCGTAAATTTCGTCTCTCTCTCTCTGTCGAGATTTCCCATACGAATGAAGCAGAATTTCAATCGCATCTGGGAACACCTTCCACTCTTTTTAGTCTATTTTTGTGCCGATGCGATGTCCACGTCCATCAAAATTCCACGTCTGTAGGCGTTTTGATAACTGTGCGCTAATTTTTAGTCCGTGGCGAGAAAACGAATTTTGCCATTGAACATTTTACAAGGTACCATCGTCTGGACATAGATGGCGCGAGTGGAACATGTCCGTGATTGTTGGGAATGGTTTGGTTCTCTTTTCCGCTCCGGGTATGACGACTGCGGATACAGACTAGCAGACAAGCTGCCCGACCTCCTGGAGCTTGGGCGAGAAATGTGCCCGTTAATTGACGGCATACGCCCGAGAAGCGCCACTCGAAAGATGCGTATGTACTAGAACGGGGCGCACGTACCCTTTGACCACGCGAACACCCTCAGCCAAGATGTGGCAAATCTTTTGCAGTGAAGGGACCACCCGAATCAACCGTTAGCTGAGACGCGTGAAACACCGTTGTCTGAAGCCCAAAACGGCTGGAGTGGTTGCATGTGTTCATTTCGAGGGCTCTTTGGTGGGCCCTGCTTTGCTTTCGTCCCGCGTAAACCATCTTGCTCCAATGTGCAGTTGCCGAGCAAAACAATGATTGGAAATCCAACGTGGAGGTCCTACTGATTGAAGCGGTATTTTTGGCTCGCCAATCTCACCGTGAAATTGCTCCCGGGCACGGAGGAAGAAACAAGGGCACTACTAATGATGCGAGAAAATACGTGCTCGTCCGCCAGCGCTTCTCAGACGTGAGGGCCCCCCGTGCCAAGCAAAACAAACGGTCATACAGGCTACGTGGAGGAACGCATCGAGAACACCAAAAAAAGGCGTGTCTCTGACACACGAACGGGTAAAACAAACACGCGCTAGACAAAACGGAAAACGTGCCAGGGCTACGCCCAAGAACGATCAACATGCTGCTGTAGGTACAAGCATACCGGCGACATTCTGATTGTTGGGAAAGGGAAAGCAGCCGGATACATCTGGTTGCCGACGTTGCACTTGACAGCTTGGGAGAGAAAGCTCTCTAGATTACAGGATTACCCGTGCGAACTGGTGGCGTGACCAGAAGAAAGAAGGGGTAGGGGCGTACTCCCCTACCAGTCTTCTCCCTTGATCACGCCGACCCTCTAAGTAAACATGCATTTCCCGAAATTCAGCCGACCCTATAATATAAACCTGCATTCCCGAAATCCCGGCGATTAAATAATATACGCATCTATTTTGCTTACAAAACCCTCTCCGAAAAACATTTCTGGCTACGCCACTCGTGTGACCTGAGACTCGTGTGCTCATGCAGGGCACACGCACATTCCGTGTCATCCACTCGTGACCGTCACATTTAATCGAAACATCACCGATAACACACAGGAAAAAATGTGAGTTTTTTTGTTTTTTTTTTAAACACAAATATGGCATATCTAAACACCGAAGCTAGAGAGGGACATAAGCAGACTCATGGTTATTTTTTTTCTTACAGATGAGGCTACGATCTCCAGTCTTTACATGACGTCAATAAGGAAGGAAGCGCAGTGTGTTTTTTGATATCTTGAAGTAAATTGCCGGTTCCAGCTCAATGACAGTTCAGAAGTTATTTAGGAGAATGTTCGTACCCCTTTCATGCCTTATACGACGAAGTGACTTCCGAGGAGCGCGTTGAAAATCATTGTGTCAACAATCTCTTTATTTAAAATAAACCCACCGGTTGTTTGGATGTCATCGGTTGAAGGTGTCTTGAAACGTCACATCCCATACTTTGATGCTTTAAACAATTGCGAATCCAATTATCTTATCTAGAATGCGTTTTTTTTTTAGTCTCCACATCCCAGTACAAGTAACGTTTTAATATTTCAATTTTTTTTAGAAATAGCTGAAACTTGATTTTTGCAACGTCGTAATACCAATTTAAAAAAAAAAAAAATTCATTTTTCCGGTAAAAGAAAAGTTCTGGGTATAAAAACACATGTAAAAACAAACAATGGTGGTTGGGTGAGCCCAGAATGTTCTTTTGAATTACTACTGTTCACTCCCTACACAAAGTATTGCGAGAGTTGGCTTAGTTACCTAAAACTACTCTTCGCAGCTTCGTTGCAGCCTGGGAAGTGTTACATGATTAGTGCACTGTGAACCGTAAATTGAGCCGTGTGACCACACAATCAGGAGTTGGCGTGCGAAAGGTGTCGCTAATAATATATAAAAATCCACATGAAGAGCGTTTTTCGTGCTCTTGAAAATATTGATGGCGTGCTTTGCGGAACATACAAATGTATTTCGTTCACAGAAGTACGAGTCTGTTCAGATATTGGGTTTATATGAGGTTGATATATATATATATATATATATTGTTAGGAAGGTGAAGACGACGACGGGGCAGTGGCGCGCACGACCAACTCGCGCCAGGCCCCACGGGCCGGCTCGGCCTCCATAAATCGCATGTTTGCTCTATCATCGTGTACTGTCCTGTCCTTTCTGCTGCCGACAGCATCACCCTAACAATATATATATATATATATATATAGAGAGAGAGAGAGAGAGAAAGAAACATCGCATTTTTAAATTAGTTACACATGAGTTGAGTTGAAGACTCAACTTTGACTGATGTAAGGAAGCGCCGATAAAAAAGTTTACTGAAAAAAGCTAAGAAACATGATGTTACAGGTTGCATAACGCGAAAAAGTTGAAATCAAAATTTGGGTATTCCTTTTTAAAATAGTTTGAAGCACCGAGAGTAAAAAAATTGCATTTTTCGCTTAGCAGTATGTACATACATACACATACTTCGCAACAAAGATAACTTCACCAAGTTAAAAAGCGTCTTCTATAAGTGCGCGCCTATACAAATTAAAAAAAAACAAAAAAAAAAAAAACTCGGCTCTTAGGGACAAGAAAACCTTTTTCCTTTTTCGAGCCTGCTCATTCGGTTTTACGCTAGTCTCTTGCCGGCATCCCTGTTAACCCTAACGGAGTGGAATGTTGATTTTGACAGGCACATCCTGCGTAGGCGCAATTTTAGACACCGCTGGCGGCTAAATTTCCGCCCTATCCGGTTGTTTTTTGCATTTCATGAAGTCGGTATTTTACCGAGGACAGTAAGAAAACTTTGCACCAGATTTCAAACAAAAAAAAACGAACTGTAAATTATTTCTTTGTAAAGTACGTGCGCGACAGACCGAATGCGACTGGAATGTACTAGCATTTTCAGGCAGAGACGGGCGTGAAGTAAACAGGGCAGCTCGGCTGAAATGTTTGTTTTATTTTACGATGATTTTTAACGACGCCGTCCGTTCAGCCGTGTCAATCTAGATAAGCTCTAGGAAATAATTGAAAACAACAAACAGCCGAAAGCCATGAGTACTTCACGCGCGCATAAGACGTGATTACCGATCTACGCGACAGGACTTGGGCGTGAAATTTTGCTAGTCTTAATATTCGAACAATATATTCTACGTACGAAACGTTGCAGCTTTATCCGGAAGGGATTTAATTCAGAAAGATCTCAAATAATGAAGACTGTCACATATCGACGATTAGAGGGAAATCTAGTTGACCTCGTTTCGGGGCCCGTTTTGGGGAGAGCTCCTTTATTCACGACCCAAGCACCAAGCCAATAGAACGGACACGACTGGTTTGTTCCCCACCCCAGCCCGTACCAGTCCTGATTGAAACATCTATTTTTGGCGATGACTACGCGAAATATCTCTGAGAGTGGTGAGAAGAGACTTATGCCTATCTTAAATACTCTACTCAAAATATTCTATTTCAGATACTTATGGTAGTATTTTGGTATCTTGCAAATACATTTAGTTTACACTATTGGCTACTCTGTCTTAAATACATTTCTTGATATTTTATACTCAGTATCTCACATATATTTTGCAACCCTGGGAAGAACATTTCGCGACTTTCATGCCGCTGATTTATTTAAGAACTTTAATATAATCACTATTCACAAGTTATATCAGTATCGGCTTTCTACTGGTTATAAAAGTGAAAAAACAAGAGGTGCATGTCTTTTGCAAAACCTTGCGTCGCTGAGGTAAACTTTTCCTCCGTATCCTAGCCGTAACCCAGAAAATTGGAAAATGGTCACGCAGCGAACAAATTATGGCTCTCAAATGATAAGCTGCACATTCCCGCATTTGTTAAACAGCCTTAACAGCAATAACATATTGATCTAGAAATTCTAACCTTTGGAGGCTTGCGCTTATTATATGCTTGTACGTGACCATTTTCTCTCTTAACATTTGCAAAAGGTGATTTTAGTTCTGTGCACTGATTTCTTACATCATTGCCCCTAGCACGCTATTCTGTTGCTTTTAGTTTGTTTTCCCGCACGCTTCCTGCTGTCCATTGTTGGGCCCAGGGACTCGTCAAGCTTCTTACTGCAGCCTTTGTTCTTGGGCCCCACCATCATAAAGGATGAAAATATTATTATCAATCTACAGGACAATCTACGAAAAGACGAAATGGATAGCTCCAAGTACGCCCACCTGTTTCTGTACTTTTTTCCTCTTCCCACATTTTTTTTTCTTTTCTTTTTGTTAAGCTGTTTTTGAATGGCACGTCACGCTTGGAGCTAGCAAAATACTGGTGGCGTCATCCGGATTTTACACTCAGACTCCTCCTTTTGTCGGGAGCTAAGTTGTTCCGTCAGCGGAAACCTTAGGCGATAGGCGCCAACACTTGGTACGGCCACAATGAACTACAGGGTGAAACAAGGAGACGCCAGGCTCTTTAAATCGACCGGAAAATTCGGTTTCTTAACCTATCGACTTTGTGCAGTAGTGCCCACAGATGGTGCATTTTTTTCTGTAAACTTTGCGAAGAGCGAACTTACCTGAGGAAAAAGTAAAGAAAGAAAAAGGCTTAGCTCCTATGGAAACGCAGCGACGCCACCGGTCTGCAAACAACACGGCGCCGTTTCGCACGGGAGACACTTCTACAAAGTGTCTGCGTGATTAGTGTTGCGATGACTACTACCGTACTACAATCATTCGTAGTGAAGCAATCACATAAGTGGCATCGCCTAAAACGCCTTCATACGGAAAAGTAGTGACATCCTTTGAAGAATGTCGCCTGCTATCTTGGGCCATTCCAGGCGGCGCTACAGTCGACGCACGGGTGTAAAAAAACTGCGCATGGCAGTAAATGTTTGCGATCTGCGAGCAGACTAGCTGCCGTGGCGACTGCGAGCAGACGAAATGATTTGGTTCGACGGCACAAACGTGAACGATCGTTCAAGTTCAAGATGACGGAGACACACCACATACCTTTACGGTCGTTCAGATCCTTTTTACTCTATCTAGCTTCGCAGTTCTTGAAATTCCGACCGGCAAATGTTACATCGGCCGCCTTGTTTACATCAGTCGTACGCCGGAAACACGTGCCGCTACGGATTTACACGTTGCAGAATATTTCACATGTTATTTACTAGAAGATGGTGCCGCGGTTAAACGCAATCATCATAATCGTTTAGAAGGTTGCGCCAGTTTCACGATTCGCTAAAATATGTCAACTTTCACGTAGGTTTCACGGAACGGACCAGGTGCACTGTTCGTGATTTCGAAACCGTCGGTTCGTAAAACAACTCGCTAAAACTCCCTTTTGTGTATGTCGGTGGAACGGTGCGGCAATCGGTCGGAAACAGGCAGAAGGAAGCACGTGATCACACGGTAAGCAAAGCTATTAAAGGGACATTCACACGGGAAAGAAATTCCTCCCTTTGCTTTCCGGGATGTGCACCAGGGGTGACAACGTCACGCCTTAGTGCTATGCGCGATGACGTAGACATCCCTGGGAAATGGGGGAGCTTTTTGTTTGCCGCTGCATTAAACAGCTCCAGCTTTGGCGAGAGATCTCTTCGCAATTGACGGTACTTTGTTCGCATGTCTAGCAACCTTACAGGTCCTGCTCTGCAGAATACCGCCAGTGGTATCGTGATCGCCTAACCTGTTGTGGCTTGCGCATGTCGTCCGATGTACATGAAGATACTTCGATTTTCATTCATCTTGGCCTCAAGCAGCTTCTCATACAACTGGTTTTGAATTTCATGTTTCTTACGTGGCATCGCTCTTTCACCCAGCATCTTTTTATTAAATAAACGAGGATTGAGGTCGCAGGTGGGCTCATGAATATCAGGAAAAATGATAAAACAGGAGACACGGAATATACTAGTCATGCTCAGGGCATGAGCGTTTTATTTTTTTTTAGTAGCAGGAAGTGGTTTGTCGCCTTTTGTGTGTAACAACGCTGTTACCATGATTGCGTACCGCTGTTTCATGCATACGCCTTCAGTTTCCTAATCTCATCAGCGCACACCGAGCCCTGTTTTTGAGAGTGCGACCGCTAAAACCGTATAGCCTCAGGGCAGATGTCTACGAGGCGCCGTAGTCGGGCGATAGTCAGCGCCTCTACCGGCAAAGGAGCGCAACGATGGGCTCTCGCCGGCGCGTCGTCTGCTTCGCCTTCCCCCTTCCTCGCTGTTAACTCCCAAAGGATTCCTTGGTGCCTATATGGTTTGTCTGAGGTGGAACGGAGGTGTTCTTTTGGTATTGTGGGCATAATGCTCCGGGCTTATCCTGAATTATGAATTGAATGCGCTCTGACGCACCAGGCACTCACGCAACGATGCATCGGGTTGACTTCTGTGTCGGCGTGCTCTTAGTTTTTTTTCTATGTATACATAATCTTCTATTTTGTGGCAACTCGGAAATGTGTTTGAAAAAAGGTAAAGTTTATTCATATTATTATTTTATTATGTTTGATAATTTGCAAGAAGCTTGATTTATGTCTAGTTTGTTTTCTATCTGACTAATTTAATTGCATTACCATCCTTTTTTTTAAATTGTTTACGATTAGGAGGGCTTAAGTGGTATTAATATATGGCTGGTTCAAAAACTTTAAAGGTTGATTTCTTTCGACAGAAGTGAAAGCTAATTAAAATGTATTGACTGCCAAGTTGGTGCATCGCAGCATGACCACACAAATTAAAAACAGTGTTACGAGAAGAATTAGCTGGTGCGAAACATGTTGCCCGCAGAGCATAAGTGGGCGATGGGTTTGAAAAGCGCGTTATTAAGGTTTTGGATATATATATATATATATATATATATGTATATATATTATTTTTTTAAACAGAAGTGTTTTTCAGGTATATGGCGGTATTAAAACTACGTAGTTTACGCACCACTTAGATAAATACGCATACTATATAGGCACAAAATCTCGGCTTTGCATTAGACTAAGTAAATCACTTCACATTGTTTAACCAATTAATAGTCAGCATCGATCAAACAACAAATAATACTCGGCGAATCTGCGAGTAACACCTAGAAACTTTTTGCCAACTAACAATATCAAGCGCCACGAAGACAGCCGAGTCAGATCGCTATTTTGGTATATCGAAGAAATTAAAGTGAAAAATATACCCACCACTTGACTCATTCCTTCCGCCGGCCGCACGCCAGAACGTTATGGCGTGCGGCTGGGGCTTGAGTTCAATTCCACGTTTATTTACCATTTTTTTTACAATAGTGGGGCTGGAAAAAAGGTTGAGTGTACAGCTTGAAGGGTTTCAACTGAGCGCTTCAACCAAACAAATGAATGATCGAACCACAGTAACCATTAAGTGATCGCAAAGCTCAGGAAATAGCTACAACAGGTAAAATATGCAGCATTTTATCTCCAAACATTATTGTTACCTTGTACCCCCCCCTCCCCATGCACGTAAATCAAGGGACCCGCGTTTCTCGCGTTCACTGTTCAAACGTTTTTGATGACACACGGTACAGTTTTAATCGCAGACTGTATAAAAAAAAAAAGAAAAGAAGGACGGTGGTCATTTATTTGTACTATCGTTCACTATGCCAACGAAAGTACAGCATCTTCAACGGTGCAAATAACGAACCGGACTTCCCATCGTTGCGGAAGTTGTGCACCAGATGGCGCGACCTGTCGTGGCTCGCCGTCCGTCTGCATGCAGAGCCGGGGAGGGAAACGTGCATGCTCTGCCGATCGCTGACGTCACGCACATCCCTCCCGAGGGAGCTCCCCCCGAAAAGAATTAACAGTGTTGCCACTGGTAGAAGAGGAGTACGCCGGTTTTAGTTGTACCAAAATCAAATGACGATAGAGACTTATGTAATTGCTTCCAAATAAGGCGTAAAACCATTTCAGGTTGTAAAACCGCTTTTTCCATTTTTATTTGATCGTTTAAATAATCTTTTAGGAGGTAGATATTGGAATATTTTTCATCTGATATATGCTATTCTCAGCGCATGGGCGTTTGTATACTCTCAGAAAAAAAAAGGGTGTATTCTGACACCCCTTGTCCCATGTAATACATCCCAAAACTTCAGTTCGACGTACAGCTCACCGGTTTCGAACTGAGGGTACTAACTTTTACGAGAGGCTTGATAGCCACGTGGCACAACTTACTAAAATACCTAATGTACGCGTTACTGACTACAAGAGAAATAATCGGAGTTTCCTTGGCCTTACCACAAAACCTCAGTGTTTTCTATCTGTGCTTTTTTATATGTAGTTTAGCTATATAATTTCTGGCAGCAGCGGCAACAAGCAACGAACCCCGGGCTAACCGCTCCTCTGCCATTGCAGTGAGCATCGACGTACCCAACGCTGCGGTTCCAACTGCGACGCAAGTCAGCCTGCTGGCCCATCTGCATCACAGTCTGCACTGCTGGAGGCCACGAGCACAGTCCCGCCCCCGCAAATCAACCTCCAGCGTCATCCGGGTGCAGTGCCTTGTCTAGGCGATAAACGGGCAGCCCGAGCGCCGAACACGTCATTTCTGGCAGCAGCGGCAACAAGCAACGAACACCGGGCTAACCGCTCCTCTGCCATTGCAGTGAGCATCGACGTACCCAACGCTGCGGTTCCAACTGCGACGCAAGTCAGGCTGCTGGCCCATCTGCATCACAGTCTGCACTGCTGGAGGCCACGAGCACAGTCCCGCCCCCGCAAATCAACCTCCAGCGTCATCCGGGTGCAGTGCCTTGTCTAGGCGATAAAAGGGCAGCCCGAGCGCCGAACACGTCATTTCTGGCAGCAGCGGCAACAAGCAACGAACACCGGGCTAACCGCTCCTCTGCCATTGCAGTAAGCATCGACGTACCCAACGCTGCGGTTCCAACTGCGACGCAAGTCAGGCTGCTGGCCCATCTGCATCACAGTCTGCACTGCTGGAGGCCACGAGCACAGTCCCGCCCCCGCAAATCAACCTCCAGCGTCATCCGGGTGCAGTGCCTTGTCTAGGCGATAAAAGGGCAGCCCGAGCGCCGAACACGTCATTTCTGGCAGCAGCGGCAACAAGCAACGAACACCGGGCTAACCGCTCCTCTGCCATTGCAGTGAGCATCGACGTACCCAACGCTGCGGTTCCAACTGCGACGCAAGTCAGGCTGCTGGCCCATCTGCATCACAGTCTGCACTGCTGGAGGCCACGAGCACAGTCCCGCCCCCGCAAATCAACCTCCAGCGTCATCCGGGTGCAGTGCCTTGTCTAGGCGATAAAAGGGCAGCCCGAGCGCCGAACACGTCATTTCTGGCAGCAGCGGCAACAAGCAACGAACACCGGGCTAACCGCTCCTCTGCCATTGCAGGTTGGTTGGCATATTAGTGTATTACTTTTTTTTTTTTTTTTTTTTCACGTTGCTGTTGCTGCCAGCGGTGTTTCTATTGCTTTGTCGGCGAGTGTTTCGTATATATGGCGGAAGCATTGTGTTCAAAATGTAAAGAGGAGATACCCCATAGGGAGCAGTCTATTTCGTGCTGTGAATGTGAATACCCGTACCACATCGGAAACTGTGCGGGAATTTCCGAAACAACGCTAAAAACGAAAGGAGAAGCATACCGTAAAGCATGGAAGTGTCCCACTTGCCGAGCAGCTAAACTAAAAGGTGGCGCGACAAGTAAACAGAGGCAAGATGGTGACATGTGGGTCTTGTTAGCGGCCATGAACGAAAAATTAGATAATCTGTTAGCCCTAAAGGAAACAGTTGGTAACATTGAAGCGTCAGTGCAAGTTATGCCAGACAAATATGATGAAATACTGAGCCATATTACTGAGCAGAAGCAAGATATAAAGGATTTAAAGAGGCGGGTTGAAAAAATCGAAAACGCTAACAAAAAAGACGAGCTTAGCAAAATGAAAACTGAACTTCACGAGCTTGAATGGAGAAGTCGCAGGCTGAATCTGGAATTCCATGGTGTTCCGAAGACTGACGGTGAAGACTTGTTGAACAAGGTCAATGAAGTAGCGCGCAGCCTAGACGTTTCTGCACTGAATATTTCCGACGTAGCGGCAATTCACCGACTGCCATCAAAGTCTGACAGGACACCAGGTATTATTGTCAGGTTCGTATCTCAACTGACAAGAGACCTGTGGCTGAGCAGGAAGGCTAGACTTCGTACCATCGGGAACAAACTTTACATCAATGAGAACATGACCAAACAAAACAGAGAATTACTGGCCAAGGCAAAAGATTGGGCAAAAAGTGCAGATTTTACTTACGTCTGGCACAAGGACGGAAAGATCTTCGTTCGTCGCCAAAGTGGTGAACGAGGGTTTGTGATAAGGTGCGAGGATGATCTGCAAGCGATAGTTTCCTGATCAAATTCTTGCTCGCCTTCAACTCTTGTTTAATAAAAAAAAAAAAAAAAAGTTATGGCAGAGTGTTCATACTTGCTTCCTGTTGATATCGTGCAACATATTGGTCGTAGTTTTGATTCATCATTCAAAGCATTTCACTTGAACGTACGGTCAGCTAAGCATAAGGCGGCAGATCTTGAATGTCTTTTTAGCCAGTTTTCAGTTCGATTTAATGTGATCATGTTAACTGAAACGTGGTATTCTGACGAAGCGGATGCATTTCATTTGCCATCGTACAAATGCTTATGTTTAAATCGTACCTTTAGTCGTGGCGGAGGTGTTTCAGTATTGATAGATGAAAGCATGTCACATAATTTATTGCCAAATTTCTGTATGATTACCCATGATTACGAGGTGTTATCACTCATATCAGGCGATATGCTTATCTCTGTCGTCTATCGTCCACCAGACGGTAACGTTTCAAATTATTTAGCATTTTTTTAGAGCCTTCTGGGATTCGTTAGTGACAACAACCTGAACGTGATAATTGGCGGGGACTTTAATATCAATATGCTGCTGTGTGCTATGCCTAGTATTGAGTTAGAAATGTTGCTTACAACATATGGATGTGTCAACGTAATCACGAAGCCAACAGGGATTACACAGCAGTCGGAGACCTGTATCGACCTTTTTATAACAAACGCTGAGGTTACCCGCCTAAAAGGAGGGATTTTTATGTCTCATATTAGCGACCATCTCCCAATATTCCTATGCATAAAAGATGCACGTTGTCTCAAAAATAGTGTGCACTCACCTATATATTTTCAAGTTATTACACCTGATAATCTTGAAAGGTTTTGTAATGATATTGCAAATGAAAACTGGAATGACGTTCTTAACGCAACAGATCCCGATGTAGCTTACAATGTATTTCTGGACCAGTTCAAAATTCTTTATGCAAAAAACTTTCCTTATAAGAAAATTAAAAAATCAGGTAAAATTCGAAAGCCTTGGATTACCCAAGATCATCTAGCTAAAATCAATATAAAAGATCGCCTCTTTCAGAAATTTAACAGATCGAAAAATCCAGACGACCTTAAGAAATTCAAATATTATTGGAACCAGCTGACAAAGGAGCTTCGAAATGCCAGGACCCGTTATTACTACAATAGTTTTAAGTCACCCAATGGACGTGTGGACGAAATTTGGAAAAAGGTTAATTCAGTCCTACAAGACAATAGGGCGCATGACTACGTTGAAACCCTACGCGTAAATGGCAAAGGACTCAAGGGTACTGATCTGGCTAATGCATTTAATGATCACTTTGTTAACCTGGCTACTTTGACACATGATTCAGATGCCTGCAAATATATTAAAAATAGGAACATGAATTCAATCTTCTTGGATCCTGTCACCGAGTTCGAGGTATCAAATGTGTTTATAAACCTAAAAAATACGAAAAGCAGAGACATAGATGATATCCAGATCAAACCTGTGAAATATGTTGTACCTTTAGTGGCACGATACTTAACGCATATATTTAACTTGTGCATATCGGCTGGCGTTTTTCCCAAACGTATGCAGATTGCTAAAGTCTGTGTACTGCACAAGAAAGGTGATAAGAACGATATCGACAATTATAGGCCAGTGTCGATTCTCCCTGTTTTCTCGAAAGGACTTGAAAAAGTTATTTATGCACGTCTGGTAAATTTTTTTGATAAGCACAGCTTAATTACCAAATCGCAGTTCGGGTTTCGTAAACATCGTTCAACTGAACTAGCCCTCCTTGAAGAAAAAGAATTTATTTTAAGAAGTCTTGAGGATCGAAAACTAGTGCTTGCGGTTTATGTTGATTTCACGAAAGCATTCGATTATTTGAATCATAAATTGCTGTTACTAAAACTCGAATCTTATGGTGTCAGGGGTCAGGCTTTACTTCTGCTCCAGTCTTACCTAGAAAGCCGAAAGCAATATGTGTGCTACAATAACTTTTCTTCTGTAATAAAACCGATAGTTGTTGGAGTACCACAAGGAAGTATATTAGGTCCTTTTCTTTTTAATGTGTATGTAAACGACATCCTAAATATTGACCCATCAATAAAATTTGTAATGTACGCAGACGACACGACATTACTTTACAAGGTTAAGGATGCAGATGAGCTTGTACATAAAATAAACTCAGTACTGGGGGAAATGTTTCTATGGACTAATAAGAACGCTTTGAAAATAAACATAAATAAAACAAAGGCTGTTATGTTCCGTCCTAAGAATAAAGTTCTCGAATCTATAGAGCCAATTATTCTTGACTCTACCGAAATCGAATTGGTCGACAATTTTAAAACGTTGGGAGTTGTTTTCTCTCAGAATATGTCATGGGACTTACATATTCAGGATTTATGTAGGAAATTGTCAAAAACTATTGGATTAGTTTGCCACCATCGATATACATTTCCACCATCTGTCAAAATGTTGTTATATAAATCACTGTTTTATTCATACCTAAATTACTGCTCATAGGTCTGGGGCACAACTACGGCAACGAACCTAGAAAAAATATACTTATTTCAAAAAAGAATGCTACGGATTATTGCAAATACAAGTTATTTATCACACACAGAAAGCTTGTTTAAAAGATATAATGTACTTAGTGTTCATGAGCTTTACAATTATAGACTTTCCTTAAGGCTTAAGGCAGAAGCACAAAATAATACTTCATTCTTGATTGATCTATCTTGTTTGCAGCAACATGTAGCACCATATACGCTTCGAAACTCTGATCCTTGGCAAGTACCTACTTGCCGATTGAATTCCGGGATGGAAATGTTGGCCTACCGTATCCCAAGGCTTCTCAACTTTTTGCATTCATGTGATGTTTGCCTGCATGAAACACCTCTGAAAGGGCTACGTATCACTTTGCTTAATTTATCAACGTAGATATTATCACGCTTTATTGTCAAACCCTAAAAAGTATGCGTTTTTTTCTTGTTTTGTTATTATCTTTTGTATAAACTAAAGTTTCCACTGCTGCTGCAGAATGTACTGGGGCCGAGAGCTCGTCAAGCCGCCTAGTGCGGCTTTTTTTCTCGGCTCCGCCATTACCTGTAATGGAAATAAAGCTATTATTATTATTATATTATTATATCGCACCGGTCATCAAGCCCGTGGTACAAATTGGGGCCGTCTATTCGACTATAGTGCGCTGTAGATCGAACTGAAGTTGTGGGGTGCATTATATGGGACAAAAAGGTGTAAGTCAAAAAAGGTGTTATTTTTAGCGTGTACGTAGCAACCCTGAAGATTTGCTTTCTCCTTGAAAGTTCCCATGGCAACTACATGCAGCAGTTAGAAGCACGTGAGCTGTAGCACGAGCTTCTGTGTCGTTAGGTACTTTTATATGGTGTATTCACTGGCGGCCATAGCTGTGTGCGCGAATGCTGAGCGCGTGCTGACGGCGAGCTTCCACGGTTCTTTTACAACGCGCATTCCACAACATCGAGATTGCCTACCTTGGCAGCCTAATAATATGAGCTCGTTCTGAGCATGTATCGTGATGTATCCCTTCCTTTAACAAATAAGTTGTCTCACTCACTCATGAGCTTTAAAGAGCGTCCTCAAATATGGCGTGCAGTGAATACCTCCCATAGCTACCGCCTTGCGTCCACGCTACCGGTCACGTTCCCTAAAAATCCCTCACTCGCAGGCTCGAATAGCCGCATCCCTAGCAATTCGCCCCAAATAAATCACTAACGCGCTGTTCTTAAAAAAAAAAAAAAAAATTCTTAATGGTTACATAGATTGCGCAAAATCCTTTATGGCTTCTTTGTCTCCTTGTCTCCCTGCTTTAAAATTAACGAGCAGTCCTTTCATGTCCCAGGGCCCGCTTGCTTTTGGTAGATTCTCGGAGGCATTCTCATTTCAACGACGAAAAACGACTTCTCGCTTTTTTGTGGAGTACGATTATCTCAAAGAATTTTGAGAGCAAACCTTTCTCATCTGTAGGCTAAAAAGCCTTCTCCAACTGGGAGCTTTTATTCATTATTTGTGAATAATCTAACTTTCACAGTTTTTTTGGACAAACTTTATTTCAAGAGTAACAGGGTGACACCACTGTTCGTCCTTTTTTTTTTACTGAAAGAGTACTACGCTCCTAAGCCACCGCGCGTAAATTGGCTCAGAATAAACATTCGCTCATAACGAATGGAATAAATCAAACCAATAAAGAAGTCGGTCAGAGTGTCACACAAAGTGGAGTGAATAAAACGGAATGCCACGCGCACGAACTGAAGAACAAGTAAATGTGAAGAACGGCGTGGAAGTAGTCAACACTAACAGTTTATTCAAACGTCTCGAACTTCGCGTCTTTTTGTCCACGGACACACATCACGTAGTCATTTGCGCACCTTCCACACAAACACGTCCCCCGCGCACCTACACAAGCGGTCGTTAGAGCCCGGAATGTAGAAGTCGAGCGGATACTCCTGCGGCTGCCGCTTCTGCCGCGCCGTCGCGTTCCTCCCCGCACATCGCAGACAGATCAGGTCCCGGAAGGCCCTGCGGAAGTCGTGGTGGAAGGTGACGTAGATCACCGGGTTGAGCGCCGAATTCGCGTAGCCCAGCCAGAGCGCGAAGCTGTGCACCGTCTCCGGCAGAGGCACGCCACCCAGCGGCACGATGAGCGCCAGCGCGAAAAAGGGCAGCCAGCAAGCCGTGAAGGCGGTGAGGATGATGCCCAGCGTGATGGAGGCCTTGCGCTCGCGCAGCGCCAGTCGCAGGCTCCTGGTACGTGGACCGGGGCGCGCACGATGCTCGGCCTCGACGACTCGCTTGGCGGCCCGGTGGATCTGCCAGTACATGACGAGCATGACGAGCAGCGGAATGTAGAAGGCCCCCAGCGTGGCGTACAGCTGGTAGGCCAGGTGCTGGCACACGAGACAGGTGGGCCTCTCCGCAGAGCCGTGCTCGTTGCCCAGCACCAGGAGCGGAGGCACGCTGATCAGCGCTGCCAGGAGCCAGACGGCGCCGATGCAGGCCCAGGCTCGCCTGGCGGTGCGGCGGACGCCGTAGGTCAGGGGCCTCGTGATGGCCAGGTACCGGTCCACGGAGATCATGCACAGGTTGAGGATGGAGGCGGTGCACGAGGCCACGTCCACCGAGACCCAGGCGTCGCAGGCGGCCCTCCCGAGGTCCCAGCGGTGTCCCGTGAGCTCCAGGTGCAGCGCGGGCGGCATGACCAGCAGGGCCACGCACAGGTCCGAGGCCGCCAGGGACACGAGCAGGTGGTTGGACGGGTGCCGCAGGCGACGCACCAGGCACACCGACAGGCAGACGAGCGCGTTGCCCACCGCCGTGGCGCCGATGAGCGCGCCCAGGCACAGGGCAAGGGCCACGCCGCTCAGCGCGCCGCCGCCCTCCTCCTCGCCGTACTGCTGCTCCGCCAGGCCGCCAGAGACACCTGCGCGGGCCGAAAGCAGGGCCAATATGTAATGAGTGCACCGCGTCCCCAAAAACATCGAAGGAATCCCACTGTCTCTTGCAGTAAACCCGCCTCTGGTACTTACAAACAGGAAAACTGGACAGTTCCTTTCAGGAGGCCTTAGGCCGCGAACTCTGCTTCAAGGTTCGGCAGGGCGCCCTAATGCTCAAAATTAAGATCGGATTGAATGTGTGCGACTGAGGGAATGCCGAATGACTGAATAAATTCTGAGATATTCTCGAAATATACCGGGCTTGCAATGTGGCCCCAATCGCAAATCATGCTTGAGTCCGAATTCCATTCACACCTGGAATCTGTTAGCTCCGGATTGGAAGAGGTTAATGGGGTCTTATATGCGGAAACTGCTAGCGCATCTTAAAGTTTTAGGTTCTACAACTATCGATCATTATGCGCACAAATTTCAAACGAAAAGCAATGTCCAACCGCTGGTAGACTTCGAATATGCCCCCATTTTGTCGACAATCTGGTCCTTTGAATAATAAATAATAACGTAAACTCTCCGCTTGTAAGGTGAGCACTTCTTAAATAAGCGGCATATTAACTTTGTCCGGATATTTTGAACTGATGCTCTATGTTTGTTTCTTGTAAATAATTACAGAAAGCATATACGAGATACAAGTTACGACCCATATATAACAGAAATAACAGAAGCTATTTCAGAACATGCCGGTTGTTTTTGTTTCGAATAACTTGGTTGAGTCATGAGAATTTACTACCCCGCAAAGCGTTCTTTCTTTTCCCAATAGTTGGAAGGACAAATCTGCTAAATGGTGGGTAGTAAATAGTAAATTTGTGCCAAGCTGCTAAAGTGGATTTAAAAAATATATATTCTTCCACTCCGCATTAGAATATACAGAGTCGGTGGTAATATCGGTTTGTACGAACAGTTTTGCTCTTCCTGGGTCGCTAATGTCGATCCAGGCATTTGAGCGCCGAGAGAGTTTGGATGATTGACATCTCGTCCGCCGTGAAGCCATCGTGGCAAGAGTCAAATTAGCACGCTCCTTGAACTTCGGGCCCAACTTTGTGCTTGGTGAGCCTAGCCACCCATACGCTCTTGAAACCAGCAAAGTGATTTCCTAGGTACGAATCTAAGTGCCACGAAAGATAATTGCCTAACTTGTCACAAGCTTGGCAATTCTATGGGGGCTACTTTTGGGTCTTATGCGGTTTTGCTCACAGACGTTAGCTACTCTTTCTTTCGTGTTTCTATGATTTTTCTGTGGCTAACAACATAATTTATAAATGTCCAGAGAAATATGCCACGTATTAACCGAAGAACCTGCACTAAAGACGGAGCTTGTTCGGCGATTTAGGCGCAAAGGCGCTAGGGCCAAACTACCAGCGGCGAAGCCTAACTTTCGCACTTGATTGGCGAATTACAGCCAAGGTAGCCGGGCCAAAGAAAGTCAAGTTTTGCTCTACCTTGGCTTCTTTTAACTTTCTAGACACAAACAAACTTTTAGTCTAAACAATTACCCTACCTATAGAGAAAATGTAGACTATCATTCATGTTTCTTCTCAAAAACTTTTGTAATTTTAAAGTTATTGGGGAATTTTTGGAGATTTAGGACCACACTGGCCACATAAAAAAACGAACAACTAGAAATTAAGCCCAACTCTGGAACTAATTGTTGGGCGATTAAGGCGCAAAGGCGCCAGAGACAAACTATCAGCAGCGAAGCCTAACATTGGCACTTGTTTGGCGAATGAGTGTCAAAGTTCTGAGGCCCAAAAAGTCAAGTTTGGCTCTACCTTGGCTTCTTCAAACTTTCTAGACACAAACTAAATTTTGGTCAAAAGAGCTGTCTTGCCTTGAACAGGCCAGAATGTAAAGTCTATCATTTCATATATATTCCAAATACGTTCGTGATTTTAAGTTTCCTAGTGTTTATAAACGCGCGCTTTTTTCAATGATGAAACAGGAAGCGAGGAATTTGCCATATACGCCGGTTACAAACAACTTGAACGTCAAAGATGAAAAAGTGAGAGCGGAGTTTGTGGACGCGTTTTGTGTAAACACACAAAGCCCCGTTATGAAGCCAATATTCGCGGTGTCGGGAAAGTCGGTAGCAAAGACCTCAGAATGACTTTCGTAGGAGGCCGGAAGTGGTAGGAAATGGGTCCACCCAAAAACGGAAATTTGATTTTTTTTTCGCTCCCTTCCGACTCGCTTCTTTGAAGAAGTTTCGTGTTACACGTAATAATGATTCCAGACCTATCCAAGATGCGGGGTAACGAACCGACACTCACAAGCCATCTCTCAACACGGTTGTGTATCTTTCAAATCCAGGCATAATGTGTTTTCTCTCGTTCGTTATTTTGCCCAAAGGATGATTCGATTAGTTTCTATGACCGTGCAGTATCATGACTGATAGACTTCGATTCTAGCGTATAACCATCAAAACCGCCAGAATAATTCAGGCACGTAGTGGATATTCTGAGAACATTCTTTTGCACATAATGTGTCTGAGGCAGACGATGCGTTGCTTCTATAGCCAGTTACAGAACGGGCATCTCTTTCAAATGTTGGCTTCCCTTGGCTGCAGGTTCGCGCTCCAGGCTCACGAGCCGTCGATGTGTTGTCGAAGAAGCAGGAGGCGAAACAGCTGAAGCCCCTCCCTGCCCTTATTATCCTGTTAGCAAGAGTAGCGTATCTGAAACGAGTATCCATTTATGTTGGTTAAAAAGCGCGATTGTTTATGCAATCCGCCGCGGTGGCTCCGAGGTAAGCGCCAGCCTCTCTAGGTGGCAAATCCTGGCGAAGGCATTCTGAAAGAGGCTTAATGCGGAGAAATGTAATTAACGTTTCGGTTGCACGTCAAAAAAGCTGGTTAAAATTAATTCTTAGTCATCTGCCGTCGTGTTCAAGATGAGTACTACTTTCGCAGATAAAGCTTCCAAATTTTACTAAATTTGACTCGTTCATGCGCCGAACGAATTACACAAAAAGCATTAATGGCGCTTCGCTAATAAACGGTGTCACGAACGTTGTACGCGTCTTGTGATGTTGATGAACAAATTTACGTGCCGATATCACATAACAGCTCTATCGTAATAAACCATGTGTAGAGTCGGCCTTGCTAGAGGAATGACGTAAAGTTAATCTCATCATCTCTATAACGCGGCAGAATAGAAGAACAAAAACAAGAAGATATTTTCAGCAAGGAGCCATATAGTTTAGGCAGTGTCAAATTACGTTACGATTGAAGTCGCGTCACAGGGACACAATTCTGTCAAGTGGGGGAGGGTACTTTATTCATCGTTTCTCGAATCTGATCAATGTTAGCCGTGGTATGAAATCAGAGACAATCCTGTCCGAAACGCCGGTATTTATTATTGTACTCTATTTGATGGCAGAGAGCTTTAACAAAAAAATGAAAGCCGTAAAAGCATACGTTTCGAACCAACATGATGGAGCGCATTATAAACCTGAGAAGGATCATGTTCCCAATTTCTTCATTCAGTAAGAAAATATGAGGAGCGTCATTAGGAGACGCGCCGCTCGGCCGAATGCTGATTATTACGTCAAAAAAAAAAAGGGTTTCTCATCGACGGAAATAAGAGTAATGGAAGGAGTTCACTTTTCACGGCGTTGTCAGTGTTGGTTTGGGAGCGCAATGATTTCAAGCTTCCAGCATGGTCATTAAAAACACGATCGAACTTGTTGTTCGCGAGGTAATGATGTCACGAGAAGGAAACACATGAGGGCGCTACCAAAACATCTCGCCACCAATAGAGGCTAAAGGTATTCTAAATAAAATACGCCCACTTTTCTTTGCATGGTCTACAATTTTGCGGCCGTTTTCTTTTTTTTTTTTGTAGGCGCTTTTTTATACCGTAGTGTATACAGAGTAGACAGAAATTGTGTAAAAAACAGATTGTAATTCTAACTTTCCCACCGGTATTGACAATAGGACAACTAAATAAGTCAGGAACATTAGGATAGTCGCAATGCATCCTATTGAAACATGCACTCGACACTTGCCTTGCGAACATACCCAGACATCGCAAATACATATCCTACGGAGCAGTCACACTAGTACTTCAGTAGTGTTGATTGCTACATGGCCATATAGTATACCCATATACTTTAATATTAAACTCCTGGAGGCAGTCTCCGGGAAGTAGGTATTCATCCCATCCCATTCCATGCTACCCCGCGGCCGCGCGAGGTGAAGAGGTGAACGATGTAATAGAGAAGTTTCAACTGCCCCTCCTCCTATTTTATGCAATCTCTCTTGTCGATAGCTTTAACTGTTACAAAAACACAACCTCTCCTTTCCCTTAAAACACAAATATATTCGTGTTTTAAGAGGAAGGAGAGGTTGTATGGCCTATCTGTGCAGAGGCGTCACCAATAAATCCTAGCCCCATCTAAATGTCAAGCGGCATTCTTAAAACTGCTTGTTTTTTTTTTTTTGTTTTTTTGTTAGCAGAAATAAATGTTCTTCATTTGTTTGCTCCAATCCTGCTCCAACAGCGCAAGAGTGGAGAACGGGCATGTGTGCAAGATACAACGGAGAATTTGTTCCCACAAAGTAAAGCAAGAAATGAACACTGTGGAGAAACGTTGCCTAGTATCATGGCACCAAGGATCATGGGTGACGCCTCTGCTGCCCTTCTCCCCGTTTTTGAGCCCGATTCTCTGAGCGATCTCACAACGCTTATAAAATGCTGGAGATATGGCACTCCCTTCTGTGATCCGATTTCTTTGCAGGCTCAATGCTCAAAAATATCGATGCAACTGAAGACAGTGAAGGACAACTAGCGTACTCTATACAGGCTGGAACCTCAAGAGCTCGTCGCAAAGTTCAAGGCAGGTTCAAGAGATGCTCTTCGTTTTTTTATATATAGCTCCTGGTGGCAGTTTTTAGTGTGTATAAAGTTCAAGGCAGACTAGAAGTTCACAATCTGTACATTTGCTGGTGGTCTTGAATAATTTTGGTTTTTATATATTTACAATGTATTGTTATTCTTCCTTGAATTTCGTATAATTGCATGTATAAATCGGCACATTCACTTCTTCCTGTGCCACAGATGGTTTTAACCTGCTTCTGTGATCTTTAGGACGTTTGCCTTCAGTGTAACTTTATTGATGAAATAACCATATTAGGCAAAGAATTGAAATAGCAAGCCTGTAAACAAAAGGGCCGGCACTAAACAACTTGCCATTATTTCTGTCTTGGGTGTTTGTTCCACTGCTGGCAGTCCGCTTTGCATAAGCTTCTAGTTTTAATTTTTCGTTAATCCAATTTCTTCACTTTTCATTTAAATTTCCGCACATCGAAAATTCACTTGTGATTTCAACGCACTTTTAATACGTTTACTTCATAAACTTTTCTCTAGCTTTAACGAGACTAAATATGTATTTGAAATGTGCTAACCTTGCGGTTGAAAGTTCCTAAGAAGTGTGACAAAAGTGCGTGAGTAAAAGTACATACGTATCATACTCGGGATCAGCCAATCAAATTTACAAAAAATACGCATTCCATTTCTATGTGAGTTCTACATAAATCTATTAGAAATATGCTGTTTTTCGCTAAGGGATTTCATTATAATTTAAAAGCGTTATTCTATAAATAGGTTTTTTACTGGAAATCCATATTCACAAAGCTTGTTTTTGTGTGTTCCGTTCTGCTGACTGCTAGGCACTGCCAGACAAGCCGAATGAGGCTTTGGAGGGTATGATATTCGGATTTGCTTATTTTGACATGCAATAAAATAGTAATATTATTAATATTATTATTATTTTTTACAGGGCCTTGTGTAAGACAAAACAATTGTGAACACTTACGCAATCCGTAAGGTGAAACCCAGCGACATCTGATGTGTAAAGTCAGAACCGCTAACGTGTTATTTCGGAGTAGATGGACTGAATTAACAGTAAAGGTGCGAGCGCGCACCATGATGTCCGCATATATGGGTTTCTTATTAAACCGAGTACACCGGACGAAAATTCCATAGCGTTCTGGAACCACTGAGGGTATATTAGGTGGAGAGCATTTCAGCCATCTGGGTAAGAGGGGAGCGTGTTTTCTTACGTCACTTAGGTACAAATAATCACACGTGCAAAGCGAAAAGCGCGGAATGAACAGGAACAAGGAAGTAGACGAGACGAACTACGCTCTCAAATGAAGGTTCATTGAAGCAAACACGCACTATTAATACCATCTTTCCAGCTACTCGTTTAGAAAAGAAAACTGTATCTGTGAAGTGCATTGACGGCGCACTAACGTACGTGCTTTCTGATACAGAATGCACCGTAACATTCTAAGGCAGTTTTATCTGCGTATCTTTTGAGGACTGTTTGTGCTAATACTGGGTCACATGCGTGGGCACCTATCTCAGTGCTCTGCCAGAGTGCCCGGCGGGAACTGTTTTACTGACCATGCATGCAATCTTGCTGCCATGCATGACCATGATTGACCATGCATGACCGTGCATGACCATGCATGTTGTCTTGGTTGGTTGTTGTCTTGTTATCACCCGCCCGTAAAATGTTTTTTTTCAGAGTTCCGAAAATGGCCCGCGTCGAAATGGAGCGCGGTCGCCGGCGCGAAAGAGTGAAGTGTTCCACTAACAGCTATCGCTGTAATATCACTGTAAAAAGTTGGCCTCAAGTGTTGCTCCGGACGCTTAATATCGCTGTGCTCAGGTAGGCTGACATTGATTCGAAAGGTTGGCTGCTACTATTACAGTCCAGCCGTAGTCTATGAGAAATGCTTCTGCGGGAGCCGAACCGTTGCGCCACTGTCTTGTCGCACACTTCCAATAGAACAAACAAATAAATGAGTTTTGAAATTGACATTTATACTCCACTACACAGTCTACTACACAATCGACATCTTCACAACCTACTTTTGTTTAAAAAAAAGTATTACGGTCGCATGCATTTTACCCTCTCTGATGAAGCATTATAAAACAAATGTATAAAAGGTTCGCCAGGTGGATGCGCTGTGCTTTCGATTCAAACTTTCAAAAGACGCCGTGAAAGGGATCCTCTTCAAAACTCCGATTTCTTCGTAGCGTGGGAAAAGGGAAGGCACTTAGCTTGTGCAACCACAGGCGGGAGACGAAGTGGATAAGGGGAAGGCATTCAAAGGAACATCAATCGACGGAACGTCTTTTCTTGCTCAATCCAGCAAGAAATCTAAGTTTGACGTTACTTAAAGTGCAAGTGCTCATCCAACCTTCAAGAAAATTTTCTGAACTAGGTTTATAAGTTAGGTCCAATAATCCTATTACATGTTTTGGCGAGCAGGGCCGCGACATCGCAGAAGATAGGCTCTTGCGTCAAACGTTATCCCCGATGGCAAGCCAAGAATAGTAGGAACTCAAAATATTTGTTCTTATTTATCCTTGCTGCCAACCCAAAGGCATGATACATAAGTTAAGCCCTTAAGCTCAGATTTTAGTATATGAATGTTTAATAATCTCACCATCCTTATTACTATTTCTGCAATCACAATGAGACGCTATCTTCTTATGTGGGAAGAAAAATACGCACCAGTAAAAACAATTACTATTTAATCGCTCAATATAAAAGCAAAAAATACGTGGAAAGGTATCGCAAACGCTACGGTGAATACAAAAAACAAACCAAGAAAAAGTAAAAATTGGCGCCCAGTTTTCTTATCCGGAAGCAATTATCGCGTCACTTTAGGAACCACTACATCTTAACGAAGAGCCACAACGTCTACAAGTTTGTTAAAATATCTTCACAATTCATCTAGATATCTGAAGGAACTTCACGGTCTTATATCGCGGCCCGAGGTACAACGTCAAACCACACTGACACTTAACCCGCAGATCAGACTTCTACGTAACGAGCTGCAAGTAACCGATTACTTGTGATCAATACCATCGTATTGCAATTTTTTAAAGCTTCAATTACTTTTATGGGTTAACATTCGCTGTAGTTTAATTAATATTTTTCTGTAATAAATTAAAATTCGTCATTTATACGGTTCCAAAACAGACAAAATTATTGAGTTTTTTTTTTTTTCTTTTTTAACGCAAAATAGTGTTCTTTCAACCCATCTGTAACTCGTCTATGTTGCACGAAAGATTTACAAATTTTTCGACCCGTAAACAACTAAAACGAAATACCGAGGTATTCGAAAGATTCGATTGTAAACGCGCTCAGCAACAGGCGGTCGCAACAGTGGAACGCTTCGCTTCCCAGAAAACTCGGAAGCGTCCGTCGATGCACTGCGCAACCACGAACTCGTACCCAAAGTGTTTGCGCGCTACAACGCCGCTCCTCCCTGAAGCGCATGCGTCGAGAGGGTCTTCAGCGTCGCGGCAGATATCTCCACCAGGAAACGTGGGAAGATGTCTGTAGGAAACTTCGAACGACAACTGCCGTTGAAGCTTAACGTGTGAACGACTAAAAGAAGCAAAATGTAACCACTTTGAACATACGTTTGCATTTTTGATTGCACAATGAAAAGTAACAAAAATAGCGTCAAATGTAAACAATTAATTTCTGGTAATATTTTATGTACTTTTGCGATGCAGTAATTGATTACTTTAATCAGTTACATTTTTCAATAAAATATTTGTAATTGTAATCGGTTACTTTTCTCACTAACGCGCACAAGACTGCCACGGACACACTGCGCATGTAAACGAAACTGTGTTCACTGCAAAAACTGTGACAATGTTATGTTCGGACATGGTGGAGGTTTCCTCTGCACATACGCGCGCTTCGACCTGTTTCCAGACAGTGTTTTCTGGTGACCAGCATAAAAGGAAGGCCTGATACAGTTTCTGCAGATAGTCTTTTGTTCGATGCATTAGCAGTGTGTATTAAGTAACGGGTTCTACTATGTACTCTCATGCGAGCGAAGGTTCCCGAATGTACTCGTCTTAAATAACGGCATTATTGAAATCTTTCAGATATCTAGACTTTTTTTTTCTCCTTATAATTTAAACTGGGGCATGCCCTTACTTTTCGAGAAGCGTCGCGCTCTGTATTGCCCTCTTTGCTTCGGCCATTGCCGTGTTTCCTAACTGCAATTATGCCAAATAGGTTCTCTCTTCTTTCCGCGCTCTCCCCTGCGGGAATGGAACGTGCCCGAACGTGCCCCATCGGTGACGGCGCTCCCGGCTGAACACGAAATGGCCCCGTGTCCTCTCCACGCCTTCTCCAATTATTAAAATCTCGCCTCGGACCGCGCCGGGTTCCGCCAGGCGGCTGTTTCCTTTCAGCGTCGCTTGCGCTAACGAGCGCCTGCGTTCGACCGTGCAATTAGGAAGCAGCGTTCAAAAAACAGCCAACTCGCTTTCATCCGTGACAAAACACAGGCGTCCTCGTCAGGATGACAAATTGAACTCACTCTGTTCCTTTTGTTTAGGGTTGGCCGGAGAAGAAATTCTGATGAAAAGTTCACTTTTCTCATTTAAAGCTCTCCTAATCTCGAACCCCGTTTGTTTCAACTCAAGAAGTATCCCGTCCTTATATTCTTAATTGCGCGTGAAAAAAAATTATCCATTATTTTGGCTTTGTCTTCCAGCCTCACTTTGGCGATAACCTTAAATCTAACCTTAATTGCTGCGCTTTCTGGTAAATACTGGCTGCAGTGTACAATGCGCGAGACACTTAGCGCGAACGCGACACCGGCGTTTTCCTTTTTTTTCTTTTGAGGGGGGGGGGGGGGTATTTCTTCCGATTGATAATTACAAACTTTTCATTCTACCACCTATGTCGATGAGCACGTTCAACCATACTATCAGTTTTCTTGACAGAATTTCCAAATCTTAGAAAGAAAGAGGGAGAGAAAGAAGAAAGATGGCTTGTAATATTGATTCTAATCAAGAATCAATATTCTATTGTGCCCAAGAACAACCATACGGTCTTCCTGCTGGCACACTGATCGTTACACAGGCAACCAATTTAACACAACAACTGACGATACGAAAACGCAGACGACACGAAAAACACAAACATCACGAATACACTGACCATACATATATGCACACACCCCGTTGCAGATCAAGTAGAAGACACAGTCCGTAGTGCACGGCATGAGCAAGAAAGGATGACTGGCTATCGCACCATGGCAGTAGTGTATTACAAGATATCCCAAAACGTCCTAGGCATTAGCAGTCTTCGTGACAAAAAAAATATATCGATCTTAATTCCCGCAGAACAACACAGCATATATGCTTCATATCGTGGTAAAAAACAGAAACAAACTGCACAGGCAGTACAATTTTGGGATATCAATTTAAATATTTCGTGTTGCTCACCTCTGTTCCGGCTCGAACAGGTGTGTCATTTGTTTACCAAAGTTCTGACAGCGCGAGTTAAAAATATCAAGTTCTTCAGAGTAACGCTTACAACACTCTACTAATAGAAACATTGAGTTGTGGAAACTAACATTTATAGCGGCATAAAATGTTGATTTGAGCCGTATAGACTCCCGAGGAAGCCTAATGAACACTTCAGGAAAAGACCCGGAGAATCATTTAAACCATGCAGAGTTTTGAGAAGAAACAACAAGTCTGTCTTTTTCCAGACGATGTTGTCAAGAAAGTTCGCGTCTGTCAGCACAGGCTCATAGTTCTGGTGATGCTTGTTCTCCTTCAAATAACGATATTTAAAAATAGAGATAAATTTCTTTTGCACACGTCTATTCTTAAAAAGTTAGTTTTGCTGATGCCGTTCCACGCAACCGATGCGGAACTACTCATTTATTAATAAAGTGCCAGGAATGCGGAAGGGTTGTTGAATTCCCTCATTAGGCGACATTCGATTCCAAGAGTTCGCAAAGAGGCCCCCACAGTTTTGTTTACTTGGTCATCAAATCGTAGGTTTGAATCAAACGTAACGACGACATCTTTTACACCACTCACTGAATGCGACACGCAAAACAGACGTTCTCAGTTTTTCGAGAAAACGTGATAACTTTAGTTTTTGAGCGATTTAGGAAGGGTCACTTGCTCGGCACCAATTATTGAATGAACTCATGTCGTCCTGAAGCATCATGCAGTATATAGCGCGAAATTCGCGATTTTCGCGATATATGTTAATATTGTCAGCGTACTGTAAGAAATATGAATGCGAGATGACTCCAAAAACATTGAAAAATGAATTAAGTAAAAGGGAACACCAAACAGACCCTTGATACACGCCTGAATCCATTTTGTATGTCGTGGAATTTACATGGTTAGCTCGAACGAAACTTTCTTTTCCCTTTATGTATCTCCTAAACCACTAAGCACCTGTTCACATACACAGTAATGAGAAAGCCTGGATATTAATATGCTATGGTTGACCAGGTCAAAAGGCTTACTTAAATCGAAATAAGCAAGATCGTGGTTACTTTGCTTACATAAAACACGAGTGGTAGTTTATGCGAAAGGGACCAATTGAATGGTCATCGACCTGCCAGGAACAAAGCCGTTTTGGTTAGGATCAAGTATACTTTGAAATGATAATGATAAAGACCTGTGGACAACTATTTGAGAAAGTTTGAAAGCGATAATAATAATAATAATATTCAATAATAATAATAATAATAATAATAATAATAATAATAATAATAATAATAAGCTTATTTGTAAAGGAAGAGCATAACCGAGGCAGGTTCGCCAAGGCCATCAGGGACTCGTGTGGCAAAACCAGCTATATATATATATATGCATGAAAATCGAAAGATAAATTAGATACAAATGATCAGAGCTATTGCCAAGTTTTTAGAACAGTTCCAATTGGAGACTGAGGTTACTAATATTTAAAAAAAATATTCGTCAGGTCAGTAAATCTTTAAAAAGATAATACACACAAGGCACTAGCCTAACTTTTCACCATTGAATGTAGAACAAAAATTTCCCAATTCTTTCGACACGGAGGATATAAATGACTTCCTTTGTTGCCACAAAATAATAATAAATTAAGTAAAAAATCACACACAAATAAAAACAAAATTATCGACTCGTTCAAAAAAACGCTAGCAATAAAAACTAATTACGAAGTAAACACAAGGGTTCGTTGGTCGTACCAAAATGTTGACGCGCTTCTCAGGGGTTTTTTCTTAAGGTAAAGTCAGATAAGCTGGGAGGTAGGGTATTAAAATTTTGAGGCGCATAGACCGACCACATCTTGTAACATAGCGTGTATAGCAAGCGGGAACGAAAAGCTCTGATATTTTTCGAAATTGTTTCATATTGAGACGAAGAAGTTATGAAACCATCCTTGCAGCAGTGCCCAAGCACGACCGATTCAAGAAACAAAAATTGTAGATTTAGCGTGGACAAAGCCTCAAAAAAGATCGTGATCAGAAGATGCAGGTTTATACTAAACATTTCGTAAGATTCCTTTTAGAATTGTATCTATCTTGGCCTGCCTTAATCCAGAGTATTTTCCAAAAACTGTAACGCCATATCAGCGTGTGCCATAAGCTAATGTGAGAGCGATAACCTTCCTGAGATTAAAAGGTAGAAACGCCTTTATCCATTACAATAAGCAGGAAACGCTTCTTCATATGGAACAAGGTATTGATAGGTGTGAGTTGCAGTAAAGGTCTGGATTTCACTAATTTAAGGTGCCCTCTTCTCCCTTTTTTTCCCTTACCGTGTTGAGGGTACTGGCGATCGGATATAAGCGCACAGGAGTGCGTCCTGCGTCATCCCCGGCGAGGTACCCGCGCGGCATAACTTATGAGACATTTTGCTGCCACTGCCATGACCAGCCAGAGCGGAGTCGTGGAAATACCATATAAAGCTCGTCCGTAAGCTTCCTGGATATCACAACCCTGAAGGGAGACTCGATCACTACTCTCCTCTTCATCGATCGCAGGAATGTAGCAAAGCAACAAGCCGTGTTCGCCCAGCAGATATGAATCGAATTGCACATTAACTCGACCGCCAGCATTCCTGGTGTCAACCGCAATTTCGGCAATTTTTTCCAACACCCGATAAGATAACCATAGGCTTTCTAGGCCTCGATAAGCTCTTTCTTGCTTATCACTTCACCAAAGCAACGACCCTCTGCTCCCTTGGGCAGCGCGCTAAAGCTATAGTGCCGCTTATTTTACCTCCTCCGAACCGCCCACGAAGGATCTCACCCCTGCACCTGGAGACATTCTCTTGTCTTCCCCGCGCTCCTCACAGCTCCACAGTTGCGTCACCTCCTCCCAACTGCCATTCTGTGGCGCCCAAGAGAGCGCGTCCACAACCTTGTTGGTCGGGACCTTGTGGTACTCAACCGCGTACGAGGGGCGCTGCAAGTTTAGTACCAGTGAACCAGCCCTCCCGCCGGATTTTTTAACCGCATAATCCAGGTAAGAGCTGCGTGATTATTCTGAGTGACAAAAGTTGTACCGTTTAAATAGAGGTCGAACTTCTTCAGAGGAAAGATGACGGCCAACCCCTCTTTTTCCGTCACGCTGTAGTTGCGTTCCGACGGTGTGAGCGTTCGACTAACGAATGCCACAGGGCGTAACTGTCCATCACGCTCCTGTAGCAATACTGCTCCGACACCGTAGTCGCTCGCATCTGTCTGCACAACGAATTGCCGATTACGATTTGGTAAGCTAAGGCTAGCGGTGTTTGCTATTGCCCTCGCGAAAGAAGAGAAGGCAGCCCCCTGCTCTGGACCCCAGACCCACCTCGAGCCTTTCCGGAGCAGCAGATTCAATGGCCGCGCCAGCTCCGCGCACATTAGGATGAACTGCCGGTAAAAGCCAACCATCCCCAGAAACTTTTTAAGGCTCTTTACGACGTGCGTTGGTGGATAATCGAGAGTGGCCCTCAATTTATCATCACTCGGCTTAATGGTACGGTTGTCCACAACGACGACTAAAAGATTTACTCTTGAGGCTACTAGCTGCACCTTTTTTGGATTAATTTTTAGACTGGCCTCACGCATTCGACTTAAGACGATCTCGAGATGAGTTAGGTACTCCTTGAACGACTTGGAGAATACCACTACGTCGTCCATGTAGGCCATAGCGAAGTTAAATTTCGCATCAGCCAGCACGATGTCCATGACCCGTCAGAAACTCAACGGCGCGTTTGACAGTCCAAATGGAAGACGGGTAAACTCAAATAACAGGCTGTAGCAGGTGTAGGTTATCTTTCTGACATCTTGTGGTGCCACCTGGATCTAGAGAAAACCCCTGCTACTTTCTAGTGACGTGTCGTTTCTAGTGGTCGCATTAAGTCGCCGGTGATCAATGCAAATTGCCATCTTTTTTGCCGGCATGACTACTGGAAACGCCTAGGGACGTTACAACCGCCGCACCGTACCCGCGTCTACGTCTCCTCGAGAGCCGTGCCTAGGAGACCACGTTTATGTACACTCAGTAGCCTGGCATTACAACCCAACAGCCTAGCCTCTCCCATATCTGTCCTATGTTGTAGAACAGTCGTGAGCCCCAGTTTCTCGGTAAACATATCGCCGTGTCGAGACAAGGCGTCCGCTAGCATCCGCCGTTGTTTGGTGAGCCCATCGAAAAACGCAATTATCGTTTGGACGTTCCCGGGCACGACTGGCGCAGCTGATACCGGCTCCTTGTGTGACCAAGAGAGCGAGTATTCCATTCCTTGCGCCAAAGATGTCGGGGAAGCAGAGGGAATAAGAGGAGAAAACGGACTATAGTGATATATGTTGTTATTAAAGTCCAGGATTGTGCCCTCACGGCAGACGAAGTCCTGCCCCAAAATAACAGGAATTGACGTGCCGGGCAAGTAAACGAAACGTTGCCTCCCTCGTTTGCCGTTAATGCCAAGGTGGAGGCGCATCGCACCTTGCGCTTCTGCCAATCCCATCGATAAACACAACGGTGTTGCAAGCTAACGCATGCAAACGCTTCTCTTACGGCAGTATTGTGCACAATGTCTTTAATTAAACAAAAAGTAGAGCCGGTATCAATTAGCGCCGAATATTTGTTACCACCGATCTCTACCCTCTCTGCCCTTCTCAGGTCTCATGTCCTGAGCCTGACACGCCGACGGGGCCATCGCCGCACAGTCGCCGATCGCAACTTCCGCCCCGTCGGCACGCTGATCCGGGGTCTCAGCAGCGGCCGCAACCTCAACTAAGAGGACCTGTTTAGTGGCGCCTGCCCCCGGCGTTTTTCTGGAACCCTTGGGAACCAGCCGCTACCCACGTGCACTGCCGCTTGATGTGCCTAAGCCAGCGACATTTGCAATGCCTGACTTGTTGCCGGTCACCACGTGCTACACGTTCATCATTACCCTCACGCGATACATCGTTTATAATTTACCCACGGTGAGTCATGATTCCCGCTACAGTTGCGGCCAATCGCGCCTCCACGATGATTAACCGGAGAACCACTCCAGTTGTTCCGCACTCTGCCCGAGTTTGCGTTGGCACCCCTGCGCCTTTGCTCGTAAGCGAAGGGGTTCAAGGCTCCGGGGACCGGGGCGGTATGGCTACCCCATGACCGCGCTCTGCAACAACCGCGTACGACGTGTGCGACTCGATGTGAGTATCCGCGGCGCGTTCCGTCCACGCGCATATTGCTTTTAGGGACTCCTTGCCCTCGAAGGAAGACGATACTGTAGCTCAGCGAGCAAGTTCGTTTGAACAGTTCGCGCTTCTCTGGCAAATGCCTCCAAATCCGCGAAGTTTCGTGTACACAAGTAGGTTTTAAACCTAGTGTGACACTGCCAGATGGCCCTAGGTGCCTGCGTCAGACGCGGAAGGTTCAGCCCTCGAGTACAGCTTTTGGAGCACTCGAACGTGTACTCCAAGAGGCTCTCGTCGGGGTGCTGAGTGCGGTTAGTCAGCTCGTCCCTAATCCGCATCTAATAATCGGGAGGCAGAAATTGCTCCCTAAACCGCGTCCGAAAGTCCGCCATCGATAAGAATTGTCCTTGCAACCGTCTCCAACGCAACGCGTCGCCCGTTAACGCGATTGACACGATCTCCAACAGGACCCAACGTGGCTACGTACGCAACCAGGACCTGCAGTAAATCGTGAACCGATTTTACGTCGGAGCGGCATAGGTTGGCATCGGTAGAGTCAACCGTGGTCGGGGCAGAGAAGCAGCCGCGGTATTCGCGACTCTTAGAGCTATTCCGATTTGTCGCGAGAACGTCTCCATCATCGCCATCATGGCGCGCATGAACACGCAGAGGTCTACCGCGCCTACAGCTGGAGCTGGTGGAAAAGTCCCAGCCTCTAGCGATGTCCGCATACTTGTGCATTCTTTCATGGCCCCAGGAACGTCGGACACTCCCTGAACCCCGCTCTCGGACGAGTCGCCTTTGTTCCTTTTGGTGGCCGTCCTCGTCTTGGGGTCATCTTTGCTGCTGCTCTACAGCACGCTGAACGCCCAATAGATCTGTGAGACTCCCCGGACGAACGGAAGAAGCTGCAGACCAGTAGGGCCCACGTTGAACACGCCAATTTATGCGGGTTGCTCAATAATTACTGCGACCCGATCGGCCTCCGCCTTGTTCGCTTTCCCAAGAAGTCACACATTAAAATAGATGATGGTAAACATTTTACTGTTCCCTGGCGTAGACGTCTCGATGATCGCCCCAGGTTCCTCTCGCAAGAGTCAGGGTCCTGTTCCTGGTATTGTGCACGTCCGCGTGCCTGGAGATTGCCAGGTCGTGGCCCTTTCGTTCGCGTTCTCGTATCGCACTCAGCACACGGACTAGTCCCGAGAGCCGCTCAGGCCACCAGTCGCGTGTCCCCCCGCGCCGCCTTCTTCGTCGGCTACCCAAATACCTCAAGCAGCAAAATATCGTCACCAAAAGCAGGAGTAAAGCTCGATGAGACTAAACAGCCTTGAAGTGTGTCTAGAAGTTTGTTTCTCAACATTGCGTCGTCTTTCTTAGGAAGTTGATTCAGTCCCCGCAAATTAAGGGTCTGCACCGTCGCGGAATCTCAGCCGGAACGGACCTCAAAAGACTCCGGAGCGCTTTGTTTGCGGTTATTCTCTCCGGATCAGCGAGCTAATTGGATGGCCCCAGTTGAGAACCGTCCTAGGATCTTGGCGCATTCATCGGCACTTTCTCTCGTCTTTGGAATGGCTTCCTCTTTCGATCCTTTTGTCGTTCTGCTCCCTTCATTACTGTCGCCCTTCAGTGAAGGGGGCCGTGCTAATTTCTAGCGGTGTCTTTCTGTCTCTCATTCTTTCTTCTCTGGAGGAACTTCTTTGCTTACGTCGTACTTTCGTACAAAAACACCACAATTACAAAGTCTAGTTTGGTTGAAGTCTGAAAGCGGGGAGAGACTGTCTGGTTTAATAGTGCGCGCTTCACTGTATGCACTGTCTGGAGTTACACGTGGTGCTGGTGCTTCTCCTGAGTTACCTGCTTTTTGTCCGGTCGACGTTTCCAGGGCGCGCTCTAATATATTCCTAGCAGACACACGTAAGGGTTCACCCATTAAGTCTCCTTAGGAATTGCGCGCTTTATACGGAATTCTAGCAGAACCGGTCTTAGCAGAACAGGCTTCTTTGTTTTGAACTTAAAGAAAGCACAAAGTAGATAGAAAAGCGCGTCACTGTCGCCTGGTGACCCAAGTTGTGTTTGTTACACATCTTTCTTTACTCGCTAGACCATTCGGTGGCCGAGTGGTCTAGCGCACACCAGCTCGGAGCACGTGGAGCGAAAGCTCGCGCTGTAGAACCCAGCATCCTGGGCTCAATCCCCGTCCCTGCCCGTTTCGATCTGGATGAGCATCGTACAAGCGTGCGGTCGTGTATCGCTACTGCGTGGTGCGCGTTAAAGACCCCAGGTTAGTGGTTGCACCGCACCGGCTAAATTGCTCATCTACAGCTGAGACACCAGACCCCCACTGAGGCAGACTAACTTCCGGCTCTATAAACATAACACAAGAATTTGATTTATTGCGTTGTTTTGGTTATTAAAGATTAAAGTTAAGGAGTCGTAAACAAAATGGTTCATAATATGAATTGAAATATTGTGTTCTTATCAAACATTCGCCCTATTGAAAAATCTCAATTGTATGTGAAGTGTTGCGTTCAACACATATGGATCATACCAGATAATAAGAACATATAAGAACCCCCTAAGAACTATATAAGAACTATATAAGGTATATAAGAATATTTAAAAACAACAAAAGGAACTTATAAAAAGATTTTTAAAGTTTCTTATATGGTACTTATATGTTCGCATATATCTTGTATGATTCTGATGTGTTTATTGGACGTAAGTAAATTTCTCATAGAGATGGCTTTTTCACTAGGGTAGTTATTCCCTCAGATAGCACACTACAGCCACTAATTAACGAACTTTTCTTTATCTAAACCTTCGATATATTTCCTTAAAAGATTCATATTAACTTACAGTTCCCAAATTGATAAAAGTCTTAAGAAAGCCCTAATCAGCTCATTATTTCATTCACCTAATCACTGTTTTATATTTTTTGTGCGGACCAACATCATATCTTGGCAAGAGGTTAGTAGGTACATAAAATACAAATTTCACCCAAATTGGCCTTATGTCGTACCCACGCCCACGAGCCTTCATTAAAATACGGTCGTTGTGCAAGGCTCCAAAATATGCCTCCTAAGCCGTTTCTCAGGAAGGCGAGACAAGTTCTTTGGCCACCTCCGCAACGTTCATGCCATCAGATTATTACCCGATTAACCGGGCATAGCTTCAAGTACACGACGCTTACGGACCCTTTGGCATAAGCCTCCAGCCACAGTGACCTTTCCTCTGGAGAACATTGTCCGTGTTTACTCAATCACGTTTCAGGTAGGGTTAATGGCCCTTTCTTTCTCCTTCGAAATAGGCTTTGTCCGGTCGGTCAAAAGCAAACAGCCGCAACATTCCTCATTCGGAAGGGAAATGTTCCTCGCCACCCGCAACACGCTCTAGTTCGACTAACGCCGCGGTCACAGTGCTAACACCCAGTCTCTGGGCCAGGGTGTAAGATAGACAGATAAACGAGAGCCAAATGAGCGACCGGATTGTGTCCCCCTCGGGTTTCTCTTTTTCTGTGGCGCCATCTATGTGGAGCACCGCGAACTCTCACTCCGGGTGGGCGACCGGTGGCGACCGGCTAAACTGACGGAGATGGTTTCTCGTGGATTTTCAATGGAGGACTGTCGTGCTCTCGGTTTATTTTGCGCACTCTCCCATAGAGTTCCACGCAAATCCGATTCTGATTTTTTTTCCTCTCGCTGCAGCGCCATCTGTCGCAAATCGGGGGTACCCGCAAGCAGACGAGTACACAATCCGGTCACGGCGCTGCGGTAGGCTTCTATGGGCCGCTTCCCCACCTGTCTATCTTACACCCTGGTCTGGGCCGTTACGTTTTTTCTCGAATCACAGCCACATTGGTCATACAAACTCTGTCTGCAGACAAGTCCGAAGCCCATGAAGCGCTTCAAAGATGCTTGAGGCATGTACGCAGAAGATTTTCATGGGTCTACAGCAAACTCCTGTCTTTTGTGCTGCGTGACAGAGGCCTAAGGTGGCTCGTGACCAGGTTTTTCTTCTCCCTGGGAAAACAAGGCGGCGCTGGCGGCGCTGGGCACGTGTAGCACTGAGGATGATCGGTGAGTCGCGCAATCGAACAAAGATCTTTCCTTTAGGTGCCCAACGACCTCTCCAATTTCGAAAAGGAAATCGTCAAACGGTCAAAACAACTGGGTTTGATGTCTGCAGTGTATCGTAGTTTCGGTTCTGACGCAAAATTGGCGCGACGTGGCCTCTCGCGTCGCTCAAAAATGTCCCCTGCGCGTTCTCTTCGACCTCACAGCGTTTCGAAGAATTTGAGATCGCTGAAAGGGCCCTAACCGAACTTCAAACTCAAAGTGAAGCGTCGTGATCTCACAGCGGTACACTGCGGGTACGATGAAAAGCGTTTGATCGCTGGACGCGGGCGAACACGACACCTTGGGGTCGTGGTGGTTCGCAGGCTTGAGAGAAACTCGAGTTGCAGGACGACTCAATCTTTGACGTCACTGCACTGGAGCGGATCTCACGCGAATTTTAAATTCGGTTTTTGGGAAATTGTTTTTGTACTTCACGAATTTCGATTTCCCGAGTTTCGAATTTTGAGGGTAATGCCCAGGCATCGTTTTCAATCGCATATGATAATTAAAAAAAACATACAAATTTGACCTGTCAGAGCCCCTTTAAATTTGCGCTCGTTCCAAAGCCGTGGAATCGTGTATGCTTTGCCTAGTCGTAGTGTCACGTGATGTCACATGACGTGACGTGTTTTCATCAGAGTTTTTCCGACAACTTTTGCGGGAAAATGTTTCGCTAAATTTGCCTCGAAACATTTCCGCTAAATTTGACGAGAAATATTTTACTAAATTTGGCGGGAAATTGTTCCGCTAAATTTCGTGAAAAATGTTCCCGCCAAATGTAGCACGTCGATAGGGTCATTACGTCACAGCCACGTGTGACATCACACGTGGCCGCGCGTTGCATTCTGGGACTTTTCTGTCCCATCGACGCTGATGGTGGATTTTTTGCGGCACGAGGTCCTAGACGGTATTGCGTTAAAAATTATGTTGAAATAATGCTTTTGAAAAGCAGTACAAACGTTATTAGCGCACAAAGGCTTTAGACGTGAAAATAACGCAATAATGTTCTTCCTTTCACTTTGATCCGTTCTTTTTTTTTTTCATGATATTTGATTCCGCTGGTAGTATTTTATTGATATCAGAAAAGTCACGTCTCTTATCGAAACATCGGTCATCTTTCCGAGGCTACCAGAAATCTTGTTTTAAAATGATAGCAGATGATATTATTTCACCAATTACTCGTAGTAATCCAAACTTCTGATTTTCAAACCTCAAAATACATCGCTAAGCGATTTAATTTCTTGTTCATTGGCTTGCCAATGCTTCATAAGAATAATAAAAAAATTACGACGAAAGTAAAAAAGCGAATAATTATTTGTTAAAGCCAAGAACAGCTCCTCTTATTTGGTTCTCTTATCTGAAACTTGAATCAAAAAGGAAAAATTTGTTCTAAACAGAAATCATAAACGTACGGGGAGTAGCACAAAATAAAGATCCAAAGAAGACAAGATGTGGAAACCATATTTATTGAAAGCAAAAGAAGGTCAGTTTTTTTCTTTTCAGAATGAACCACTCTCGCTGTCACAATCGTCGTACTAAATTGAAAATAAGAGCACACATCATATTACCTCGAAGAAGTCGTTATAGGCACTAAGGACATAGACTGTGTAAAAAGTGTAATAAACTTGCGAGACGCTCTCTATTTTATCAGAAATCAGCGTGCGGCTGCCGGCAAATTATCGTTACGAAATTAGCCACGAGGAGGTAGCGTAAAAATTGGGCCTATACACTTCAAAAGAGGAAGATTGGATTTTGACAATCCTTGAATTAATTCAAGAACTGATTTTTTTAATATTTTTGGATTAGCGCACGTGGTAGAGAAGTTCAGTTATAGAGTTTATTCTCAATGTGAATATATTGAGGATCTTTATGTAAGTGAAACCCATAAAAGATGATTTCGTAAATTTCCAAAGCCCGCTGAAAAACTTTTATACACACACAATATAATCTGAGTTTCGTAAACGTCTGTCTGTACGGTCAGACATTAATCAGACGTATTGCCTAAAATGCTGCGTCGTAAATACTGCTTAATGATGTCTTTGCTACAATGGGAATCGCAAAATAGCGTAATCGTAATTTGTTTGTGTTCTCCATAAATCAAATTCTGCTCACGCAGTGTATAACATTCTGTTTAAAAAAGCGCACAAACGACGAGGACAAAAAAAGAGAACAAATTTTGTTCTCTACTTTTTTTTCGTCTTTTGTGGTAGCAAACGATGGAGCTGGTGCAGAAAATGCGGGCGAGGGCTGGCGAGTCACTGCGCGAGTCCCGTTTTCTCCCCCTCATTGATTTCCCTACACACCCCGTAGGAGGGCGTACACCCCCTTTTCCCCCTTAATTCGCAGCGACTCCTATATTCTTAATGCCCCCTAACCAACCCCCCCCCCCCCCCCCCCCCCCTTCCCGTAATTTCAATTCCTGGGGAAACAGCCCTGCTCCACACTCTGTGCCTGGATGTACACACCGGATAATGGAACATCCGCTGCACCGCTAACAATCAGACTAAGAAATGACAGTTGCCATCATGTCAAAATTAAGGAAAATAGAATATTTAGCCTAGCACGAGTGTTCTCCATCAAAATGAATTTACCCGCTGCATTTTAACACCAAAATGAGAAGTATAATCTTTGCAGCGAAGTTGACCGGCGGAAACTGCGTTTGGCCGTTCGGAGAGCGTGGGAGCGATTTCGATCACTTCTAGAGAATATACAACAAAAATAGGAGGAAATCGTACCGAACCATTGGAAAGTTAATATGATCGGCAGGAGTAATAAAAATTAACGAAATAAAAACTTACGTTTTTTTATAAAGCTGGCTCAAAATATCGGTAAATATAATTTTATACGATATTTCAGATTTTATATAAAAGTTCCGTGAAAATACACTAAACAAAACTTATGCCCGTCGATAGCCCATGTATAGGACTACATCCGCATAGTATTTGGTAAGCGACAAATATAATAACTCATGAGTTACAAGGCTCTGATTATGCCACCGGATTGTGAAAGAGACGATGTTCAGCACTTTTACCTCCGTGATAAAAAAAAATACTGAAGCACTTTTCAATAAACTAGAGAATAGTTGACATGCAATACAAACACAAAAAACATTACTGTCAGTTTTGCAAGCTTTCCGTATTCATACCAGCGTACAGAACTGGGTAGAAAAATCAGAATAAAAAAAATTTTCATTCTGCGCCACATAATATTTTTTTTTTTGTGAAGGATAAACTTTTTTACAAAATAATCGAAAATCGATTTTGTTCTTTACATAAATGAAGGAATTACATATATTTTTTTTCTTAAAATCGAAAGACCCACCCCGACAAGCGTGATCGATTTCAAATGAAACCACCCACATATATAATTGAAAAAAAAAAAACAAAAAAAACTTTTACTTCAAAAGTAGCTCTTGGCTTTTTCAGTTTCAGCTTTAAGAATATTCCGGTTTCTGCAACTCATCGTCGAAATACATGTGCGTGTGTGCGCGTGTGTCTAACAAAGTCTGTACGTCTACATTTATTTCTTTTAACTTACAAAAAAGGCTGAAAGACTGTGCAGAAGGTTTGTTTTCCCACTATTTGAGCCACCCTGCCGAGAAGCAAACATGTCAGGAGCGACTGCTATTCTCGAACGCTCGAGGTTGGCTTCCCCACTACATGTGTATCCCTGCCGTGAAGCATACCTGTCAATTCCGGGTGTTTGAGTTTTAACTTCGAAGCGATCATTTTCAGTATCTTTTAATGTGAAAACGTCAGTAGTAGTAGTAGTAGTAGTAATAGTAGTAATAGTGTCTCATTGAGCCTAGCCGGTGTTATCTGATGTCTGTAGCAACGAAAATGGGCATCTAAATACCCATTGTCTGAGCGAAACGGCGCCTAAATTCCGGATGAGCGAAAACGGCACTCAAAATCCCATTGACTGCGACGCGTCATGGGGCTCCATAGCAACGGCATCATCGTTGCCAACCGTTGATTCACACGACGGACTGATCCGCGGACGGATTTATCACGTGACGACCTGTCCGCAGTTCGTCCGTCTCCCAAGCGCATCCACATGAGAGATACGACGAGCAGACGCCAGCGAGGACGGACCGAACCTGTTCGTCACCCCACATAGACGCGAAACTCCAATATCACACTGTGGTACCGTTGTCCAAGAGAGAACTCGACGTTTGCTACCGCGGTAAAAAAATGTACGCTGCTGTTACGTGCAGATCGAGGCAAAACACCGGGATAGGCTTCGCGCGAAGCGCCACTAGCTTTACTAACCCAAGAAGAGACGAACTTCTGGGCTTGCTTCGGCGCGTTTGTGCCTTCACGCACACCGGACTCGTGCCCAACACTAACCGCCACAGCCAAAAGGAAGGTCGTATTATGCGAAAGGTTGATTGGACGTGCGAAAATTATCGTGGCTTGCTAGACGAATTTTGACGGAAGCTTCTTGACATGGACCATGAGGAGTACCGAAAGTTTCTGCAGTTTCGTTTACGCATGGAACCAAGAATCCCGCGCTTGAAACCCAACGATGTGCCACTTTTGTTTTAACCGTCAGAAAACAAACAACAAGAAAACATCGTACCGTTGCAAAACTTAACGTTTTTCAAAGTAAATTTGCGCCAAAATTCCGCGAGTGAAGAGACGCTCTACTTTATCATTCCGAGTGTCTGCGGACGTGGCGCGCATAGCAGAAATCGGTGATGTGACGGTCACGTGGTACACAGTCCGCAGACAAAAATTGAGGTTCAGTCGGTTGTGTGAGCCGCCTATGAGGAACCAGCCGAAGTGCTGGCGGCGCAGCGGGAAAAAAAGGGGGGGGGGGGGGGGGGGGGGGGAGGGTGGTATGCGCTGGCTTGACATTAGGCCTAACGTTAGGCCTAACGTTGCGCTTTGCGGTTTACCGTCGCCGATCGATACCCGCACCTGGGGCGATGATGGCGATGCGAGTACACGTGATTTCAGCGCGCGCCACGCCGAGCTTCGCACTTTCACCGCTGCCTCACCCAGTGGCGCAGCAGTCACCAACGAGGAGCACTCAGTGGCGTTCAATTGAACATTAATTCTTTCGCATTCAAAACTCGCAAGACGTGATTAAGTGACCTCGGAATGTTTTATTTGAATATATATCTTGTTTGCCTGATTTTGCATAAAATACGATTGAACAGCCACGTGCCATATAATGCTGGATACCGCTTGAATATCAACCCTGCTTCTTTCGTGATGCTCGCTTCAGATGAGAAAACTATTAGGCATAGGAACTGAGGGAGGCAAAAAGATGTGAGCGCTTTGGAACGCCGCTGAGCTCTAACTGGAATGGCTAGTGGGTAGGCGCTGAGCCAGCCGCATTTGTCTAAACTCACTGTTCAAACGCGGACGCCGATCGCACTGGCGTTCGGCGTTCGAGCGCGTTCGCCTTCCCAACAGTGCAGTGGAGACAAGGGCAGCGAGCCTCTAAACACTAAGAATTCAGAAATCAGAGCTCGGGTCTTCCCACGTCCCCTCCTGCGCTACCGTCTCCTCTTTTCGCCCGGTTTCAACCCATACACGTCTAAATGACCGCGGCCTACGCGCGTCTATGTTATTTTTATTGCACCTTTTGACCACCACCGCACATTTTGCTTTTACCCTCTTCAAAGATTAAAAAAAGTTGAGAATATTAATGCACGCCACAAAACTTTGCCCATAAGATTCTTCTCGATTTCCTTTGCCTGCAAAGAAAATCGGTGAGTTTCATAGAACGTAGGTTATTTTTCAGATATCGCGAAAAAGTTATCTTTAAAAATACATTACATTTAACTCTAAAAATCTCGGACAGCCTGATGTTAGCTGCTGTTTCGTTTAGTAAGATTTTAATAAATAATTGGGAAGCTAATATTAATTAGTTTATTTTCCGCTTTGTAATGCACCTATTTACATTTTCGTCAATTTATTCTTTCGTTCGCTAAGCGCTTAGTTCACTGGCTAATTCGGTCGTGAAGCTATACAAATATGACCAAACTAGTTAGTAAGTATTCATTACTACGCTAGATTTTGTGTTAATATTAATTCGCAAATTAAGTTTTTTAGCGATCTTTTTTTTTAAATTTGTTTAGTTATTCGTCTAGTCTTCTTCTGGACTTGAGGCGTCATTTGAAACTAGAATTTTATAAAGATAGTTGGGAATCATCCCCGCGGTTAAAGGTGATATTGATTAAAGCAATTGCCTGATGATAACAAAAGTCTAATTGTATGAAAAACCAATGATCTTCCCGAAGTTTGTTTAACTCAACCTGCCGATAAAATCACAGCAAATCATCCGAACTGCACCTCTCGGAAACGCATATCTTAGCCGTCGCATTATTGCGTGCGTTTTTTTACGCTCACGCGCCTTTTCTTACACCCTACTTTTTCACCGCTTCCAAATAGGCAACTTGTTCGCGATACTGGGTTCGTGTATGAGGTGCTTAACTCTGTTACTGATTCTCCCGCGTTACTAATTAGAATATCTATGTTCTTTAATAAAAAATTATACCTACGTTTTCCTTTTTTTTTTTTTTATAGATGTGGCTTGGCATCCTGCCCTCTACTGACACGGATATGCGGTTTCTATGTACATGACAAGTAAAACAATCTCACCTATACTCTTTCACTAGTTTGAAAAGTTCAAGAAAAGTGTAGTACTTACGATTAAGGCCCGTTCACACTCTTGCGACTGCTTGCGACGTCTTAAAACCTGGGTTCCTTAAAGGGGCACTGACACATCAAAATCATATTTTTTTTTATTATCCGAAACGATTGAAAACGATGCCGGGACATTACCCACAAAATTTGAGATTTGGGAATTCAGTATTCGTGAAGTAAAAAAACAATTTCCAAATGCCGAATTCGAAGTTCCCGCGCGATCGGCGCCGGTGCCTTGACGTCAAAAATTGAGGAGACCTGAGAGTCGACTTTCTTTCACCACTCCCTGCTGTTGCCATGGCGACCCAAAGCGAGGAGGAAAGGAGTGAGCGGCGGCGCGCACCGGTTTTGAGCGGTGTCGCCTGTTTTCCGTTGGAGGATACAAATCCAGGAGACAACACCACAACGAACTCCCGATTTTTGGTATTTCAAAAAGAAGGGCCGTAGTGCGTTCGCAATTGCGTTAAAAAACATGTTTTAGGATTGCCGTAATTAAATGTTCTAGAGATGTCGCCTACAAAGCTTCTAAATTTCCTGATTTTTGACGTCACCGATCAAAAGAAGCGAGGAGGCGAGAGGCGGGAAAATCAAACGCCCAAAATAAAAAGGCGCGCGCGCGCGCGGGAAAATTTTTTTTCGCGATGCGGTTTTTTTTTGCGTGTCTATGACTGCAACTTGCATCGTTTTAGACAATAAAAATAAATATGACCTTTGGGGTGTCAGTGCCCCTTTAAAACTTCTTAAACCAGAGAACACACTGGCGCCATCTATTGGGAAGCAGTGTAAACTCGGCGGTCCGGCATATTTTTTTTTATTTCTCGCGCAATATCCTTTCTTTTTTGGCTCGAAAAACTTTTGTCAATGTTATAAACGAGCCTTTCTATGGGTATTACGCACATTTGACCTCGGAAATCCCGCAAAACCTTCGCTTTTGTGAAATGCAGTTCTAGGGTCACCGCATAGATGGCGCCACAATGTCAGTGTGTTCCCTCATTCTAGAAACATTTAAGAAGTTGTAAGAGACCTCGTCTCTCTCAGTCGTACTCGGTCGCAAGAGTGTGAACGGGCCTCTACTCTTTGGTCCTATACTTTTATCACTTAATGTACGCTTCGAGTCACTGTTAACACAAACAAACGATCGGCAATCATGTCGTTTAACACCTGAGAGTGTGGTAATCTCTATAATGCGAAATTAGAGCGCAGCTCTTGAGGAGGAGAAAGGGAGGGTATGCCCCTCTCCTCCTCCTCTATCTCCTCATTTCCCCTTCTCCTCTAATTCAGTTTACCCGCTAAATATAGCGGGGAAAATGACGACACATTATTATGTGTCACGTCACCTATGAACAAATTCAGTTTCTCCACTAGATTTAGCGGGAAAATTGACGTCACGTCACATCAACACTAATTCAATTGAAACTGAATTGGTGCTGAGGTCACGTAACGTAAATTTTTTCGCGAAATCTAGCGGAGAAAGTAAATTTGTCCGCTAAATCCTAACGCAGAAACTGCTAAACCTAGAGGAGAAATTGAATTTGTCCGTTAAATCTAGAGGAGAAACTGAATTTCCAAGCTAAATTTAGCGGGGATTCGAATTGATGTTGAGGTCACGTGACGTAAATTTTCCCGCTAAATTTAGCGCAGATACGCCAACACCGACGCCAACGCCGCGAAACAGGGAAACGGGCGCCTAAGAGCTGCGCTCTAAGAAACGTTTAGTCAAATGAACAGAGAGAAGGAAACGTCTCAAGACGGACACAAAAGAAAAAACGTCCTTCGAAAGAAGAAAAAAAAAATTTTTTTTTTCCTTTTCTGCACGACAGAGTGCGGACTTAAACGATATGATTACCTACCACCAGCTCGTCTGCGCACTTACAATCTTTTAACGATCGGTAGTTATTTTTTTATTTTATTTTATGCGTGAAAGGGATGGCGTCAAAACTACGAGTCTGGTTTAATATTCTATTTCGAACCTCTAACCTAAGCAATAAAAGTTGATGCTCGCAAATACCTTTGGTACTAAAATGCGAAAAGGCGCCGAACTTCTGTTCGTGTTAACAGTGTCGCGCAAAATGCGTGCACCCCTCCCAAGCACCGCCAGCTGCTGGGGGAATAATGATCATTCATTGTTTGATGGATTTAGTGAACGTTCTTGCGGTTCCTATAGGTGAAATCAAATTACTGGTCACGGTAAAGGGAGCGGGGGGGGGGGGGGGGGGGGGGGGGGGGTCCCGTTTCGGTGTTTCTGGGGTGCTCTCTTTACACAATTCTTATTTTATGCAGCCTTTTTTTTTTAATGAGCTCTCTCTCTCCGCATCATTCGACGTTGTTGCCTGGGGACAGATCAGTCCTAAGCACTAAAACTAATCGGCTATTCTAACCCCGTCTCTTTTCTCCTGGGCAAAAATATACGAACCACTACTTTCTAAAACAAAACAAACAAAAAAACAAAACAAAAAAAAAAAACAATCGCTTTTTCTAACAATGAGTCAAAAAAGCAGAACTCATTTTAATATCATGGATCGCGTGATCTCCCATGGAACACTGGCGTTTTCATTATATTCCCGTCTTGGAAAGAAAAATGAGAAACAAAGAAAAAAGAAAAAAAAAAGAAAGAAGAAGGGATTTGTAATAAAAGAATTAATTTCTCATCTCTACACCTCCTTTTTCTTTTTTTTTTTTTTTCCTGCGCCTCCAAGTGACAGTCTCCATCCGCTGACAGGATCGATCGAGAATCTTGGCCTGGGGTCTGTCACTCTTAGTTCGAAAAAAAAAACAAAAAAAAAAAAACGAAAAAAAGTCCTCTTTCAAAGAGACAGGGAGTGAACCATTATTTTCAATTTATTTACCATTATGTTGTTCTTCGAGCGCCCAGGAAACACTAGGCGGATACGCCTTTAACAAATCCCCGACACAGAAATAGTTTTTTTTTTCTTTTATCCTACGACCCAAGCAGTAATCAAGGTTTTGGAAGATTGCTTTTGACGGAAGAAAACGCAGCGAGAGAGAATTCGAACTTGAGGGGCCGCTGACAACTCCAGAGCGGGCATTTATTTGTGGTTGTTGCAAACGTCGGGAAACAATACCTAGGCAGTTTCCTCAAGCGTCTTAAACTGGGGAATGTCGCCTGTGCAGAAAAAATACAAAAAAAAAGCCAGATTTCAATTTTCCGCCCAAATTTATGACGTAGATGCAAGATGGTGCACTTGCGCCTCGAATTTTTTGCTAACTTGAGACTGGAAATAACTTTAATTTTTTGTTTGCTTTAGCGCGCATCAATAATGGCAATCACAAGCACTCGCGTCTGCTAACCATCTGCTGAATGGCCAATCGAGGGCCTGTTTTGACATATGCTTTCCAGCTGTTTTTCTCAGCGTGCTACTTTTCTGTTCGACTTTTTTTTTAGCAGTGTTTTGTTTAGTGTCTTTCAAACAATGTTCGCAAAAATAAAAAGAAAAGTTACGGTTTGTACGTATTAATAAGCGTAGCTAGAGATAGCCCAAACGTTCGATTCCCGATTATTTCTATTTTCAAATTCAAGCAATCACTCGGCACTAAAAAAAAAATAATAAACTCGTCCAGCATTTACCGACTTTACAATTGTTCGAATCTCTCTCGATGCCCCTGACAAAACCATCGGCCTCCACCATGTTAAAAAAAATATAGAAAACAGGAAACGGCTGTGCCTTATCACTTACACTTCTGGGCTTCGAGGTTTTGTTTAAATTTTCAAGTCAGAGCCAAAGTGCGTTTCAATAGTGAAAAAAAGAAAATAAACTTATTTAAAAACGGCATTAATAAACCTTACGAAAAGGCAACTTCGACGACATTTCTAAACTTAATAAAATGCCTTCGCCAACTATATGTCATCAAGAAAGAAAACGAGAAGAATCCCGATTTGGACGAGGTGAGCCGAACTTCCGAAGAGGTCTTTCGGATGCTAATGACGTTTTTCGGGCTAATTATCTTTTTCTTCTCCGCTATATTACGCGCTCCTGAAGCGTTCCAAATATCAATCTTGTGGTTGACAGTGACTCTTTAAACCCGAAGCTGCTCGGAGCAGCTTCGGGTTTTATACGTATATACATAAGTATAATTCACATGTGAATCCATTACCGAGTGAAAAACGCAGACCAAAAGGAAGAAATGAGAAGTCAAACACACACACACACCGCTGCAAATACTATGAGTAGCAGGATCCACAACACGGTGTCTTAAACCATGTTATAACCTGGATTGAGACCTGACTCAGACTAGATTCAATGTCTCACTTCTAACAGCTGAGCCCGACATCGAATTCTCACCAAATCGTGTCCATAACGTGACTCAAATGGAGCCACGCACACAGTCAAGGCATTAATTACGATTCATGGTAACCTACGATGCCGCGAGTAAGTAACGCTCTAAAAAAAAGGCATTCCGTCTACTTTCGCGCACATCATCGGAGAGCAATCACCGAACCTTACGGGTGCAGCTCAGCGAATGACGATGCCGAAACCTATGTAGAGACCAAAGAGCCCCGTCTGAGTTGTGAAATTAAACGATGCAAGCGTGACGTTTTGCCTTGCTTAATGTCACAACTCACACTGCGTTTTTCGGTCTAAACATATTTTTCGGCATCATAATTCGCTGAGCTGCCTCCGTAAGTTTCCGTGCTTGGCTCTCCGACTGTTTTGCGAGAAAGTAGACGCACCGGCTTTTTTTTTTTCCGAGTGAAGGTGATTAAAAACCAAGCAGGCCCGATACTGAAGGCAGCGGCGCACCTAGGCCGAAAATGGATTGCATAAAACACCGCCCTTTCCCGTGCCAAAACTCTTTCCGACTCTTTTTTTAGCCCTTCCTGGCCACGTACTGTCGCCCGCGGGTGCTAAGCTCCTTTCTGGAATCTGCATAATCAATTCCACGGCGGTCCCAGCCCCTTCCCTCGTGTCGTTCGGACGTAAATAGCCTCTGTCGTCTTCAGTGCTTCCTCCCCTTAAACGCATCTGATCACTTTTGTTTTTTCCGGGACGTCTGCGAGGTTTTTCTTCTCGAAAAACCTTCATACCACGAAACACAAAAAATTCGGGGCCATTTTTATCAAATGTAATTTGAACGCCATTTTTGTTCACTTGCGTCGCGTATGCATGTATCTTAACGACGAATTAATTTGTCTTACGTGGAAATAAAATTTCAAGTCGGATCATTCTCCTGGAAGAGAGCACATCTCGGCTCTGCTAAGCGTGATGACGTCATAGTCTCCAACGTAGCGTCATTCCTAGATGATGCGGTGTAAACAGTGCAGCTAACATTATGATTGAGAGCTTCGTGCTAGCGAGCTACGCCAAACAAAGTTCATTTACATACTACCTACATGAAGAATAAAGTGACTTAATGTTTAAATAGTATAGCAGTTCATAGTGTCCGCTGGCACTGGAGATTACAGCCCATCGAGCTTTCTGACTGGGTGATGTTGGTCATCCTGACTCAGGGGGTTAAAAAAGAACGCAGACCTCCGCTAACCGTTTGCTTGAGTGTTCTCGATAGCTGTTGGAGTCTGGCCGGTCGCCAGTAAATCGGAGTGTTGGGTTTCGCGTAGCCATTTTCTATCAAACAGACTAAACTATGCTGTCACAAAAAAAGAGAACGCGGCTCATTTTCTCGCCGACAAGCGGGCTCTGCCAGTTGAACCCGTCTTGATTTGATTAGATTATGTCTTGATATAAATCGATGGAAGAATAAATTAATTCATACATATGAAACCGTTAAACCGGGTGACGGCTCGCGCAACATTGCCAGTGCTAGTCAGACAACTATGGAAGCAGTCAACTGCGGCAAAGCGATCCGGTTTTGACATGAAACTTAAGAGTTTCCGTATACTGAAAACATTCAAACAATGTAGTAACGCGACACAGCCGTAGTGATGCGACACAACCAGGTTCTTCATAGCCTTCGTTACAGGCTCCATCACCCAGGTCGCACCGGATTTCACGCTACGTTACAAACGTCGTCTCACCGCTTCACGCATTCACTTTTAGATGGTGAGTGTCGCCTCATTCGAATTTCATCCGCGTCCTTGTATTGTGCACAAATATTTGTCGGCGTACGGCGAGCGTAGAGAATTATTCATTTACGTCGTAACTCTCAGCATCTTCGCAATTGTTCTGTTAGTTAGGGATTCGGGCGAAAGTCGATTCAGGCTTTATAGTCAACGAACTTTAGGTCACGCCATGTGATGCGCGTTTCTAATATGTAAGAAATATAAAGTGCCGATTCTATGGAGGAAAAGAAATCCGTCATTTTCTCGCCACAAAACAAAGCACGGATCCCGGACTTTCAGTTTAGATACTAATTTAGCTCCAGCAGTTGGGACGAAAATGCCAAACCTTCAGAACTTACCGTTATCTGATTAGTTCGGATGAGTTATTTCAGCGGGAGTCGAGAAAATTAGGTTACGTGAGTTGGATCGAAAATTCTTCGCCTACCATTTTTTCTTTATTATTTTCGTATGTTTGTAATATTATCTGCTAACTCAGTATCTCCTTGTTATTTTGCATCCTCTATCTGGGCGCACATTAGGCTATGAAATTTACTATTCTTTATTATTTTTATTTGGACCTGGTAACCTTTTTACAATACACCAACAAAAGGCTATCATTGCTTATTAATTATCGATTATTTCACAAGTGTAACCTGAGTGGCGACGAAGCAACGAGCTGACCTACAGTTACGCAGTTGGAGAGTCCGAATCTAGACCGAAATTCCAGCCTTTGTTTGCAAATAAAAAAAAAAAGAGGTGGCTAAAATTAGCCATCAGTCTTTCCTCTCGGGAGTTCCAGGTGCCTTTCGTATGCCCGGCACGTAAACGCTTCAATTGTATTAAAGCACGGGAAGCTTTATAACGGAACTTCCTGCACCCAGAGGTATCCACCCGTCCGTCTATCACTGGCCGTGCGTCCTTGGAAACCCGACGCCGGGGCATATCCACACAACGGGTTTGGTTACCACGGTAACACAAGCAGATAAATATGCACTCATCCCCCAACAGAAATCGAACCCCTCTCGGTACTCTACCACTGCGTCTGCTAAACGAGTTTCTACGAGAACAGGCCAAGGGTCATGCCCTACGTCTCCTGCGGTATTTATCACATGCCCATACTCGTCGCAGCACATAGTTAGGTCGCAGAGGAGGCCCATGTCGTGTTCTAAGTGAAAGTGATGCGGAGTGTTCAGTGGCATTTAACGCGGGAGTAGTGAAGTCTCGTAAACTAAAACCCACAGAAATCGTAGTATATAGTTGAGATAAATCGTAGATTTCAAAAGTAGGATTGTCCTAGACGAAAGGCCTCCGTTGGAAGGAGCGGTCTTGCTGTTTACGTACTTTTTATTTGCTAGTTTTCTTTTAAAGAATAGCAACAACATATGAAGGGCTCAGAAAGGCACAAAAAGTGTCGGGCACGCACATTTTTCTCCCGTAGAGCCAAACGGTGAAACTTTCATTGCGCCACGCACAAACAACTGTAACGGCTCAAATCGGACCGCCGAAAAGGCCGTAGCCGGAAATGCCCCCGAGGCACAATTACAGCGTTCGAGACACCTTAACGGAACGAAACCAGTCACCGAGGAGGACTCGGATGGTCGACGACGGGAGCTGTATCAAATCCCAGGCGGCCTTCCCACCAGAGGCGGAGACTACTCGACTCGTAAATTGTCGAAGCGTCCGGCCGTGGCCCCGGCAATCCGCCTCGGTTATTCCCCGATCACCACACCATCTCATCGGAGGGGCGATGCCTCGCCGGCGTCGAGAAGTCACCAGAGGCTGCCCTGTAAAGCAGCGCTCAGACTGTAATACACAGTCTGCGCATACTGCTTGAGGCCTGTTTCTGCCTTGTTGGTCATAGATAAGCTGTCTGTAGACATGTTCCAAGTAGACACACATGTATTATGCACATGCGTGAGGCCTGTTCGCAGACTGTGTGCAGTCATGCTCATCCTATGTGTCATGTATGAGCGGTTTGATGGAAGTGTCCTCCTCATCCAATCTATAGTGTCTCGAGCTGATCACGTGACTTGGAGGTCTGGCATTCAAGGAGGGTCACGCTTAAAGCTCCCGGATTTGCACCGATGACTCGTGGCATATTTGCAGCGGTCCGTACTAGGAGTAAAACGAAGTATAATGGCGCACGCTTCCATTCAGAGTTGATTCGCTTCGTTTTTTTTTTATTGATTTTATTTAATGATTTTGGTGTCCTGTTTTTGCTGGTCGCGTCTGAGCTATAATGCCTAAGAGGCGTCGTTGAATGTCATTACCAGGCCCAGGTTCCAATAAAAAGCTTTGAGGATGTGCGCGGTTGAAAATAAAAAAAAAAAAAGAACTCGGTATTTAAGCTCGATTTGTACGTAGCAATGTCGCCACGACGACGGCTTTTAGAGAGTAAACCTTCGCATTCAGCGCTTATATAAGCGAGGCTTGGTACGATGGTAACCTTGCCCACCTCCATTGGGGCTAGACTAGCAAACTATCGAGGAAGCACGGTAGCAAAACGTATCTTGCGTTGCTTTCTGCGGTAACATAGAGCAAAGGACTGTTCGCGAAAAGGCCCTAAACGAGTTTCCCCTGCCGTTTAGTACGTATCGCCTTTACATCAAGCATCTCAAAGCGCTTTCACTATTCATGGTCATTTTCTACATCTTGCTTGAGATTTTTGAGCCCCAACCAACCTTAAGACTCACTAACCTTCTTCATTTTTAACTATAATTATTACTATAGTGATTTATTTTCACTGAAAACGAAAAACCCTAAAAAATATCAGAATTTAAAAACAAAAAACAAATTTATTTCTTAGAGTTTTTTTTTTTTTGTTTTTTTCGTTTGACGGCAGCCTGCCCCATTTGGCTTTTGCTCAGACCTCTCGCGGTTGTAGCTCTCGAATGAGCGAGTAAGTTTTCTCAAAACAAAGCTTATTGGAACGAGAGCGCGAGAAATTAGGCTTCGTTGAGACATTGAATCCCATCTTGTAGCAATTATGGTCGAAGCTGTAATACGTCCGACCAAATCGACTCTTTTGTACACCATTCCTTAAGTGGTGAAAGCAGGCGACAAAGTCCGGAAATAAATAGTTCTCGGACGAGCTAATATTTCGAAGCATGTCGGGTCGTGGGAGTCCTTATTATTAATTACATCGCGTGTTACAAAAAGCCGCGCGCTTCTTGGAAGAAGACACGAAGTTTCACGCAAAGCAAACAGTTTCTCCGCGTTAGTACGCAGAGGTCCCACAAACTCTTTCCCCTTCCGTAGCTTTTCTTGAGTTCTTTACCGTCTTACGTCGTTCAGCCTGAGGCACAACTGCTCGTTCATCGTGCAAAATACACGCTGTCCGCTCCAAACATGGCGAGAGGCAGGCCTCCAAGCATAAGCTCGAAGAATCTTTACCTCGTACATACTCAGAACATTTCTGCACACGGCCTTTGTACGCACAATGGACAGTCTTTTGTAGGATGTGCGAACGGTGTAAGCGCGGCTTTAGGCCATGCGTTCATGTTTACAAGGTTGATGTCTGCCCAGTTTGAACACCCACACAAGGCGCTGCTTTCGAAGACCTCTAGATTCTTCCCCCGCCGTCAACGCACCGACCAGGCAGATAAATGCGGGCGACAGGTGCGTTGCTATGAGACTTCAGCGCCAGAGTTTTCTCCGAGTCGACGAAACAACTCTACTTGGCTAGGGAATGCTAATACGCGCAGCCAAATACGGCGAAGACTCGTTGTAAGAGTAACCAAAAGAAATTAGTCAGCCGCAAGACTCTCCGGTTCCGGCCGAGTGACTGTCAGATCCTTTAAAGCCTTCGAAAGTGTTGCGGCTACAGAAACCCGCGTTAGAAAAGCCGACGTTTAAACACAGCGTGCCAAGTTGTTCGCGGAAAACGTTTCCTTGACACTGGTGAAATATCGCCCGTCAGCAGAACGCCTGAGTTACGATGCGTCCGTCTCGAGAGCGTTTCCACCACAAAGGCGTTCTCAAATAGCAACGCCAAAAACCTGGCGCGCCTTGTTCGAACTCACGAAGGTTTAATACAAGCCCACGTTAAACAAAGCAAAAAAAAAAAAAAAAAAAAAAAACTACACAAAGGTAGAGTTTTTTTTTTTTTTTTTTTTTCGAAGCGAAGAATATTTACGAAAGTTTGCATTGCAAATGCGTAAGTTTTTTCGACTACCTATCTTGCCTCTTAAACCGCAGCGAACTTCAGACTTCATGCCCCAACTTTTCCTTCGCAGTGTTATCTAAGCTGGATCTAAAGCCGAAGTGTTTTTTTTTTTTTAGATTATTATTTTATATTGAAGTTGTTATGCATCTCCCACATGCTCTTTTTGACGTGAGAACGTCCTACTTGAAGGGGATGCACGTACTCAAACTCATGCAAAGGAAATAGAACTTACAAGAAGCTCGAGACATTTTTGTGATGCGTTTAATGTTAGGTTCGGCAAATGGCAGCTTTTGAAACTTCGTGTTCAATGTTCACGGAGCCCTTCTTTCTCGTTTTTGTGTTTGTTGGGTTGTTTTGCGGTGCCCGTATCAACATAGATCTCGGATTAGAACATAGGACATACAACAGAAAACAAAGAACATAGCTTTATTGGTAGAAAAACATCTCTGAAGTCTGAAAATTTCATCGTAATTTCACTGCAGCCTACTCGGCGCCAATTGACCGTTCTTCTACAGGTATTCTTCCGGATTACCAGTAGAATTACCCCAGCTCTTGTTTCACAGATCGCTTGCACCTTTGTACTTGTCTACGGAATAGGTTGTGTGTAATAAACTTCTAGGAGATTTGAAATCAACCCACTGTGTCTATTTTAGCAGCAGCTTGCTCAATAGAATATGGCTATGGTCGTCCGACGCTCTAAGAAAAAAAAAAAACGAAAAAAAACGTAGTAACGTCGCGTTTTCCTCTCCTCTACTGACACGCCCCCAAGCTGACTAGAGAAGAAGGGAGGAACTAGACGTTTTTCTCCTTCTCCAAGAAGATTGGAGAAAGCTTTCGTCCTCCCAACTCATCTTCTTTCGGTTTCAGTTTTCAAGCAAGTCACGCGCGTTGATTAATATACGTTGTTGAGTTGACTGAGCTTCAGTGGCAGCGAAGGCTGCTTGTAATACCGTCTTTCAGTCCAAACGTGGAAAACATCTCGGTTGAATTCACGTTTTTACCACTAATTCTGTCCAACAAGCAAACGAAGCCGTTAGAAATAGCGAAATTCCAAAGCAGTGCCAAAGGCGCTAGGTACACTGGGCTAAGATGGCCACCTCCGGATAGTGGAACGACATATCGACGTTGACGACGTTATGAAAACCGCGGAAACTCTGTACAAGACAGGCAGATTTTGCTGACGGGGGCCTGCGTGCCTTCTGTGCTGATTTTGGTTCTGTTTTCTGATGCCGAGTTTCAACCGGCAATTAACGAGGTTTTGTATTTCTGCGTTTCAGCAGCGTACAAGCAACATCGCGATGGCATTGTTGTGCGTTGCGAACGAAAAGACGAAGACTGGAATTGTCGCCCAAGTGTCCTCGCGTTCGCGTATCAGTGGTGTAACTGCAAGTTAAGATGTAAGTTCTAGGGCATTGATGCCGCTGGTCGGGCCGTGATTGGAGAGGGAGGGGTGTCGCAGATTGACATTCTGCTTTAAATTAAATAGTTTAGGATCGCTTGAGGGATTACGGTGCAATCGATCGGCGTGCGGATAGTCATGTTGGAACGATGGTCTGAACCGTAGCTCCTATCGTAGAGTGGCCAATATTTCCACGCGCGTCGGCGAGCAAGCGCGTGCGTGGCCGAGTGGTTACCGCGCTTGACTGTCGCGCGGAAGGTGTAGGTTCGATTTCCAGTCAGCGGACTGCCTTTTTATTTATTCTTTCAACTTGGCCTTCTCGTAAGGTTGAAAACATTCTCGCCTTATCAAGTTTTGAATGTTCTATGCACCGAAAGTTCTACGCCGACTGATCCAGAAACCTACGAGGGTACAAGGGACTCCGCAGGGCGAGCGTAGGCAGTCTCGCCCCAGCGCTCGATCCTGCGGTTTCGCCGACATCGAACGCCCGCGACGCTTTGCTGTTTTTTTCTCTTCTCTTTTGTTTTGGGCACAAGTTCGCCCCACTAAACGTTTAGTTTCTTCAGTTATCATTGCCTCATCCTTTGTCATTCGTGACAATATGACTGTCGTCTACAATGTCCATCCTTTGTCATTCGTGACAATATGACTGTCGTCTACAATGTCATGTTGCCCCTCCCGGAGCGTGATTGCACACTGGGGGAAGGACTAAATAGCCTTGAAATATGACTGAAGGTACGTATATTTACACTTTGGAATTTTAGCATTAAGGGAGGGTGGTAGGTAAAATCGACAAAAAGCTCTCCTTTATTTCTTTGTTTAAATATACAACGGTTCCCGGAGAAACTGCCCTCCAAGTGGTGCACTGGGGTGAGAGGTAGAAGTTTTCAAGCTCCCTACAGTGTAACTCCGTACACGTAACACCTACCGCGAGTCTCTGCTTTGACTGCATTCATGTTAATCGAAAAGCGATTTCTCTGTCCGTAAAGCATCGCTTCCAGCTGAGTGAATACCCGCTCTGCAGGGATTAATTCAAGACGAAAATTGCAGCCACACGGGAAGAGCAAACATAGAAACATATACTACTATAGAAAAACTGGCTACAACGTGCTGTGCGGGGAAGCAAACATATGACTTGGAACCGCAGTGTAGCGGCTTGGTCACTGGCTTTCATATAGTTACGGCACGAGCGTTTATTTTTCACTAAGAGATTCATCCCCTGAGCCGTTCAAAGTACTTTCAGAGGTAAGATATTACTGAAAACAATTAACATGCCGGGAATATAATTAATCGCTTAGGTGCTCACCGAGAAAATTCGTACCTTCAAAACGACCAGTATAGACCGACACGCGGGCTTGACGTCACGAAGCTGTGGCGGCGCTGCGATCGCGCTGGAGCCGGGTGGTGTTGGCAAAAGCGCGCCCGTTTTGCATGGGCGTAATAGCCTTTCAGCATGCCGCAAAGCTGTGTAGCCGTAAATTGCACCGAAAGGTACAGAAAAATTAGAGGAGTGAGTTTCCACAAGTTTCTGGCGAACTCTGAAAGGCACAGAAGGTGCGTAATATTCGTGGATCGAAAAGAATGTCCACCTCGTGCGAACGACCGTTTTATGCGGCAAGCACTTTCTTGAAGGCGAGTTCGGCTTTTATTTCAATCTCCGTCCCGAGGCTTGCTGATATCCAGGGAAACCGAAGTCTGATCGAGACCACCCGGATTTTGTTCCCACGATGTTCGCGCACAAAGCACCGGCCAAGCGCTCGTCGGAGGCTCGCTATGCCCGTGCTACCAAGCAGAAGAGGATCGGCGACAGATCGGCGGTGTTGTAGGCGCTACGGAAAAGAGTAACGAAATATGTTACTCGTTACTTGCAAATTAAAGGTAAGCGTTACCGAGCTACGTTACCTAAAAATAAAAGGAACGCGTTACCGCTACCGATAAAAAGTAAGGCACGTTACTTCTGCCCCGTTTCCGGCTTGAGCGGCGTCGCCGTCGCCGTCACCGTCGGCGTAACCGCGCGGTGCATTATGGGTAAATTTCCCCGCTAAATCTAGCGGAAAAATTTCCCCGCTAAATCTAGCGGAAACAATTCCCCCGCTAAATCTAGCGGAAAAAATTCCCCCGCTAAATCTAGCGGAAATAATTTCCCCACTAAATCTAGCGGAAAAAATTTCCCCGCTAAATCTAGCGGAAAAATTTCCCCGCTAAATCTAGCGGAAACAATTTCCCCGCTAAATCTAGCGGAAAACCTTCCCCGCGAAATCTAGCGGAACAAATTTCCCCGCTAAATCTAGCGGAAACAATTTCCCCGCTAAATCTAGCGGAAAACCTTCCCCGCGAAATCTAGCGGAACAAATTTCCCCGCTAATTCTAGCGGAAAAATTTCGGTCACGTGACCCGGGGGGTCACGTGACCTGGGGAGTCACGTGACACCCCGAGGTCAAGTGACCCCCCTCCCGAGGTCACGTGACCCCTGAGGGGGCACGTGTTTGCCCCCACGTGACCCCACCAAGGTCACGTGCCCTCGGAAGGGGGGGGTCACGTGACCCCCCCCCCCCCCGAGAACACGTGGCCCTCAGTACCCTCCCCTCCTCTCCCTCAAGAGCTGCGCTCGAATTCGGCGTTACAGGGAGTGGTAAACGACTCACTTTTTTAAATTATGATTTAACACGTTTTACTGTTTTGACGATACAGCTATGCATAAACTCGTATATCAAGAAATATTATATTCATGCAAAAATGGAACATAATTAGATTATCTCTTCTTACGGTTTCACCTAAATACTCACGAGAAAAAACGCAAAGAAAAACGCAGAAAACTTAGAAGTTTACATGACTTGACACCTAAAAACACGGAAAAAAATTGAAGTGTAATTTCCTTAAGACTTGGGAAGTAGTAACGAGTAACGTAACTACGTTGCTTGAAATAGTAACGTAAGTACGTTACCCATTACTGTGTCGAAAAAGTAACGAGTAGGTATACGTTACTGAAAAAAAAAATAACGCGTCCCTGGCAACGCTGTTACTTGTAACGTGTTACCGCGAAGACTGCATAACGGACAAAGCGTTACTGCTTGTCATGCCTTGTGTTCATGAGGGCAGGAAAAATATCATACCGTGACTTGAAGACGCGGTGTGTATTTAATCAATTAATAAATACACTTCCGCGGGCCCACAGTTGGCTGATCCCGCCGGCAGTGCGGAAACCGACTCGCCTCGAGAGACTTGTACGTCTGCACCGTGTCAGCCGTGAACTAGCTTGGCGAAAGAAACTAAATAAACGACGACGTGAGTTGTCGACTTCGGTGGCAGCAACTTCACGTCCGAAGTCCAGCAGACCTTGTTTGGGGCGTACTGATCCTCGCAGGCAACGCCGTCCACGCAGTTTGTTTCGATACCGCTGCCGTTCAGGTTCGGGTAGCGAGCTCAAATATTCGGGCACAGGGGCGGATGCAGGAATTTCCTGAGGGGGGGGAAGGGGGGGGGGGGGGGCGGGAGGGTCAGGTGTTGGCCAGCGTACCATATGTTTAGGAACTCCCTCTTCCTCTCTTTCGTTTTCCGCCCTAAATTTTACACATGCAGAAATCAAGAGGGGGGTCAGGGCATCCGGACCTCCCCTCTAAATACGCCCCTGGTCGGGCATAGCATACGAAATACATTGTCAGGAAATACGACACACAAATAAAGCTAGAAGAGTCCTAGCAACGTCAACAACGAGCGCACGCCACACGACGGAATGGCAAAAACACGGAGAGCCGGACCGCTCTTGCCCACATAGCTGCCGCGCATGCGCGGCCTTCCGGCCGTGTAGGTAAAAAGAGCCGCTCCGCGTGTCGGTCTAATTAGTAATCGAATTAGTGTGCTGTTGTACTGATGTTTTTATAGGCCGTGTTTGTGTATTTGTTCGTTGGGTATGTTCAGCTGATGCTTTTGGTACGCGCTATATATATATATATATATATATATATATATATGTGTGTGTGTGTGTGTGTCTTATAATGTTAATTAGGTGCCCAAAGCACAATATTGACGTGAGCAAATAAAATGTTTTTGTGTAGCACATGAATTGTGCGGTAACTAGCGCACAATTCTTTATGTATGCCACCTATGCCACCTAGTATGCCACCTAGCCTAGCTACTTAAACCACCTAACCTAGCCACTTGCACTACTCTTCTAAACGCTGCCATCTGGTGCTGAGCGGTATATCCTTTCCCGCTTCGCGACGCGATATTTTCTAGTTACCGTGCACCAATGAGCCAAGTAGGATACTTCGAATTTGCTCTTTTGAAATCGGCTTTTAGTTTTTCGAATGGTTTGTCACTCCTCTGTGATGTGCGGTGCTGACGAAGGAATTGTGACTCGAGGATAGCCGAGCTAAGACGTAAAGTGTGCCAAGTACCTGAGTAAGGGTTGTCTCAGTTTAACATCGCAGTACTGACGACAAGAACACTGAGTGACTTCTTTCGAAGTACAAGAGACGCAGCGTCCTGTTAAGCCTTATTGAGCTAGACTCGGGGCCGCCATAATGAGATGCAGACGACAGAGGAACTTTGCTCCCGAGCTTTCAGGGACGAAAGTTTCTCCCTTTCTGAAGAAACATATTTGTCAGGAGCGTTCCTACCTTTATGGCGCATTCACACTGGGAGCGGATCCGCGTTCGCGAAGCGGTCGCGGATGCGGTTCGGGAGCGACCCCGTTCAGACACACCGAGAGGCGGTTGGCGGTTTCTCGGCGATCACGCGTGATCTTTTGAGACTTGCGTTTGGCAACCCTGTTTTACAATCCGAAATCCACTTTAATTCAAGATCCAAAGCCAAAGCTTTGCTATTTTGGCACTCGGAATATTTTTCTCCAGGATGCTAGCACACATTGCACACATCACGAGTTCAGGCAGCGAAAAAAGAAGCATGGACCCGCCAAACTCGCCTGCGATTCCCTCGAACTCGCCCACAAGCAAAGCCCAGCTGGCGCGCCTTGCTGACTTGAAACAGGATGCCCCCGACCTTTTCTTCGAAGTGGACCCTTCCCGCATGAATAGCTGACCTTGATTTCGGGATAGAGGGCCAGTTTTCCTCCTCCGTTGTTGTTCGCTCTTATGAGTCTTATCATTTTCGAAGTTGTGGGCGGTGGGGTGGACCGTGGTGCGGGGGAGTGTGTTCGGTGCTAGCCGGTCGTGGCTTCGTTGGTGGCGGACTCTCCTCTCGCCACTCGCTCGTCGATCGCGTCTTCTGTTTGTTTGACATTAAGCTCAAATAAACGCCGTATGGATTACCTCTGCATTGTCTGGTACGTACACTTTATTTCTTGAGCAGGTTCCCTTCATTTATTTTATTAGTAGTAAACGTTACAGGTCGAGCTAGCGCAGGTACCCTGCCCCTTCCGTGGTAGTGCGTTGTCTACGCAATCAAGCTCACGACGTCTCTATCGGCCTTCGTGGTGATCATGCACGGTGTCGAAAGCTTTCAATAGTTCACGCGATTATCTTAGTGGGTAGAAAAGCTGACATTTCGGTCGATCAGGGGTGGGTTCCGACGTTCTACAGGCAGAGATTAACAAGGCAGCGAGCATGGGCTGTGGCACCCGGAATAATAAACAAACTCTTACCCGAACCAAATCACCGGTGCGAAGCCCGTTAAAATTACGAGTCAATTCTTCTCGCGGCGGATTCAAGTGACGGACGTGAACATCAAGTTTCTCCGTTGATTTGTCGAAAGCTAAGACTACAGCGCTAGGACTACAGCGCCTTGGACGCCTCTCCAGCGACAGGTGCCATCTTGTTTCGAAAGTCACTGACGTCACGTCAGCGTCGCGTTGTGATTGGTTGCCGCTTTGCGGTTCGTGAATGCGGTTGGGAGAAATCGGTCCCGAAGCGGTTGGCAAAAACGCGTTCCAACCGCTCGATCCTAGCCGCTTTGCGGTTGAGACCGCGCAGATACGCTTCGCGAACGCGAAACCGTTTCCAGTGTGAACGCGCCATTAGGGAGGACTATATAGACCCTTTTTAAAAGAGTGAAAGCTCCTCCTAAGAGCCTAAGACGACTATTCTATTACCTTTGTAGCAGCATCATTGGCTCCTCTTGCAAGGCTAGGTCAGCCATTCTGTTACCTTTGTAGCAGCATCCTATTAAATTCTGGCTGTCGACGTCCTAGGCTCTTTTTAAGAGCATTCCATAGACAATGTGCCAAGGACATCCCATTCACTTCGTAAAAGCATCCTACAGCTATCCTACTTAGAGCCGGGCTTCATCTGGTATTAGAACTGCCATAGGTCTAGGCTTTCCATAGGACGTCGCTAGCGGGTCAGTAGACCTAGAATGTATGTAGATTGTCCGTTGGCCAATTTTCTATAAGAGTCACCTACAAGGATGATAGGAAGGTATTAGCGCATTCCTAGAGAGACACTATGCTCCTTCTAGGGACACATATCTATAAGACGTCGCTAGGCTGTCGGCACATTTTTTTTTTTTTTGCAATTGGATGTTTTATTGCACTAACAGCATTTCTCGTTGATGTAACCGTGATCGCCTATGTACATTCAGTCAACCACTCAAAAGCTCAACTTATTTCTGAGACATGGCCCTTTCTAATCTACAGCCATCAAGCTAAGCATCGAGGGGTCGACTAGATGTGGTTTGGCGTTAGCTCAAATATCTAATGACACTTTTGTAAACATTGTAAAGGATGGTTACACTGCCGATGCATTTCCATTTGTGAAAGACATCTTTGACACACTTTCTTTTCCTCCACTAACGTAGAGGAAGTGGCAGCGGTTTATAGGAGCCTTGGAAATACCAAAAGTACTGACAGAGATAGCGTTCAAATCAAGACTCCGAAATACGTAGTTAAATCAATTGCTTCTTTTTTAACACATAGTTACTGTTTGGCGCAGCAAAATGGTCCTTTTCCTAGCGAAAGGCAAATGGCAAAGGTTGCGGTTATTTTCAAGGCTGGCTATAAAAACCACCTAGCAAACTATAGGCCTGCTTCTGTGCTTCCAATGTTTTCACAAAAAATAACATACGTCAGTTTATCTGTGAAAGCACTCAGTCCCAACATCTCGCTTCTTTCGTTTTAGGAAGGAGCATTCAACAGAATTCGAGTTATTAAAACAAAACAAAAACTAATTTTCAACAATATAAAAAAAATAGATAACCTTGAGGGTCTTTATTGACTTTTCAAAGGCTTCCGATTATTTAAGAGGATATCGCAGCTCTTAAGCCATGTGCAATTCCAATGGCAACTTTTTGGTATATTTTCTCAGCAACCATCAAACGGATTGAATTGGGAATAATTTTTGTTAGAAAGATAATAAAAAAAACTGAGTAATGTTGTGGCGCTACATTTCCCGAACTAAATGTTTAAAGTTTTTTTACGCGAACTTAAAGTTGCTTGAAAAAGCCCTTTTTTTTTTGTTCCGTTCTTCATGAACATTTAAAAATAAATGAGGGCCTAACTACAAATTCAGGCGCCACAATACTGAAGACAAAGAGTTTTTAAACATTTCTCTTTCCAGATCTTTTTTTTTTTTTTTCAGAGATTCTCATTGTGATAAATTTTAACCGAGTTGGTGGCCCATCAAAATGTCAGAAATCCAGCTGCCATTTGGCGCCATCTTTGAGAGCGTCGGGAATACTTACTCTTGATATTGCGCAATGTGTTATTACGCCCCGGACTACCTGCAGCTTCAAGGTCGTCGGGTTGACAGTCGGGATTTTAAGGCAAAGTCCCTCTCAAATGAGTTTTCTGTTCTTTTCTTCTTTTTTTGGAGGGGGAGGGGGGGGGGGGGGGGGGTCGGGCGAAGATATTTTGCACGTTATTGCGATAGTGAGTAGTAGATTGTCTATCACCCGAGCGCGTCCTTGGAAAGATGTTCCGTTCTTTGTTGGTGTTTTGGATCACGAAAATGCTGGTGAAAGATTTCACGCTATAAACGGTCCTTGCGTGAGGCCTAAAGTTACCAAATGCAGGCAGACGAAAGCTACCGAAGCGTCAAAGGGTCGATACTGTCTTTCCACTTCTTTCTGTTCGAAGTAGGAGAGGTGATTTGATGTGGGGATTTCAAATATTATGCAGGGATACATCTAAGATGTTTACTTATGTTAAATGCGGAAGAAACATACGAGCCTTTGTCGATTTCGTTTTAATTTCGACATTCGCTTTGCCTATTAACTTGACCAGCAAGTATGCTCGTTTTTAGTTTTTTCTAGTTTTATCTATGCCTATTTTTGAAAGGACCTTTGACCAGTAAGAAATATTCGTAGTGTGTCTCAGACCCTTTTTTTTTTTTAATGGTGTGTGTTTTGCTTTTATGTAACCCGTGTTCTGAGGGTCACTAGTATGTATAATAATGGCTCCTGTGTCATGTGGGGATGGGAAATCTTGTCAAACGACAACAGTATGTTTTTTTTCTCCTTCCTCCGCCCCCCTCCCCTGGAGAGAAAACACTTTAAACTCTCCTCCGCAATTCCGGCCCTTTAGGCTGCACTCTTGACTTATAAATCTTCCGTTAAACTTGCCTGGCATGAACTGTGTGGTCGGAAATTTGTTTGGTGGCCTTTCGGAGATCTTCTTTGATCAATCAAAAACTCTTCTGACGTTTTCCTCATTGCTGTTCGTCAGATGTCCTCCATGTCGTGGTTGGTCTTCAACGGTCAACCTACATTGCGCCTTTTTTATTACGATCAATGCACGCATAGAACGGTGTTTTGCGTTAGGCGACGCTTACCGAAGCATTTTAACGTTTCCAGAAGCTATTTTCTTTAAACAATACACAATATTCAACGCGCAGTGTTTGCTGTTTGAGGTCAGCCATCACAAACTCGCCGAATGTTGCTTTCACCCATGAACTTAAATCAGTCCAATCAATATTCTTGTTCATCTTTAGCTAGATCATATGGCGGATTGACGGGTAATACTTAGCGATACGTTGCGCCGTGATTTGTAACTTCAAAGCAAACGCACGGGAAGTTAGAAGTTCAGTTAATTTGGGTACTTCCTCGCAATCCACCGCGAAAAAACAAAGCTTTGCGATGCACTCCAAAGAGCAAGCATTATTGTTTTTCTTTCAATCAGTGCATCCGATAACAACGGCGAGCGGTACCTCGTTCCTCGCAATGACCATGCAGTTTTAGCAGTAAAAAGGGTCGACGCTTTTCTGTCACTGGGACTACTGGACCATTAAAGCATAATATTATTCTTCCCTCTCGTTGAATAATCGAAGGAAGACCAACGATCGGTGTTCCGAATGCATCGCGGTGTAGTGTAATTGCCACATCTAAGACAGAGGTGGAACCCTTCTTCTTACTCTTAGAAGATTCAAGTTCACTTTCACCCCCATGTAAAAAATAAGGAGGCCAACATAACCTTGCCGAGCCAGACTCACCCTAGCTCACTCCCGAACATTCCAAGTCGAGTTTTTGGAGATTCCGGGTGTAGTAGGTAATGAGCCGAGCGCGGTTTCGCCCACTCACACTCTCACGCAGTCTCGCTCCATCCAGCTGTCACGCCGTCGCAGCGGCGCTCGTTGTTGGTGTTTCGAAGTTCGTTCGTTATTTTGTTTCTAGCACAAGTTCCCCGATCAAACTTTTATTTTCGGTTTTACGCTCCTCGGTTCGTTTCCATCAGCGGCAATATACTTTGGAACTTCTGAGAGTGTACGTACAGAGCGCGACACTTTTAGCGCGAACAAGCGATCGCCGGTTTTTTCAGTTTTTCTCTTTGAAACTAGGGGATGTCATCCAAGTTATTATTGCTACGGAAAGAGCTCATTTATTTCTATAATGTAAGTGATAAAATTTCGTACTCGCTAATACTATTTAGAAGTAAAATGCGAAAATGCGCCGATGTCGTGTTCGCGCTAACAGTGTCGTGATGTGTACACTCTACAGCAAAGGTATGTCCACGGGAACTGCTTAAAGGACACGGCACTGCCAGAAGCGCAAATAAACGATTAAGAAACCTTAATCAATTTACACAATACTAAAGGACCAAAAGAGTAGAGGTAGAACGTGAAGCAAAAATATAAAATTAATACGCGAGGTATTTTCGAACGTTCGTAAAACTACCAGTACAGTTTAAAGAAATAAATAAAGAAATAAAATTTTAAAAATCCGAGCCTTGTGACAAGAGATTGTCACCTGCAATATTCCGCAGCCAACTGGGACGTCGGCGGTAAGTTAGAAGGATAAACCTGGCACTACGCTATTATGATCCAGCTTCCTAAACCCGTAAGTTCTGAAATTCGGAGCATATAAGCCCGGAACCAGATCATACGTTTTCTGTCGCCTTCAAACAACGCAACTATTTTTTTTTTTCTCTCGTCGTCGGCGTTTTCGAGTTGACCCTCATCCCCAAATAACGAGACGGTTTTCCGGCGCTGTGCCCACCTTCTTCCTTGGCCGTATTCCCGCTTCGATCGAGCCCTCTCGAGAAGTAATAAACTGGCCAAAGAATCACTTATTACATCTGGGACACGGCCCTCCAAGTTTCCCTGGCTGTCCGGACCAGTCCACTCGAGTGTCCGAGGCGGAGAAGAGTTTCAGGGATCTCGTAGGGCTTCCGCGGAACACAAATCCCTTGGATTCCCCTGCGGCCCAGCGGCCAGAGAGGAGCCTGCGAACAAGCGCTGCAGGCGTCGCTGGCAGTCATAGCTCTTCGGGGCGGCGTGGGACAAACAAGCCTTGGCGAACTGGGAAAAAAACGTCTTTGGCAAACAACGTTCTTTTTTTCTCTTTTTTTTGCGTTGGTATTGTGGGCTGACATTAACAGTTGGGTGCGAGATTTGTTATGTAGTTTCTCCTTTCGTTACCCTACGCCCTACGAAATTCGTTGCAGAGAAACAGCAAGCATGGTCCGATTTTCTTTCGGTAAATTCCAACGTGGGGCTAATGTTTAACGAAGATTCGGAAAATAAGCGGGCGAGTTGATAAATTTACTCCATATAAAAAAAAAAACTAAAAAAAAACTTTGAGAGTTGGAATAGATCAAAAACGGGAGAAGCGCACACGACGCGTGTGCTTGTTCGTTATTTCATCTACTCCTAATCTCGGGTTTTCTCACTATGGCTGATTTCTTCCGCGAAATAAGTAAAATAACGAGGAAAATTCTTCTCGCCTCACCCGAGGAAAGGCAGAAGCGACAGGACGATAATGTTCACGCTTCTTGTTCTGTGATTGGTTGTTTGGCGCTCAAGCCGCCATCTGATTGGCTGCAGACCCATTCTAAGATGTCTGGAATTTCCCACGCCCTGCGTCTGCTAGATTTTAACTTTGAAAGAATTACCTGTTTCTTATTTTTTCTACTGTCTATCTAAGCACAAGGGAAAAATAGTGCGCCACCCCAGAGAAACTGGTATTCCGCTGCATTCGCAAAGGAAAAAAACACAAATCAGTTGCCGATCTACAGCCGCGTGTGGCGGTTACGGGCGACATAGTGAGCCTTGGAAAGTAAGCACTCATTGAACAATGTATGGCCAAGATACGTTAAAAAACGAACTACCGAGATTACTAAATAGTAAATGCTGCCGAAAAACTCGAGCTTTTAGGTATCCCGTTTAAAGCAGTGCATTGTTATTTTAGCCCCCAGTCGACATTTCTAATATAAAAAATGAAGTGTAATATTACTAAACCTTTAAAGTTGTTAATGTACGCGATCCTCTTTTTTTCTCTTTAATGGCTTTCCAGATATACTTCGATTGCGTGGTTGTGACGCAATTTGAGTGTTAATTGTGGTTTCTCTTCATTTTCTTTATTATGGTTTTCTGTTAATGCTGTAAACTGTATGGTACGTTGATTTTTTTCGTGCTGCATAAATACCAATTTGGGAGAGGGGGGGAGGACGGACCTGTGGCTTTGTCAAGCTGGCCTTGTGACAGCTTTTTCCACAAGCTTCCAGTATCATGTACGTTCTACTTGATGCAAATAAAAAAATAAACGAATAAACAAACAAACAGTGGCGTGTCTCTGGGGGAAACGCGGAAGTCAACAAGACCTGTCCCCCTCCGCAGCTAGACTCGCCGTCAATCCCGGGGCAACCCGTCTTTTGTGTGCGTGGAAAGCGGCTCGGGGTATCTGAAGAAAGATCCCAACGGAAAACCAGCTGGTTTTCAGTTGAGATAGACGGGCATATATATATATATATGCCAAGGTTTCCCATCCAAAGATTTTATTAAAATTACGTGCGATGTTAAAAAACTATCAAATCGTAAACTGGATTCAGGATTTCCTGTCGGGGAGGGGACAGGATTTCCTGCCGGGAGGGGACAGTATGTAATGTTTGATCAGACTGCATCTTCCATAGCAAATGTAGAATCCGGGGTACCACAGGGGTCAGTTTTGGGGCCACTGCTTTTCTTGATATTTATCAATGATATAGCTAATAATATCAGAGTAAACATAGGATTGTATGCTGATGATTGCATCCTATATCATGAAATCAAAAGTTCCGATGATCATCTCATCCTAAATAATAGCCTTCAGGAAATATCAAAATGGTGCAAAGATTAGCAAATGGTACTAAACAAAGAGAAAACTGTATTTATGTCTATCACCCATAAAAAGCACCCCTCTCTTTTTTCATACCACATAGATAACCAAGTACTGATCCGGGTTAATGAATATACTTACTTAGGACTACATATAACACAAAATTTAAAATGGGATAAACATATCAGCGCGGTTATAGATAAAGCGTCTAGAAAACTATGGGTTATGAGACGCAAATTACGGCAGGCAGCTCCGGATACAAAACTATTGGCGTACAAAACTTTTGTTCTTCCTATCTTGGAATACGCGAGTGTAATATGGGACCCTTACACAAAAAAAGACATCAATAGGCTGGAAATGGTACAAAGAAAAGCGGTTCAATTCATCTACGGGGTATATAACAGGCATGCTTCAGTTAATGAGTTACTTAATAAAGCACAATTATGAACCCTTAGCACGAGAAATGCTATTAACAGATTGAAACTGCTCTTCCAGATAATTCATGGCATGATCAACATCAATCGGGACAAGTATATATCATTTTCTGCACGCTCCAATACACGTAGCCAGCATCCGTATTATATCACTGAGCCGTTACCGCGAAATAATGTTTTCCAATACTCCTTTTTTCCTCGCACTTTCAAAGATTGGAATAACTTACCCGCTGAATTAACGAGCTCTAGTTCCCTAATTTCATTTCTTGATTCTGTTGGAAAACATTTCAATGTTGAGTGAAGATTTTGTTTCCATTTGTATTTGCTTGCATGTTTTTCCTTTCGTGACATATTAGCGTCATATGGTTCTTGTATTTGTTTGTTTGTTTGATGACTATTTTGTAACCTCATGAATGTCACCATTCCTACAATGGTCCTGAACAAGGACCAGTAGTATAAATAAAAAAAAAAAAAAATATATATATATATATATATATATATATATATATATATATATATATATATATATATATATATATATATATATATATATATATATATAACGGGCATGGTGGCGGGAGGCCGAAGGCGTGGGTATAAAACTGAGAAGTTTCGTCTTTCTGCCGAAGGCCGGACTCCGGCCGAAACGTCGAAGATTAAATCGTCCGTTGCTGCTTTCACTAAGGGTTTTTTTCTTCTCAGTTTTTTATATATATATATATATATAGTTCCGTGATATAGTAGCCCAATAATTTTTATCTAAATTGAAAAGCGACGCGGCAAGATATATTTCTGCAGGGGCTTTAATGGCAGGGCTAACGGGCACAACAACTGCATCAGTGCGTCATTCTCCGAGCTACTCGTCGAGATTACGGTGGCTGTCTCTTCGAGCACTGTCTGGGAAACTAGACGCGTTCTCATTTTGTTTCAATGTAACATCCCAAAACGAAGGATTGTATACATACACCTCAGGAGGCGACACCAACCAACACCAGCCAGAATAGCAAAGCCCCTTGCTTTGGGCGTCATCTCAGTGAACGCATACAAAGACTGGACACGTGACCGTTTGGTTGGACCTCGTACTCAGTCGTGCTTCGAAGGACGCGTCGGGCTCGGCCCAGTTGGCGTCGTCCGAATAGGTTAAGGTGACCTGGAGGTATGCGAGGCTGTTCGCAGGCTTTCATTATTCTAGCAGGTGTCGCACTACACCCAGCGGCAAAGTCGTGACATTTAGAAATTGGCAGCTCGATATCCTCGTACAAGCACACAGCAAAACTTCCGCGTCCTGGCGTCCAAAATGCGAAAGAGGAACGCAGCGTCTTGGCCAGGCCGCAATAAGACGTAGTCAAACGGCGGTCGGCAGTCGGGACGGGCGTAAACGGTGAGACCCCCGCGGTGACAGCAGAAAGCCGACTCCTTATTGCTCGGAACAAATAGGACCTCGCTGATTTCCGGGTCACGCGACGCCGAAAGACCTTCGGAATGACACCTCTTGCCGGGTTGCCAAGGGAACGCTGCCCCTCCCTCCCTCCCCCGTCCCCCACAATCACGTCGCGCCGGGAAGCCGCAAACATGTGCTCCTTTCTTCGGAGGGATCTTCTCTTTATCCCCTTTTACAGCGATAGCTGTTACGGGGACACTCCGCTGTTGCCCGCCGTCGACCGCGCTCCATGTCCACGAGGGCCATTTTCGGCACCCTGCCAAAACATTCCACGGACCGCTGATAACAAGATAACAAGCGAGCCAGTTAACGTGTAGAGTCAGTGAAATAGTCCCCGCCTGGCAATCTGGTAGTGCACTGAGATAGGTGCTTGTGTGACCCAGAATTAGCGCAAAGAACAATTCTCGGGAGACAGGCAGATAAAACTGCCTTAGAATGTTACGGTGCATTCTGTATCAGAAAGCAACTACGTTAGTGCCCCGTCAATGCAGCTGACAGATACAGTTTTATCTTCTCAACGAATAGCCAAAAAGATGGCATTAGTAGTGCGTGTTTGTTTCAATAAACCTTCATTTGAGAGTGCACCTCTTCTTGAGTACCTCCTTGTTCCTGTTTATTCGGCGCTTCTCGTTTAACACGTGGGACTATTTCTACCGAAGTCACGTACGAAAACACGCAGACATCTGAAATGTAATGGGGAACCAGTTCAGCATTCCCGCTAGAACAACCTCCCCTGCTTCTCTCACGCCACCTCTCTCTCTCTCTCTCTGAAATGTTCTTTATTTAATACACCCCCATTGGTTCCAAAACGCTTATCCGGACTCTATGGTGAGCGCTCTCACCTTTACCATTTATTCAATCAATATACTTCGAAATGAGACCATAGAGGCTCCGACGTCAAGCCTCAGCTGTCGCTGTGTTCCACCTTACGGAATGCGTATGTGTTCTGTTTTGTTTTGTTTGTTTGTTTGCGATTGCTGTTATTGTTGTTGTTGCTGGTGGTGGTGGTGGTATTTTTTGCGTAGTGTTTGGAATTTATGACAGGAACATTAAGTCGACAGCGTTTTTTTTTATTTTATTTTTTAGACGCAAGCTTCGTTTTCCTTCCGCAAATGGGTGTGGCGCTTTTTGTATTTGAGGGTTTCGCCAGTTATTGATTACCGACGCTTTTCATATATCCGGAATCTCACTTCTCCGTGGGTGCTAAGAATAGAGCCCATTGTGTTGTTCCGTTCGGTTAAAACGAGCGCTCTTCCTTCTTCTTAATCAATACAGCGCAGAACAGATCACAATCAGCAGCAACCCGCCCAAGGAGGCACAGGCAGCCATAATCGAGTGTATGCACGTTGCAAATGCCGAATAAGCGGCAGTAAAAATCATCAGGTGGCGCCACTAGGCTCTCATTTCCGCGACATCATCGCGCGAATGCCTTTTCGAGAAAATGAAGGCGGCGCCACTGTCGTCATGGTAGGTAATGCGCCCACTCAAAGTGTCCCGGCAATCTGTCCGCCGTCGTAAAACTCTCGTCCGTTATCACGCCCGAGCGCGACAACCGTATGGGTGAGGTCGGAAACAGGTCGAGTTCGGTTACTCCGGGAAAATATATGACGCAAATTTTTCCCTACCGATGCTTCTGGCGGTGCGCGAAACGACGTTGCTGACCGAAGCGCAAACAGTACGCGGGGCACCATCACCGTTCCTAAGCTTATTAGCTTTCGAACCCTATTTAAGCTCGTTTACGAGTAATCCGATTAGCATAAGCGCTCTTCTTAAAGCTATTTTATGTACCTCTTTTTTTTTTTTTTAATTTAAAGTTTTCCGCTTGGGAAGAGAGCAAAACGAAGCGTAAAGCCGACTTTATTTTTGGTCAACTGCACAATTTTTAGAAGTAAAACGCATTTCAAATTTTCCGCTCGGGGGGAACAGACTAGAAAGGGGAGTAAAGCCTGTGTTTTTTTAAATTTCAGTCAGTTGGACAATTTTTAGAAGTAAATTGCGGCGATGGAAGTGCCGCGCTATTTGTGCCGAATTAGGCCATGAACGCCCAAGCCCGTCCGCTATATCTTGCGACAAAATGTCATTTTTGGTTCAGAATTGCGCCACACTTCTGCAGATAGGCGATAGATAAAAATATTATGTATTTGGTCGGGCCCTTATATTCGAAGAGTACGAAGAAAGGAAAATCGCAGAAATGTGTATTTAACGGCGTCTCTATACTTTCGTTTTAGGTCAGTGCACTGCACAGTCGACGGCTCGAAGACGTACAACCACAAGGAGACAGACTGAAAGCGCAAATCACGAAGCCTTCGCTTCGCTTAATTGGATTGACCCGACCAAAAAAACGCCCAAATAAAGATGACTAATGTCACGATGATGCGCTTTTAACACCGTTTGAATGGTCCCACTGGCTTGTGGCGTCAGTTCCGTTTTTTTTTGCTTAAAGGCCTTAGGACACCCCAAGAACAAAAGATGGAAAAATTATACTGTTACAACTTACTGTATGTCCCTGTAATACTGCTAAATTTGTTTTGAAGATGACGCGATAGTTTCGTGGATAAATCGATTTATATGACGGACCCTGCCGAGCCACCCTATTCCGAAAAAAACGTTTTTGTTAGGTCGAGGACGTCATTCGCCCAACGCCCGGAGTCGCCTCGCGCCCACCCGTAGACTTAACTCTCTCGGCGTCTCTCGCCTCAGCGTCCTCGTTTACCTCTCTTGTTTCTAGCACGCGGTTTCGAGTCGGTGACGTCTAAGGTATCGCTCGCTTCGTCGGTGTCTTCAACAGTGATCGCAGCAGCTATGATAGCGATTGTTGCCGAGGGATGTTGGTACCTGGAAGCTGGTCATTTTTACTTTGACTCGCTGTCGACCAGCTCCGGCGACGACGACGCCATCGTCACAAACTCGCCGTCTTCCACGACGATCTCACACGTGCAAGCAACGTGGAAGGTCGAAGGGTAAGAGAGCGAGAGTAACGTCGGAGTAGCCGAGTGGCATGAGAGTGAGCGATCGTATCGTGGCGAGGAAAGCTTGGCCGAGCATGGCCTAAAATGACACAGCGTTCACTTCAGGATCGCCTAGTGTATGCGATCTATGGTGGGACTAAATTGGACAGTGTGCATGGATAAAAATGATCAATATTCGTAACTTGATTGTTGAAATTGCTAGAGCTCTAAAAATTGCGAAACTTGGTGTACATTCTAAGTAACCTATGAGCGCACAATTTCAAAGAATAATCTACCCGTTTAATTTTTATGTCTTCGGATGAAACAAAATGTAAAAAAAAAAAAAGCAATGGATCACGAGAGACGCACTCCATCTCAAGCGATGCGCTGTTGGAGCAAAAAAGAATATGAAACATTTTGGGGAAGGGGGAACTGGACGAAGCATACAGCATCTAAACCTTCAATTACAAACTATGATTCTTAAATGTTTTATCAAACATTAATTTTTAACGTTACGTTGCGCTCGTTTTTGTCAAGTGTGCCTCAGATGTTCTGGCAATACGTATCGCTTGAAAGAAAAGAAAGTTCGCACTCAACGATTTCTCCAAACGAATTTAGCTCTTTCTTTGAATCAGTATCTAGTGACGACAATATTCTGCTACCCAACTTCGAAAACAATCTTTCCACTGGGATTCAAGACGTTCAAATATCGGGCGTTTTCAACTTGCTTAATTATGTTGTCCCCAAAGACGGTATGTGGAGTGGAAATCCAAATGTTTACACATAATCGTTTCAGTTTCTCTCAGATATGAAGTTTTGCCCGCGCATTTGAAAACAGGAAAAAATAATCCCGATTCCTAATTTTGGTGACCGCAATAACCCAGCTAATTATATACTTGTGTCATTAACTTGTACCTGCTGTAAACTACTCGAACATATAATATTTAAGCATATGATAGAATGCCTGGAAGCAAATAATATTCTGGTTGAGTGCAATCACGGCTTCAGAAAAGCCTTCTCGACTGTCACCAAATAAACAGAGGTCGCGCAAGACGCCAACATGAAGATGTTGCAAACGTTTCCAACGTCTTTATATTGGCGTCTGTAACCAGATGCGTCCTTCAAGTCCGGTGTCTAAATGCGTTGAGGATGAACCTGAGAGCTTGTTTTTGGACGCCTTCAAATCCGCTCATCCTGTCTGCCATGTGAAGAAATCAAACAGAGGAAACATTCGGGCTGAACAATATATCATAACTTCGTCGACCAGATCAGTAAATATCAACCTCATCAGATCAATTCAGCCACATAGGCTTAAACATAATGTTTTCAAATATTCAATTTTCCCTCGGAAAATTCCAGGTTATAGTTCACTGAAATGAAATTGTCAAGCTGTCATCACTCAACAGTTTTGCTAACGCACTTGATCAGATGCATGTTTAGATCAGATCTTGGGTGTCCATTCATTGACACGGTTGAAGTTCTAGAAGCGATATCAAAACTGAACTCAAAGTTGCCAGTGGGAATGGATATCATACCAAATTTTATTATCAAGGGGTGGGCACACCTAATCAGCCCCCACCTTAAATCACATATTTAACCTCTCGTGGAAAATAGAGTTTTTTCATTATCGTGAAAAATGTCTGTTGTCATATCAGTGCATAAAAGTGGTGATTTGAGATGCTCATCCCTACTCGTGTTTCGTATTATTTTAGACGGAAATTTATTAGTGCTCAACATGGTTTTTTAAAGGGACGCTTCGTGGAAACTAATCTTTGTTCATTTCTTGGTTACTCAGTTCCTATAGTTATTTCTCGAGGCCAGGTCTATACTGTTTATTTTGAGATGACAAAAGCCTTCGACAAAGTTAATCATGATTTACTATTGCTGAAGCTCTCATTGTATGGAGTATCGCCGACCCTTTTGAATTGGTTTAAGACTTACTTAACTGATCGTTGTAGCAGTGTGAGAATTGCGAATAGCTATTCCCACACTTTCATCCCGACGTCTGGGGTCCTCCAAGGATCTAACCTCGGGCCCCTACTGTTCCTCGTGTTCATCAACGACATTGAAAGGTGTATAAAAAATGCACACTTGCTTTTGTTTGCTGATGAAAACAAGATAGTCACGAATATAAGATCATTTGACGATTGCAGTGTATTGCAAGATGACATTTTACGCATATCTGAGTGGTGCTCCGCAAACCTGTTGGTGCTTAGCAATGACAAAACAAAAATATTATCAATGTCTCATAAACGCAATATATTATCTTACTCGTATGTTCTTAAATCAGCTATCATCCCACGAGTGACCGAGGTTTGCGACCTTGGGATCTATTTTGACACTAGACTCCTTTTCTTATCATGTTTCAAAGATTATTGCCTCTTCTGTCCGAATGATGGGTTTGCTATACCGCTTATCATGCGACTTTAAGAATCATTTATGCCTTGTCAGACTGTTCTTATGTCTTGTGCGTGCAAAACTTGAGTTTGGTAGTGTCGCATGGAACTCGCTGACTGCCACTGATCCGTCACGGCTAGAAAATGTGCAGAAACGTTTTATTCGGCTTGTCTATGATAAGTATTTTGGTAGAAGGTCCTATTATGACTACGATGACATTCTTAAGAGGCTAGGTTTACAGAATTTATTGAAGCGAGGACTCTCTCGTGATATTTTATTTTTATATAAAGTAATTAACGGTCACATCGACGCTGATCTTTCAGGCTCAGTGAATTTTCATGGTTCTGCTCGATCTTGTAGGCATCGTTCCTTGTTTTACCCTCACTTTCAAAAAACATTGTCGCCATTAACCCGCATGCAAGTCTCTTTGAGCAATGTTGACTCGCCAACTTTGGACGTTTTCAGTGATTGTACCACGTTCAAGCGCAATCTTGACTATGTATTGTACCATATACAGGACAGGTGTCTCCATGAGATACTGCTGAATCTCTTTTCTTTATATAATCGTGGACATTTGTGCCACCATGCCAAAACCTCACGGTTGTTCTGGGGCACCAGGCACGTAGCCAGGGGGGAGGCCCATGGGGCCCGCCCCCCCCCCCCCCCCCCCCCCCCCGAAATCTTCCATTTTGCTGGGACCTCCTCTAACCCCTTACCCTCATAGGGCATTTTGTCATGGGCGGCCCCTCCCCCTCCCCCCCCCCCCCCCCCCGATACAAAATCCTGGCTACGTGCCTGTGGGGCACTGGGGAAATAAACTATTCTTATTATTATTCTTGAGTATCTATTATGAAACCTCGCATTCCTGCCAAGGCTTTAAACTGAGAGCCGCAGTATTGATTAAGTAAATAAAAAAAATAAATAAAGATTGCTCGTCAACCGCGCTGGCCCGCACCATCTCAATGTCCATCGGACAATGTCGGCAATGTCAACAGCTAAAAGTGGCGAAAAACAAAATTATGAAATACTGGGATGGCGGCTGCTGTGACAGAACTTAGGTCCTATACTCCTGATGACCTGATTATCGCGTTTGTCATATGACTTAATGCTAGTGTGACGCTTCTTCCGTCAACCACCTTCCACCAGCGTGTGCCCGTCGAGCTTCACCGCGTCACCGGAGTACTTTAACTACACCTTAAGACGCAGCCGACGCTACGAGCTGGCCAATGAGACAGCATCAAGAGCTGATGTTTGTTATGTTTCACATCACTGGGACAATCATAAACAAAAAAGGACTAGTGAATTGCGCTTTTGACATTACTTGACTGGTCTGCTTCAGTGTTGTGCCCGTTACCTAAAATCAGTAACGAAGTAGCGTTACCCGTTAGATTGGAAAAAGCTAACGCGTTACAGAGCTCTATTACCATTTTGCAAATGTAACGAAATACCGGTGTCGTTACTTGCCATGACTAACGGACGTTACTTTAACGTTAGTTTGTCGTTACTTTGTGTTTCACTGTTAGTATATGACAGCTGTTAGTATATGACTGCAGAGCCTCAACCACATACGTCTCTATGAGATTGTCGAACACTTCTTGAGAAACGGGAGTTTGATGCATACGGTCGATCTTCCTCTGCTTCAGCAAGGGTGTGTTGGGAAAGGGGGTTGTAGCTTTGATCTTTCGTTTCTTTGAAATTACCGCAAACTCTGACAGCTTCTGGGAATGGAGGGACCGGTGGAAAAGAAAAACAAGTAGAACTGATGCGAAGCACCGCTGTTAATTTCTAGTTATCAGTGGTGCTGAACAACGAAATAATAACTGAATGAACTGCATCACGAATTAGTATAGGAAAAACAAATGTCTAAATATACGACAAAATTAAACAAATATCAAATATCAATGTCTAAATATACGACAAAATTAAACAAATATCAAATAGGCGTGTTTATATATAACTGCTATGATTGATTTATCGTCCTTGTGAAATATACAAGTAAACTAAACTAAGCCGTTTTCGAAGACTTTTTCGCTAGCTTACATTAATGAGCGTTGGGAGATGTAGCTGAAAAACTGCGACTAGCAAAACGATCTCGAAAGAAAGGTGCTTTATTTTGGCTAAGAAAGCTTAACGACGACATTTTAACGGAAGAAAAGTAGGTGACATTGGAGAATAACTCACCTTAATGTGCTTTTCCAAATTAGAGTTTGACGTCCTGGATGTGCTCAGCAGCTTGAGTTTCTTCATACAAAGCTAACATTTACAAAGCAAATTGTCTGACTCTGTTTCCCTCAGTTTTACCATAGCATTTAGCCCGGGCCATATTAACAGAGTTTCGGCGGCCATTTTCATTTTGCTCGAAAACTGAATGCGAGATGGCAGTAAAAGGGGCTTTTACAACAAGCGTGCCAAAACGGCCTTGTTGGTTAGAGGCAGAAGTTGCATGAAAGGCAACTGTACAGTACACGGATTGCTAACAAACAACACACATCAAAGTCTGAATGGAAAGCACCGAATAAACAAAGAAAAAAAGGGGACTGAGACCTTCTTCGTCCTTGTTTATTCGGCGCTTTTCATTCAGTTATGTACCAACTAGCCCATTTATCTATTGTGCCTTATCAAAGTCACACCGGTTTCAGTCACAGTCCGGTTTAGGCTACACAAGCAACGAAAAGAGGACACCGTTCGTTTAATATAACCAAAGAAGGTTATTAGTGATTATAAACGAAGTATAGTACCGGCCATACTTTGGTTATAATGGCATACACGCTCGTAGTATTGTGACGTGTATATATGATTAAAAAAGGTGGCGAGCGTTTATGAGCTCTTTACCCTAAGCTGCTCTTTCACGTTCAAAAACTTTTTTTTTCTTTTTTTTTTTTTTACGCCGGCAGCGGCAAATTAAGGGCGAAGCACACGAAAGCCATCACTATATTAATGTGTCTTACTAAAAGAATGGTACAGTAGCCTTCAAGCCAGGACCGACTTAAATAAGGGGTTGGTCCTGCTTCAAACACAACCAGGAACTTCGAGAAGGATAACACGGGCGCAGCGTCGAGCAATAGATAGTTCGGTTTTTGAATGCCAGGCAGTTGGGGGCTAGCTGCGATACAAAGAAGGTGCCGTCCGTGGTGGTTACGGTGTGTTTCGTCTAATTTTTGACGCGCTGTGGGAGAAAAGATGCCCAGGGGATTTAGTGGGAGGCGACCTTCTGAACGGGAGTCGTTACCCAGCAAGAGACCGCACCTTTGTACCACGGCGGCAGGGATTCTAAAAGATAATGACGTCTTTCTGGTGACGGACGCCTTTCATTTCTACAATAACCTTGTCACTTGTTTTAGTTCAAAGTTTGGGAGCCTTAACGCTTCCAAATTTACAAATTTAGAGTGTATCCTTTCCGTTGTTGACAGAACGAGAATTTATGTAATTTAAAGAAAACGATTTGACCAGATGGAGTAGCTAGGGACGATTAGGCAGAATCCTTCGAGCGCCGCAGACTGTTGCCTTCGAGCGGATGTCTCTTTCCAGTGAGACGGCTGCTCCTTCACGACACAGCTAAGGCGGTCTTAGTAGCTTCGATACAAAGACCAAGGATGCTTAGGAATTCCGCAAAGCAATAATCTCGCGTCTTTTGGGCCCGGTCGTGGGAACGTTGAAACTTGAAAGTGTCTTCTGAGAGAGTTTGAAATGACGCCGTTTATACATAGCTTTGTTGGGGTTTTTTTTTTGCCAATTTTTGTAGTGCGCCGAATAAAAATTATTTTGTTTTCAAACTATCATGCGGCCACTTTTAATCAAAAGTAACCAATAACGGGTAACGTAATTTGATAGCAGATACCGTAAAATAATAACGACATTCTTACTCATTACTAATTTGGGATTCTAACGAGTACTGTACGTAAATAGGTTACTAAAAAAACTAACGCGTTACCAGTAACGTCTTTACTTGTAATGCGTTAGTTCCAACACTGGTCTGCTCAAGCCCCGGCTGCGTCTCGACTTATACTAAGACGAAGTATAGGAGCAGTTGTTGACGTGGGGATGCGCCTGGGTTAGGCGCCATTGACTCCAAAAATAAGCTCAGCACTTCTACAGGTCCGCCTTGTAATATTTGGATTGTTAGATTAAATACAAGTTTAAATAAACTTTTACGAAAAAATACAGAAAGGCGGGTGTGTATTAGAATAACGAGGGTAATGAAGGTAGTTGCCGCGCAGAAGCCGATCGAAAGAGCAACGAACTTTGACTCAACTAGGGTTTCGACGCTTAAACGCAGTGCCACATTTAGGAAGAACCGTAGCTTTACATACCATTTCGGGGTGTGCTTTTGCAGACAATAATATTGATATCTTGAGTTTGTTGGCTCGTAACCTTTGGGGTACGTATTTTTATTGATAGACGTTTTAGCTGATGTGCTGAATTTTGCCGGCATTTTACTGAAATTATATTTACGTGCTAAATGAACCACTGAGTGTAAAACAGGGAGGTGGAGGTGGAGTGTAAACAAGGAGGTGGTTGGAGCGAAGTGTCGCGCTATTGTTCGTTTTTCCACGATTTCTTTATACCCATTGTGAACCGAACCTACTCTGACTTAGCCTTATTTCTAAAAAACTAGTCTCCGTGTTTATTTTGCGTCATAGCTGTTCTAATTACAAAAGGTGATAAGAAATATGCGTGAGTATCAAAGAAAACTCCTCGATCATTGTCAAAAATGAAATCATTTAGCGATGACGCGGATTTAGCGAGACGCGCTCGTGGCGAAACGCCGCTTGGCGTGATGATAATTTACCTCAAAATGGGGATTTGGGATGGTTGGGTCATTATCACGTTCAAAGCAAACAAAGTCAATAAGAAAAGGGACGAAAACACGGCGGTGTGATTTTTCAGCTTACAAAATAAAATACGGAGGAAAGTTTGTTCCTTCGACGCAGCGAGATGATTTGTGCGGCAGCACGAAAACGAATGCGACGCTTGCTGGCATACGCGGCACATGGCATCGCCGCCGTTTCGTACGCCACGTCTCCTCACCGAGGGCCTCCGTGAACTGGCAGGGATCGTAACCCTCCCCTCATTTTAGCACCCTATATGCTTTACGCTCTCGCAACGTCCCCTAATGTTCGGGCGCTTCAGAAGCCATGACCCGGAAATGGGCGAGAACCGGCTGAAGGAGCAAAGGGGTTTGAGAAATGATCACCCCGGAATATTTCCGGCCAACGCTTGGCCGCCGCCGCCGTTCCGGGTTTTTAGGCGGACAGGAACGCGTCCGCGAGGGTGGTACCACGAGATAACATGCACGGATTTGGCCGAATATGGGAAAGCCGGTAATGGCCCCGCCGCGGACGGGAGAGGGATCGACCGGGGACGGAGCAAAGTCCAGCCGCTACGTGGAGTTGCTCATGTTTTCAAGGGCACTGGAAGCCCTCGACACTGTTATTATATACTCCTCCTACCGCTAAGCCGACAGGGCGGTGGAAGGCCTGCCAACGTAGCGATTCAATCTTATTCACCCATCCAGCCCTTCGGCTGTCCGACATCTTGAAAAGCGGAACGGCAGTTAACGCATTCAAGCTGGTAGTGGTAGTATACTCGAAGCTCAGTAACTTATAGTACTACTTCTAGGTCGGAATGACCTATAAGATAAAGGTTACGACGCCAGAAGTTTTGATGTTTAAATTATTTTTGTCGAGACTGTAAGTTACAAGGCACAAACTGGAAGCCACAAAGCCGATGTAAAATGCATGTGAATGGCAACCGCGCACCAGTCACCTAGCTGTGTTTGGAGGTTTGTGTTTACCCTTTGTCTCTCTTGTTCTCATTCTCCATGAGTATTTTCGGCATTCTTGTCCAGCTCGTTTGCATCTTTGCGTTCAATTGCCTTAAAATCCTAACCTCTACACTGTAGCCAATAAAAATCGCGGGCGGTGACTATACATAGACCTCAATCTAACCTTCACGCGAGCCTTCATATTTTCTTCCTAGCAAAAGGAAGAAAATATAAAGCGACGAAGAAGGGAGAGAAGGCTCATAAGAAGGAGACTGAATAGAGCAAACTCCAAAACTACAAACGTGCATCTCGGCTTCCTCGGCCATCCTTGACGGAGTCGGAGCTTAGACGGGTTGACCGTTGGCTTCGGTATGCTCGAGCGGTAATGGCAGTGATGACGCTTGAGCTACTTCGTTCTTCTGTGCGGCCCTCCTTCATACCGTGCGCTCCTGAGGTGTGCCGGGGCGGCTCTAAAAAACAAGGCCGTCTGGAGAATCTGAATACATGGGCTACCTCGGGGGAAAGCTGCTTGGTTAGCAACTTGCTCCCCCTGCTGAAATGTGGTCATTCTCGAAATGGACTATCGGCGCACGCAAAGTAGGGCGCCTTGGTTAAGTGGATTTTCTATTTTCTTCTAAGATGCGATTGGCGAGTCTGCGGGAAATCTGTGGGGACATAATGGTATATGTAACGGCTTTAGTTTGATGTTTATGTCTGGGGCGAAGACCAGTTTATACCTTTTCGTTTGCTTGCATTCCATTGTGTCTGGCGTTCTCCGTTTCCACGCGTGCAAAAATATTACCCGCACTCCTGTCTTCGCCACCGTTGAGTGTTATGCATATCTTATAATATATATCTTGCTGGAGCTGGCGGGAAATTCTACTATACTTTGTCTCGCCCTACGATGGACTAAAGGCGCAAGCTACGGAACGCCAGATCCAATCCCGAGCCACTTAGAAATTGTGCGGTATTTCGCTTCGATGCGCGTATTGGTGCCCTTGTTTCGGATCGACTAATCAGGGGATGGGTGGACAGTGGCTCGAATTGAATAGCACGGAGTGACTCAACACTTTTTCATATGGGAACGCGGTGTACCTCTCTACACTCCCTATTTCTAAAGGCCCGTTCACACTCTTGCGACCGAGTACGACTGAGAGCGACGAGACCTCTTGCAACTTCTTAAATGTTTCTAGAATGAGGGAACACACTGACATTGTGGCGCCATGTATGCGGTGACCCTAAAACTGCATTTCACAAAAGCGAAGGTTTTGCGGGATTTCCGAGGTCAAATGTGCGTAATACCCATAGAAAGGCTCGTTTATAACATTGACAAAAGTTTTTCGACCCAAAAAAGAAAGGATATTGCGCGAGAAATAAAAAAAAAATATGCCGGACCGCCGAGTTTACACTGCTTCCCAATAGATGGCGCCAGTGTGTTCTCTGGTTTAAGAAGTTTTAAGGAACCCAGGTTTAAGAGGTCGCAAGCAGTCGCAAGAGTGTGAACGGGCCTTTAGAGTGCACAAGGACATCACAATATTTCGTGCCCCAGTTGACTTCCAATAACATACATCTTTGCTCTCCCACAGCGCGCAACGATAAGAGGAAAACGATGTTTATTCGGAAACTAATACTTACAAAACTTACGTGTCTGAGAATAATAAAAAAAGAATCATACGAGAAACAAAATTTAAAAGAGAATTTCAAAAGGAATCAAGTTCACCCCCCGACAATGGGTGGTGAATCTTGGTTAGACACAAACATCGGTGAATTGATGCCGAAGCCGCGGTGTGTGCTTGAAATGTTATGTTGCATATTGTGCTCGTGAATATAGTGACGCGATCGATAGATGTTTGTGTAGGCTAGATTGATTCGCTTGTCTTGGCATATTATTAAACCTTACCTGCACGCCTTTAGACCCTCTCTCAATGATCATAGATCAAGGTAACGATAGGAGCTGGCCACGGATTTTGCTCAACACTTTAACTGCTGATTTTTTGGTAATAATATGCACTCGTTTAATGGACTTCTATGGTTCAACTCGTTTAATGGACTTCTATGGTACAACTCAGTAGTTTGCACATCTCTTTTAAAAAAAATCGATTATACTAAAAAAAATATTTCTTTATAAAGTTATGCGGCACCCCTACTCGCCTCATCTCATCAAAGAAATGCCTGTGTTTTACATCGACACACGAGCGGCAGCATTCCACACTTATAAACGTGTGTGTAGGAGTACCACACTATGAATAGTCCAAATATTCCCAGCATTTAGAGCCTCCACACGCCTAGCGAAGACTTTTCTTTGTGTTCATCTTTCAGGACGTTCCAGAAAACGTCCTCTTTGCCGGTCCTCCCTTTTATAGCCGGCACGCGAGAAGATTGCGGTTCAGAACGGAAGATTGAGAGAACCGTCGTACTCGGAATGCTTCATGTACCCGTGATGAAGACATCGTGGTGGGTGATGCAGTCTATTACGTCACGAATTTTCACCTTACTTTCGATGCTCAGCTGTTAATTATGCCTCAAGAGCTCTTTTGCTTATGTACAGTATCCCTGGATGTTGGTGAACAGAAAAACCCAAGATCTGCTATGTGGTGTGTTGTAGGAAATATCACTCTATACCTTGTGTCATCCTACGATGGACTAAAGGCCAAAGCTGCGGTCCGCCAGGTTCAATCACGTTCCACGCTGAACTATGACATGCTTAACAGTGATTAGGGGTGGACGAATAGTGCTCCGAATCAAAAAGCGCTGCATCATATTTGTAGCTTTGACAATTCAAAGAGCTCGTATGTTGTGGCTTTCTTTGCGATGTAAAATTGATAGGTCACTTAGTGCCATTCGATTCGAACCACTGTCCGCCCATCCCCATCAGTGAACCGAGACGCGGGCACAAATAGGTGCATCGAAGCGCAATACCATGCAATTTCTAAGTGACTCGTGATTGGATCTGGCGGTCCGTAGCTTTTGCCTTTAATCCAACGTAGGATGAGACGAAGCATGGATGATAACTTATCCTCTTTTGTTCGGATATACAGGGTATTTTTTTAAGCTTTACATATTTGTTTAAAAAGAGCCGTGAAAGTTACACTTATGCGGCTTGTGCAGGTGAGCTATACGGCCAGGGGGACATTACGTGGGCGGTTAATCTTTGCAATAAGTCGGCTAATTAATTAAAGTTCGTTAATTAACTTTTTATTTAGTGAAAATAGACATGGCTGCCATTAGAAACTTACTGAGCGTCATAGAAAACCACTGAATGAACTCTTTTTAGAACGACTTGAAGCTCGTGGGAAACTCAGAGGCGCGCCACAGTTCCCACTCGTGAAGCAGGCGCAAAGCTAGCGGTGGCGGTACGCTATAATGATCTAATAGGGAGTTTTCGTAGACCGCGCTGCCCCCTCCGCTATGCGTTCCGCAACGACGAAGTTGCTACTGCGCCTGCGCGCCGATAGCCTTGACTGTGGAGTTCCCGCTATCGTAGCGGGTTGCGGAGGGCCTTGCGGGACGGCGAAAACGATCTACGAAAACTCCCTATTCATCCGCGTTCCGCCACTGCTAGCTTTGCGCCTGCTTCACGAGTGGTAACCGTGGGCACTCGACAAAACAGGGGGTTCTGCGCACGCGCAGTGCCCGTCGTGGACAAACCTGTTTGTAAAGAGGGGCATATATCTCGGTGTTCGCGAAATGAAGATTCCGGCATGTTTGCGTGCCTACCGCCGCGTTCTGACGGGGGCTCGTCACATTCTAGGCCTAACACCCTGGCCCTCGGTTCAGGGACTTCGGCAAAGAGCGAGACCATCACCCGGAACGAAGGAAAAACCCTCCAATGGAAACCCACAGGTGGCACGAGTGACACTGCACGCGAGGAGAGCGCGTACAACAAACACAGACGTGCCACGCCGCCACGGTACGATTTGATTACACAGGGCCGCCATGTCCTAGCCGTCGACCTGAGCACGGCACCTGGAACGCGTCTCCGACTGGCGTGTGTCCTAAGAGGTGGTCTCTCGACCTCATGGCATCATTTAAGTGTCCCGGCGTCGCCGGTAGCGGTTCTGGATGCGGCAGACGGCTTTTCTGCTGCAGGAATTCTCTCCAGCTCGGCAGTTCGTGGAGGTCTTAGTAGCCAGGAGCGCCACGGAGACAGCCATGCTCGCGACCACTCGTTATTTTTGCCAGCACTTCTACGCCCAACCATGAAAATATAGACATTCGACACCAGGGCACTCCGGCTTTTGTGAGTCATTTGCTGCTCCTTCGGTACCACTTTCGATTCATGGGCGGAATAAGACGCTAAACACGCCAGTCGGAGAAGCGTTTCAAGCACCATAATCTCAACGCCACCTGGCGGTTCCCGGATAAAGCTTAAGAGTTTCGGAACTATGGTAACTCTGAGTGGCTCCAGTGTACGTGTTTGCGGGCAGACAGCTTTCAAACGTTCGTCTGGCCACCATAGGGAAACGCTTTGTTAGACCACCAGTGCGGCAATCGTGGGCCCCGTCTTGGCGTTCATCCCTATCATCCAGGCACAGAAACAGCGAGATGGCGGTGCTCATGGGACGTGCTTGAGAGCGGGGATATTTCTGACGACTTCGGTATTTTTCGTTTTAGTCAAAGTGCCTGTTCGGCCCAAAGAAGCCGCTAACTTCCGGACCTAGTTCACTCCAACCGGCGAGATGGAAGCTACGTCGCCAGGAAGCTGAAATATAGTCCTCATCTCAGTTTGTTCTTTTTTTTTTTTTTTTTAATTAAACGTAAAGAGCCTCAAACAAAGACAGCCGAGCGGCCAGTTCCTTTCTGCTCTCGCAAAGTGCACTTCCTTTCTTACCGGATACCCACGAGGATAATTCGGTGAGGTTCGAGGTGGGTTCTAAGGAATATGAAGCAAAAATATATATCGCAACGTACCAATCCATTTTGCGACTGCATACGCAAGCGGGAACGTGTAATGCGATAATGTTCCCGTCTCCGGGAGAGGAAGGGGAAAGGATGGGAACGAGCACTCGACTGAAAACCCAATCGCGGATTCGGAAGAGTCCCCTCTCTTTGTGCGCTTCTAATTCGGTTATTACCAAAACCGCGAGGCCGTAAGCCCGTTACCTGATCGTTCCCAAGGATTTCCATTTGCGTATTTCCTCTAGACGAGTGCACTGAAGGGGGAGGACGCAGAAATATCGGCACTCTTTTCTGGCCTTCTGAACTGCCGACAACTCATTAGAATTTTGTCTCCTTGGGAGGCCCGTCGTTATTTGCGCCTCGTTGCGCGAAGTCAGGTGAAATCCAGATAGTATAGCTTTGGACAAGTTAGAGAGTCACTGAAATGAAAGAAAAAAAAATAGTGCCTAGCTAAAATACAGATTTCAACTAAAAAAGTAAAACAAAAAAACACACACATTTGGCGCGTCATTTACGGCGCCAGACGCAATCTCGGTGGAGGTAACCCTGCTTCAGGCCCCGCCCATTAGCGTAAGGTGCTTAGCTTGCTACGCCCGGTATCTCGGCTCTTATTGATTGGAGGGATGATCAATGTGTTCAAAGTTGGTCGTAAAATTGTTCCTTCCTGCCATGGTAGTCTCTAGTCCACATGTTTTTATTTCTAAAAAAAGCAAAAGATGTAGATAGAGTCCTTATTGTTTGAGAGATGTCTCACGATCGGCCCCTTTTCAAACAATAGAAACTTTTAGCAAACCATTACCGTGTACCGCGTACTGCACTATCGGAGCCTTTGAAACGTGCTTTTAAGCGCGCTCCCCGTGGTCACGGTATCAATCGGGCGCGCGCAAAGTGCTTCAAAGGCTCCGGTAGTCCGGTGCGCGAAACACGGTGACGGTTTGCTAAAAGTCATTAAAAGGCTCGAGGTACGCCTATGCACTTGCTATGAGTTGTGAATGCGAAAGCATAAACGTCCTTTTTGCGCGCGTTCTCGTGAAGTGGCCGCGCTCTGCAGTATGCTCGAGCGGGCCCTCTCTCCCGGGCCTCCAGCCATGAAGCGCTTCCTTTTCCCGGCGCGCTCTGGCGCGGGCACGCAGCGCCATGGGGTGGCTGTCCTTGAAACTTACGCGCCTCGGCCAATCGGAGCATCGTTCCTTGGTTCTATGACGCGCGCTTGGAGAGGGGACTTAATTTGCCGTTTGGCTCGGCTTTTTGCGCGGCTTCAAAGCTGGAAGCCTTCAGATTTCGGCTTCACTTGGAGAAGGGAATTTATTTGCCGTTGGGCGCGACAGTTGGTGACGTCCGTTCGCTCCATGGGACAGATAATGCTTTCGCATTAAAAGTTCCTTGAGGCGTTTTCTAAGACCGCCTAAATATTGCCACGTGTGAATAGCTGAGTCGTGCTTGACTCCCACGCCGCTGCCTGGAATTTTATCCCCGCCAGCTCTTGCTCTTTTTTATCTCTCTTTTGTTTGCACAACTGGAATGTTTTAGATGTCTTATTTTATGTGCGAACATGGAAACTTCTAGATACCCACGCACTTTAAAGGGGTAGTGAAACGAAATTTTAGCGCCGATCTTGTTGCATAAATATGGGCTAGGGACAGGCACCACCTCGGAAATATAAATATTGCGCGGTAAAACACAGGAGAACTAATTTTAAACATAATTAAACGATTTCAAATTCTCATCTGGTGGATGGGGGGAAGTTCTCGTGACATCACTTGTGCCAAAATAGCAGCGCCGTTCTGCGGCAATACGGCGTGCCGGCAGAATTCGCCTAGGCCTGAACGCGTTTGCAAAGCCTTGGCGGAGAAAGCCAAAGCGTAGTTGGCCACAGTGAGCTCGTTCTCGTTGCGGCTCTTTGCACGACACGGCCCGAGCATGCTTCTGGCACGGCCGGTATTAGTTGCTGCCAGTTGCGAGCTGCAAGCCGACGTTAAAAAGGATATGTTTGAACTACGAGGGTGTAAGCAAGAGCCACGCAAATGCCAAATACCTGTTCACACTCGGAGCGGACACGCGCGTTTGATCGAAGTGCTGGATTCGCTCTGTTAGACCGCGTTTCGGTAAGCGCTTCTGGACCGATCTTTTACGATTGCAACTCGATACTGACATGACACTCGGCAAAGAAAGGTTAGACCGACATCGCGTAGCTCCCACGAACTGCTATAGCTCGACACTGACGTAGCGTCGAGTCAGAATAAAAATGGCATACTAATAACAGAGTGTACATACCGAATTGCCAAGGTAATCCGTATGGCGTTTATTTGAGCTCTATATCACACAAAACAAGGAGATAGAATCAATGAGAGTCCCTTTTCGACGACAGCGTTCGTCACCGCTGTCTCGGAAAACAAGGAGATCGAGATGACAAGGGGAAAATATTGACCTCTGAAATTTAGTTCAGGGATCAAACTACTCATCCGGTAAGGGTCCACAAGGGTCGCGCGGGCATATTCCATTCAGCAGGCCAGCCGGTCATGGACAGACGGTCTTGGCCAAGGACCGCCGGAGCAACGGTGCGCCGAGTCGATGTTGCTGCTGGGCCTACTATATTCTGCCGAGCTCGCTCGGTCGGCAGAATCGTGGCTGTTGTAGCTCTTCTCGTGTGTTTGTGGATCCTGCGTTCTTGATAGTCGTGGTCTGTTTTAAGTACTCCTTCCTTTTTTCTTGCTGGTTGAAGTCGGGACGCACGAGACGAGCACGAAGAAAAATAAATGTCCGTTGGTGGCCGATACCAAGTAACTGAGCGACGCTGTCGGCCTTGTTGATTTGATCGTAAAAAGTGCGTAAGACAGCTCGGAGCTGTCGTAGGATTCTGTCGTAGGATTCTGTCGTAACCTGCGCAAAGGTTACGACAATTTCGTTTCGAGAGCACGGGTTTTCTCTCAAATTTGTCGTACGCACTTTTTTCGTCGTGAATTCGCTTTGAGAATCCGGCCCCAGAGCTGGTTTTGTCAGTGCTGCCGTGGTTGCCGACTTGCCGTGGTCCCGTGGTGCAGCGTGCGTGCAGCCCTTGCACATCTCAAACGGCCACGTTGTCACAGGTCGTAAATCGTCGACGCGCCACCAAGTGGCAACGCTCGTAACCACAACATTCACGCCGTAGCCTTTCCCGACCGGCACAAGTGACGTCACGAATGCGCCCAATATCCCAAGACGCATCGCGCTCTCCGATGGCCGATTTTTGAGCGCGCGCCCAATCGGGCTCATCAGGGTGAAAAATATAGCCATCCGTTCAAAATACAAACGCGCGATTATGATTTATGAATATCATTGATCATATTGAACCTATTTCTGACCATAATAGGTGTATTTCAAGTTTCGCTTCAGTATCCCTTTAAACACGAACTTAATTCTCACAGCTGCTTGAGTCAGTCGCCGTCAAAGTAAGGGCTTTTTAGAGCGCAGCTCTTAGGGGCCCGTTTCCGGCTTGAGCGGCGTCGGCGTCGGCGTCGCCGTCAACGTCGGCGTAACCGCGCGGTGCATTATGGGTAAATTTCCCCGCTAAATGTAGCGGAAAAATTTCCCCGCTAAATCTAGCGGAAAAATTCCCCGCTAAATCTAGCGGAAAAATTTCCCCGCTAGATCCAGCGAAAAAATGTATCCGCTAAATGTAGCGGAAAAACTTCCCCGCTAAATCTAGCGGAAAATATTCCCCGCTAAATCAAGCGGAAAAATTTCCCCGCTAAATCTAGCGGAAAAATTTCCCCGCTAGATTTAGCGGAAAAAATTCTCCGCTAAATCTAGCGGAAAAATTTCCCCGCTAAATCTAGCGGAAAAATTTCCCCGCTAGATTCAGCGGAAAAATTTCCCCGCTAAATCTAGCGGAAAAATTTTCCCCACTATAGCGGAAAAAATTCCCCGAATATCCCCGCTAAATCTAGTGGAAAAATTCCCTGCTAAATCTAGCGGAAAAATTTCCTCTCTAAATCTAGCGGAAAAATTTCTCCGCTAAATCTAGCGGAAAAAATTTCCCGCTAAATCTAGCGGGAAAATTCCCCGCTAAATCTAGCGGAAAAATTTCCCCGCTAAATCTAGCGGAAAAAATTCCGCGCTAAATCTAGCGGAAAATTTTTTCCAGGGGGTCACGTGACCCCCAAGGTCACATGACCCCCCCCCCCTCCCCGAGGTCACGCGACAACCCCCCCCCCCCCCCCCGCCCCGAGAACAGGTGACCCTCAGTACCCTTCCCCCCTCCTCCTCAAGAGCTGCGCTTCAATTCGGTTTTACAGGGAGTTGTAAACGGCTTTCATTTTTTTACTTTATGTTTCTCGGCACAAGTTCGCTGCTTTTAAAGTTCATCTTAAGTTTTACTAATAAAGTATGTTTTTCTTCGTGATAATATGGCGATAATAATTATTCTGCGGGCTATAATCATCCAAGAAATCTATAAATCGTAACGATGCACGGCAGATTTACCCATTAAAATAGCAATAATAAATTGAACACACCGATGCCATTTTCGGCGATGCGAGGAGCATTTTTCCGGCAGCCAGGACGACATATGACCAATGAAAACGCGAGATTTCGTTGAGGTTGTAAACGCTGTTATCACAAGATGTGTTTGACTTTGTAGATAATAAAAGCAACAAAGAGTAGTAGAGTAGTAGAAAAATGTTAAATTTTAGCAGAAAGTGCAACAATCAACTCAACTCGCTGGGTTGGATCGTAGTCCGCCCTGTATGGCCAGCGAGCCGTGCGCATTCGAGATATCACTCAGCGGTTCCACCGTTCGGAAGTACGAGGATCCTTCGCTAGCTATTGACTGACAGTAGCCCTAGTCTCGGAACATGCTCCTCCTATCCCCGGACAAATGTGGGGGTTTTACGTGCCAAACCAACGACGGGCATCTGGCACGCCCCAGCGGAGGACTGAGGATTAATTTGGACCACCTGGGGATCTCTTTTGACGTGCAACTGAAAGCTCGGTTACACGGCGCCTCCTCCGCAATAAGCCTCCGTCAGATTGCGGGCACCTCGGCCGGGATCCGAAACCGCCACACGGGGATTCGAACCCGCCACACGGGGATTCGAACCCGCCACACGGGGATTCGAACCCGCCACACGGGGATTCGAACCCGCCACACGGGGATTCGAACCCGCCACACGGGGATTCGAACCCGCCACACGGGGATTCGAACCCGCCACACGGGGATTCGAACCCGCCACACGGGGATTCGAACCCGCCACACGGGGATTCGAACCCGCCACACGGGGATTCGAACCCGCCACACGGGGATTCGAACCCGCCACACGGGGATTCGAACCCGCCACACGTGGATGTGAACCCGCCACACGGGGATTCGTAGGCCAGTGCTCTCGCCTCGGAGCCACCGAGGAGGCCCTCCTATCCCCGGAGATAACCTCGGTGCGTTGTGATCTTTGATTGTTTTTTTTTTTTGTTTATTTTGTTTTTTAAATAAGAAAATCGACCGCGTATCGTCATGATTTAGAGATTTCTAGGATGTTAAGAGCCACCAGAGTGAGTTACCGCCATATTTAGGCGATCTCAGAAATCTCCTCGGGGACAGCGTTAACACGCTTGGCTGCCGGCGTTTGTGGTCAACAGTTTACACCGTGTAACTCGTTGAGTTTGGTTATTTTGATGAGTGTGGGTTGTTTCGGGTTTACCACTATCTTAAGGAAGACGTCCACCGATATAGTTTGCAGCAAAGTGCTGCGCACGTGCTTGTTTTTTTTTTTTTGTTTTTTTTTTTCGTAGCGGGACTGGCGGAGGTCTAGCGTCCCGCGTCAACTTTTTTCCTAGATCTGGTTTATTCATTCGTTCGCGCGTTTTGATCTTGAGTGAATGCATCGGTTCGCGTAAATGCGGCCCCGCTACTCTGAGCATCGTGTAACCGTCGTGATTGCGACCATGGTTCGAGAACTGAGTGGTAACCTATAGACGCACAAGTAAGGATTTAATTGCGAGCCGTTTGATTGGAAGCAGTCGGGTGTTCGTCTCGCATCAGCTTTGGCGAAGTTTGTTTCCGTCATTTCACTTCGGAATGCCCGTAGCACTCAAGACTTGAGGAGTGCACCTGGCCTGCCAGAACTGCCTAATTTAGGTCGCACAATTATTTTGTTGACTTTTTCACTCCTTTCGGTCGCGTTTTGAACGCGGATCGATAGACGCTGACGGACGCTTACATTGAACCGTGGCACGAGCGTGATGAAACGCTAGATCTACGTTTTTATGATCACGCCTCGCGAGCGTTGCAGGCCGTGTTAGATGGAGGCGGAATAGGAGACGGACGCGAGGGGTGATGGACGCTTACGCGCCGCTTTTATGGGCGTGTCTTGGGCTTTGTAGACGATCGTAGAGTGCGTTCCAATAGCAGACGATGCCGTACGCTGCGGCGTGTCTGCTCGCTCGACTGGCAAGTGGTGTCAGACGACAGACTTGACCAGGGTGTAAGATAGACAGGTGGGGAAACGGCCCATAGAAACCTACCGCAGCGCCGTGACCGGATTGTGTACTCGTCTGCTTGCGGGTACCCCCGATTTGCGACAGATGGCGCTGCGGCAAGAGGAAAAAAATTGGAATCGGATTTGCATGGAACTTTATGGGAGCGTGCACAAAATCAACCGAGAGCACAACAGTCCTCTATTGAAAATCCACTAGAAACCATCTCCGTCAGTTTAGCCCGTCGCCACCGGTCGCACACCTGGAGTGAGAGTTCGCGGTGCTCCACATAGATGGCGCCACAGAAAAAGAGAAACCCGAGGGGTACACAATCCGGTCGCTCATTTGGTTCTCGTTTCCCCACCTGTCTATCTTACACCCTGGATTTGACGCACCGGACGTCGCGACAGGGGTAAGACCCGCGTACAGGTTCGGCCGAGTAGCCAAGCCTATCCAGTGGTAATGGGCGGAGTCAACGTTCTGGTGGCGTAGCCTAGAGCGGGTGGTGACCTCAAACTATAGGATGTATTGCAGAATCAATTTTTTTTTCGTTGGAATTTATAAAGTGACATGTATCGCAGGAAATAGCGCAAAAAACAGACGAGGACGAAGAAGAAACGCACGGGACGAGCGCTGACTATCAACTGAAATATTTTGATATGTAAACACGTGAAAACAACCATTCATCTTTGGCAGTACACCCTTCGTCCGCGTATCACGCGGCAATTCATAGAAACGTGATGGCACGCGTTAAACGCGATATAATGAGACATGATGCTATCCCAAGTCCAAAAACGCCACCTCACTGTCCAGCAGTGCCAAAGACGGTTGGCTGACACAAGAGGTTCCCACCCTTTTTATTTGGTATGCCTCTACCATCTCTCTGGACACTTGGTCCCTGTACTTGAACAAAACTTCGGTGTGACTCAGTCTTGGTTCACACTTACAGTCGGGACAATGCATCGCAAGATGAGAGTATGCACATCCCTGCAATGAACTCTGGTGCTCTCTTAAACGGATGTTCAAACAGCGCCCCGTTTGGTCAATATACACCCACCCACATGAGAAAGGTGTCCTATACACTGCTCCAACGGTGCATGATACGAACTCCAACGGTGCATGACACGAGCTGATGTATGTCATGATACAATATGACATACATCAGACATGTCCCATCTAGGCACATTTTTTTTTTTTAATTTAAGAGTTTTTTTTTATTTTATTGAAAGAGAGTGAGGCGAGTTTCAAGCATCTTTGTAATGCTCCGGTGACAATGAGATTGCAGCTTTACCCATTAATAACACCCAAAAACTAATAACAAGTGAGAAACGTAACAAAAATTTAATGTATTTGACATTTTTTAAACGTTTTAGCACACTGAAAAAAAAAAGCATCTGGATTTCTGGGTAAACTCCAGATACTTCTTTTTTTTCAGCGTAACTATACCCTGATTTGTAATTAACCCCGTTTTTTTTTAAATTTTTTCAGCGTTTTAATTTAAGTTATCATGTTTTTCTCGAATTACAAATTATCATACAGAATCTAGCGCAAAAAAGGTTGGCACTGCATTAGGGATATCAATTTCTTATAACCTACCCGTTTCTAATGTCACGCCTAAAGGTGGCGCTGGCTGCGAGCACGCACAGAAGCTTCGTTTCTTAACGAACGGCCTCAGGCGCATGCCCAGTACATGCAGCTCGTTTGGGCGTGTGCTCCCGTCAATAAACGATTAACCTTCGTACGTGCGCGAAATGAAGAGAGAGAATTTCGAGCACCGGGGCTATCGTGGATTTTCTACTTATAAAGGAATAATATCGACGCCGCTACCATTCGCCGGTTTCAAATTCCTTCATGAGCACATCCAGTGTCAGTTCTTCTTATTATTATTATTTCAATTGACCTTCAAGACCCCCTCAGTGAGGATATTACAAAAGGATTTGACACTCGCGTTTGTAAAATTAGTAAAGAAAACAAGAACAATAGGAATAATATGACGCAAGAAAGTACACGTGGTTAAACTGAAATCAGTGAAAAACAAAACATTGTAAAGGCACTTTTGTTTTCTCTCCCTTCTCTTTTTCAACTATGAGGCAGCGGTGAAAATGACTTCGCTCAATTTCTTTTTGCAATGAAGCGGATCAGATATGGAAGGAAGCTCCGGGGAAGGTTATTCCATTCCTGCGCTGCGCGTGGGAAAGAAATGAAGCAGACGAAGTCACTGTTCTTCTTTTGATGCGCATCACGTTGAGTGGATGACCGGTACGATAAACCGTTCGTGCGGAGGGCATTATGTACGGTGAATTTGGCTGAAAACCGTAACAGAATTTGTGAAAGAATGTTAGTGTGAAATATTTTCGGTGATGTGATAGGTTATTCAGTTGAGCAAGTTCCTTTAGGCCAGTGACCCTTATTTCGTATGAATAGCTAGAAAAAATGAACCTAACTGTACGATTTTGAATTGCTTCTAACTGAAGACTGAGGTAACATTGGAATGGGTCCGATATAGCGGCAGCGTACTCTAGCTTTGGGCGGATTAGTGTTTTATAGGCGGCAATTCTTAAGTTAATGGTGAGAATTTGAGGTGACGCTTTAGTTGTCCGAGTGAACTGCTAGACTCAGAGATGACATGAATAACATATGTAGTGCCCAAGATAGGTTATTAGAGAAGTGCACACCTTCGTATTTATAATTTAGTGCTGATATAATTATGGTCTCATTGATAGAATAGTTTTAGGTTAGTGGGTTAGAGCGCCGTTGAAAGCTAACTAATGTACACTTACCAATGTTTATTGACATTAGCCACAAATCGCACCAGGTTTGGACACTATTAAGATAATTTTGCAGGGATACTTGGTCAGTTAGATTAGTAATATTACGATACACAACACAATCGTCAGCAAACAGGCGGATGTTGCAGGGAAAAGAAGAGGGTAGGTAATTAATGTAAATATGAAAAATGAAGAGACCCAAAACTGTACCCTTGGAGACACTGGAAGTTATGGATGCGTAGTTAGATGGATGGTTATTGACGTTTACGATTTTTTCGCCATCCTCCAGTCGTTTACGAATTGTTTGCGATCCTGTAGGATCATAGGAAGCCTCGCTGTTAAATATGAAGTGTCATCTAAGTAAATACCGGCATAATGAAAGCGTTTGCTATGATGTGATTACGTTCGACATCTCCCCCGCAATTGTCAAACACGTAAGTTAATTTGCGCTGTTAGCTTAGCGACAAAAAAAAAATTTCGCGATGATCCAGAATTTATCAGCCCATCGCAACGTAGTGGCGAAAGAGAAATGACTTGTGGCACATTATCTTGAGTCAATATTGTCCGAATCAATAGAATCCAGACAGCGTCGGCCGGCGCAGTCTGGACGGAGCGAGCTCACGTTCGCTCTTTGATGATCTCGCTTTTATATATTCAACGACCAGCGTGAAGAAAGGCAGAAAGAAAGAAGCTTTCGCTCCGATATATTGTTGTTCAATTCTCGTGTATTATTCGAGCATAGAATAAGTTTTGCATAAAGACAAAAAAATATATATATGGTCGAGGATTAGGGTTATTCTGTGCTTATCGAAAGCCCCAGGCAGAACTCGGATCTTTCTATAAATACACGTGGGTGCGGTGTTAAGAAGCAGTCAAAATCCTTTCTTATTATAATTTTTAGCGACGGATGTACGCAAAAACGTGCCCACAGCAACGAAGACACCGTTTGATAAAAAATATTTTTGGCTTCGTCGGTAGTTTCTACCAGTTGCATGAACTGTAAGTCTATACGGCACTTTGTTGAGCACCAGCGGTCTTTCTCGTTTTCTAAAGCAGCAGTCCTGCCGCTTCCACAAAATACACGTTGTTCGGGCATAACAAGAGAATTGCACGCCTGAAGCAAGTTATTAGCATGCTTGCTTCCTACGTTCTTCGAACATGTCTAAAGACTGTTTATGTATGCACCTTTTCTACGTGGGCGCCGCCATCTTTAATTCTGGAACTTCCGGTATGCGTAAAAACATTGCTTTCTTCTCGCCTCGACAGTAGAATGTGTTAGCATTTTAATTGCAACCGTCAGTCGTTCTTGTTATGAACCTTCTATACTTTTTTACTTGTTCCGGGTTGTAATCTCTTGCTTTTTTGTTTTGGAACGCATACCGGATAGGAATTAAGACAACGTGGCTGGGTGCGAGGCTAAACGAAAAAGGTGTATACGACCAAGGAAGAAACTTAGACAGTTTCTGCAGCCTGTCATTTTTGTGACGCTTTAGCACTGGGACCGAGGCTCTAAAGTGAACCATAAAGAGACGGCAATCGGAATCACACTCATGTGCTAACCCTTTTTTGGATGACAACAAGATGGACGCCTGTCGCCACCGAGGCTCTGCAGCGTTCATTAAAATGCAAGAATGCTCCAATTATAGTGCGATTAAATGCAAAGGTGCGAGCGAGCTGGACAAGAATGACGAAAATATTCCCTTGAGACGAAGAACAAGAGAGACGAAGGAAAAAACAAATCCTAGCTGTGTTTGGAGATTCGTGTTTGTCCTCTGTTCCTCTTGTGCCCCTTCTCCAAAGATCATTTTCGTCGAGTATACTCGTTCTTCGTTTTTCCGCTGCACCAGAACCCGCGTCTCATGGGCTTTCTTTCTGTCTGATAAAAAAAAACTAAAAAGGAGACATTGGCTGCTGCTAGCAGCGCCGGCTACTCCTTTTAACTTAAGGGATTAGTGTTTATTTCCTTGAGAGCTCCCAGTTGCCACATAAACCAAACACTGCACAAGACACCCTCAATACACTCCAAGTTATAAAAGTACACTGATTTTTATTTATACGAGAAAGCAAGGACGTTTCGTCCCCGTCGCTCAGTTCACTCTGGAAATATAAGAGCTCATCGTGTCTTGAAAAAATAAAAATATCTTCATAAGGCAGTTTTTATTTCACTAGAGGTTTCTATAACAGTAGGTGGAAAGAAAAAAAAAGATGTAATCTTCATGGTTATAAGTTTTGTCTTATCTATGGCAGTTTCTTTTGCTGAGCGAGAGTTTGTGCAGAAGATGTCTGTCCTTGAGCGGGAAAAGCTGGAAAGCCAAAATTAAAAAAAAAAAAAAAAAAACACGACGCAAATGAAAACAAAGCAGTATAGACTATGTGATAGGTTATAAGAGCAACTACGCACCGACCGGAAATGAATGGGCGACATGGAGATCATTATGACGCATGCCATTTCTTTCGCTAGAGACATGGGAACCGATGATTATTTATCCCTTATTCTTCATATCTTCTCTGTCAAGAAAATACGAAGAATAAAGAATAACTATTCACCAATGTATAACTTTTCATTACACTAAGAAAACAAAATGACGCCACATCCCTATCCGCTTCCGCTCAAAACATCGCACTGGGCACTGGCATTAGCACCAGCCACATGTTGGCGGGTAATTTGAGCGTATGGTTGTGTCATAAACTCTTCCCCAAGAGCTCACTACTCAAGCGGACGACGATGTTGCGGAATGTGAATGTTCATCCGAACTTGGTTGGTTTCGGAGAAACGACTCTTGTCCACGCAGCAGACGACGGACTATTCCTCGGGGCCTCGCATTTGGCGCAGTGACATCAACGCTCCCGTGACGTAGTGTCACGTGCCTTTCTCCGGCGCTCTTATTCGGTCGCGGGAGTCGTAGCTTCCACAATTCGCCAAGTTATTGTGAAACGAAGTAGAGATAGGGCTATAAAGTTGCCTAAGCATGAGTGCAGAAAATTTCTCAAATCTCAAGACAAGTTTTAGGTTTTGACGAAGGGTACCGTATTGTAAATGGGCGTTAAAGTCGTGTAACACTCGTACAAAAAAAAAAAAGAGTCGAAAAGATGTCAAAACATCCCCAGATTTGTTAGCGAAAGACGAAAAAGATGTGAGTACGCATTACGTAAGAAACGAAGATATGTGTTATAACAGAAAGGGATGTGGGATTTCCGTGCGGTAAACTACTTCGTCTTCGATATTTGTTAGAACTTTGGTTGTTCAGTTTTTGCGCAAGAGATGGTGGTGGTATAACTTTGATTTTCAAAAGGTTAGGAGACCTACGAGTCCCGGTCGGGGCACTTAGTCCAGGGCTCCGTTGGCTTCTCCAATCCGGCGGGCACGCTGAACCAGCTGACGCTGGTCCCCGAGCTCTGGGCTGGACAGGGCCGCCTCCCAGGAGGTTGGGGTAGGGGAAGGAGCGGGAGTGATGCCCTTGCCCGGAGGGCTAGGGCATTCCCAGACGGTGTGGTAAACGGTAGGGCGGGGATTCCCGCATCCCGGGCAGGTGTCCGAGTAGCGGGTTGGAAAACAACGGTGTTTATGAAAGAGATTAGCTAAAGAAAGAGTTTGGATTTGCCTCCAGTCCATCGCTTCGGCCCGGGTGAGTTCGGGATGGGGAGGTGGAAGTGTTCGGCGGCTAGCACGGTAGTATTCTGACTCACCCAGCGTCTCGAGCTGTTTCAAAGCGTCTTGAATCGTGCGCTGAGCGGCACGATCCCGCTCGCTCAGAGGATCGAAGGCAGCCCGTGGAGTTGAGGATGAAAATGTGGGCTCAATGCCCGGGAGTTGGTGGGCAAGACGTGCATCCGCTCGAATCTGTTCGCTGGACAACCCACTCGTGCGGTGCTCGGAACACGTCTCCGATCCGACCGCGTCTTTACTTCGTCCTCTAGATTTCCGCTCGCTGACCTTTCTGTAGAGGAACGCTGCCCGTCTTCACGATCCTGGCGGTGGCAACCTCAAGCCCCGTTGAGACGTTAGGGCGTCGCAACGCCCGCAGCGCTCATGCCCCTTCGTAGGCTAATATTCCCTCTGGAACTGGAAACGTTTCATATACGATTTATTTATTAGCGAAACATGTATGAATTATTTAGAGCTTGTATCTCACGTGATGCGAATTTTTTCCTGCGTTTATTAGACAGATTCATCAAACTTTTTGTTTTACTTGGGATGCCGAAAGCTCCAAGGTGAACTCAGGTTGTAACACAAATATCCCCGAATGGGCGAAAAAATGTCAGGTCAGAGTTACGCGAATACTATTCATATTACACGTTGAAATATAGAAAGCGAGACACTTGTGCCTAATACGACATTGAAAGTTTTTCCTGGGAATCTGGACGGCTTAAAATCATTGAAGCTGCGGCGCGTGTGCTGAAGTATGCACATTCTGGGCACCAGTTGAGACGCTACAATTTGCTGTCCATAAATTTCCGACCTCAGAAAGTGCCAAAATTGACGATGTTATGTTTGCGTAAATTTTGTTGCGAGGTGCATATTCCTAGCCTTTAAAAACAATGTAAGAAAAGACGACCAGGTTATTTACGGGGATAAAATAGAATTGACAAAATGGATGAGGTGACATTTTCCTGAAATAGTAAGACTCCATATTAACCGCGTTTAGACCCAAGAAAGTTTACGGAGCGAGTGCTGTATTTCTTCATTCTTCTCTTTGTTTCGCGGGTTCACCGCATCGGGGGCAAAGATAAAGGCGTAGGGAAACAAACGATTGCTTAAAATATAAAAGTCATTTTGAAGAGCACATAGGGGATCATTAACTGCATTTATGTTTTCTCTCTTTCCCGCCCCTCCTCACCTCCCAGATCTTCAGCCGTTGTCGTGACGATAACTGCAGAAGACATTAAGAAAGTTACTGGTGCGAGGAACTCGTCTTTGGAAAAGAAACCAAAGCTCCCACAAATAAAGCGCGAACCTAAACTGTCTCCGACGCAACAGCTCGGTTCATCGCGGTTTTCGCTTTCCAGCATTCATTGACTCTCGCCGTTATTTTTGTAAAATTGGTTCTTTGTCAGCCCTAATCGCCACTCGAATTTTGTTTAGTTTTTGTGCGTTCTTTCGTCGGAAGATATGAATATCGTGATGGAGGGAGCTTCGGAAGATATTTTTGAGGCATGCACCATCAAGCGTCGCTTTTTAAGTATAATTAGGTAACGCGCATTCAACACGCCTTTAGTATAATGCTACACAGCCGGAACCAAAACATCTCTGTAAGGGAAAAGTATTTAAACAGGAGGTAATAAATTCGCAAAGCCACGCGCCGAAACAAAAAAAAACACACACGCACAAACAAACAGAGTTTCCGAGGTGAACACTTCGGACGCAAAAGTTTACTCTCGACGTTTTTAATTTATGATAGTGTACAAAAACGCAATCTCCTCCGCGGGTGTTACCTCATTTGTTTGACAAACAAATTTAATTTCAAAGTGCACGATGCAGAAAAGTGGGTTCGCGACCCTATTACGTGCCAGCGCCTGAACAAAGATAGCCAAAACAAACGCAGCTCGTTGATAAATCGTCAGAACAAATATGTAGCATGCGCAGTGCGGGTAATTTCTAGGATCCCACTGTCGTGCGGAAAAGTGTATATCAGCCAGACCGGAAAAATGTATGAACAAACAAAAACAGAGATCCTGATTTGTCGTTAAAATCAACATCTGGGGGCACTTGCGTGGCGGAATGTCGTTGCCGTCCTAACATTAGTAACATTCAATCATCGGCCGGGGGAATGATAAAGCAGCACGCGAATTGCTCGAGGCTTTTGAAATAACCAAAGCCAGTACAGGAGCTGCGTCAGCGAGACTTCTGTTCACCAGCATTCAAAATAAATGAGGTTCCTTAGTTTTCAGTGACTATAGCTGTGCTTTTCCTTTGTCTTCTTAAGGTGTAAGCCTTATATGTCTCATCGTTCAGTCGACCTTCTGAGTCCTTGAGCGAAAACACGTCGACGACACGAAAGGTACCAAAACGTTTGCGTGACCATTCAGGCGAATTAGAGGCAATGAAATTAAGAAGAATGACAAAGCGAACTAAAAGGAATCAAAGTGAATTAAAAAGGACTATAAAGTAAATTAAGAAAAAAATAAAGAGAAGTAAAAGTAATCAATGGGAATTAAGAAAGACTTAAAGTGAATTAAGAGGAATTAAAGAAATATAAGAGGACTACTAGGAATTGTGTGCATGAAATCTGAAAATAACATATGAAACAAATAGAGAGAGGGTCAAAAACGGAACGTGAACAAAGACAACGTGAAACAAAGTAAATCGTGTGTATGTCTTTAATGCGTCGGCGCTTGGGCTTCCGCCTTCAAGTCGTCTTAGGAGTAACATAAGAGACCTTGTGAATTGTTAGCTTGTCATTCCTGCGTATTGCCATGAGGTTTTTATATTGTCGTTTATTTCTGTTTTGTTTATCTTTTTATGGTGGTTGCTGTAGCTGTTTTGTTTTGTGTGTTTTTCTTCAATAGGCTTTCCGTAATCAATCAGGGCTCGTCCCGTCCAGTTCTTCTACTCGTCTTTGTGGTGTTTTTTTTGTTTTTTTTTTAGCTGTTTCTTGATGTAGTTTTGTTTCGGTTAGTCACCCCCAACACTGGGCGTCATTAACTCTCACTTGTGCTCGGTTAAGGCCGTCGCGGTTATGGGTTTAGCCTGCAGAAGAGCTTAATCACGCGTTAAAGTACTTAATTCGCTACTGTTTTTTTTTTTTGTTTGTTTTTTTTGCTGTAGTTTGTATTTGAATATTCGCGCGTTGAGGCTTCTCAACTGCTTCTGGAGCGTTGTTTGTCTGGTTACAGAGGTGTAAGCTATCCACTTGGAAACCGTAACGACTTAATGACCACTCTGTCCCGCATCCTGCCTTTCTTTTTTGTCGTTGCAAATTTGCAAGTGCGTTGTAGTCGAAAGAAATAGCGATTTCAGAAAAGGTTTGCACCTAAGATTAGAACTAAAACATTCTTCTCGTTGTAACACGAAGAAACAAGAAGTTTTGCGCATTATTCATGCGCTGCATAAAGTAGTTCTTACGATATTTACTTGTCGGAGAAAGAAACGATGCTTTTGCCGTTCTAAATGTGTACGTTTTGAGAAACAGAAGGGCGAGATAGTCTAAAATTTACTCACACATATAACAACTCGTGAAACAAAGGCGTAAATCAGTAATGATCCGCGAGAAGCCGGACATTGATTTACTGCAGTTGTCGAGGGGATTACCAGTATATATCTTGAACCGGAAATCCAACATTTGCTGACATTCTGAACAAACACATCACAAGCGCCTGCTGTTAACAGTCGTGCTTTTTCAAAGCATGGAATGCTTTACAATTACTCCGATTCATTTTTCCCTCCGCGCATGCGCACAGACGCCATGACGGGGCATGTCAGCATAACCGGTCATGATGTTACGTGACCTGATCGCGTCATGCTACTTTAAGCTGTCAAGTCGTGACTGCACTTAAGTTTCTAATTGGAACCATTCTCTATTTATACTAATCAAAAATTAATTAACAAATTTTATTATTTTAGCCGACTTATCGCAAAGATTAGCCACCTACGTAATGTCCCCCTGGCCGTATAACTCACCTCCACAAGCCGCATAAGTGTAACTTTCACGGATTTTTTTTTTAAATAAATCTGTAAATGTTAAAAAAAAACACCCTGTATATATACATTTTAAATATGGGTGTGATTATTGCTTAGTGCTTCCAGTGAGCTATCTCGACTTGTAGGCATTTCCTGAACGGTCCACAAACGTAAGACACTAAACAATTGAACGAAGTTTGGCAGGGGAATATGGAAAGAAACCAATGAATATGCAAATAATAAGTGCGTAAAATAAATAAAAGCTGAATAAAGAAACGACTGATTGATCTATCGCTCTATCAATTGATTGATTGATTGACATGTTGATTTATTTATTGGTTAATTGATTCATTGGAAGTAGCTGATCAGAAGAGCAAAAATTTGTAAATCCTGAGGAGTTCCAGCATTTCATGTTTATAGGGCGGCAATGAATAAATGAATGCGTGAATGAATTAATGAATGCATTAATGAATATATTTCATGTTTATATGGGGAAAATTAATAAATGAATGAATGAATGCGTGAATGAATGAATGAATGCGTGAATGAATGAATGAATGCATTAATGAATGCATTTCATGTTTATACGGGGAAAATTAATAAATGAATGAATGAATGCGTGAATGAATGAATGAATGAATGAATGAATGAATGAATGAAGGAATGAATGAGCTTTTACTAGTCCCCAATTTCAGTCTGCCTTTTCGTAGTTGTCGGGCCAACACACACACGCGGTATCTCCGCCAAGGTTGTGAATGACGGCTCCTAAAGCCGCGTTTTGAGAACACGCTGACAGCAACGGCGGCGGGAAACTTGGGCGGAAACCCGATTCCCAGATCGTGCGCCCGCCTTCGGGATACCAGGGTCTGGCCTGAGCTGCGGCAATCCTCAGGCCCCGTAAATTTATGGCACGACCCGGGATCCTCAGTCCGCAGCCCGGTATTCTCTGGGTTCGCTCGTCCCATCGCGAGCAAAAAAAAAAAAAAAAATAAAAGCGTACGTACAAGGTTAAAAGGGTGCATAAAAAAGCTAGCGGTTCGTGGCAGATTTAAGCGAACATGTTCTTGCCTACTTTTAGTTTTTCTTTCTTAAGGCTATGGTTTCTTTAGTGTCTGTAAGGATCACCAGACTATCTACTGCACTTTCTGTCTTTTTGATTCTTTGCGCGTTTCCTTTTTCTTCGCGCACTTTTGACGCACACAAAAATATGAAATAGACTGAACCTTTAAGAGATGATACAACGTGAGACGGAGGTTTACAAGGAGGAACAAACACAAACGTCTCACTGATACTTTAAATAATTCAAAGCGCCAAAAAAGACAAGGACAAAGAAGTCGGACGACACAAGGCGCGTTGTTTTTTTCGGCGCTTTTAATTATTTAAAGAACCATGAACCAACTGGCTCAATTTTCCACGTTGCTGCGTCTCACTGGTAATTGAAGACAATGTAATTGTCTTTCCCATCTCTCCCTCTTTCTGTTTTCTAGCCTCGTTATAGTGTCTGACAAGCAATATAAATGAAACATATTTTTTTTTTATTGTGACCAAGTTTTTTTGTTTTTTTTGGTGAGAATTTACAAAATACGAGGAAACCGGAAAACATACAACCTGCAGACTTTTTTTTTTATTAAAAGAATCAGAAAATAAAGCGTCAACACATACACTGAACGAAGCTTGTCATCCGGTAAACACATAGGATATAATTTCAAAGACTACATTGTTCTTTGTAGCACGATTCACAAGGTATTTGCCTATTCCCGCGAGTCATTCAATAAAGGTTCAACTTTTGCCTGCCGTCTTTCAAAGCAAACAACAAAGGTTGTGTCACAGGTCACACAGTTGCTCGGACCCAGCATAAAGCGGATTCGGGTGATTCAGCTTGTCGTGATAATGTCCCGTGTAACGCTTTTTGTTCGAAACCTAATAAAACTACTACTCGAAGATCCAGCAGCTTGAGGCGTAAGAACGTACGTTTGAGCTGATTTTTAGTATCGCGCATATGCGCAAAAGCAATTGGGCTGCGGGTTTGCGTTAGCGCTGTGGGCTTCACGCTGTGCATACGTGCCGTTGCTACGTGCCAATCAAAGACCGCAATGGTTGGGGCCGCGTATTCTGGAAGAACACGCAACGCTAACGCAAAAGCACGGTGCCAAAAGTCCTTCTTTTTATATGCGCGTAATGTAGAAGGCTTAACACTGTACAGCAAGGTAGCAACCTCACTTATTGTAGACGTAGAAATGCCCGGGTAAGCCGATTAAGCAGCTTTTGAAATATCAAGTTAACTCATTTCCCTCGGCTTTGTTTGTACGCGTTGAGGAAGGCTGCTCCAAAAGCTTATCACTGTTTTGTGCTTTTTTCTTCGGGGGCTTAAGAGTTCATTGTTGGCTATAGTACTCCCCAAAAACGCAAAGCACAATGGTAATAACATTGAGTATTACAAACAGGATGGCTGAAAGTTCTTCCGTAAATGAATGTATTTTGCGGACTGTTCTTGTCACTAGGGTTACGTTTTCAACGACGAAAATTAACGAAAACTTTGCTTCGTCACGCGTTGTCCAATCGTTGTTTTTCTTTTCGATTCGGACGTGCTGTTACATCAGGGCTGCAACGAATTATGTTCCGATAGAAAAGTATATATTTTTATTAGGGAAATATTCGACTGCTTTGAGAATGTATTGATTTCTATTGATCCTCCTCAGACACCAAGAAACTTGAAATGAAGTTTATTGCGCCACCAACTAAAGTTACTCCGTACCTAGTCTCCCATCATAAATTGTTTCCTTTTTTGTTTGGAGCCTGTCAGCTCCATCAATTTAACCGGTTGCGTATTTATTTTAATATCATCATTTCCATTCCTGGTTAAGCGAGACTTTAAGTGCATACAGCGACGTTTTTTGACACATACTTTTCTCGTTCTGACTGTTTCTTAGTCACACTTCTTCCCAGAAGGTGAGAGCCCCTCCGCCAAAATCACCTTAAGCGCGCCGATCGTGTTTAAGTTAGTCATCAAGATCCGTCGAGCAGAGCACACCAAGTCGATGCCGAGAAACTGTGGCCTTCGAGATCTGACAAAATCAGGGCCTCAACTATCGCCTTATATGCCTTTCGTGTTTGCAAAGGTTGTTAAAGCATGTTCGTCTTTGTGAAAAAATGCACAAAGTTTCAACGTCTCGATATCTTTGGGACAGGAGACGTAGCATTCTAATACATTATTTGTATTCTTTAGCTTCATGTTTTTAAGCCCTAATTTAATTTTACTTTTGATTTCTATAGCGGCACTCAAGACTCGTTTCAGCCTATGTGACAGCATCCTAAAATTCTGATTGAAAGGGCGTTCCGATTTCTAGTCTTTTTATTTTGTCACGGCTCAAATCAAAATTAATTACTATTACGAGTGGAAAAATTGGCGTAAATTTATGGCTTTATACTCTGAAAGTCCTGGCTTGGACTGCCAAAATGAAAACAAACGAGTCGGAATTCTAGAAACCTATCGGACCGCTCATTAGCTGAAAATGATTGAAGATAGAGCAATGGTCGGTTTTCCGAGCGCGCCGCAGAGTAGGATGAACTCGTCAACGTCTAAGGATTCCGTTTCACGATAGGATGGCCTATCTTTAGAAGAAAGATAAATTTTGAACAAATCCGCTACAAGGAAACCGTTGAAGGCAGTCTTTTACGCGTTACTAAAAAAGCAATCGATTACAATTACAATTACTTTATTGAAAATTGTAACGAATTACAGTAATGAATTACTGCATCAGAAATGTTGCAAATTACTAGAAAGAAATTTCCCTTTCACGTAACTTTTGTACACTTTTTTAGTACGAAATCATAAATGCATACATATGTTCAAAGTGCTTGCGTTTTGTTTCTTTTTGTCGTTAACACCACGTTAAGCTTCAACACTAGTCAAACAGCCTCTGAACGCGTTGACATTGGAATCCTTCTGGTATCTTGGTACCTTTTTTTTTTTTAGTTGTCTAGGGCTAAAAAAGGCTCCAACGTTGGTGTAACATATGTGAGAGACGCACGGGCAAACAAAACGATTTTTTACGTAAAATAACTAGATTTAAGCACTTTAGTTTTTTCGCAGACATATAATTGATTACAGAAAAATAGTAATCGAATTATACTGAACGTTACCGGAAAAAAAGTAATTGAAGCGTTAGAAAGGTACAGTAAAATGTAACTGATTACAAGTAATCAGTTTCTTGTAGCTCGTTACGTACAGGTCCGGTTCCGGGTTACGTTCAATCCGTGGATGAATTGTAAAGGTCTTTGATCAGCAGCAAAAACCTCAAATCCGCATCTCTTAGAGAACACGACATAAAGTGGGTTGCGTGTCGTAGAGTGAAAACAATGAAACAAGAACGCTCCAACACTTTTTAAACAAGAACGTTCCAACACTTTTTTCCAGTGCGTAACGTAACGCCAGCTTTTATTAGCTGAAAACGTTGAAACCTTCTTTTATTGAGCGTATCACATCATAATTATTGAGCGCATCACATCATCGGCTAGACTTAAATTTCTACACGAATTAGCCAACGATCACTTCAACCTACCAAAAGAAAATTATGTTGTCTATACAAGCAAACGATTAACACGGTACAACCATGGCAAGCTTTACGAGGAAGACGTAGCTCATAATAACTGCTTTAAATTCTCTTTTTTTTTTCCCCGAACCATTAACGAATGGAACCACCTGCCTCAAAATGTTGTTCATTCCTTTTTTATTGAAATCTTCCTCGATTACGTAGATGCCCACATTACATCATAAACTAATATTTTACGCTGTTTTTAAAAGTCCAATGTATCTATTGTACTGAAGTTGTTTACTATTTTTTTTTTTTTTTTGATTCTTGACTTCTCTATTTGCTTTGAATATTGACCTGCAAATTGTGTGTTGGATATTTGTTTTCTGCTCGTAATATTTCAAACTGTACCACCCTACAACGACCCCGAATGGGGTTAGTACTATTGGAAATAAATAAACAAATAAATAAAGACAAAGGAACAAAACGTGTGTCCTAATATATATATATATATATTAGCCACTCGTGCAAGGTCGCGAAGTTATTTTCCTCCAGTTCCTTCGCACAAAGGAACAAGTACGTGACATCCCATGAGAATCGTCGCTAATAAGCTGTAAAACAGGTTTGTTTACTACAGTTTATATTCAAGGGGATCGACTATTTCAACTTTTTTTTTTTCGCTGTGTTGCGCAGAACTAGAGCTTCAGTTTGCATAATCTGGCCATTACTAAGCCTGCATTATAATAAGCTACGCTAAAGCGTCACCCACGTTTAATCAATGCAGCGCTATAGTCGTTCGCAGCTGCCCTGCAGGCTCCAACCTGTATTGAACCATGGTTAAAAGCGCTAAAAAGACGTACACAAGATAGAAGACGAACACGGGCGCTACTCACAACTGTATTTGGAAAAGGAAGATGAAAGTACATATATATATTTATATACATATGATAAACTTATCGTCACCCAGGCTACACATCCGCGAGATGCAAGAGCATAAAACCGTGTTACCCCCCCCCCCCCCCCCTCCCCCCATATATTTATCGAAAAAACGAACCTCAGCATTATACGTACAATGTTATTGACGTGTCGCTGACGCACTGGGGTCCTTTCTTCTTGATAAAATATGCCTCTTGCAATTCGCGTGCCCTTTGAATTCTGCTTCTACCGAGAATCTTGGTATCGCCGAAGCGTGGCTCGCATTTGCAGCAGCCCTACAGTGCGCGGGCAAATGTGCCCCGTCATTTGTCTTTAAATTTTGTGCGCGCTCTTTTAAACGGTCATTTGTGCATCTTCCCATTTGTCCAATGTAAGATTTTCCACACGTTAGGGGGATTTCATACACTACCCCTGTGACGCATTCGATGTACGACCTGGCGTGCTTCGTGCCACATCCTCGCTCTTTCTAGCTTTCTGTAGCAATTCGAGGGCAAAGTTGGCCGAGCTTCTTTGGCGCTAAAAGCACGAGAGGTACTCCGTAACTGTTTGCAACCTTCTGGAGGTTGTGCGCCATTTTGTGTACATATAGTACAACCTCTGGCCTTATATTGCTCAGTTCCGACTGCGTCCCTTTCTTGGTTGTGTGACCTTTTAGTTTCTGCACGGTGGCCTCTACCGCACTCGTCAAGACTGTTTGAGGGAAGCCCGCTGACGATAGTCAAGTCAATTGGTTGTGGAAGCTGGCCTGCATGCCGGGAGCACACGACTGTGTGACGAATCTGACGATAAGTCTTCCATCTTCCTTTTCCAAATACAGTTGTGAGTAGCGCCCGTGTTTGTCTTCTATCTTGTGTGCGTCTTTTTAGCGCTTTTAACCATGGTTCAATACAGTCGACACCAACTAGCCCGACAGCAAGTTCTTTTACAGGCTCCAACCTCTTTCTGCGTAATGATAGTGACAATGATAGTGATCTTTTTTTTTTTAGCTTAAGAGACAGCCGTGCGGCCGAAAAAGAAAATATCGCCCGTACCATGGAGGTCTGCGGCGCCGCATGTAATGATAATGGAATGAGACCGCACGGACGAAATAAAAATGTTGACGACGGTTCAAGTGGAGCTTGCAGAGCCTGTGGCCGAGGGGCTAACGTTTGGGTAATGACGTTATCTTTCTTTTTGATCTTTGCTAGGACTAATTATTCTCCGATTGCTTTTGGTTTCCAATTCTTCCTTAACGATGATCCCGCTGGCACAGCATGATCATTTCTTTATTATAAACAAGGGCGACTACAGCAAAAGACGGCGTGTCGAGAGACCTTTCAATGCTTTGACGCTAGCAACTCTTCCCATAGCAGCTCTTAGCTTTTACCTGAACTGGAAAGTCTGTCCAAAAGAGGCTTCTGGTAAGTCCTCTTTAAGCATCGACCAAAAAAAAGGAGAAACGTATGCAAAGCTTTTACGCGGAACCTCTGAATCGCCAGATAATTCCGACGTTTATAGGCATTCACGTTTTCCTCCCTTTTATACGAAGTGCTCGATGGCCTCGTACACGAAGGGAGACTGCCCATTCTTCAGCCGACCGCCGATCGGTCTCTGCCAGTTCTGTTCTCCTCAATTCCATTGGAGTGGCCACATCCGCGATTTTTAAGCCACGAATCTTAGCGCCGCGCTGCGGGTATAGCACAAAGCTCGAAAGTTTCGGCGCTATGGGAACATTCAGTGCCTTGGCGTTCATATATGGCCCTTCACGGGTTCTTATGAAAGGTACATGAAATTATACATCAAAGTTCCAGTCTTCGCCGCAGCATGCGTGACGGTCGGATCTCGCAGTTACGTTCAAGGGGTCACGCGGCCGCGGGCACGTATTTTAGAGCGCAGCTCTTAGGCGCCCGTTTCCGGCTTGACCGGCGTCGCCGTCACCGTTGGCGTAACCGGGCGGTGCATTATCGGAAATGTCCCATAATGCAACGCGCGCGACTCGTGACATCACACGTGACGTCACGAGGGTCCCGCGTGTTGCATTATGGGAAACGTCCCATGATGCAACGCGCGGGGAGGAGAAGGGGGAGGAGGGGGAGGGGAGGAGGAGCAAAGAGCATGCGGAGGAGGAGGAGGGAGAAGGGGAGGTTAAGAAGGGAGGAGGGGAGGAGGAAAGAAGAGGAGCACAAGAGGAGGAGAGAGTACGGATGAGGAGGAGAGGCATACCCTCCCCTCAGTACCCTCCCCTCCTCCTCCTTCTCAAGAGCTGCGCTCTAATTCGGCGTTAGAGGAAGTTGTAAACGTCTTTCATTTTGTAGAGTGAGACACGTTCTTGCTTGGCTAGAGTAGCTCGAGCCACGGTGAAAGTTTCCAAGTGGCCCGGTGCAACAGCCGCTCGCGCATCCCCCTTCGGTCAGGCGTTGCTGAAACCGGGTCTTTCTGCGGAACGTGCATCGGGGAAACGCCAGCTGCCGCCTCCGTCCGGGCTGTTGGGAAACCATGGACACGGCCGCCGAGGCTGGCCTCCAGCCCTCTTCCAAATTAGCGCAGGCAGCACCGCCAACGCGGCTTGGGCGGATATCGGTCCGATGTTTTCTGACCCCGAAGTTGGGAGTGGACGCTGCTCTCTGCATACCATTCCGCCTTTGATCCTCGCAGGGACGTCATCTGCAGCTGAAATTGCGTTGTCCCTCAAAACGTCGCTAAAAAGAACGCCGAGTCCGTGCCGTCTTTCACTAATTAAAGAAGCACATTTTGAAGCTCCAGTGAGTTCTTTCAAAGTGCGCACGCACTCTAACCCTACGCATGCTCGTTGACTTTTGTCACAGAGCGGAGGGGCTGACCAATCACAGCATTCTGGGCCTTTATCGATGTCCCATAGACTGCTGGCACATTGAGCGTTCTAAAAGTATACGCGGTCATAGTACAGCGTTCTAAAAGTGAAAACTATTTGGGGGTACGAGGACGCGCAAACAAAAAAGACGGGCGAACCGTTTGCTCTTCTTTGTTCTCGTCATTTGAGCTGTGTGATGAGCAACCAATCATACACAGAGGTCCGTAGCCAGGGAGAAAGTAGAGAAATGCTCTCTTGTCTCTTTCTTGCTTCTTTCAAACACGTCGGTTTGAGTTATGTACATGCACACGATGACCCGCCGGTTTAAGTCCATAGCCTCCAAATTTGTCAAAGATGTAGATTTCACATGGAAACAGTATAAAAACTGTACACAGCCGCAGCTCGTGTGCGGCTTTGGGGAACTCCGCCTTGTTCCACATAGAAACCGCAATAAACAAATATCTTTATGTTTTTCTTTTTAATTTTTAGTTCTGAATAACGAGTCTTGTATTTCTAGCAAATATAAGGAGATTAATCGGCCGTATACAAACTATTAAGAAACCCACACAATTTCGCCTTCAGCAAGTGCGCCCCCCCCCCCCCCCCCCCCCTAAAGAAATTCCTAGCCTCGGGCGAAACAAATTGTCGGTTAGTAAACATAAAAAGTATTCAATTAGATTACATTTAGATTAGGAGAAGTATTTGGCTGTTACTCAAAAAAGCTATAACCGCTTTTGTTCCGACAACTTAAGGTTTCAAAAACGACAGATTTTTCTCTCGGTTTGAATCCCGGTATATTGTACTGTCTTTCAGTGGATCAGAATCAACAAATTATTATCTGCTAAGGTATCTTCCAAATCTACTGATGTCGGTAAACCATCCTCCTGGCGGTGACTTGATTCTATGATTTCTTTGTAGGTGACTCATAAATACAAATGGTGTAATTAGAAAGAGAAGGGGAAAGATGACAATAGTTGGATAAAATTCTAGTATTTCAAAAATGAACATATTTCTCTTGCTTGACAAAAAAGAAAAAAAGTCGAGATTGCGGCAAAAACGATATGTGCACTCAAAGGTCTAAAAGAAAGTTTCAAGGCTGCGGGTAAAAAAGACACACGCACTAAAATGTATCGAGACCTTTTTGTGTAGGTGTCGTTTTTACCCGCAGTCTCGGTGTTTTTGTCACGTTTAATCTTCACCAGCTCGTTTGCGCCCTTATACATTCATTTTACACATCCACTCTTGTGGTCCCTTCTTCATAAATATATTTAAATTATTGCGTACTTCCTGCAAAAGGTAGTGAATCACAAGTAAGTTGAATATTCGCAATGCGTATACTGTGTAAGTCTGTGTGCAACTAACACGCCATCCATTTCTTTCGATATTGAGCGTGATGTCTCACTCTATGTTTGTAGGGGTGAAGGTCGGGGCTTCGGAATAATCCTCTTTTACAGCGATAGCTGTTAGTGGGACAAACTTGGATTGAGCGTGTCGGTAATAGATTCAAAAATACGAAAGAGTTAGACAAAAAGGACGGACAGAACAAACATCTTTCGACTTTCAACACATAGAGGTCTTATTTTCAGGCCGACAAGCAACGAGTTGCCGAAGATTTGGGGAAAGGGTAAGTGGGAAAGATTAGACCAGCGAGAGAGAGAGGGGGAGGGCGGGAAGGAGAAAGGGGGCGAAGAGTGATGAAAAGAGCGAGGGGGGCGGAAAAGGAAATGAGGGAGGTTGAAGGGCGCTTGGCGTGGTCAGGTATCTCGTCCCGAAAACTCTCCGAGTCAACGCCTGCCAGTTCGGGCCGTCAAGGTCGCCAACTCCGGCCCCAGGAAGGTCATCTCTCTCTCTTTGAGAGCAGGAGTGACGGCGACGAGATGTTACGCGGCGCTCTTCGCATGGTAAAGGCCTCCAATATTTCCCGCCCGTATCGGTTCTTGTGCGCCTCCAGGACGCGGGTGGTGGAGAAGGCGGGGGAACACTGGGCGCATGCCCTGAGGTGCACCAGCATCGGGTGTTGTGAGTCCGCCTCATCTTTGGTGATCTCCCGCTGGTGCTCTCGCAGTCGGTCATTGACGCAGCGCCCTGTCTGCCTGATGTATTCGGCCCCACAGGAAAGGGGCACCGAATATTCCCGACCGGTGGCGCAAGGGATAGAGGGCGCAACATGCTTCTTGGAGCACTCGATCCTCGGGGGCGGGGCGTTGTTGGTGAGGCGGCACATCGTGCCCAGCTTAAACATTTGAACTTGACTTCGGTGTCGAACCGTCGGGCGGCTGCTTTTAGACGGTGCGCAGTGTTGTGGTTGTACGGGATGGCGACAAATTTTGGTCGAGCAGGCTTTTGGTGAGCGGGCCTTGCGGTTATTAGCCTTTCAAGTGTGGCCGACAGCAGGTCTCGGGGATATCCGGCCTTTATCGGTCGGCCGATCTGGCCCCCCAGACTAGAGGTCGCGAGGTGATGGCAGGACTTGGAGCGGGAGGACGAGATCAGACTTTTTACGATCCCCGCCTTGACTGTCTTGGAGTTCACAGAAGCACAGGCTTCTGTGAACGTTGCTGGAAACTCCAGCAGATCCCTTCCGCCGAGGAGATCAGGCGCAGGTCCAAAAACTGCTAACCCTCTGCCGAGACGCTTTCTTTAGTGAAAGCTAGGCCCCGTGCATTGTCCTTTAAGAACTGCTCGATGGTCTGCGGAAACACCGGAGTCGTGAAGCACAAGGTAGTCATCGACATACCTGTATACTTGTGTTCCCGGGGCCACGCAGTCGAGCTGCGTTCTAACGGCTTGGTCGATAAATGAGAGATATACTTCGCTCAGCGCCGGCGCCAGACAGGAAACAATGCAGATGCCTGATTTTTGGGTATATATTCTTCCGTCGTGTTCTATGAGGGTGGACCGGCGGTAGACGGCGATTAGCTGCAGGAATGCGTTGAGAGAGATGCCGGACGCGTTTTGAAATTTGACAGGGCCTTGTTTTGTGATCGCTTCCTCTACCGAATCCAGGAGTATTTTGGTGTCAAGACTGCAATACATATCTGTGATGTCGAGAGAGAACATCGATGTCTTTTCCCTGAAGAATAGAGAAGTTCTATAGTTGGGAGGATCTCTTGTGAGTTGCCGACACGGAAAGGTTGATCTAGAGGGATAGTCGTCAGATGTTTCTGTAGGAAGAGGGCGACCGGCTTTTGCCAGCACACATACTAAGTAAGATACACCCCGACCTTTACCAACCCAGCTGTCGGAGGTGCGGGAATCAGGCAGAAATGCAACATATCTTATGAAAGTGGCCATATATCGTACCTAAGGTATTTAAGAAGTAACAAAAGGGAGGCCGCAGTTGTAAGCCCCAGCAAGGACACCCAACTGACCATCGTACAACTCGCGGAAAGAGAAGTGCAACCCAGGACCTGGATCTTCCAGGACCCTGGGGGACCACTTTCCAACACCAACTGAGCAACACAGGCACGAAGGGGAGCCCGGACTCAACAGACTTCGGAATACATCTTCCTTTGGTCCAAATAAAGTCTTTATTCATTCATTCTCTCTGTGACGATGCTTCTGAAGGGGATCTCCGGTTTGTGGGTCTTCGTCGTGAAGGAAATCGACAAGTACTGCTTTGAGGGAGCCGAGACTTTGCTCACAAGAGAGGTGAGGTTGTTGTTCTTGCAGATGGTCTTGGCTGCCGAGTGAAGGGAGCCGGACGGTCTCTTTTTTATCTCGACGAAGCTTCTCTTGAGGGCGGACTCCACCTTTTCCCTGTAGGAGACCTCGACCATGAGCACAAATACACCAGTCTTGTCCGCCTCCAGAAGTTTGAGTCCGGATTGTCTGAGTTCGTCTACCACGGCAGGAAACTCCAGTTTTGCTGGAGGGGCCGCGCTGTGTGTCCAGACCAGCCGGGAGCCGTTCCCGGGGAACTCCTGTCTGGCAGGCTCAGGAATCTTGGATGCTATCTGATGGACAGCAGCCAGTTGTTCTACTCCGGTCGGCGCGATGTAAGGGGCGAACTTGGGTCCCTTTGAGAGAAGGGCCTCCGCGCGCGGCGAAAGGGCTGTGTCGGTTTGCGGGTTTTGCGCCGTCGATCGCGCTCCATATCAGCGCGGGCCATTTTCGGCCCTCCCACAAAAGATCCCAAATCGACGTCAGAGCGGCGTGACGTCACGCCGCTCGATACGACTCTGGCGTCAAGCCGCGCAGCACGTCACCTGTTACTTGGCGCCAGCTGACACCATGACGTGACGCTGTCAGGTCAAGTCACGTTGCACAGTGACGCACGCCACGCGACTTAATGACGTCAGTGATCTCATCACGTGATCTCGTGACGTCACTTGACACTGTGCCGTCACGTGATATTTAGACGTCGCGTAACAATCCGTCATCACGTGACACTCTGACGGCGCGTAGCAACAGAAACATGAGACTGCTGATAATAGAAACAATAAAAACAAAGCGCTAATTATGGCAGAAAGGTTCTCGGGCGTTAAAACCAATAAAGCTAGGTGGGTGTTAAGCCGACGAAACCCCGGGCGTCAAATTACGTGCAGCTAGAACGCTCGAAACTTGAGTGCGCGATTTTCGAGGTGTTCTTCGGTGACCAGAAGGCGGTGTTAGTTTGTGTCCAACAACATTGCGTAAGACGTTCAGGCAGCCACAATAACGACAGGAAACGGTTCATGCGTACACAAGCACTTTTGTCGTTTCCTGTATTTGAAACTTGGACGTTCGATTTCTAAAGTGTTCTTTAATTACCGCAAAGCAGTTACAGTTTGTGTCCAATTTAACTGGTTAACGGGTTCAGGAAAGCCTCTCTACTTAATACGCCCTCATTGGTCCCAAAAAGCTGGGGAATTTTCGACCGCTGTGTTATTCGGTTTAATAAGAAACACATATGTGCGTACCTCACGGTGCACACTCGCACCGTTACCGTTTATTCGGTACATCTGCTCCGAAATGAAACCTTAGCGGCTTCGACGTCAAACCTCAGCTGTCGCTGTGTTTCACCTTACGCAATGCGTAAGTGTTTATTTTGTCTCGTGATTAGCTGGATAAGTTCCGTAGATTTCGCTGGTTGGCTTCGTCAATTTAAACCATCTCTGAAATCGACACGCTGTGGAGCTCTAAACAAAGAGCATGCGCAGACGGATATCTGGTTTATGCACCTCCGCACTGCCCGCCCCCGGTGTCGGCGGGATTCACTGAAAGCTTAGCGCGCATAACTTGCGACTGAAAATCAGAAAGGCGAATTTCATTCGATGCGCTTGGCTCCATGCACAGTGGTGGGGGCTCGGTATATACGCCTGCAAACGGAATACGGCAACCACCATGTTCCCCCTCGTGTGAGCAGGCACGTGCGTTTGCGGACTTGCCAAAGCTATGTTCGCGCGCATACTGCGCGTGCTTGCACGCAGGGAGGACCAGTCGGGACGACATGCTTTCCAACGTCTATACGACAGAAGTGCTTAACCAGGTGTCGCGTCGCTCCAAGTGCTCCGTTCACCCTTAAGCTGAGACTGTAGCCAAAGCTATATACAAGCGCGAGCTTCCCCGGGCGTCTAACTTTGAGACGGCTTGATTTCCACTTGAAGCCACAAACAACTATGTTGTTTGTGGCTTCAAGCTGACGAACGTTGAGAGTTATAAATATTTAGGAGTGATTATCGCAAGTGATTTAAAATGGAGCAAACATGTGGAATACATTCGAAAAAGGGCAACTAACAAGCTATGGTTTCTAAAAAGAACGTTAGGCGGAGCTCCTCCCTCGGTTAGACTTTTAGCATATAAAACCATTATTAGGCCTATCCTTGAATATGCGTCTGCGGTCTGGGACCCTTGGCAATGCTGTCTCGTTAAGGAACTCGAAGGTGTACAATCACTGGCGGCACGTGTAATCTTTTCGGATTTTAAACGGACCACGTCGGTCACGGGACTTAAAACAAAAGCAAATTTACAGCTTTTAATAAACAGAAGGGCATGTCAGCGGGTGAAGTTGTTTTTTCAGATATATAATAACCTCCTAAAAATAGATGGCTCAAAATACCTAAAGCCAAGAACATTTCACTCTCAGCGCTTACACCATTCGAAGATGGTAGCACCTATTAATGCTAGAATAAATGCATTCAAACAGTCTTTTTTTGTGCGTACAATTGAATTATGGAATAAACTTCCCAGTGAAATAGTAAATCTTTATTCTTTTTCCATTTTTTCAAATGCCTTAGATGCGGTTTTTGAGTGTTAAAATGTTCTACTTGCTGTGTTTTTGAATTGTATAAGGAGACGATGTTTTGTATTAAGTGATATTGCTTTGTTAGAAGTTAAGCTATTGTTATGGTTGTGTGCGCTAGAAGAAGAGTGTGTGCACACAAGTATTGTTGTTTTAATTTGTATCAGAGACAAATGTGCCAATATTTCTGTATCATCCACTCCTGCTTTGGCCCTAAAAGGGCTGGCAGTATTGATAAATAAATAAATAAAAAATTTCTAGCACGAGTGGTCGTTCTGCGGAAGAATGCTTCGAAGCAGCGACCTCCAGCTCTCGTGCTTACGGCATTGGCTTCAGTCTCAGCTCAACTGGGAACGGAGCCGCCGTCAACGATAGTCATATCTCAATGCAAGATCGGGAAACACTAAAATGCCGCGGACTTTAAGAGGACCATAAGATAACCTTTTTACTTTTACCAAGTAACTCTTACATTAAACCGTCAATGTTCGCCGAACGGCAAGTGGGCTTCTGTTTTCGTTTCGGTTTATTAACTTCCACAAGAAAAATTATTGAAATATCGAGTTTCTTTTTCCTCCCCAACTCACCGCTAAACAAGCCGCAGAGTAATTTTGACGGTCGTGACGTGCTCTGTCACCGGAACCGGAAGTTCTCCCGGCAGTAGGAGAAGGGGAGCGTTAGCTGCGAGCTGGCGGTGTGCCGGTAGGTTTTAGCACAGGGTTTAACTGGCGCTGATGGCACCGGTGGCACCGACATATTTTCTGAATCGGCGTCTCTCATCACCGCGATAGTCATGGATACATCGCAGCTGAGTGAAATTCATTTAGACGTTTGACGCTACAATGACAGCATGGGACTGGTCCCACATGCCGGCACGAGGCGCAGCCGGTCGTCAGCACGACAGTCGCTTCTCCGCCGCCGTCAGCCGTTTCCGCGGTATCTCTAAAAAGAAGGGGATGCGCTGTCACTCACTAGCGTATCAGAAAATGCACAGAAGTTTCTATGGGCTCAAGCTTTATTCACTTTTATTTTGTCGCGATAGGCTCGCGGGGCAGAGTGGATGAAAAAAGTAAAGAAAAAGATGCAGTAGGCCGTCTTGGACGATCACGACTTTGAAACACGACTTTACCGATAGTACAAATCTCGCCACACGCCTTTTCTACGATTGCAAAAGACAATGTAATCTTAGCAGAGATATATCAAAGTAGAAATATAATTTCGTCATTACATAGACGTTACGATCGTTCAAGAAATGTTAACACTAATCACTTTTCTCGTGTGATTAAACGCGTCAAAATTCGCCTCCCTCATACACTCCTTTAAATACAGTACGCACCAGTAATATCTTGAACTTGAGCACACACATGAATTGCGTAGAATAAGAAATCCGGGAGATGTTCGAGGGAACAAATGCTAAGAGAGCACCACTGTAGTCGAAGTAAACAAAGACGACCGCACGAGCGTTTCTGCATTCTTGAAGGTGCCGCCCCAACATCCCTGCACGAGTAGATGGACCTCCCCTTCCTAGGACGTGCTGGGTTCTCATCGCGTCACGTGACGTGAATTCAGTCATGGATAGCGCTCTACGCTGAACGATGAGCTTACACCACGCCGACCACGTCAATCATCAACAGCGACGCCACGTTTTGCAGCAGACAGGCGGCTGATCTTTCTCTTGCTTCGGCACTCGGCAGATGGAGCATAACTCCGAGCATTAGAAAATTCGGTCATTTTCGTGACATCGCTAATTTTTCAACAAAATGTGGATCAGAATATTCTTTAACAAAACTTGTAAGAAACATGCGCCGGCAATTTATTGTTTATGATCGGGATGCTGGTGAGGTAGGCTCTTACCCAATAGGCGAAGTGGGTTTGGCTGACATGCCGTGGCACCGCGGATGCATCGCAGTGAAAAGGCAGAGAGCTTTCAAGGGAAAGAAGGTATATAAAATAGTCCGCTTTTCTTTTAGAAGTTCTATAGCGAAAAACAATTTTTGGCTCTCTATTTTTGTGTTTTGGTTTTCTTTTTACATTTGTTACGACGTGCAGTGGATGAAATTTGATTTCAAAATTGTTTCATGGTCCCTTTAAGTGGTTGGAAATAACGTCGTCATCACTTACGTGTAAGAAAAAAATCGAAACTGTCACCATTTAATGAAATAACTTTATAGTCTGCGACAGTTCAAGAGACGCCATGCGTCTCGAGCATTTGCTTATCATACCACGGGCAACACGATTGCGGCCCTTAAGAACACCGAATTAAGCATCACAGGCTACGCCCTGTGTTTCTGTCAGGGAGTGTAATCCTAGTTGCGGCGAGATTAGCTATTCCCGGAATAATCTCCAACTTCAAATCTCTCGCGACCCAGCCCTTGGCCTGGATTTGTGATCGCTCGGTCGAAGCAGCGATTCAGACAGCCTTCCCTCATTAAGGAGGCCGTGGACGCCGCTTCGAGCCTTGGCCAATGCCGTGACAAGAGTCAGCGGCAAGCGGAAAGTCTTTCGCTGACCGACGGAAGTAGCCGAACAAGGCCGGCCTCGACTGACCAGTCCTGCTTGGCGCCGGTCGGTGCAACATGTCGTGTTTACAAGCCGAAGCTCTCATCGACGTTGGTAGAAAAACGATGGGGGGGAGTACTGCTTAGGAATGGGAGCGTAATTCTTATCTCGACATGCCCGAAGATACCAAACACGCGACGGACATCGACTTCTGAAAGGAATTTCAACCGCGAACAAAAACCTACATTCCTTTCGCTAATGGGTTGCGTACAGCATAACGTCCGCCGCTTATTCAGATGGGCTAGTCGCCACGCAATTTAGAACTTGGAAACATTTTCTTTTCTTCAAATTTCGATGGATGGAAACTAGCGTGACCTTCTCTTACACTCGATATAAAAATAATTCATAGATGGCATCGACACTTCCTAAAAAAATTATTGTTCCTACCACATCGATAAACGTAAAAAAAAAGAAAAATAAATATCGATATATATATGCACCACGTCAGCTATATCGTACCTGCACTCTAAAAAAAAGCATGTACGTCTACTTTCCCGTAGAACAGTCGGAGAGTCAATCACTTCAACTTACGGAGGCAGCTCAGCGAATGACGATGCCGAAACATATGTTTAGACCAAAAAACGCAGTCTGAGTTGTGACATTAAGCAATGCAAAACGTCATGCTTGCATTGCTTAATGTCACAAGTCAGACTGCGTTTTTTGGTCTAAACATATGTTTCGGCATCGTCCTTCGCTGAGCTGCCTCCGTAAGTTGCGCTGATTGGTTCTCCGAGTGTTGTGCGTGAAAGTAGCCGCACAGACTTTTTTTTTAGAGTGTAGGATCCGTGAGGGGGGGGGGGGGGGGGGCGTGAAGTTTCGGTTGCTCATTATCCGAGCCTTTTCTTTTCGTCGACTGGACACGCTCTTTGATTGCCGGTTATCGGCCCAACTCACGCTTCCCAGAAACTAAACGCGCTCAAATAGTAGTCTCCACTGTAGCCGTGAAGCCGCACTGCTCGGACATCGTACCAAAGACGCCATGTTCGCTGCCCACATAATGGGGAAGTTATCGGCGGCCTAAAGAATCTTCAAAGCACGTGTGCTTTACGCATGCTTCGAACACGCCTTTGGACGGTTTTTGTACGTCCAATGAGAGCTTGATGCGAGAAAGACAGACGCCTCAGCCGGCGTCCCCAGACTGCACCTTGTAATAGCGATGTGAACGCGTCTTTGGTTCTCACAGGCAGGAAGGGTGGACACCTTTGCGCCACCAGATAACCATGGGCGAATGATACGGGACCGCATCCTTAATCGAAAGGAAGACTCAACCTTTACATTCCCAGCGCACCACTGTACTTCTCAGAGTGGCGTGTTTTATAGAGAGGAAAAACTGCGAGAATTTCGGATCTTCTGGTCCTTTTTTATTCATTTTGTAGTCGCAGATTTTGTGTCGCGTTATAAAAAAAAATGTTATAATTGCTGGCTCTCGGCGCGAATGAGAGGGCGATTAAAACGTACATTTGCATTAAGGTCCACAGATATATTCGAATTTTTAACGATTTCATTTGGTGGTGCCACCATCCAATTCTAAAAATGGCGCATTGCTCTGTTGTATTTCTAAATCTGTTGTTCTACCAAACAGCTGTCGAACATTTCTAAAAAATTAAGCATCGCCAAAAAAAGAACAAAGAAAAGAAAGAAATTGGCAGATATTAGTCACCTGGCAACTCCAGCAGCGTAGTCTGGCAACCGGGGGATGACTACTTCCGTCCGCCATTTTGCGACTCTGACTCGTTGGAACTTTATGCGATTTCTCAGGAATAAACGAGACAAGGAAGCAACGCATTTCGTGTTATCGCGAAATCCGCTGGTTCTAGCGGGCAACAAGCTCCGGCCATCGGCCAAACACTCTCAGTATAAACGGCTCTGGTGTAAGTAACACCTAGCTGGATTGCACTTCAAGAACAAAATAAAAACGAAAACAATATCTTCGGTGCTTTAAGCCTCCATTAACTGAATAGCGAGTGGGCGGGTGCGATTACTTTTAACTTTTAACTTATTTACAATGTGTGGATCCCGTGAGATTTCCTTGAAGAGGATGTACTTAGTGTTAAATAGGATAATCCAGTTTCTAGTCAGAACAGTGCATATCCCATCCTATCCTTTGTAGTTTCGTGTTTATGTTCAAGATATTTTGCCTACTTTACCTGGCGTAATTCCACAGCTCAGCAGTACAAAGAAAAATAAATTTTTAATTCAACTATTATGAAAACAATTGTACATTAATTAAGTTATAAAATAATCTAGCGCGCGAGGTATCGGAGAAGGAAACCTATCTTGTACGTTCAATGCAACCATCCTCGTTTTTATATTAAATAAAAGTTTACCCGCTTTATGGTGTGCCAGAAAGAAAGGGACCCAAAACTCTCCGAAGTAACGTCTCCCTTCGAAGCGCTGACTGGTGCACACTGAGATGTTAAGAAAGTTCCCCTTGAACAACACAAAAAAAAGAAGGTGAATTATAGCCGCGGTTCTAACTTTAGCAGACCCTCATGATGTTTTATTCAAAACCAAGTAGCTCTCGATGCGATAACATCATAGGACTTTGAGAAGAATAAACTTTATAGGAAAACATCGATAAACATTTACTCAAAGATTGCCATGAGGGGCTCAAAATGCATTTTAACAAACGGTTAGTCCACCCATGTTTCAGGAACTTTTGTACATTTAATGTGAGTTAGAATGCTGCACCAAAAAAACGTTAAAAAATGACTTCCAACTGCACTTTGCGGGTCACTGTAGCGTTTTAGTCGTAAAAAATAGATTTGTGAGAGTGTGCCATGGGAGATTTGTATTTTCAGGTAATGAGCAGCTCGCATATATTATCCTGCTGCTGTGTCGTCTGTTTTATGATCGTAATTATTGGAACACATAAGCATCTCTTTTTTTTCACATTGGCACTGATCAGCACAGTATTACGGCACTCTAACAGGCTTGAGCTGAGCTAGTTGGTTCATAGTTCACTTACGGCACTGTACTACAGTAAAATAGTTTGTTGTTGGGCGAGTTGAATCCAATGAATCCAAACTGTGCTACAGCTTCGGAAGCTTTAGCTTCATAATTAGATCGCACACTATTCCATGCGGGTTTTTGCGTGTTCCCTGCCGATGCACTCAGAGCACCCATCTCTGGCATTTGTTTAATCATCTTAGCCTACAAGATGAACGAATGATCTAGATCCCCCATAGTCATGCTGCAATGCTTGGAAAAGTTGTTTGCACCATTGTAGTTTAAATTGGTCCATCATTGGTACATTATGCTACTCACATAATCATTCGTTGTACGCATTTAAAAAAAGGCCAATATTTTTAGTTTTGAGCGCATTATGGTTTAGTATGCACCCAGGAACTTTGAGGGGTGCTTTAATGCCTTCTTGAATATCCAGCGACGTTTACACAGGATGAATGAAAAGTTGGAGTAGCACAATAATAGTTTTGAGCACGTGTTGGGGCGATCATGGTGCGGCTGCTTTCTTCGTTGCACGTAATTTCAATAAATGTTTAGTTGTAAGTTCAACGCTCGTCCATTCCCCTCCCTATATGTGATCTTGTTTGTTGCGCGCCGTATCACCGGTTTGTATAAAGGGCGTCACGTCGCTATTTAGGAATGGTGCGTTTCTAATTGAGTCTGAACAATTCCGCTTCGGATCTGCCATAACGTCATCAAGTAGCTCTTCGGTAACGCACAATGCCCCAGGGTGCATGCTAGTCTTTTTATCTAGAGTAGAAAAGGCAAGACAGCAAATAATTATTATTTTTCTCGTCTCAGTTATAATATCACAAATTAGATGACGGAGATGAGACGCCCCATGCACCATCCCAGGAAAGAAAACAAATTACCTACCTTCGAACGAACGCGAACTAAATACTAGGCCCTGAATAATAGCTAAGACCACTCCGATAAAGCTCTAAATTCGGTAATGCATCGCAGTCTAAACTGATAGGCTAACGCATTTAGAACTGCAACGCAGGCTTCAATTCTTCGATAGTCAGTTAGAACAGGGCCCATTGGGTGCATTATACTCACCACAAGTCGTCCAGCCGAGTTGGCATATCCCACGGTCCACACGCCGTGACCAGGTCGTCGTCTGCGCATGGACGTCGAAGTTCCCAAGTCCTGAGTAACTTTTTCTCCTCCGAGCCTCAAAACACTCCCAAAATAAACAAAACCAATAAGAGAAGAAGTTTGCCAAGTGTAGAGGGACTTCCGCTATATGCCTCGCGTGTCTCAGGCGGACGACGGCAAGACAACAGTCACTTGTTGAACGACACAGCACAGGTCAATAAAGGGAACGAGAGGGCGAGATGGGTTTTGTCCGGGGGTATTAGGGAAAGCCAACGTCCATGGAGAAGACCAAGCTAGAGCGACAGGCGCTCATTCGGCCCAGTCTGCTCCAACGTCCAACGTGCACCAACAGTCAGAGTGCGGTGGCGCGCACCTCGGAGCTGTCTTGAGACCAGATGACCGCGGGACTTGGCGGCCCGCGGCGTACTGAGCGGAGCGTGGTCTGCCCGAGGCTTCCGCGTCGGGCGGCCGGTTGGGGCGCGCTTGGGCCCCGATCGATGGATGCCTCGAGCTCTTTCGGGGGACTCCCAATTGTCCCCCCGGGGCCGTGCTGCCTGTCCCCTGCCGCCTTACTCGCGAAGAGGGCGCATTGTGCACGCCCCTTCCTCTCAGAGGGGTCTCCCGTCGGACATCGATGGGAGAAGACCGGGTCTTTTTTCGCTCGTGACGGAGCGGGCATGTCGCCGGTGGGCGGAGGGCCCGGCTCCGGTGCATCTGCCTGACTGGCGTGTCCCAAGACGCTCAACGCGACCCGTAGTCGGCAGTCATCCATTTAGGCCCATCGAGTACCTCTAGAGTGCACTCGCCGTGAAGCTGACAGTGCATTGGAAGTAACGTGCTCACCAGAATAATCCGCCGTCTGTCTTGTATTCCTCGCTCTCAGCACCCCAGTATAAGAGCTTGATCACGCGATGAAAGACGACGGTGGACTGGTTAACGAGCACGTAGTTCCCACGGCACTGTCCGCTTAGTGCAAAACAGAGTATAGTATCGGTGCTTGTTTTTGCTGGTACATTGTGGCAAGCAAGCATCATCCAGCTTGGTTATTTTCTTCCCCTTCCACATACACCAATTTTTTTCTCGCTGTTACTATGCTGTATAGTACTATACGGCACGAGGGAACCTACGTGTGACAGCCCCCGGGTCCTTGTGACTGAGCTTGACTCGCGCAAGCAGGTGAAATGGGTAAGAAAAACAAATCCGAGTGGCTTTACTCTACTACGTAACGTGCACCACAGCGACAGCAGCTCTGCGCTCGCATAATTCACTATCGTTGTGGCATCCTAGTCGTGTCTGCGCGTCCTCCTGAGCACGCGTTTGAGGGTTTTCACGCCATTGTCGTTTCGTTGTCGATTCCCCTTACTCCCGTGCCTGACATATACCCCGCCTACGACGAGCATCCTCAGCTCGCCGTAACTCTAAGTCACATTCTTCGAACTCGCCACGAACTTTTCGAGCACTATTCATACGGCGTGCAATTTTTCCTGCTTGGATGGTCGTTGCCTGCGCCGGAACATCGGGGTTTCGGCTACAGCCACTGCCACAGTAAGAGCGGAGTCTCGTCGAAACGCCTGACCAGCCTGGCCTCCAAAAATGCGCTCGTTAGTTTGTGACGCACACTCTGGCTACGCGTGCATTCTCGAGGCTCCGAGGGTTTTCGTGAAGGACGACCCCGCAATTCCCCGAGCTGGTTCCCACCAAGTCGCTGAATGTTCCCTGAGTGCCGAACGTCTCAGGCTCAAAACGCCAAAATAGCGCCTCAATATATTTTTTTTACTGTGATCACAATGAGATTTTAGAAAGCATTATTTTGCGTAAAAACAAAAGGAAAAAGCTCTTGTTGTGGGAAATGCTATTGCAGATTAGCACAGAATGACAGAAGCACGATGTTTTCATAAATTATTAGTTAACAAGGTTTTGTGGCACAATTAATATTGTTTTTATACAACCATGTCTGACCGTTGATTTCAGGTAGCGCGTCCCGACCTGGGAGCGTCCTAACTTCGATGCTAACTCGCGGCGCGTCCGCGTGGGAGACCGGGGGGCTTGCAGCCGTCGTCAGCGCTTTGAGACGCAGCGTCGTGGCTTCTGCGTCCGCGCCGTACTAGCATACACCGTAAGGCTCGTGGCTTCGACTTTGTCGTGCCTTTGTGCACCTAGCCGAACAATATCATTCATGTGGTCGTCGGCGTGGTCGGACCTACTGAAATCTATTCGGCGCAGTACCTTGGTACGCAAAGTTTTGAAATCGTTATCAACAGCCGTTCTACCACCGCCAAGCTCAACGAGGCCGGCGTCGTCACCATTGCTTCTACGCAAGTCCCCATCGTTCCAGCCAGACCGCGGGTGACGAACGTCACTTGCATCTTCCTGTCCACCTATGTCCGCAACGACGTGCTGGTCCAAGCTCTGTCCTCTCACGGGAAAGTCTTGGAAATCACGCATGCAACGCACCCCAGCACACCAACCGTGAAGACCGGAACAAGATATGTGAGAAACGAAACGGAAGAGTCGGACCCGTTCCCGAACTTTCTTCGCATCGGAAGCGCATCGGGCGACCTTCAACTACCCGGGTATCAAGCGGGTGTGCCGGCGGTGCCGACTGCAAGGACACATTTGAGTCAACTGCACGACAGAGCACTGCGACCGGTGTGCTGTCTTTTGGACACGCCACGGACGGTTGCACGTCCGACTGCCGCCGCTGCAGCGGCTTTCACGCGACTGTAGACAGCGTGGCTCGGCGGAGCTATTCGCCTATGGTCGCTGGGACAGCCTCGTCCGAGTTTCCTGTGTGGTCCCCAGCACATGAAGTGACTCCCCTCGGCAAAGTCGCGGAGCGGCCACAGCCCCAACCAGCCCCAAGCCGACGTCGACCTGGAGAACTCCCAGTCCGAGCTGTCAGAGGAACGACGGAAGTCCCTGAAGCATCCAACAAGAGCGAGCGCCTCGTAATCATAAAGGAGGATTCGCCTGCGGCAGAGGACCCCTCCCTCTGTTCCTTGGGGGCCCCCAATGACGGCAGGCAACAATGACTCCACCAAGAGCTCGGACCCCTTTGACCCTTCGTATATCACGGACCCCTCGGACCTCACGAAAAAGTTGGACCCGGGATCAGGCCCATGGCGCTGAGCGCGTTATCTCAAGCAGCCGCTCTCGTTCCCGTCGAAGCCCAGACATGGCTGGTTGCCGTCCCAAGAAGCCGCGACCGGGCTCACCTGACACCGCATTCAGCTCGGCTAAGGTCTTTTAACGAGTAGACGTTAAAAGGTACTGTTTCAATCGTATTGTATTTTTTCGTTTTTCTTTTTCCAGCCTAGCCTTCGAATTATTTTCTTTACCTTCGTGGCTTTTTCGACCGGGCGATCAGCAGACGGAGAGATTGCACTTTGCCAGACTAGCAGCTGACGATATCCTCTGACTTGAGAAAAAAAATATTTTTCGGCCTTTTTGAGGCTGTAGAATGTGTGGCTGCTTTCTCTGAGACTTTTTTTTTTTTTTTCGAATCATTGCGCTTATGCGGCGTAGGTATTGTAATTTTGAACCATGAACTGCTCGTCATGGCTCCTATTTGTTCGATACTCACGGTCAGTAGATCAGTTTTGATTTTGTTTTTCAGGACATAAAGTACAGTAAAGTGCCCCAACGAACCGCGCTTTGTCGCATTCATTTTTTAACAACCTCGATGTTCATCTATTCTATCAATGCGTCTCCTTGCTTCATTGGGGGGCAGGGGGGGGGGGGAGATTTTAATTCCGTTCTTGACTCGATGACGGACATCCGGGGTACGCGAATAGGAGGAAAAGTTTGGTATGCAAGGCGAACTGCAGAGACTGGCGCGTCATTTCGAGCTTGAGGATGCGTGGTCTTTCCTTCACGAGGCCAGTTTTCAATCCACATGGAGCGACGGCAGGACCAGCTGCCACTTGCATGGCGTTTACGTGCTGCGTCTGTTGACAACGGCGGTGGCGTCATGAACCACGGTGGGTTTTCCGCCGACTCCGGTTCGTGTGTCGGATCATAGCCCCGTCGTCGTCGCTCTTTCTTTACCCAAAGCGAGCGGCATGCGACTTTATCGTCTGTACGTTCGAGTTTTGCGCGATGAATCCTTTAAGAGGATCCCGTCCAACCTATTAAAGCAGTCTTGATGGATTGCGCCAGACTCCCGCCACGTGGGATCATCTCAAGGGCGGGTGGCGGGATTTATTTTTTATGCAGGAACGGCATCTTCGAGCGGACCGTCGAGCACTCCTTCAGGATGCGGTTCTCCGCATACGCATTGTCGGCAGGGGTGGTGCTTCCACCGCTCTTGCAAACGTACTTGGCACAACTTTAGCAACGCTATCAGTCCCTGCTCCTCACTGATACAACGGCGTCCACGGTTTCTTGGGTGAACCGTTGTCCAGCGACCCGTCCCGAAGTCCAGCGATATATATATATACACCGGGTGGGCTCAGCAGTCAGGTTCTACCGCGCCCTTGTGGCGCCCCGCCCCTGCTCCCTCAACACGCGCCTCCCCATACGCAGTCCATCTTCCAGCCTTCGCCTCCCACTTCAGGACTCTCGCATATAGAAAAGATAAGGCTGGTCGCCTTAAGCAGACAGACCACCTATTGTTTTGTAGGCTTTCAAGATTTTGCGATCATTTTGGTCCGACTTTAGAACAGGCCACTAACCCGGCTGAGCTTCAGCACGACTTTTCCCGGGTGAAATCGGGCTGGGCGCTGGGGCCGGAAGGCCCCCCAATAAAATGTTGTAAGATATCTTTGCCTATTCTTTGCAACATACCTTTTTTTTTCCTTTTTTTTTTTTTTTTTGCGGCGTCCTACGGGTTCTTTTTTTTAGGAACACTGCTTTCCAGCATCAATCCGACTTGGTCGAATTGTCATTCTTCCCTAGGATGGAGGAAGCCCTGGTGACCCGGGTGCCTGGCGCCCAATTACGCGTTGAAAGCGGACTACAGACTTCTTTCCACTGTTCTTTCGTCGCGAATGCAGACCGTACTACCAGAATTGATTAATCCGCGTTTGATATGCTCGGTTCCGTGTCGCACCATCGATTCCCTGGTAGTCCAAAGGCGGGACCTCGTGGAGAACACGCGAGCCCGACAGACAGGCGGTCTGCTAGTAACCCTTGATCAAGCCAAGGCCTTCGGTCGCGTGGAACACGAATATCTACTCAGGGTGCTGGCTGCTTTTGGATTACCTCCAAAGGGCATTTCTCTGTTCGGGCGTCTCTAACGGTACGCAAAGCGAATTGCTTGTCGAGGGAATACCGGTCGCGTGTTTCCCGGTCACGCGGGGCGTTCGCCAAGTGTGCCCTCTCTCCCCAATCCTGTTGGTGCTCAGTTTAGAACCTTTCCTTCGGAGACTTAAGAGAGCCTCGAACGTTCGGGGCCTGTAGCTCCGGGGACAGGTCAGGTCAAGGCGAACGCCCACGCTGACGATGTGACGCTCTTCGCCCGGGATGGTGACAGAGTTCTGGTGGCGCTTCAGGTTCACAACCTACGCGGCTTTGTCCGGCGCAGAGCTAACTCCATCAAGTCCAAGATTGTATGCCTTGGCGATCCTTCGCACGATCTCTTGCCACTCCCGTTGACGCAACTGTCAAAATCTTGTGGGTGACCTTTGATGGAGAGAGCGTGGCACGCAAGACGTGGTCTGCGCTTGCGTGGGACCTAAATTCAAGCGTAGAAGACGCCAGGGGATGTGCTTTCCCAAAGTCCGTACGGCGTAACTTGGCACATTCAGTGCTTTCTGGTAAACTCTGGTATGCAGTGCGCTTGGCTTTACCGCCCTTTCCGTCTGTACGCCGTGCGCGCTCTTCTCTCGTGTTCTTTTTTGGAGGCAAGCAAAACGGTTCTGGTGGCTCGCCCCGTGCTCAGCCTTCCCCAAGAGCGCCGTGGATGGAGCTTGCCTTTTATCAAACCGACAGAGTTCACCTAAGCTCTCAAGACCCTCTTGACTATCCTGAATGACGCGGACGACCTTCAACTCTCTCCTGGCTCTAAACGGACTGTTTACAGGCCGCTTACAACCGAAAGAAATTTTATCACTGCCTGCATAGTTCACGTGGAGTAAACTTTCGTACGCTTCCCCTTATGCCCTCCCCCGGCCTCGTCGGCACTTTTCCTCCGCAATGAAAAACGTTGTGCTTTTTCCCACCTTAAGAGGCAGTAGAACTGGGCTGGTTGGTATAGGTTCATCTTGAAACAGAAATTTACTCGGATGCAGGAAAGATTGGCCTCATTTGTTCTCCGTGAGCTTGCACCACCTGCTTGCACCTGTGTAGTAAATTGCGGCGAGATATGTTTAGAAAACGAATTTTGCGGGCCGTCTAAGTTGCCTTAGAAGCGTTAGTTTACATGCTGAATATCCTAGGCTTCTTGTTGTTTGGTGCAGTATGCATTAAATAATTCGTGTATTTTAGATGTTAACAGAATAATTAAAATAGTTTTCAAGTACCCTGCTTCTTTAATCACGTATCCTAGATGATAGATCCCACAGACAGCAACTGCGCTATACAAAGCACGATGTCCATTGAAACAAAAACAAGCTGGTTATCCAGCCGACCTCCTCCTTACAACTCTTCAGCGTCTCATCACAGGTCCCAACCGTCCTCCATTAAAACAGAATAGTCATTGACGTCCGGTTTGCATTCCATACGTGCACAACGCCTCCCACCGCCTGAAGACTCTTGCTGCTCGGTTCGACACAACGGTGGTTTTCACTAGTAGAATGAGGTTAAAACAAATGAGGTTAAAAAACAAGAGTCGACCACCCGAATGCTCCATCAAGCACTCCAACAAGTACATGGTGTCACAAAAGAAAATTTACACGGTCTTTTTTACTGCAAAAATAAACTAGGCATCGCCAAACGCTCATTCTCCGCCCAAAGGTAGGGCTAGAGGTCACAACCAGATGCCAAAGTTTCAGCCCGATCCGATAACTTAATCAAAAGTTATCACTGATTTTCTCAAAAATTTCAATGGGGAAATGGCGGCCGACGGAGTTTTCGAACACATGGGGCTCTACGGTACCAGAAACCGAAAACGGGCAAAAATGGGCTCCATTTTTTCCATTGAAATTTCAGAAAATCACTTATAACTTTTGATTAAGTTATCGGATCGGGCTGAAACTTCGGCATCTGGTCGTGACCTTTAGCTCTACCTTTGGGCGGAGAATGAGCGTTCGGCGATGCCTAGTTTATTTGCGGTAAAAAAGACCCTGTAAATTTTCTTTTGTGACACCCTATATGTTAAATGTAAAGAGCAGCCAATCTATTCAATTCCATTGAGCTTAGGAGGCCGATTCATCGACTAAACTGGAAGATGCCTAAATGTTCGCCTTAGGGAGCACCATTAGAAGTCACGGAGGCACCATCGGACTCATTCTACCCCATAGTTGTGCATGGCCGTACCGGCCTGGAGTGCACGCCAGACTTTGAAAACATCACAGTGCTTGATTCACACAGAGATAAGTGTGAGCGCGAAATAATTGAGGCGTTCAAGATCAGATACGCCGCGACCAATGTTTCTGAGCCTTCTCTGGCGTTTTCGTCAAAAGAGCTGGAGCTCCTCGCGCCAAAATTATCATAAAGCTTGTTTTGATCAATTATTAATTTTGCGTTCTTTTTGCCTTTATTTTCTTTTTTCAGGGGTTAATTTCCATAATCAGCGGTTAATTTCTTCCTTTTAAGGGACTTTCAGGGGTTAATTTCCTTCCTTTCCTTCTTCCTTTTCCCCCTTTTTCCAAGGGTTAATTTCCATAATTGGCCTATCATTTTAATTTGGTACTATAAAATCTGTGAGCATTTTGGTTTCATTTTAAATTTGAGCATTTTCGTTTTCTTTATTTTCGTGTAATTTTCGTTTTATTTTCGTTTTCTTTTTTCCAATTCTTTTAAGTTCACGGTCGTAGCATCATGGGCATTTCATAAATGGGCGTTCCTTAAGCGGCGAGATGTTTCGGTGGCGTCCTCGTTTGTTTACCTTTCGTGACGTCATTACCTTGTGAAGAACAAGTTCAATGGTGTCTGTAATGAGCACGGTGAAAGCCTGAAATCATAGCGCTCTCAAAAGGTCTGTTCGATTCGGCCAGAAAGTTCTGAACTAGTTCTGTCCGAGTTCAGACGAGCGCAGGAGTCGTGCAGCGGCGGCGCAAAACCAGTGCAGCCGCCGCGCTAGGACTGGCGCTGTGATCGGCGTTCCGACTCCCGAGCGGAAGCGCAGGGTGTCGTCTGCATCTGTTGGCTCTTGTTTCTCCACGCCACGTTGTACGCTACATTTAATTAGTCGCGGTTTGATGAGACCATTCATGTTTCCTTATAGTTTTGAAGTATAATAACGGAATATATTTTGTGAAATTTCTTTATTCGAGTGTACTAAAAGCGTTTTCTGCACGAAATGTTTCTGAATGTATTTTTAATGGCCGTTCGGTTCCTGTCGTTTCCGTAAGCGTTCGTGTCCTTCACATTCATTTAGCAATAGTAGATTCATTCCAAGTCTCTCGATTTTCGAATTTCGACGATAGGTTCGCGGCATCAGGATGATTTCGCATCGGGAGTCACTGGCGGCAGCGCGCGGTCGGTAGCGGTCACCTCGAAGACGAAGGCCTGACGATAGCGTTTTGGCCAAGACAGTTATCGGCCGCAATTTTTGGCGTCAAGCTGAAGCGTTTATTCGGATTCTCAAGAAAGACCTGCGTGGAACTACCAAGCCAATGCCGATTCTCGGCGTTTTTTTCAGGCCCATTAGTGGGCGTCCACAGATACCAGCGGAAAATACATGCAGTATTATGCTCAGCTAGGGGGCATGCGAGGGCCAATGTACTAAATTCTAGACCCCTGCAATGTATCGGAGTCGTCAGTATGCATCCAAGAACAACTGAAGGCGGGGACTATCAAGAGTGCAATACCTTTCCCGTGTCTTTAAGAAAGAATATCAACACTGTGGATCTCTACGTAGAATCAAGAAGAAACAATTTACGCGAGCCAATATTTCAACACTTACCACAGGGAGCCAAACCTACGCGAGCAGGTGCCTAAAACGCTTTCAGAATATCATAATCAAGCAAATTCCTACCCTCGGTTTTGATCTCAATTCCGCGTCCACCGCGGGTACGTTATTATCATAAATGAGGGAAAACGCAACCTCCGTATCGGCGTGATTGTTAAACATCGCAGACATTTGAGGAAGAGCTGCGAAAAATGGCACCGCGAGCAGAGAGAGAGGAGTGTCGTCTGCTATCGCCGTCTGCTCTTGTCGTCTGCTTCTGCACGGACGCTGAATTGACTCCGGAGCCGGTGCACGATTTTGAGGAACTGGGTCTGAACTCGTTCATAACTGGGATGAATCGAACGCGCCAGTGCAGCGGCCGTGCAACGTCCGGTTGAATCGAATGCGCCAGTTCCTGCTCTGCTGAGCTAGTTCAGCCAGTTCAGGCGAATCGAACAGACCTAAAGTAACACTGCCCACACCGTCAAGATGGAAGTTCTAACATTGCTCTTATTTGCGCTGATTTGATATCCTTTGCCGACGTCATAGTCAGCATTCGGCCAATTGTGGTGTGCCGATCACAGCGACGCTTTCGGTCGCTCACGTCGCCAATTGAAAGAATTGTGTGTGTCTGTGTTTGTCCTTTACGTGTTTTATTCTTTCTGTCTATTCCACAAAGCACGAAGGACACGAATGAGCGCTTGTATCGTCCACTATTCTTTCTTCCGTCCTTGTAACATTCGCGCAATATCAAAAATTCTCCATATTAATTTTTTTTGTTTTTTACTTTTGGCTGGGAAAAGATGTTGCGCGTTTTTCGGACTCCACTGTTCACCAGCGTTTGTGTACTCCACTCTAAAAGCAATTGTGAGTTCACTTTTTTTTTTTTTTTGCGGAACACAAAAAGAGTTAATCTCGGCGAAGAATGAATTCCAGCGAATGTCGAAGCTTAAAATGTGATCCCATCAAAAAAGTAACTCTGCCCGAAAGAAACGTCAGATTTTCCGTCGCACATTAGAATTTTTGTTTCTTCTGATCTCATGCTGAGTTTAGAGATTCACTGGATATTACCTTTGTGCCGTGAATGGCTATTTTCGTGTTCTGCAAGATTATAAACTCGCAAACTTCTTTTCAGCGAGTAGGCCACCAGCGCTGCTGAATTGTGCAGCCCGAGCAACACCGGGCGTTTCTTCCCTGTCAAAAGTGAAAAGAAAAAAAAAAAGAAAAGAAGACCGGAGCCAGCCGTAGATTTAAATAAAGTGTGCGTACAAGAACACTTTACACAAAATAATGTACATTAACGTGCTTCGTACCGTGCGGATTTTGTTTCTTGGATTCATCATCTAGAATCCCTGATTAAAAAAGCAAAGTACTTGAAAATATTTTATGTATTATTTTAATATCTAAAATACTGGAATAAGGTAACCCATACTACACCAAACAACCAGAAGATGAAAATATTTGGCATATAAACTAAACCTTTTAATGCGATTTAGACGTCCCGCAAATTTTTTTTTTTTTTTTGCGTATTGCGCTGCAATTCAGTACAGAGGTGCAAGCAAAGGCTGGAGGTTTACAGAAAAAAAAATCCAGGAATAAACTGGCCTCGTTCAAATGAAGAAAAAAAAAACTGTTCTTGGCAATCTATGCGGCCACTTCGCAGATGATGGGCGCAGATAGAGAAGAGCTACCAACAGGTGGCGTAGGATGCGTCGATGAAGACAACATAGATTTAATAAAGTCATTGGGTTTTAGAGGCAGCGAAGGGAGGGTGGATTTCAAGACAGTAGAGATTACTAAGCAAAGATTAAGTGAATGGTGGCAGAAAGCGAGAGAAAACTAGGTATTTTCTTATTACCTGATGGCAAGGGGGTTTTATAGCCTCACTTTCTTTGCGGTGCGGAGTGAATGTAGATTTCACATTTAAATATTCTAAGCTTAAATGGTAAAACAAAATGGCTAGGTGGCGTAAGCGACCGCCCGATCCAAAGGGCTCAGCCGGATTCATCCATCCATTCATCCAAGCGCCTGCCGATTTAGGTTGACACAAGACGATCTCGGAAAAAAGTCTCAATCGGCCTGCGCTCTCTCAACGCGGCGTACCCCATCTGTCGGCAGCACACTCCACGCATGCATCGTCTGCTAAGCAGCGGTAGGGAGCACCCAGAACAGGATTTTGTTTTGCTTTTCGTTTTAACGAGGGATGTTCAATTCTTGATTTTTTCGCTGTAAAGTTGCACCACCTGCTTTAACCTTTGTAGTAAATTGCAGCGCGATACGTTGAGAAACCGATTGTTCCGGGCTGCCTTAAAAGCGTTAGTTTAAATGCTGTAGTTGAAGAATTTAATCCAGTAACAGCTTGTTATGCACCATTCCTGAGACACTATCACCAATGAGCTCATTCACGTTCTCATTTTATATAGCGCAATATACTAGCTAACCTCAAGGACATCCACCCACATGAAATCGGCATTCTTTAGGAGGCACTGGACCAGACCCAGTGTCTTTGCAAACACACTAGGGTTCGTCAAATATTCTTAGTAGACACCCCTATAGGTACAGGACCATTACAATATCTATTGCGTACGTCTCTCAAAGGGTTAAGAATTCGTCGCGGTCATTGCTGCGTGGAATTATTTACTTCGCCGTTCCGAACCGAATGCATAACCCTGGTGCGCATGGTTGTGCTGGCGAGTCACCCTGAATATAGCGAGATATTTAGTTACTGATGTTTATGAGGACATCTCATGGTACTGCCAGATTCAAAGTACCAATAGTCTTATAGAACGAAACCATTGCCGTCCGCTGGCACGTATATAGTACGGGACGTGCACATGTATTTGTTCCTCAGGCTCCTCGAATTTGTTTGCAAGTTTTTGCATGAAATATGTTTTTAGTATAGACGAAGATGTGGCGCGGCTCTGTTCACCAACACGGCCGGAAGGCCGCGCATGCACAGAGGCTATGTGGGCAGAAGCGTCCAAGCTCTCCGTGTTTTCGGCAGTGCGTTGCGTGGCGTGCGGTCTCTGTTTACGTTGTAAAAAATGAAAGCCGCTTACAACTCCCTGTTACGCCGAATTAGAGCGCAGCTCTTGAGGAGGAGGGAAGGGCACTGGGGGGGGGGGGTTAAACTAACCAGGGGGGGGGGAAGGTCACGTGACCTTGGGGGTCACGTGACCCCCAATGCCGATGGTGTCATCACTGACGTCACTGATGACGTCATCAGTGACGATGACGATGCGGGTACCGATGACGTCATTAGTGACGTCACTGATGACTTCACCAGTGATGATGACGATGACGATGTGAATGTCGGTGACGTCATCAGTGACGTCGCTGATGACGTCATCAGTGATGATGACGATGACGATGCGGATGCCGGTGACGACATCAGTGACGTCACTGATGACGTCATCAGTGATGATGACGATGACAATGCGGATGTCGGTAACGTCATCAGTGATGATGACGATGACGATGCGGATGCCGGTGACGTCATCAGTGATGATGACGATGACGATGTGGATGCCGGTGACGTCATCAGTGATGATGACGATGACGATGTGGATGCCGGTGACGTCTTCAGTGATGATGACGATGACGATGTGGATGCCGGTGACGTCATCAGTGACGATGTGGATGCCGGTGACGTCATCAGTGATGATGACGATGACGATGCGGATGCCGGTGACGTCATCAGTGATGATGACGATGACGATGTGGATGCCGGTGACGTCATCGGTGACGATGACGATGTGGATGCCGGTGACGTCATCGGTGATGATGACGTTGACGATGTGGATGCCGCTGACGTCATCGGTGATGATGACGATGACGATGCGGATGCCGGTGACGTCATCAGTGATGATGACGATGACGATGTGGATGCCGGTGACGTCATCAGTGATGATGACGATGACGATGTGGATGCCGGTGACGTCATCAGTGACGATGACGTCATCGCGGGGTCACGCGACATCGGCGGGGGTCACGTGACCTCGAGGAGGGGGTCACGTGACCTCGAGGAGGGGGTCACGTGACCTCAGGGGAGTCACGTGACTTCGGGGGGTCACGTGACCTCGGGGGGTCACGTGACCCCCACGAGGTCACGTGACCCCGGTGGGGGGCTCGCGCGGTGCATTATGGGACATTTCCCATGATGCACCGCGCGGTTACGCCGACGGCGACGCCGACGGCGACGCCGCTCAAGCCGGAAACGGGCCCCTAAGAGCTGCGCTCTAAAACGTTTCTTACTTTACTTGTGCGTCGTATTTCCTGCCAAGATATCTCGTATCTCGTACGTTATGCCCGACTATTTTAGCTCGCTACCCGAGCCTGAACGGCAGCGATATCGAGACAAACTGTGCGTGGACGGCATTGCCTTCGACGATCCGTACGCCATAAACAATGTCTGCTGGAGTTTCAACGTGAAGTTGCTGCCACCGACGTCGATGGCTCACGTCGTCGTTTATTTAGTTTTTTTTGCCAAGCCTGTTTACCGCCGACAACACGCAGGCATGAAAGTCTCTCGAGGCCTGCGATTACTTTGAGCTGGTTTCCACGCTGCCGGCAGGATCAGCAGATTGTGGGTCTGCGGAAGTGTATTTATTAATTGATGAAATACACACAGCGTCCTTCAGTCAAGGTATGATATTTTACTTACCCTCATGACCACAAGGCACGACAAAAGGTAACGCTTTGTCCGTTCTGCCGTCGATTTCCTTCCTCTTAGTTGCACAGGCGTAGCGAGCCACCGACGACCTCTTGGCCGGTGCTTTGGGCGCGAGCACCGTGGGAACAAAATCCGGGTGGTCTCAATCAGACGGCGGCTTCCCTGCACATAAGCAATCCTCGGGACGTAGATTGAAATGGAAGCCACACTTGCCTTCGAGAAAGTGCTTGCCGCACAAACGGTCGTCCGCGCGAGGCGACCATTCTTTTCGATTTACGGATCTTATCCACCTTCTGCGTCTTTCAGAGTCCGCCGGGAACTTGTGGAAACTCACTCCGCTACTTTCGCTGTACCTTTCGGTGCAGTTAACAGTTACACAGCTTTGCGGCGTGCTGAAATGCTATAACTCCCATTCAAAACGTGCGCCCTTCCGCACACAACGCGACTCCGGCGCGATCCCAGCGCCTCCGCAGCTCCGTGACGTCAAGCCCGCGTGTCGATCTATAGTTATGCATGTGGGCTTGAGGGATTGTGTAAACAAATAGCCAGAATTTCTTTTTTTTTTTTTTTTTTTTTTGCTACAGGAATTTTTTGTCTCGTTTCTCTCGAGCCTTGGTCGCACTTTGCTTGCACCCTTACCACGATTCCAATTTCGAGGCCGCTTTCAATTTAGAAGTGATGCGGTGATTTTGGAAGCACATATACACGATCGTTTTTAGTAATTTATTTCGCTCTTTCGTGCTTTCAGCTATCAAAATAGACAGAGTTTCGAAGATTTTTACTTGATTCAAGCTGCGTGAACCTCTGTTACAACTAAAAAATACCGTATTTTTTTGCTCTGAGAACCGGCACAATGACCTCGAAACCATTAAACAAATTATTTTGTGTATTAGGAGTGTCCTTTAAGAGACTGCTTTACGGTCCAGCGCAGAATCAAAGCAGAGCCTAAACTTTTTGTCAAAAGCATATAGCAGAAAAATGCCAAGCATCCACGTAGAGAAAAAAAGAGCAAAGGTGAAGATCAAACTCACCATTGTAATTAGTAATGATTTCGCGAATCTCCCGCTTAGGTGCTGGTCAATGTCACTCAAGGTGATTTCCAGTTTTAGCATCTCCTGAATTACATACCTTGCGCTAACAAGTCGCGCGATTATCTCTTTCATTTTATCCTTAAACAAGTTCGATAGTGATCTGTCGAGATTGGAATTGGAACATTATGCATTGTAAAGTAGGCGATAAAATAATATACGATATAGCTTCGCCAATAGAGAATTTTAGTAGATCATTTTTTCGTCCCGATAACGACACGATACATGCCGAAAGCCGTAGGAACGGAGAGGAGGTATCGTTATCGGGGCGAAAAAACGATCTGCTAAAACTCTCTAATACTGGAAACTCCTCCGAAAACCTATGAGAGCGGTGGCGAACGTGACAGTAGCGCCTCTAGCGGACTCGGAGTCTACGGAAGCAGACGACGCAATGGAAAAGTATAGGCTCTACAGCGTCCTCGAGCTTTCCGAGCCCTGTGGCGTCACCCCAGCAGCTGAAACAATGCATTACGGTCAGTCCGCTTGCAAAGCGAAATCCACTGATCGCAACTGCAATGAAAAAGAAATAACAACGCCCGCATAAGCAGAAATAGAGCAGTTTATTTAGAGGTCTCAAACGCCACTCAGGGGATCACACGCGTTTGAAGCGCACCTGGGAAGCGGAAAAAAGGCGTTTAGCTACTCGAACTAATTCGTAAGAAGTTACTGTTGATCCGTTACAAACTGCGTTGTCACAATTTCTTACCCGAATAGGTGATTATTAAAACGTGCGCAAACCCCATGTTAAAATTACCAGAGCAAGCGCACGAGCCTCTGCAGCATTACAAAAACAAAAAGTAACTAAAAAAAAAGGTCGTGCAAACACCTTCCGAACTTTGCCGAAAAGATGGGGTCCCCATCCCAGTCGAAAAATAAAAAGAAATGCGGAACAGTCGCGAACAATGGCGAATGAAACGAAGAAGTTAGCAGACGATACAAAAATACAAATCAACCAGCAAAGACCTCCTTCAACGACGATCGAACGGGCGGGAACAGTGAAAATTAGCAGGTGGTGCTCGCCGTTGGTGTTGAGTCAACAACAAACAAAGCAAAAGCAACACGACGAAACTATATATAAAAAAGAGCTTCACTTTTTTTTTTAGCTGCACCTTACGCGTTTGTTCATTTGCTATTTCGGCGTTAGCAGGAACTAAAAACAAAACAGAGGAAAGGAAGAACGGAGTCCCAGCTCACACTGCCCGATAAATAAGAACCGCACGCTGCAATCTGGTTCGTGCTAGCAGTGTGGGAACGTTTTTTGCTTTCGCATTTCTTTTCCCAGCGACTTTGGCAGGTTGTTTGTTTGCTCGCTTGGCGCAACAGTTCAAAAGTACATTCCAGTACTTGTTGACGTACATGTCTAGGCAGTCCTTGCACACCGCACCTTTGCTTTGAGTGTCGATCAGCGGCCTAAAGTGCGTTTTCAGCTGAACTCTTGTTTGGTGAAATAATTGTCTGTTGAGGCGTCAGTGGTGATTTTCAAGCCAGACTTGGATAGCTTTTCTAGTTTAATTGGGAGCGGAAGAAGGATTTTTGACCACATCACAAAAACTTGTTTTTGCAGTGGTAAGCAGGGCATGGCATGCCTGCCATCTCGAAGTGCGCGCTGGTGTATTCCCGAAGGCGGCCGGTTGATCAACCAACGATGACCCATAGCAGACGTGACCGCGTACTCAAATTTATTTATTCTGTTTAATGTGCCACAAACAGCTCGAGGCCTTATTAGTGCGCACATATTACAAACAATAAAAAAACAGATACACACCAACAAACAAGCAAAACGTGATTTAGAAAAGATAAAAGGAAATTAATAAAACTACGGAGAACAATGGAGAACAACAGAGCACAAAAGTTTGTCAAGCGGCCAACAATGCTCTTCTAAAATTTAAAAGGGGTGAAAACAATTCTAAATCCCTCCTATCGCGATTATAAAGTAGCTGAAGGCGTGTCATCGGGGACTGGACACGAACTTTCTGCGGGTAGAAAAACAATGAAAATCTGGTCCGCTTTTGGGGAACACTGAAAGAAATCGCACTTAAAAGTAAAGGTGCATCAATTGTAGCGTTCACTATCTTATACAAGAAAGTCATGTCTCGCGCTAATCTTCTCTTATGCAAGGGTACCAGGTCATGCATATTAAGTATTCATATTCAAAATAAATGCGCCTCCCAATCCATCGATCGTAAACAATACGCACTAGACGATGCTGCACTTTTTTCTAAAATACATGATTGAGTCGATCCAATGGTGTTCCATACGACTGAGCAGGACTCAAGTTTAGACAAAACAAGGGCGCGAAATAAATAAATCATGCAAGCGTAAGTACAAAAATTCCGCGTCATTAGGAAAATAACGACTAGCACCTGATAAGGTCTTTGGCGAATAATTTACTCCTAAATCCTACCAAAACTAAGGTTCTTTCTTTAAGCAGACGACGCACTGTTATGCATTTTACCTACTCTCTGGGAGGAACTCCAATCGAACGCGTGACTGTGATGAACGATGTCGGTGTGTGCCTTGATAGCGCCTTGTCATTTAATGCTCATGTTTCCTTTATTGTTGGCCGTGCGATGAAAACTCTTAGTATCATATCTCGTATAACTAAAAAGTTCAGACGCCCTGTTTGTATCATTCGTTTATTTTGTGTTTTAGTTCGTTCACGGCTTGAATTTGCCTGTGTTGTTTGGAATTCTCTAACAAGTACACAGTCTTTAAGTATTGAATCAGTGCAAAAAACAATGACACGCATTTTATATGATATACACTTTCAGCGTCGCTTTTATTATGATTATGAATTTCTTCTTAAGAGCGGTTTACTTAAGTCTCTATCAAATAGAAGATTTGAGCGTGATCTGATTTTTTTGCATAGGGTGGTAAATGGTTGGACTGATGCTAACCAACTTTTGAATTCTGTAGATTTTCATGTTCCTTGTCGCGTTACCAGAAATTTTACTGTCTTTTGTACTAAATTCATGTCTAAACTCTCACCACTGTCCCGTATGCAAATTTCATTCAATACAATCGTATCGTCTAGCTTGGACATCTTCACAGATCTCGTAGTTTTACGCCGGAACTTGGGAAGTCTAGTCAAAAGTTGAAACTATTACATTTTGTGTGAAGTGTGCGACCTATTTCTTGTCATGCTAATTTGTACATCTTAAGCTGTGCGTGTGCGGTGTTTCTTCTTTTTGTTTTGTGTGCGCCAATGTGAAGACCCGCGTGGTTGTTTTGGGCCGCATTAAATAAACAAATTATTATTATTATCATTACTATTATTATTATTAAGAATCATTCACAACTTTCGAAACATGCTCAGTAAACGAAAGGCGGGAATCAAAGAGCACTCCCAGGTCACGAATAGTATCGGACCTCGCGATAGCTGAACCTAACATGGTATACGAGTACTCACTGCAGCTTAATTGTCTTACGGGTAAAGGAAACAACCTTGGTCTTACTGGGGTTAAGTACTAGATTCTTTTTAAACCACCAGTTTAGAACTGCCTGAACATCGTCTTGCATCTTTAGACAGTCAGTAGTTGAATGAATTTCGCGATAAATCTTAACATCGTCTGCATACTGCAGCACCTTTGAATGCTACACACTCTCTACCAAATCATTCACAAAATGTTGAATAACAACAGCCCCAGGTTGGACCCTTGATGCACTCCAGTATTTAAAACATATGAGGCAGAAAAACACCCTTCATGCAGCACTTCGTTAGGTCTTGCGCCAAGATAACAACCAACTGGAAAACGAGCTAGTCATGCCCAACGCTGAACATTTGGCGAGTAACAACTTATGATCTACAAGATCAAAAACTTTAGAGCAATCGAAATAAATAGCATCAACTTGCCCACGGGACGTGACCTTAGGTACAGTGTGTTCCAAAAATGATACAAGGTTCGTTTCCACTGAACGCCCTTGACGAAAACCATGTTGGCTGAGACAAAGAGACGATTTAGAATGAAAATAAATATCCTTATACGTTGCCTTTTCAAATACCTTAGAAAAGGAGCCAAAAAAAGAAATTGGCCTATAGTTATTAACGCAGTCAGTGCGACCACATTTATGTATCGGAACAACCACTGCATTCTTCCGTCCTTGAGAAAATACATTGACCTCTAAGGACATGTTAAAAACATGTAGCAACACAGGGGCAATATATCCCTGCATCCCTTCACGATGAAAGCAGGAATTCCGTCCTCACCGCATGACTTTTTTGAAGCGAGCTCATTTATTGCGGAAAGCACATCTTCAAGCGTAAGATTCGGAAGTGCCAAGCTGCGGGTAGATTCAAGAGGAGCATCGGTCATAACAGTGCACGGATTAATCAAGTTACCGACGGAAGAGAAGAACGTAGCAAAACGATCACAGACATCGGACGGCTCAGATGTATATCCAGAGTCGTCTTGCAATGCAATAGTTTTTGATCGACTAGATGTCCTCATGTACCTTGCGTAATTCCACAGAGCATTGGGATCGCGTTTTAAATTGCGTTCAACTGAATTTCGCCAGTTCTCCCGATCACGCCGTATCAGCGTTTTGGCCGCTGAACGATACTCTTTAAACAGACACTGCCATTTCTTTATGCCGGTGTTCTACTTTTTATGATACCTCGCATTTTTAGGCAATTTATCACGTAGCTCTCTGGAGAACCAAAAAGGATCGTTGCTAGTTCAACCACTTCTGCGGGGAAGGAAATTAGTCATGGCTGCAGTTACGACGTCTGTTAGACCTTGAACTGCGCTATCTACCGGATGAATCAAGGAGACGGCAGGCTCTTTAAATCGACCGGACAATTCGGTTTCTTAACCTATCGCGCTACCACTTTGTGCAGCGTTGCCCACAGACGGTGCATTTTTTTGTAAAATTTGCAAAGAGCGAACTTACCTGAGGAAAAAGTAAAGAAAGAAAAAGGCTTAGCTCCTATGGAAACGCAGCGACGCCACCGGTCTGCAAACAACACGGCGCCGTTTCGCACGGGAGACAAGAGATGGCGCAACGAACACCGCCAGCGAACGAGCGTACGGCGCCGAGAGCCAGCGTCTTTAGCAGACAATAGAGTGTTTTAGTAGATCGTTCAGTCACTCCCGCTGTGCTATCCGCTAGCCGCTACGACCTCCGCTATATGTAGCGTAGCGGAAATACCATTTTAAGTTTTAGTAGAACGTTCGCAACCCGCTACGGATTACAACGTTACGAGAGCTAACGCAACGCCACTAGCGGCTCTTTCGGACACTAGGGCTCGCGTAAAACAGATTTGTAAAGCAATCCTTCGCAATTGTTTTTATTAACGTCGTTATCTTAATAAAATATTGTTTTTTATTGAATAACGTGCTAATCATTGATTCTTTTGTAAGTAGGTGATTATTATGTTTGTAATTGAATACAACTGTCGGCCAAGCTGTCCAAGCCAATCCGATATGAGTCAAGAGCCAAAGCCACCGAGAAAAATCTTCAAAAATAAAGGACAACCACTGTAGCTCATCTGTTGCGTCGTTGTTCACCGAAAATGAAACGCCACAGAAATCCCTCATATCCGCCTGCTCGCTCCGCTTCCTTAGCCGGGTTTTGTCTTCTCGACGAAGCGGCCGAGCAGGGGGCTGCACCTTTCGCTCACAGCACCAAAAACTGCGAAGATTTTTTTTTTCTCCTTTCCGTGGCCGCGTTTGTATATCCGCCATGAATCGCTACCTGTTGCAGTCGTGGAACGGCTTTGTCGCGGGAAATTCTCGCAGCAGCAAGGTATAATCCACCACTTAGAACCACGATCGCGAAACGCACAGACCGAGTAGACGCGGCGTGGCGGCCATCTTGAACAGCGTCCCTCGCTGGGTCTCCCTTATCTCGCCAAGACTCGTTCTCGCGAGAGCCACGCTAGCACGCCACGCTACGCCCCTCGCTATTTTGGCCCGCTAGCGCGCCTCCGCTAGCCTCCGCAGCTCCGCAATGTTTCCGCTAGCAGCGCGCATGCGCAGTAGCGTCGTCGCTTTAGCGTATAGCGTAGCGGGAGAGCCAAAACGATCTACTAAAACTCTCTAATCTTTTCGACTCAAAAGCGGCGCGCGTTCCGCAGGTGGCGACAGTCGCAGAAACAAAAACAGGGGCGGTAACAACAAGGATCTGCAGCTCCTTGTCTGCTAAATACGCCGGCTCTCGGCGTCGTCTGCTCGTTCGTTGGCGGCAGTTGGCGCCGCGACCGCTTGCGCCATCTCTTGTCTCCCGTGCGAAACGGCGCCGTGTTGTTTGAAGACCGGTGGCGTCGCTGCGTTTCCATAGGAGCTAAGCCTTTTTCTTTCTTTACTTTTTCCTCAGGTAAGTTCGCTCTTTGCAAATTTTACAAAAAAAAAAAAAAAAATGCACCATCTGTGGGCAACGCTGCACAAAGTCGTAGCGCGATAGGTTAAGAAACCGAATTTTCCGGTCGATTTAAAGAGCCTGCCGTCCCCTTGAATCACCCGGTATATTGGAACAGAGTGAAATAACGCTCCAGTCTACGTTACGGAAGTGATTTTAAAGACCAAGGTAATCCCCACGGGCGTAGTTATACCCGAGAGACTGATTACTCGCCGACGTCCAAGCAGGAAGTAAAATAGAAAGGGTGAATGGTGGATGCCACTTATCGATAGAGACAAGAGGACAGTCAGCAGCCTCGAAATTGATTGCTGATATGTTAGTCATGCACAAGTCGAGCGTATTTCAAGCCCCGTTTGTTGTAGTATTAAACTGATAAAGCCCATTGAAGTTCACAAACTCCATTGTTTCTTCGGCCCTAGCACGTGCCTCACCTGATGCAGCACTAATCGTGTTTGAATTCCAGTCAACGCCAGGCACGTTAAAGTCACCAACGATCATCACTTCATCGGTTGAAAAATCTACAGCACCGGAAATGTAGTTCAAAGTGCCTATAAATAAAATTCTAATAGAGATGTATAACGAGCTTACGCTTTTTAATATATTTATTAAGTATCAAAAAGTACATATGAATATTTCGGATCAGATGACAGTGAAAAAAGGTAGAAAAAAAAAAGAAAGTTGCAGACGGCTTTTTAGATGTCCGGGCATAGCGTAGCAGACGAACCGGTGGTAGTAAGCGACGCGAAGCGAAGGAAAGAAAGTAAGAACTAAGCGAAACAAGGTAAAGCAAAATTCGCGATGGTTCGAAAGTCAAGTAAACACAGGAAAGAAAAAAAGCAAACAAAAAACATAAAGGCAGGAGGAAGAAAGACCGCGGCGGCGTAGCCTCGCCTCAAACATAAAAAGAAAGTAGACTTTATGGAAGGAGGTGCACAACCGTCCAACGATTTTTTTGTGTGTGTAGTTTTGCTATTAGTTTCAGTAGTAGCGTCAGATTTGCATGTACACAATCGAGTTCTTCCAGGGCATACTGACATTGCAGTAACGTACGTGGTTCGAAATTGCCTTTTGAGAGGCGATCGGGATTAGCCAGCCCACCTTTTCGACGAAACGGTTTTAAGAAATACATTCATGAGAAATTTGAATTGCAACAACAAAACGAATTGATCGATATGAACAGTAAAGTTGAAACGTAGGTATGTTCTAAATCTTTTTTACATTTCCCCTTCTTCAAGAAACAAGGCGAAGGTACATTCGCGTTTTGCCTGGCTTACGTAAGTTCTGAAAGAGTGTTTTCTTCGAGAGAGCCCGAAAATTGCACCCTACGAGCTGTAACGTCTTTTCCACGCGAAGAAAATGTCCTGGACTCATCAGGTGGCACTTATTTTTTAACATTTAAAGCAGCGAATATCCGTGACAATTTTTTTTTTCATTGATCACCTGGCACGGAGATAGGCAAAACCAATGCGTTGTGGAGAATTCGTCTGCTAGCGGAGACTCCGAGCTCGCCAGGGGCGCTGCGATCATTTTTCGCCCGCGGTCCGCGGGAGTTGCCAGTATTGGCTTACATAGTATTTGATAAAATATTGCCGCGTGCATGATCGAGCAGATACGCTCCTCCGTCCATTTAGGAGATTCGCGTGCACTCTTACCCCGAGCGTAAACGATAAGGAGGCCGGACTGAACCTTGTCTATATTTCGTTTCAGCTTCGGTCCGAGCGCGGCCGAGGTTATGAGCCGAAGGGCCAATCAAACACCGCAAAAAGCGCAGCGTCATGGCGTGCTCTCTGCTCTTGATAGGACTGGCCGGCGGAGGAGCGCGCACAGAGACACGGCGAATACCGGCTGGAGGCTATCAACTGCAGAGAGCACGTCATGACGTTTCGCTTTTTGCGCTGTTTGATTGGCCCTTCGGCTCATAACATCGGCCGCGCTCGGACCGAAGCTGAAACGAAGTATAGTCAGTCTTGCCATAGCTCTTTTCCGAACATTCTAGGTCGAGTGTGCGAGATCACGAGCTTGGTAGATAAAGAGCCGAGCGCCGTATTTTAGCCAGCTGTAACGCCGACGCATCGACGCTTGCTGCTGCCGCCGCCGTCGACGCTCGCTGCTGATTTCTGGACGTCTGTACTTCTCTTTCGTTTCTGGCAAAAGTTCCCCCCATATAAATTTTTAGTTGATTCAGTTTTCTCCTGCCTCCTCGCCTGCCATTTGTGACAATATGTATTGAGTAATTACAGGGAATATGTACAAACATTGTGGCCTTGCGTTTACGATAACCGGATGAGCGTCGGTTTCATTCCATTTTCGTTGCACATATCCAGTGAAGAATCATCCATGCCTGAAGGCCATTTTACTTGGAGAGACCATGCGAATAACATACGTGAGATTTTTAGTCTCGTGCGCAAAACATCCAGCGGTCAAAGCATGAACTTCAACTGCTGTCCAAAGGTTTTTGTTGTTTTTACCAAAATAGACGTTGGTAGTGACTACTGCGTTTTGAATCAACAACGGGAATCACACTGTGATTGAATGGTTGATTGAACTTTTAGACACTCGCCGAGCAAAGTGTTCTGCAACGAATATCTTCGGCCTTGCAGGAGCTTCCAAAATAAATAGACCTCTTCGCACCAATAGCTGCTGTTTCTTTTTTTTTTTTTAAGTTGACTGTCACTTGTCATGGGTCGTTATCCCACAAAATGAAGTTGAACTAAAACTTCTATAGAAATATATTTTAGGTGATGGGAAAATCAACGCAACAAGACCTGCGTTGATGAAGGCTTACCTGCATCTCTGCGTATTGCTGGCGGGTCAAACAGTAAATACAGGCGCCCATAAAGGTATATGCGACGAGAGATGCTCCATCGCAGCTTCTATTTTATAACCAGGGCACGGGTATGATAATTCTAGACAGGAACCTTTCAAACCTGAGGTCGGTGCTATAAAGTGCTATATCGGCTGAAACAACCGCAGGTTCCACACAGTTTTTTTTTTTTGAAAGTAACGCACGTTTTTTTTGTTTTTTTTTTGTACGACGATACGTAAACATCCCCGAGGTACCTCAGTCTCCGGCCTCGTTCAGTTAGACATGACACTATAGCCCGCTAACAAACGAGGGGTGCAGGTTAGTGAAACGTTGCGAGTACTACGCCTCCCCGAGCGAGATATCGCCGAGTCCCGACCGTGCAAGTCAAATCAGACAGTCTCCGAAAGGGCAAGGCTGGCCACAAACAGAGATAGTGAAATGCAGCACAAACTCGCTGCGGTTATCGTTTTTTTACTCGTTTTTGTTGCGTCTTTTTGCTTCTCGCCTCACCAAAAAAAAAGAAAAAAAAAAGAGTGCAAGCAGGAGACGAGAAAAATAGCTTCGCTTATTTTCTCCTTGTTTCACGAAACAAATCCTTTAATATCAAAAAAGATTATTGTGCCGATGTTTTTTTAAACGTTTCTCCACTTACAACCGGCAGAATGAAACGACGGTTCCGTCGAGCCCCTTATATTGAGAATTTTAAGCGGCAAAAACAATGAAATAAAACGTATTTCTTTTTTGCATTAATGTGCCATTTTGTTTAAAGTGTCCAGTTAAGTTCCTGTTTGGAAGCAGATACGAGAGGTGACGTCGCCGTCGTTCAGGGCCGTACCCAGAAAAAATTTCGGGGGGGGGGGGGGGGGGGTTCGGGGACAACGGCGGCTATTTTGAAAGTGTCTATTGTCTTGTTTTCGCCTATGAATCATGTGCATCGGTGGCATATAATGGAGAGTTACAGCAAACCAAAGAACCGGTCCCGGTTTGGTACCCGGTAGCCGACCGGCGCCACTGCGCGTGCGCAGAGGTGAAGATTAAAATCGGCTGGCTGCCAGTGCACCGACCAGGGCCGTACGCAGAAAAAAATTTCGGGGGGGGGGGGGGGGGGGGGGTCAGAACCTCCTAACCCCCCCCTCTGGTTACGGCCCTGCCGTCGTTTCCTACGTAATAGGTCCACGCCAAGCGCCTCGAGGGCACGGCAAAGCTCATAACACACCGCCCCTTTCGCACACTCTCAAGACCCTCAAAAATAAATCTTGAAGAGAAACGGAACACACAGCGTAGAGCGCACATGTTGCGAGCAGCGTATGGTGTAAGCAACATGTTGTGCTCCATACATAGGACATGCAATCTGAGTGAGAAGGAGCCTGCCCTTCTTGCCACCCAGCGCGCACGGCCATTGGAGCACGATGCGACATCTCACTAATCGAACTGACTAAATGAAAAACAATGATTCGGACCGATTTCGTTACGGGCTCTAAGAAAGGTAGACTCGACGTGTAGCCCTCTTGGCGCTTCCCCGCTTCATGGCGGAGCACATCTCGGAGCCCCATCGTCGAGTCCGTGCTCCGACGGAATCCGGTCTTGATTACCGGCGAAACTCGGATGGCTCGGCTGGCTGACTCGCTCAAGCCTCGAGGGAAGATTACATCGCCGTCGCCTTTTTCCTCGCTTCTCGCTTTTCGCCTATTTTCTTCGAAGAACGTAGGACGGGGCTTAAGCTTCTGGGCCCGCGCTCGCAGCGACTCGTTTTTAGGAAGCGAAACTTGCTCTTCTTTAAAGCTTACAACGAGGGAAAACTGATACATTAACAAGCAGGGCAGTGTTTGGCGGTGATGATGTGAAAAGCAAGCTGCCGAGTTCAGAGATTTCACGGAGATGACGGTGCAAGACGGGAAACGGTGATCAACTCGAAACTGCCTCAATCGTTGAGGCTTTCTTAGCAGATTTTTAGTCTACAATACGATATAAGGAAGAATAAAAAAATAAAGCAGCTACGAAACGCAGCGCTAACAAAGAACTGAGTTTTGTAAGCAAAACAAAGCTAGACGTGATTCTTGAATCGTCATCCGGTTATTCAGTCTTTTAATTGAAACTGCTCACATACCGGACGATGGTGATGGTTATAGTGTAGAAAACGTTGTGGGTCAAATGGACCATAAGAGTTTAAATACGTAGCAAAAGTCAATTCTACATTTTACGACACTATGATTTACCACGCAAGACACTGTGGATCATTTTGCTTGTCGCTGTCTACGATAAGTTAAAAAAAAATATTGTCTCAGTCAAAGTTTACAAAGAAAAACTACAATTATTGTCTAGACTCTAGACCAACAGAAAAGAGCCTTTTTTCGTGTCCAACTTAAAAAGAACAAATGTCGCAGGGACTGAGGAAATTTATTAGACAGACCACGGAACTCGAGCACAGTCAGGACTTTTTTTTTATTTTTGACTTTTTAACAACAAACACTACAACCTTTTTTTCACTTTTAGACAAATGGTTTATCTTCATGAAACTTTGTACTACAAGCATGATTTTGCATGTTACTTCCGACTTAGAAAAGTTTAGTGTACACACACACACATACACACACATACCATTGCATTGCACGACCTGGTCGCACAGACGTTTTCATTTTGAGGGCCGTAGCATGAGGAATTGATATCTTTTATTAGGGGCGAAGCTCCATAGGGTCTAGCCTTGTCTATCCGCCATCCGTGCTCACATCGATTGCCATCCCATCTGTCTTCTTAAAAAAAAGAAAAAAAAATGTTTGCGCAGTCGACAGGATTCGAACCTGTGCGGGGAGACCCCAATGGATTTCTAGTCCATCGCCTTAACCACTCGGCCACGACTGCGGGACGAGTATAGGGGGCTCTGAGATGTGGTAGTAACTCAAGAGCTGGGGATGTCACGGATGAAACGTTGCATGAAACGAGCAATAAAAAAAAATCAGCACCATCAGCACTACCTATGAACCAAATCATCAGCACCACCAGAGCTTCGCCCCAATCAACATAATTCACCACGTGGAGATGCGGTCATTTTTTATTTAAAGCGGTATAGATCTGCCCATGTAGACCAACCGAAAGGCTCAAGAACCTTCTACAACTACACAAGGGACGGCGCAGAAGTAGCACATTTTCACTTGTTTCGCACCCCAGACACAGCACTTCCAGGGTTATATGTAATCCGCGCTCAAACGGAATGGCAGGCATCGAAGACCCGGGAGCATCAAGTTTTCTCTCGACCGGATATCTCGAAAGGAAGACAATTGCGGGCGGGTCAGACGGAAGCACCTGTGCGTCTGCAACGAAATGCGAGAGATAAACTCGCCGTAAAACCTTCGACTGGGGCAAAAATTTCCGAAGGATCGGTGGTATTTTCGGACGTCGCTTCGCGCGTAATTTCCCGAACAGCGAATATTCTCATTTCCTGCCACTCGGTATCGTAAAAGAAGTTCCGCTTAGCGCGCGTATTTTACCAATCTTAAAAGCTGACTGTTACGAAACTAACGCGACGCCTGGTTGGAGTTGCTCGTAAAAAACTTTAAAGAAAAAAAAAATAAAGGCCATTCAGAGATATGTGAATAGCAACTTTAATGGCACAAACCTTTTGGAAAGAGTGTTTCTTTGTTCGAGACTGGGGGTTTCACACAATCAAAGAAGGACTAACTCTTTTTTTACACATATGTGCTATTAAATATTGTTTTTGTTCTTCAAAGTTCTCTGAACGTCTTTCATTTTCTGATCCCACATATCTTTAAGTACATTCCAAAATCAAAACAAAGGAGAGACCTCGAAATCAATCATAAACGTAAAACGCGAGGAAACAAGGAACCAGAAAATACGGTAAAAGCGCAGGCGAACCGGTGCAACTTGATCAGGTTGTAAGATTCCACGAGAGTGCGTATAAGAATTAAGCTTCGAAAGTCGGGGAAGAAAGCGAATTTTCCCTTCAACTTCCGAAGAGTTTCTCTTTGTTTGTTTTTTTCAGCCTTGAGTAGTTTTACGACAGAAAGAACTAAGATGTTTTAAGAACCGAGAAAGACGATTTAACGAACTTCAACCAACTTCGGAGGGTCAGCTGGACGCTCTTTATTTTAGGACAGGAAATTACCCCATATTCTAAACTCCCCCATGGTGTGTGGTCCGCAGGGGCAAATATGGATTGAAAAAAGCTTACATAGTGCGAACATGATGCGTAGTTCGACGTAAATAAACTTGCGTGCACGACACGCTTTGACATGCGTTATGTATTCGCGAAGAAGGTTGCATCGTAGATGAATCATCGTTTGCACGTCATTCACAAAATCCTTCATATCTCGTTATAATGATCAATTCAGGAAAACGAATCCTCGTCGGTCGGCACTGCCTCAAATGTCAACTTTTAAAGTGTATAGTTCGCGTAGCCCCACGACTCAGGTCACCTGTTTTTGTTATCTGATGCATTCGGTAGAATCTCAAGTTTGCGGACTTTGGACTGTGCTTGCTGCAGGTAGTAAAGGGAGACATGGACAGTCATTAGTAATTTCCAACGACGTAGTCGCCATCTCGCGGATTTTGAGCACACCACCGCAGAAGGCCGTTGCGAGAAGTTCGCTTTTATATTAGAGAGGAGTTCGCTTTTATCTTAGAGAGGAGCGTTGATTGCGGAGAAACATCTTCCCAAACATTTTGTTTTCTTGTGGTTCCACTTTGCGCGCGTTTCTTTTTTCTTATTTTTTCCCGGAGTTTCATTTTACGCACTACCTTCTGTACAAAGTACGACAATAGAAGAACAAAAAAGCATTGGCAATATATTTCTTGTACCGTGTTTGTTCGTTTCTGTCAATTTATTGTAATATTTTGTCCCCACGTTGATTTCGCTTCCGGAAATTTGATTCGGCAATCTTCGACGGACCTGCTTCTCTTTGTCGGGAAAGGTAATCAACAGCGCCACTTTGCTCCGCTGTATTTTTTTTTTTGTTTTTTTTTATTATTATTCCGCAAGCACACAGGCAAGCGAAAGATAAATGGAGGGCGGAGCGTGCTGACGGATACCGGGCAGAAACAGGAAAGAACAAAAGCGTAAAACGAGTGAAGAAGGAAACCTCGTCTGGGTAATAACAAATATAATCTTAAGTACGCTCCATAGAAGTGGAGGCGCCGTCGTGTAGCGCGAAAGGAAGAAAATCGCGCGTCAAGTTATTGCCATAGCAACGAGTGTTTTTATGGCAAAATTTGCGCGTGTTTTTTTATTCAAAACGCCAGCTATGAGGAACACAGGAAGTATATATAATGTGTGCACGCGTACAGTGTCTTACAAGGAGCGGGTTATCTCTTTTATTTTTGCGGAACTAAACCTACCGATATGGAAGCACAATTTGGTCACTCTTTTTCTGTGTATGGAGGATTGGCTGTCCGGAAGGCAATGAACTTTACCCAGTAATTGAGTATTTTATACGCGGTATCCTGTTTCTTTCGATGTGCACTTAAGTGAGACATTCATTGCCTTCAATAGCGTGCCGGACACCGGAAAACTTGCGTTTCGCATGGTCAGCTGCGTCCTATGGGCTAAGGATCCTGTCTATCACTTTCTTATTAGAAACGTATTGAGAGATGCGGCAGCCGTCGTTTGCACAGCAGCAGTATCCTTGGGGCGTTTGCGAGCGATATTCAGTAGAAACAAAAAAATAAAAAAATAAAAGCTACACAAGTAAGGCAATCGACGGATTTCAATGAAACTTTCCCCGAGGCATCTCTGGCCCTCTCTTGCCGCTAGAGGTAAGCGTTCTGCACTCCCGTCGCATAGCTAACGTAGCTTGCCTCACGGATATGTTGGACGCGGAAAGGGCGAAGGGCGGAATCAACGGTGCCCTTTGCCGCTTAGTAGATATCTCTCGCTTCGTAGCGCCCACTTCCAATTTTTCAACTTTAATTTCATCTCAAACCTAGGCTATAATAAGGTTGAGCTACGTTATGCCCCTAAAAATGACGACTTGAAAAAGTGCCTTACCACTTACTTTCGGTAATTAGCCAACTCATTAAACAGTTTTTCTTATGGCCCCATGACCCCCGAATTAGACCCGGGGCTAAGAATATCCTAATGTAAGCTCTCCCTTTTTCTTATATTCTGAAGAAAACAAAATCGCCATGTATCATTAATATATCTCCAAGTACCTCGTCGCTTATATAAAATATGCAGGTTGAAATTTTGTTGATATTAAGCTGCTTTTCTTGTTTTTTGGCAAGTTCTTCGTTTTTTATTGCGACGCAGTTTAGATCAGCCTAATTATATACTGCAAACATCGTGAGTTTCTGTGGGCTCCAATGTTCATGTTAATTTTGGAAGCAACTGGTTTCGCGATCGTCTTGCGAGAACTATATCTCGCGCGATACATTGTTTATACCTTGTTTATGCGGAATGGTGTGAATATTTGGTCTCCGCCAAATTTAATTATTTTGCGGCACTTAACCATCGTCGCCGCTAATAAAATGCGCTTTACGCGCGAAAACTAGACAGGTGAATTAGGAATCACCCAGAAATAGATTGACGTTGGACAAATATTGTAAGCGATCTTTTTGTTCCCTTTTATATCTTTTCTTACAATTGAAAAATCGTTGAAGACTCGAAATGGTCTTATGGGCATTTAGAGAATAAGTTCATATTACGCGTACAAAAGGCGTGAGAAAAACAAAAATAAAAAATCTGATCATCGTTACAACATTATGTACGATTCAAATGGATATATTGCCGCGCGCAGGGTCACGGGCTTGTAGAAAGTTCTTGTTCATTCTTGCTGCGGACATAACTATCGTTCATCCTTGTTTTTGTTGTTCTAGAAAGTGCTTGTTCATTCTCGCCCCGAACGCGCTACGCTCGAACCTTCTCCGCCGAATCTTCGAGATAGTGACTCACTCTAGATAAGAGGCCGCCCGCGACCTTGTCGAGTCAGTCTCGCCTCAGCGTTTGATCGTGCTGCTTCGCCGCCTTCGACGCCCGCGACGCTCTGTTGTTATCTTTCTTTTGTACCCTTTTATTTTTGGCACAAGTTCGCCACATTAAACGTTTATTTATTCCTGTTTATTTCTTGTTTATTAGTCACCGCCCGTGACATTTTGGTGGAGGTGCGGGGTACCGCATGCCTGTACAGCGTTCCCCTCCAAGATCCCGCAGTGCAAGTCCGGTACCAAGCCCAGTGCGAAGACCACTCCCCGCGGAACCCGAAACTCGGACCAGCCGGCGCATCAAGGGAGAGGATCCTGAATACGGTTTGCTACTGGACAAGCCCAAGCCGAAGAAGACGACGATGGCCGACCAGGCGCAGGCCCCGGCTGCTCCTGCCGTCGTATACCTGCCCGTCGCACCCAAAACTCCGACGCCGTTCCACGGAGACGCAGACGAGGACATCGAGGACTGGCTGCAACACTATGAACGGGTGGCCCGCCATAACGGGTGGTCAGCCGAGCACTGCTTGCAGAACCTTTACTTTTCGATGGAAGGAACTGCGAGGCACTGGTTGGAAAACCACGAGGCTTCTTTGACGTCATGGGAGGTGTGGAAGCAAGAATTAAAGAAGACGTTTGCCTGCCAACACCGATGTGAGAGGGCCGAAGATCTCCTGCGAACAAGGACCCAAGGTCTACATGAGAGCGTCACCAGCTTCGTTGAGGATGTTCTCCGCCTGAGCGCCCGCGCCGATCCTCAGGCTACCGAGGAGAAGAAGCTGCACCACTTGATGAGGGGTGTGAAAAGTGAGATATTCGGCGGCCTCATTCGCAATCCCCCGACAACCGTCGACGGGTTCGTCACGGAGGCGACGAATATGGAACGGGCCCTACAAGCACGCGCCAGACACTACCAGCGACACCCCGGCGTAACCACTCTGGCGACATCCGGATCCGACCTTGGCACCACCCTCCCCGGCATCCGTGAAATTATCCGTGAAGTCGTCCAGGAGGAACTCAAGAAGCTCCTGCCCGCTGCAGTACGCCCGGCCTCACTCTCCATCGCCGAGGTTGTGCGGGAAGAAGTCCAGAGAACCTTCCAGAAAGAGGCTCCCGTCGTCGTGGCAGCCCCCGAGGAGCCCACGTTGACTTACGCCGCAGTGGCTCGACGGCCACCGCCTCCTCCTCGTCGCACCTATGTCGCGCCGCCCCGACGTCAGTCTCCTGCGCCGCAGCACGACCGACACCACGACGACCAGGTCCAGTACGCCTGCCCGGAGCCTCGCGCACCCCGCAAGACCGACGTGTGGCGAACGCCCGACCGACGCCCTCTGTGCTTCCATTGCGGGGAAGCGGACCACACCTACCGCCGATGCCCATACCGACGACTCGGGCTTCGCGGGTTCCACCCGAACGACCCGCGACCCCGTTATGGTGAACGCCCTCGGGAGATCGACGAGTACCTGCGACGACCTCAGTCCCCCGAGCCTACGTCCCGCCGAGAGTTCCGGTCGCCGTCGCCACGACGTCCAGCTTCGCCGATGCACCGACCCCGACGTGAAAGCCTGTCGCCCCTCGCTCCTCGCCGGGGAAACTAGGCGCGGCAACCCCTGGAGGTGGAGTTGCCGAAGACGACCGACGCCAAGATCCTCCACGAACGTCGGAGGGCCCCCACTCGAACGCTACCAGAGATCGAAACCACGCCCCTGCAACGGTGTCCAATAACCTAAACGTCGTCATCGACGGCCACGACGCATCAGCGCTCGTGGACACTGGAGCAGACTACTCAGTCTTGAGTGGGAGGCTCTCCCGCCGCCTTCGGAAAGTCACGACGCCGTGGGATGGACCTCAGATACGAACCGCCGGAGGGCACCTCATCACACCGGTCGGGAGATGCACTGCTCGCGTCGAGATCCACGGTGAGACGTGCCCTGTCGAGTTTGTCGTTCTGCAAGACTGTTCGAGGGACATTATCCTCGGAATGAACAAGCACTTTCTAGAACAACAAAAACAAGGATGAACGATAGTTATGTCCGCAGCAAGAATGAACAAGAACTTTCTACAAGCCCGTGACCCTGCGCGCGGAAACGGAAGTTCACACGGACGCCAGCAACGCCGGACTCGGCGCGGTACTCGTCCAAAGACAAGACGGAGCAGAGAGGGTGATCGCTTACGCAAGCCGGGCACTGTCTAAGGCAGAGAAAAATTACTCGACGACCGACAAGGAATGTCTCGCTGTCATCTGGGCGTTAACCAAGTTCCGCCCGTACCTGTACGGGATCCCGTTTCGCGTTGTCACGGACCACCACGCTCTCTGTTGGCTCGCCAACCTCAAGGACCCGTCAGGACGCCTCGCTCGCTGGAGTCTGCGACTGCAAGAATTCGACTTGGCCATTGTGCATAAGTCTGGCCGCAAGCATAACGACGCCGACTGTTTGTCTAGGGCCCCAGTCGAATCTCCTCCCGAAAGCACTGACGACGACGACGACGCCCGTTTCCTCGGTGCAGTGACAGATGCCGACATGGGAGCACTTCAACGAGACGACCCGGAACTTCGCGCCGTGATCGAACACCTCGAAGGCCAAGGAAGTTCAGTTCCGCGAGTCTTGGCCCGAGACTTGTCAAGCTTCGTTCTGCGGCGAGGTGTGCTCTTCAAGAAGAACTTCGGAACGAGCAACCCTGCTTGGCTGCTGGTTGTTCCGGCCAGCCTGCGAGAAGAAATCTTTCAAGCATGCCACGACGACCCGACGGCTGGACACCTTGGCTACAGCCGGACGCTCGCCCGGATTCGTGACAAGTACTACTGGCCGAGACTCCCGAAAACAGTCCATCTGTACACAAGGTCGTGCCATGAGTGCCAACGACGTAAGAGGCCTCCGACGAAGCCAGCAGGACTCCTGCAGCCGATACCTGCCCCGACTAGGCCTTTCCAGCAAGTCGGAATGGATTTGCTTGGGCCGTTCCCAACATCGACGCAAGGAAATCGGTGGATTATCGTCGCGACCGATTATCTTACACGATACGCCGAGACGAAAGCCCTGCCATCGGGAACAGCCGTGGAAGTCGCCAAATTTTTCGTCGAGTCCATTCTCCTTCGACACGGCGCACCTGAAGTACTGATTACAGATCGCGGGTCATCCTTCATGGCCCAGCTGACGCAAGAAGTCCTTCGTCTCAGCCACACCAGCCATCGTCGCACCACGGCGTACCACCCGCAGACCAACGGGCTGACGGAGAGACTCAACAAAACCATCGCCGACATGATTTCCATGTACGTCGACGTAGAGCTCAAGACATGGGACGAGGTGCTGCCGTACGTCACGTTTGCGTACAACACAGCGGTTCAAGAAACCACTGGAATGACACCGTTCCAACTGGTACACGGCCGAACGGTTACCACGACGCTCGACGCCATGCTGCCTCACGTGCCAACCGGTGATGTCAACGACGATGCTCAACTCATCTCCCAGCGCGCGAAGGAAGCTCGTCAACTGGCAAGAGTCAAGATTCAAGACCAACAGCGAGTTGATGCACGCCGGTATAACCTTCGTCGCCGGGACGTCCACTTTCAACCCGGAGACCGGGTATGGGTTTGGACACCAATACGTCGTCGCGGTCTCAGCGAAAAACTCCTGAAACGCTATTTCGGACCCTACAAGATCATCCGACGCCTCGGCGATCTGAACTACGAAGTTCTATCCGACGGAACGCGCCCATCTGCAAGACGTCAGCCGCGACCTGAGGTGGTGCACGTCGTCCGGCTGAAGCCGTATTACGAACGATAGAACTTTCCACTCTCGTCGACGGGTGAACTGTGAACTGTGAACTGTGAACTGCGACTCGCGATTCTGCTGCCTTTTTGTTTTGGATTTGTTTTTGTTTGTTGCTCTTCGTTATGTGCTGCATCGGGACGATGCACTTTTTAAAGGGGGGGGGGGGGGGGATAATGCCGCGCGCAGGGTCACGGGCTTGTAGAAAGTTCTTGTTCATTCTTGCTGCGGACATAACTATCGTTCATCCTTGTTTTTGTTGTTCTAGAAAGTGCTTGTTCATTCTCGCCCCGAACGCGCTACGCTCGAACCTTCTCCGCCGAATCTTCGAGATAGTGACTCACTCTAGATAAGAGGCCGCCCGCGACCTTGTCGAGTCAGTCTCGCCTCAGCGTTTGATCGTGCTGCTTCGCCGCCTTCGACGCCCGCGACGCTCTGTTGTTATCTTTCTTTTGTACCCTTTTATTTTTGGCACAAGTTCGCCACATTAAACGTTTATTTATTCCTGTTTATTTCTTGTTTATTAGTCACCGCCCGTGACAATATATATATATATATATATATATATATATATATTAAGCTAGTGTGAGTCATATTTCAAAAACCAACTATGCCGTTTCGTTCGCGCGTTTAAACGATAGTCGTAAGCTATACAAGCCGCCACGAACTTAATCTAAGAGCAATCAGATTCGGCTTTCCGAAGCCAAGAGCAATCAGACTCGGCTTTCCGAAGCTTAGCCTGACACAAAAACGGCGGCAAGGAGCTGCACAGAAACAGAACTTAATTTGCTCTGTATGGTACAGAATCGCAAAGTACAAACAGTCAGGACAAGCTCGTTTGGCAAATGAGGCTTCCGTACGCAATTACGCCAATGTAATTAATGACGCGTGTCTAATCTTCGGCGCCACTTCGTTCGCACTTAGTATTCGAGTTTTTATATTTTTTTCTAGTAGATTGAGTGTTTATACAATTAAACCGCACTTAAACAAAAGTCAGACGTCATGCAAATAGAAACTATTACTTAGTCGCTCTCCAATACAGATCAGCTGACAGGGCGTCTTTTCGTGTAAAGTTTATGTAATGTTACCGCCTTTATTTAAATTACGTGTGCGCGTCCGTGTCCACAGGAACCAATAAGAGTCTCGTTCGAATTTAAATTGAACCTTTGGTACAATTTTATCCTGCTGATATACCTTTGGTATACCAAAGGATAAAAACCAGCTAAAGCAGAATTGTTATGGGCTTTTCCAACCTTCCAAGTACACCTCATTGTTACAAACTACAAGTATCGTATTCGGAATGTTACTAATAATCAATTAAAAGACTACAGTTTTCGCGCCAAAGTTTGACATTCAAATAATCTCTGATGGCACTTGGGTTTCAGGCGTGCACATAGCGTTGATTGAATGAAGAAGGCAGTGATATGATGATCTGGGAAGGACAACGAAAGATCTTCCGAACAAATCTTAGTTACCATGTTTATGACGACAGTCAGGGACACCCCAGTTAATTCTCGCAGCCAGGCGTCGGCTGTCACCCCGAGGCTCGGAGCTAAGAGTTTCCTTTTCGACGTCCCCGCTTAGACTAACCTTTGCAAATGCTTTGTTTCAACTTTCCTTCAAAGATGGCGACAGTTCCTGAGAAGCCTCAAAGGACCAAGTCTCTCAGGGAAGCCTCGCCGGACGCCACCTTGAGTCTCTCGGGGTGTTTCATCTCGTCTGCTCTACCAACCTAGACTAAACTCCTTAATATGTTCGGGGTTCCCTTCAAGATGCTGATGGTTTTAAGCAAAAACAAAAAGACATGTATCTAGATACCCTTTAAAACGTTCGAAAAAAAAGTCTTTCTTAGCGTGTTTTTTTAATATTTTGTTATATGTTTGGAGTTTCCTTTGAGCATTCTGGTGTAGACAAGTACGCCTGAAAGGTCACGCCTTTTAGAAAACCTTGGATGCGCCTCGAGGCTTCCAGAAGATTTCTTCGCAAGCTTGTTCTTTTACGTTCGACAAACCTTCGATATTTGTTCAAAGTTGTTGTTGTTGTTGTTGTTGTTTTTTAGCCTACTTGTGATTTTTGCTAAATTGTTTGGAGTCTCTTGGTGATACGGCGGCTGCCATCACGATGGCTATTGTTTCTTCGAGGGACTACTGTCAAGCTTGCATTGGTGATCTCGACTATAGCTTACATAACCTCAATTTCACGTAGCTATATTCTCCTATATATATGCTGACTTGGGTGAGCGTGTACTCAGTCTCCATTCGCTAACGTGGCTATAATAAGCCACGGTAGCTATAATGTTAGTACATGCGCAAATCCTCTTTCTGTCAAAGAGACGCATTTGACTGCCCCTTTTATATCAATCAGCAGCAGCTGAGAAGTTTTTCTGCACCTATACTGGATATAAGGAAAGACCAATAAAGTGTGCGGAGACGTCACGGTGCTATCCCAAGGGAAAGAAGCGATCCGGACCAGACGACAGTCAAGACTGAGCGACGACCGTCCCGAAGAAATACATCACTGGGAGAGCAGCAGCGTCGGGGACCCTGCAAACAAACTCTCGGGAGAAAACAAAAGCTGCGGCAGCGGGAGTCAGAACTCTGGGCGCGTATCGTCGAGAAGCGAGACAAATGACAGCGACATCAATCCAGGGTACGCGTCCTCCGTTCCCCTCAAGTACGGGGTATGTCGGCCGCAGCATCCCTCTGTCAGGGCCGCGCCCTTGAGAACCAGCTCCGTTCCAGACAACAAGAACCAAGTACATTGTACGGGAAACAATAAAACCTCACAAAGCATGAAACAAAACAAAACAAAACAAAATTGAGCTTTCATTTCTGACTCTCAATCTTGGGTGCTCGGTGACTCGTCCTGCAGCCAATCCAGCGTCAACATGTCCGAAATTACGACAAGCACAGGCTTCAAAATTTGTGATACAAGTTCCCAAGACCTCCGTGCTTATAAAGTTCGAATACAGGTGGAAATATACTAACTTCGCCAAAGATTTGGTGAATTAAGATACTTTTTATAGGCATTTACATTGTTTACTGCGCATTTTATAAACACGTACAGGTTTTTCTCAGTGACAACGATGATCGCTTTTTTATCTTGGAAACAAATTTTGTAGCAACCACTTCGCAGAGCGTATCAATTACGACCAAAGCGGCGTTCTTTTACGTTTTCTTTTTTTCAGATAAGAATGAGTATAGTTGAAAAGGCAAATGTGCTTTACTGTAAGTAACATTATTTAGAACGCGTGGCGCGATACTTAAAAACAATGGCAGAGCATGGCTGTAAAAAGAACAGCGAGACATTACGTGCTTCCCCGTGAAGGGGGCATCCCAGTCCTTGCTGGTTTTGGTTTACGTTATAGGAAAGCACAATTCGCAGTATCTGCAAAGTTTTCCGTAGAACAAATTTGAGCTGACGAAATATATACGGATTTGCCAAGCTAGCTATCTGGTAGATGACGCTTACAAGCTGCTCTAATTTACCTTTCAGATAGAGAAGCTTTCTTGACAAGTTATCCGTAAGCGTCGTCTCGTATATTTTGTTAAGGATTCAGGTTGCGAATATACGTGGATTTAGTCACGTAAAAAATTGTTTAGCGGAACTGATACAAAAAAGGCCTATTCCATATTCCTTGAAAACAATAGACCCTTTTGAAAAGTCCATGAAAGCACATTGGCGGTTGCCGTTTGCTGGGCAGGAAGCGTGCGATCGGATCCGAAACCTCGCCGAGCGATGACGCAGCACTCGCTCTTGATACGAGCTTTGCCAAGTTCACGACGGACGCTGACGATGCCCTTGCGCCCAATACGTGGCCAAACAACGGCTGACTCGGATGATTGGCGCAGCGACTCCTAGATGGCGCGCACTCTTGAAAAGGGTCGTATGTCTCCTTTACTCGTATAGTAACCATTGCCCAGAATTGTTTTAAAACACTTAAAGCCTCTCTAGATAAGTGCAAGTGTTGACACATCTCTCTAGGATTATCCCTTGACGCATAAATTATCTTTGGGGGGGGGGGGGGGGGGGGGGGATCTGAAATCTAAATGTAAACATCTTAGATAGGTGCATTTCGGGTTAGGATAGGCTGAATATGATTTAGAACTGGAACTAAACCTCTAATAAAAAAAAAATAAAAAAGAACCTCCGCAGTTTTGGAAACAACTCGGTCGCACGGTCACGGGAGACTCCGTCGCCAAGGGGCTGAGTTGTTTCCGAAACGTTGGTGGCTTTTTAATGTAAGTTCTGGTCTGAAATGTATTTCACATCTTGATGTATATTCCACGCAATGATAGACCCTTTTCTTGGGAAACGCCACCAGGCGGGGTTCCAGCCTTTGGCGTCCCCAAGAACTTCCGGTCTATAAAAAGAATGAAGAAAGCCCACCTCAACACCGCTGCTTGAAACGTTGATGAAACGTCTAACCCCAAATTCTCCGCTTGGACTCCAAAAGAACGAAGATGCGCCCGATCTGTTAAAATGTATCGAATATTCTCGTACACCAACTTGCCCCTCCGAGATGTTAAATTCTGCAGCCGAAGAGCCTCGTTAAATCTCCAGCGTTGTTGTCCGTGTAGCATTCATGCTTTCTAGTACGGTGAGATACGCAAGCTCGACAGGCTTGCGAAAACGAACCGACCGGAAGTCGCTTAAGACGCAAGCGGCAGTTCATGTTTGTAAACAACTCAATGGTCTATGAGAATAATCGTGCTGTAGTTCGTTCATTGGTTACGAAGATGGGAACCAAACATTAAAATTAATTAAACCAGATACTTCCTAATTGTTTGCTAGTATATTGCTGCGGAGACGACATCTGCGCGGTTAAGAAATAATTTTCAGTCTTCGTGGAGACCAGTTTTCGAGTGCATTGGCACAGACTGGCTCTGGAGTACGCGAGCCTAAAGCTCGCGCTACAGAATCCAGGAATTCTGGGTGCACTCCGCACCCCTCCCCGTTTCGATCAACTTTAGTCGATCAACTCAGCTGGACAAGTCCCACGAAGAGCGTGATTTTTTCTAATACACACGCTGACGCACGTCGGTTTCCACTGATAACCCCTAGATTCGGAAATGCTGTTTGAAGCGTCATCCTTCTTGCCAGCTTCGGCCGTGTTTTGAAAGACAACGACAAGCCTCAAACCAGAGTCTTTCGCGATTTGACAGGGTTTGTAGAATAAAGGAGGCTGTGCTCAAACACGAGCATGATGCACGCGAGGGTATCTTTGGCAGGCTTGCAATCGCTCGTGTTTACTTCACGAGCACCGAACGACTAAACGCCTGCCAAAGGTACCATCGCGAGCATGCTGCATGGGTTTGAGGCTTCTCGCTGTCTTTTGTTTCTGTTTGTCGCTCTAGTGGGACGCGGGCATCAGAGCAGCGTTAACCCGGCTGAGGGGTACGAGAAGGGATCACGCTCTTCGTGGGAGTTTGACAACTGAGTTGACCGAGTAACGTCGGTTTCAAGCTGGATAAATGTCGTACCGACTTAAGTACGTCTATCACTATTCTATGATGTACATGGAAGCTACCAGGCTAGCGCCCGCACTGCACTGGCTAGCGTTCTCGCCTGCAGAGTCTACCGGTATTGGTATGCTACAGCAGACCAAACTTACGCTGTCTAAACGTCTGAAGTGAAGTCTAGTAGAACAATATGTGGATAAGGCATGCTACAAGATAAACTTCCCTGATCGCTAAATAGATTAATTACCGAGAATATCGAAGTGCAAAATATGGCGCTCAAAGAACTGAGGAGTTAGTTCAACTCTTAAACAACATTTGGTTGAAAAAAAGAAAAATAAATTGCGTAAGATTAAGAAGATTAGTAGCCCGTGGAAGTCAGTTTGTTTATCTCTAATCTATTTCAGGCGTTGTTATATCTCCTCTGTTTGCCGCGGTGGTGATGACAATCTGTTTGCGTTTTCTTTGTTCGTGCTGGAAATTGAACTGTATGTCGACGTTTTTGCTATTTTCTTGCTAATGCTATTTTTAAGTTTTGTTTTGAACAATGGAAATTGAAATGCATCTATACTACAAATATTATTATTTTGCTTATGCTGCACAACTGCCGAAGCGGGGACCGACACTCCGTCCGGCTGTCTGTGTGACTGCTTTTTCAACTCACCTCCGGTATTGTGTACTTCAAGTACCTAATGAAAAAAACAAATCACATCAAATCAAGTCAAATTCGCATTACCTCGTATTTTTTATTGTTTATATTTCAGGAAATGCATGATATTGAGCAAAAGGAAGATTCGCGGGATATATTATAACGCTCGACTCCTTTTGGATTACTCGCCGTTAAAAAGATCACGACAAATAAGGACGACGCGAAGGGCCGTTAACGACACCGATACTGAGCCAACGCTGTCGGAGCAGACGACACTATTAGGCTAATGAGCCTTAGCGGCTCGTTGACCTTGGCAACTTTCGTAACGCTGCGTCTTACAAGCCAAAGTCTCCCAGTAGTTCCATCATTGAAAACTCTAGACTCCGCAGAAGGCGACATCAGATTCCAGCTCGCGTCAGTAATAAAGCATTTACTGAACCCTAAAAAAAAAAAAAAAAAAACGCTTTTTTTTGCGAGTTTTGCGAATTCCATTTATAACATTATTAAAGGAACACTGACAGCCTCTCTAAAAAGTTTGTTTCATTTTTTGCCAGGCGATTCAAAGTGGTGTCACCCTATCAATATGTTGCCACAGAGTCACGTATATTATTTTAAGAAAAAAAAAAAAAACTGTTTGAAAACCGAAACCGGGACAGAACTGCGGAGGAAGAAGAAATATAGAGGAGGAGAGAGTTGGAGGACGTCACGGGGCTGTGCAACTTATTTTTTTTTTTTTCTTCAATCAACGCATTTGTGGCTTTCTAGCAACCGCAAAAAAAAAAAAAAAAAAAAAAAAAAATGGGTATCATATTTTTTCTTTATTTATAATATTGTGTAATATTATAAATTATAATATTGTGTATAATATCCCCCACGACTATGAATATGTTTGGTGGTTATGTCTACACCAAAGGAAACCGCCCGTGACCAAGGAGAAGAGAGTGAGCGCGACTCAAACCGGCCAGTCCTCGGTCGGGGGTTTTCGGGCAGAAAGAAAACGAATTGCGAGCCGCAAGTTGTGTTCGAAGTTGTTGGGCTCTCATATGTCATGTACATATAAAAACCTTGGACAGCATAAATACACTGTCAGTGTTCCTTTAAAGACCTTTCTCTCGCGGTTCTGGGTCTAATCAAGGCCAATGTTTCCTTCACGTTGCTGTTAGGTCACCCATTTCAGACATCTCGCCCAGGTGTAATGCAATTCATGTAGGTAACTTCAGGTGTAATGACGTGCACTCATTTTTTTTTTTTAACTTCACATTTCTGGTTGGTATCAGTAGTGATGAATTTAAAATATCGTTCGATTATATAACTTAGCAAATGTAATAGTGGTACTGAAAGAAAAGGGCCGAGCGGCGAATACAGAAAGCGGTGCTCTGTATTGACGTAAACGAGAAAAGTGTAAGCTAAAACTACGGCTACGGCCAAATACTATCGCCTTCGAACTCAATTTGGATGAGTATGGTTCCCAAGGTTTGTACCTCGACCCTCGTTGAAGGACGATAAAAGAAAACGAGGAATGTTTGCGGTCTTTCTAAACAAAATTTTAATGGCGGGCCTCAGCTTTACGGGATTCTTTTGAGCACGCTAAGCCGAATTATCTCTACGGCAAATTTATATAGGGGACAGGGGAGGGGCGTTAAAACTAATCATTAACAGCTTAAATAATATATTGTGCACTTTTCAATTGCATTAAATTCATCGCCCAGTAAAGGTAAAATAACTAAATTTGCGAGTTATTCTTGCATGACTCTGAAACGAGAAGCGCGAACACATGAAGTCTAATTATTTTGATCAAACTTGTTGAGACATGAGAAATAAATGCCCGACAACTACAAACTCTATATTGGTTTTAAGACGCACAAAACTACAGAAATATGGTCTCGGAAAAAAATTGTCCCTTTCTCTTAAATATGTTTTTGATTTTATGATCGCGAGCAACAATAAGCATTTGCAGCACTACTTCACGTTGAATGACTGGATGCAGTTTCCCCTTGAGAGAAGCAACAGGTGCACCTCAAATGTTGCGCAGTACAGGAAGCTGTAACCGGATCCGCAATAGTTTCACCTGCTTCTAACCTCGCTGTTTAGAAGCCAATGGTGCATGTCATCGTGCCTCACATATACACTGTCAGTATTGGTTGTTGCGGACGAGTGATCTATTCTGAAGATGCATTTTCCTTAACTGCTAAGCGCAGGTTTTCTTGTCCTTGTGACAGCGGGTGCGGAATTTACCGAAGCGCACGTGGCGCAGAAAAAAAAAAAAAACACCATTCGTGGTTTGTCGCTTTTGGGCAACGCTGGGAATCAAGGGTTTGAGACGCAGTCGACGCGACGAGCAGATCAGGTTAATCAGGCGGCGTCAAACGCGAGAAGTACGGTGTTCGTTCTCTCTCTGTAGATATCATCTCTAAACGAATTATGTACAGAGAGGGCCCAGCAGCTTATGCTTCTGGTATAGATGTTCGTGTTTGGTCGCGCCTTCGACAACGTTCGGACTTACAATGAAATCAGTTATGGATACGAGGTCTGAGATGTGACACAGAGTACGGCGGTTTAAACGATCACGACATGTTCAGTGCCACAATGGAGACTTCCTTTTTACGTTCAAGCATACTGTCAGCCCCGGCATTGGCCGAGCTGCCTCCGTAGATCGCAGCCATCTGGCTGTCTGGGGGCCTCTGCGGGAAAGGCATACATATTGGCCCTCGGAGAACCTCAACTTAGTTATTCTGGTCAGTGACAGTTTAAGATGGGCACTTTTCTTCGCACTTGCTGCTTAAGATTGATTTGTCGGTCTGTTCATCTAATATTGCCGCGATCTCTTTGACCACGGAGGGACAATAACATTCTTGAGGCTCGCGCTGCACTTCTTTCGCTCTGACTATAAAGTGGCAGATTCCTCTCCGCGTATAAGGGGTATTCACTGGACGACATATTTGTGGGTGCTGTTTAGAGCGCATGCTCAGAACGAGCTCACATCAATGCGTCAGTATTTGATCTGGGCTCGTGATTATGAATGCCTCGACATGCAATCGGTTAGCTCACATTAATAGACTGCTAAGACCGGCAATCTTGGCGGTGCGGAATGCAAGTGTCAAAAGAACTGTGGAAGCTCGCCGTGAGCACACGCTCAGCAGTCGCGCACACAGCTATGGCCGCCAGTGAATACTCCCTATACTTCCCCGTGATACCTTCGAATCACCGATCACCGGTCTTTATTGATTCAGTTCAGTTCGTGCGAAGGCCGAGCGGTATCGCCATCCGAATTACCACCCAACATTACAAACACAATAACGTTTTTTTTTTTTTTTTTTTTTTTTTTTTTGGGTGGGGGGAGGGGGGGTTTGCCACCTCATGTCATTTAGATAATCCTGCCTATTTCGCTTTTCATTGGTTAAAATAATTGAAGATAGTCCGTTGATTGGCGTTCCAAGACCAAAGCAACACAAAAAAAAACAACAAAAAAACACCACCATTATAAAGGCGCTTATCCTAGTGTCCTGGTAGCAGAGTTGAGAGCTGTTGATTTATGTATGTGCGTGCAGAGATTGCTTCTCCCATAAAACTGACTTACGTAATTTGACGAGTCCTCTCGGTCGACGCCGGACATCCCGAACGAACTAGTATATAAATACAACCGCCGGGGCCCGGATCGAATCTTGCCTGGCCGAAATGGTACCCGTTTCTTCGCAGTTGACGACCCTCTTCTGCGAACGAGGGGTTTATACCGGAAGCGCCAAACGACGTGCGAGTAAATGGCGACCTCCCGACTAACACGCCAGCCGAGTCGGGTACCCTTGTTGACCGCGGCCGCGGAGTAGAACGCCGTCCCCCGAGATATTTCCGGAGATGGCGATAGCGTTGCCTTATTAACGAACGGAAGCCCTTCGCAGACCCTCGTGAAGTGCCCGTTGGGGCCGCTTTGGTTCACCCAATGGCCCGTTCATACACACGCCTTTGTTCAGAACCGAGTTCTCGTAGTTTCTTACGACGAGAGACCACAAGAGCACGTTGGCGCCATTCACTTGGTGGCCCTGGAACTGCATTTCACGAGAACGAAAGTTTTGCGGTGTTTGCCATATCAAATGTACGTACTGTCTATGAGAAGGGGTCGTTTATAACATTGTGAAAAGTTTTTCGAGATGAAAAAGAAAGAATGATGCGCGAAAAAAATAAATAAAAAAGAGGGGAAATATACAGAATTGCCACGTGTTCCACGGCTACACGATAGATGGCGTCAATCTGTTATCGAAAGGGATCTTAAGAAGCTTCTAAAGGCCGGTTCACACTGTTGGAACTGACTACGACCAACTGCGACGAAACCGGTTTTTAGAGGAGCTGTGCAACGATTTCAACGTTGAAGGAAATGGCATCTCTACTTTTGACATTGTTCATCTTGTCACAAAGGACAGAAAACACACCTCTTTCCTTCGAAATGTTGCGATTCCGCCGCGTAATCGCCAGGCAAAAATTTGAATATTTCCCGACCTGCAGCCGCGAGCGGCGGCCATGAGAAACACCCGGCGTGACGTCAATGTGGGTCTCGCAGTAAGATAGCGAGTTGTGCGAATACCTGCTCGATAAAACATGGTAACTTTTCTGTAAACCTTGTCGTTAAAACATAAATACAAATGCGTCAAAAACCTGGTATCATCGACAAAACTTTTCTTATACGGAGTTTTAGTGGCGCCATCTATCCTAGTCCGTTGCAACCTAAGAACGAAGGCCGAGGGTAAAACGGGCCGGAGAGGAGGAAGCAGACGGAACGCTGGACAAGAGAGAGGGAAACCTCCTTCTCTCTTTAGCGTTCCGTCTGCTCCCTCCTCCCCGGCCCGTCTTACCCTCGCCCTTCGTTCTTAGGTTGCAACGGACATAGGTCTGCAAAACCGTCAGCTGTAACTGCTACCGCGAACAGGCGCCAGAAACCGGAGGGAGAGGGGGACAGAGCCGGACGGGTATGGCAGGACCTGGATGAGACTTTCCTCCTTTCACCATATTGTTCGCACTGCGCCCGCCAGCACGTGGTCACGCGGTCGCAAGCGGATGAGTTCTCGCTGCTCACTGATTGTTCTTGAGAGAGAGCTTCACCGGAACCCCGCGCAAGCCCCATTGACGTCACAGCGCACGTCACTCGGAAGATGGTGAAGGAGTTGAGAAGTGCCGAAAGCCTCAATCTTGGTCCATTTTTAAAATTAAAACGAGGACACGGAGGCAAAAGCGGTTTTTTGTTCTTTACTTCAGAAAGGTCGCGACACCAACTCCCAATTTATTTAAGCAAAGCACTGAAACTGTTGCACAGCTCCTTTAAGGTTCTCCTGACGGATTACGACCGTGCCGCGCAGCCGCAATAGCGGTCGGCTTCAAACCCCGTTTTGTTGAACTCGGTCGCAATCGGATGCAATAGAGTCAACCAGCCTCAATGGTCAGTTGGACACACTTGCGTTCGACTACGATTAACTTTGACACGACATGTTTTTAAGGTCGTGAGCCATCACGAAAGGCTTAAAAAAGTTTTAAGCGTCCCCGATTCTAAGAAGTTGCAAGGGTGTGAAAGGGCCTTAAGGCATACGGTCATAAGCAGTCGCAAGTGTGTGAAGCAGCCCAGGGGCTTTTCCTTTTCTCTTTCCTGCTAAGAGCGGCCGAGCACAAAGCTGGAGGATCCTTGCGGTTCGGAGCATGGGAAGCAAGACGACGCCGCAATCGCGTGGCCCCGCAACCTGGATAGGAAAAAGAGGAGGGCGCCTTCCTGACGCTGAGACTGGCTGAACGCGTTGGAGCCTGTGATGACGATACTGATTATGATTGTTGATTTAAGACAACCCTGAGACGGGAAACAAGAAAGACCAACACGACAAAATCTCATGACGAAGTTTTACGACAAACACGAGGAACACTTTGTCGTGTTTGTCCTTCTTGTTTCCCCTAGTCTCAGGGTTGTGTTAAATCATGAACGTAAAACGGGTGGCCTGCGCCTTATCACTCATTTCAGTAATTTATTGATCAGAGTGCCTTGGGCTGCGATAGTTACACGAAGAATTTTGAGAGTGTACGTGATTTGGGTGCGAGCAAACTTATAAACAATTTACTTGCTGTCCATACCTTCTAAAAGTAGGCTTATAGGCTTATAAGCTTCGTGTATTTGCTTGCTGCGCAAACGCAGATTTATGCGGTGAATTCACCCCCGAGATGAAAGGCCTAATGAAAGCCGTGTTTATTCGAATTCGATCCGTGCTCGAAATATTTCGGGAATTAGACAAAAAGTCAGGTTTCTTTTACTCGGCCTGCTTTCTCGTTCTTTTTGGTTCCTTCGAAAGTGATACTTGTTTGGGCGCTCTCCTAAAAGTGCTGTCTATCAATGGATCTACCTGCCAGCCTTTCAGGTGATGCATGTCTGTAAGTGAGTGCGCGCTAATTTCTGGGTTATTTTAGCTTCGTCGCATGCAATGTACGCAGGACCTGGCACCGAATCTGTTTTTGTGAATATAGATCCCTGTTATTTAGAATCACTCGCTAATAAAAAGGTAATAGTCTATAGTTATATCTGGAATTCACCGCAAGCGCTTCAGGTATCGTAGTTGTAGTAGTAGGTGCATTTGTAGTTGTAGTGGCAGTTCAAGTTCTATTTGTAGTTGTAGCTGTATTTGTAGTTGCACTTGGTGTAGATATTTCAGTTGCTTATTCAGTTGTTGCTGATGACGATAAACCTGTAAGCTAAAATTGTGTCTTAACTCAAAAGCGCTGTCATCGTAATTGCAGTAATAATTGTAGTATTTGTGAGAGTTGTGATCGTTTATTTATTTTAGTTTACGTATTTTTCGTTGGCTGTGGTTTTAGTTCTAGTAGCAGCTGTCATAACGGCTGCATTTGTTTCAGGTGTTTTAGAGGTTAATGTAGTTGTGGCTTTTGTTGCTCTTATTGGGGTAGTCAGTTGTTTTTTGGTGCGGTCGCTGTTGTAATGGCTGAATAATTGATGTTTCTAATATTTTCTGCAGATGTCATAGTTTCTGTTGATAGCTGCTACCATTTGAAGTTGTAGCATTCATAGTAGTTGTAGTACTCCCAGTAGTTGTTTTATGTATTTGGGCTGTGGTATTTGTAGCTGCTGGTTGTTGTTGTTCTTGTTGTTTGGTGCAAATGACCCATTCAGGGTCAACATGGGTCTCGTCTCATGCCCCACTTGGAACCTGGGTTCAGGAATGCCGTCCCAGGAACTGGCGGGCGGGCCACAACCACGCAGAAAGTCTGTCTCACTCAAGATGTCGTTCCTAAACTTCTGGTAATTCCCCTCGCGCATTAGTTCCACTAATTGAATAACGCCTCCTAGCGACTTGCGTATGTTCGGAGATGACTGCGAATCGGTTCTACATTCCTCAAATAGGGTGAACGTTCTTCAATCAATTCCGAGTGCGCTAAACAGTGGTCCCCATAAAAACAAAACAAAAAAAAAACAAAAAAAAACGACACTCACGATTTTGATAAAAAAGAGCTCGTAATATTCCAAACCTGTGCAGCTTAGAAATTAGAACCTTACAGGCGAGTGTGCCTTTGCCTGCATAATACAAAAGGAGCTGAGAATGACAGTCGATGTATTCGTCATCCATCCTTTTGCATCGCACACTTACAAAAGTTGGAGTGCCTAGTGTAGAGCAAGGCAGGTCACAAGGGATTGCCGTCATGTTGAGCGTTAACGTATTACGCTAAGAGGAATGTCCACGCATCAGCGATCCCGCAAACCAGTCGTGCAGCAAACCACTGCGATCTATGAAGGAACCTCGGCGAATGATGTAAAGAAATTGTTTCAATAATAAAGTAGTCTGCTCCGTGACACGTGGCGTAAGGATCTGAATCTTCACGATTAGAGTGCCCAGACATGAACAAAAAAAAAAAAAAACGTGTGGCCGGCTTTTTTTTTTTTTTTTTTTTTTTTATCAAATGTTCCCGTAGATTTCAGCACTGGACTCGATAAAGGCTTGCGTACGCTTCGCGCATTCCCTTGGGCGCGCCTCTTCCCTTCATATATGCACTTTTTGCATCGCCCCAATAACGCTCCTTTTGTAGTTTAGAATAGGAGTGCGCTAAGAGAGTTCCTTCCCCACAGAAAATCGAGGGTCGCACGTCGGCGAGTGATTTGCGTAAAAGTTAACGCGAGGCTTATTCTGTAGGGTGTAGGTTTAATAAAAACGGGGGAAGGGGGTTCATCTTCTGAATGATGCATCATTAGAGTCTTTCTCGTCGAGCTCCGCTGGCCTCGCTCGGAAAATTAACATACCCGTGTTATCACATCTCTTAGAGTGCCGCGCTTTGGCGCGCAATTATGGCGGTTCAACTGTACGGAATCGCTAAAACTAAAAAAAAAATCTAGGTTGTACGACCCTGAGAAACGCGCTGCTTGAGCTGAGCAATTATGAAGCTCCTCCCGAAATTAGCATCGTTTGTGGGGTCGAGTTCCACGGCGGCGAAGGGCTTTTGAGGCGAAGATGGTCGCGTCTGCGTTGCGAAGATGGCAGGTATCTTACACCTGTTGATGAACGCCGCAACGATAGGAAAGTCAAGGAGACACCAGCATGGCTACTCACAATCTGCTATTCACGATTTACGCCATTTCGTCGAACTAAATATGTGTTTAGAATCAGGCAGAGACGGTGGAGTCACATTTGATGAAAACGTTTCGCATCCACGTCCAGAGCTTCGGCGAGCCAACTGTGTTCGTAACGCCATAACTTGTTCCTTTTAAAAGAGCAGTGCGCATGCGCGGAACCTAGTTTTTCACGAGTGTCCCGCTAAGACGTCACAACCTTGGCATGACGGCAGGAGTTCTAGACGTGACAAAGACGCGCAAAGTTTTTCTCTGCCGAATGGCAAACAGCAGCAATGCCCCACTAGAGCGACAAACAAAAACAACAGACACCGACAAGCCTCAAGCACGCGCAGCATGCGTGCGAAGGCAACTTTGGCAGTCGTGGGGAGCGAGTGATTGCAAGACTGCCGGTGATACGTGCCTGTTGCGCGTGCTTGCTGACCGTGCTTGCGGCTTGACGGTGTCGGTTGTTTCTCTTAGTGTCGCCTTAGTGAGTCTCGGCCATTACGTAATAGAAAAGCGTTACGTAATGGTGAGTGTAGATGGCATACAGAGATCCACCGCTAAAGACGCTTGAAGGGGGAAGACGCAGTCGCAAAACAAGAAACACACGGTGTCGGTTCTATACTTCGAGATTCACTGCTCTTCGTTTCTCTCGAATAATGCCGGAAAGTGTTTGGCAATAAAAGCGTCATCCAGGCAAGCATCCTTTTCGCTTCGTTTTATCTCTCGATTGTTTGTTCCTTTAATATAGCGATGATATATATGGACGCTCGATCATTCATGAAATTAGATGCGGTTGCGCTCATAACATATGAGCCTTTAGATAAACACAACTAGCTTTTCTGACAATGCGAAACCGCCAATTACGTAACGTGCGAATCTTATGTTGTTTGTTCACCTGTTTTATTTTTTTTTTTCAAAACAAACTAGAAGTTCTTAAAGGGATTGTCCGGTAAAATTTCATATTGAAGAAAACATTTACACCTCATTGTCAACGGTTGTAGCATCATCTTTTACGACAAATCTCATTGTTGTGTTTCCCTGGACGAGCAATTTTATCTTAAACCAAGCGGGCATAAACGGCGTTTTCTTCTTCCACCTTCGGAGCAGCGAAGGCTCTGACGTAACATAATGTAAAGAACGCGCCGAACTGAAGCGCCCTTCGAATTGCGTCCTCCACGTGAGCGCTACGACGTGGTTCATCCTCGGTGCTGCGCTAGAAACCTTTTGCGAATGAAAGGGAACTCTCGTTGTGGCGGTTGTCACGCTCCGCATTTCTCCTCGAGACCTACAGTGGCGAGTAAAATGGAACGCTGCGGTTTGTCGGGAGCGCTGTGTTCCCACGTAGGAATGATGCATGGAATCTGACAATTGCAACCCTAATGTGACGTCACATCAGGCATAGGAGCGCAGCCACTGATACTTGTGAAATTTGGCATGGAGTTTCGTATAATTATGCTCAACTGTGAAATGGGGTGTCGTTTAGTATAATAAAACTCGCATATATTAATAATTAGGCTCCCGCCATATAACTATCAAGATCTTAGGAACCGGTTTTTATCTGAAGATCCCTTTAAAGAAATTGTACGGTAAAAGTTTTTCTTTCAGAAAACAATTAAATTATATGTCACCACTTTTAGGAAAATTCTCCGCACAATATTCGAAATTTTAATACTCCATCGTGCAAGTAATTAAAATGTATAAAAAGCCCAACTTCTCAGATTGTGCCTGCAAAACACACAACGTTTTCATTTGCAACACCAGAAGCTTTGTAAGATTGAGCCAAGAGAGCCACCTCAGCTTTTGACTTCTATCTCCGTAAAATAACTTCATAGTAAGAAAGACAAGATTGAGGGAAGCTCAATTCTTATACGATGATCTTTGTACGCACCATAAACCATGTTAATCAAAACCGGGAATAAGTCAACACCCGCGACTCTGACGTCACCATGCCTGATGTGACGTCACGACAGGATTAGCCAAGCATACTTGCGAAATGAGGCGTGAAGTTTCCTGTCACTGTTCATAATTGATTTAGCGAATATTTGGGAGCCTTTTAAATCAATAAATATTACCAATACCTAGATTCAGGCCCTTTCTACGTGATCAGCCCAAACACTTAGTAACTTATGGATATCACCGAACAATCTTTTTAAGCAAATACTCGCGCGATACAACAAAGAACCACGAAAGAAAAGAGTACATTTTCTCATCACCTTATTGAGTATGTCTTCCCATCTTTCGGTGTGTCCGAGAGTCAATACAACAGAGTCCCGCGGGCGACTGTTTGCCCGGACAGACGAGGATATTGCACCGTCTCCCCGGGACCCCATACGAAACTCACCGGTCCCCAGCTACGCCCATAGCTCAGCCGCGACTCCGGTGAAAGTCGCGGGCTGGACTACTTTACAAATTTTACCGCCGGGAAATGTAAATGTCTGCCTTTGAAATGCAATACCGCCTAAAGTATAGTACGCTCGCCGCGCGGACAAACATTGGGCGCAGCGACATGGACCTCGGAGCGAAGCGGAGGCTACGTTGTAGAACCACCAACCATGCGTCAGGAACGCGTTGCTTCTCTCGCGTGTTCCAGGTCGAATGGGCCAATCATTCGTTGCGGATGTACCACGTCACTCCGATCGCCAACCGGCACAACCAATCTGGTGCAGAGTTGAGCTCAAGACGCTGCACTTTCACACCATTTCTACGCCTGTATCGCGTTCTCTTCGGTTCATCAGTTGAAGTCGGACTGGATGGGAGATGGCGTACTGCCGCTCGTTTTTCTACCATTCGAGCTCAGAAAAAAAATATATATATGCACGCAGTGCTGGGAGCGGTAGAAAATTCTACCGTCCCCTTTCGGCCACTTTCGAGATTGGTCCCTAGGAACTGCGACCGGCTGCCGCATTTCCGAGTGTCTCTATGGCAACTTAAGAGCTCAATGCGTCTGCCGTTCCCTTTACTTCTTTTTTTTTCTTTTTCGTTTTAAAACGACAGGTTTCATGACGCATTTTTAGCCATGAGGTTAGCACCCAAGATAAAACCCAGCGTTATTGTCTTCCCAGCGCATGCAACCTCAATGGTCGAAGATCGTTGCGCAGAGCCTAGGTTGCCCCCAAAACAATAGCGTAGAATTTTCACTTTAATATGTATAAAACCTGAGATTGGAATTAAAAACCTCACACCCTTCTAGTCTCGTTTCCACGACGAGGTTCTCAAGGTATACGAGGGCCTGATCCCCGGGAGATTAATATGACGCGTAGCCACGCCCTCTTTCCCGTTTTCATGCAGCGCAACGTGCACATGGTGGCCACGTTCTAAAATCAACGTGATGTCAAACTTGTTTCAAGGACTTGTGCCTTGTAAAAGTACCTTGGCTTACGAAAACCCCGCCCAGCGTTATTCTACGCACGTTGTCAAGTGGCATGACCCGCCCGAGTAATTTGGAACCAGTCGAGTAAGATTTGGAACGTCACCATTGATGCAACCGAACGTCCGGGACCAGCGCGAGCAACGCGGTTCGAACTAGGGTTCAAACCCTTGACCACTAGAACATGCATTATTATACTATTAAAAAAATGAAAGATGTTTACAAATCTCTGTAACGCGAAACTAAAGCGCGGCTCCTGAGGAAGAAGAGGGGAGGGTACGCCCCTATTCCTCCTCTGTATCCTCCCCTCCTCATTTCCTCCCCCTCCCCTTCTTTCCTCCTCTTTCTCCTTTCCTTCTCCCTTTCTCCTGTTCCCGCTGAATTTGTTCATGAGTGATGTGACACGAAGTCATGTGAAGTCATTTTTCCCTTAAACTAAAGGTGAAACTGAATTGGCGTTGAGGCCACATGACGTCTATTTCGCCGCTAAATTTAGCGAGTTAAGTTTCCCCTCTAAATTTAGCGGACAAATTGACGTCACGTGACTTCAACACCAATTCAGTTTCCACGCTAAATTTAGCTGGGAAAATAACTTCTCGTTACTTCGTGTCACGTCAACCATGAACAAATTCAGTTTCTCCGCTAGACTTAGCGAGAAAATTGACGTCACGTGACCTCAACACCAATTCAAATTCCCGCTAAATTTAGCGGGGCGCTTACGCCGACGCTGTCGCCAACAGCGATACTGCGAAACGCGGAAACGGGAGCCTAAGAGCCGCGCTTTAAAAAAAAAACCGCGAATGCGTCAGCTTTTCAGCAGAGCACCGGTTGCTCCCATCGCTGTGATGTACGCGTGCGCCCGAGGAGCGACGAAGCGCAAAACGGGTTTATATCGCATGAGCAAAAGGCGTTTTAGCCAACATCGGTCATTTGAGCGAATCGACGTTTTAGCGTCGCTTCCCTGCGTCTCTCTCTTTCCGCTGCGTTCACGCCTCTTCACGACGACAGTCTGCGGCGGCTCATTACAAAACAGTTCGACCACCTGGCCCACCCGTAAACGCCGCCTTGTGGGGACCGACCATTCGCTAAAGTGTTTTTCGACGAACACTCGCTGAAACGTCGTTCGACCAACGGAGTGTCACCCGCGAAAAAGACGCTTAAGCTCGAAAAGGCAACCTACGCAGGGACGATGAGCAAGGCGATTCGTCCGTTCAGTAGCCCTGCGGAGATCACGCATTAATTTGTCATTTTATTCGTCTCGTAAGTCCCTGGGCTTGGTCCGTATACGTGTAGGGTTGCACAAGCAGATTTCACAGTGGAAAACGAGCCAAAAATTTAGGCCCCTGGACGTAAAAAGCTAAACATTTCACTTAATCTGCACTGGCCTGGTCGTTTTTACCTTGTGAAATTTCGAGGCTGACTTTTTTTTTCTTTAAGAAATAAGAGCAACAAACTTGCCCAAGTCAACGTCGGGCATGTTCGCAGACGTCCGAGTTAACGACACTATTAACTTACAGCGCCATCTTTCGATAGGCGCAGAGAGCAGACAAAAAAGTGCGTCGTCTGCTCGCTGTGTCTATCCGAGATTGCGCCACAAGATAATGGAGTCGCTAACTCAGTCGTCACTGAGTGCGCACGGCGTTGACTCTGGTAAGATTGCTGCTCTCAAATTTTACAAGAAGAAAACTGCGCCTCGAAGTTTCACACGGTGAAAGTAACCTGCTGAGTGCACATTCGTAGAAAGAGTAGGCTTTTTGTGCGCAGGAGTCAATTTTTCTGGCTTGCGCCACCTTAGTCTGGCTCAGGCATGTTTGAGAGATTAGTGGCAGGGACTTGACCGTTGGAAAGGAAGAAATTAGACTTTCATGGGCGCATATACACGAGGCGTACAAGATTTCACAAACAAGAAGTGTACTAAACGTACATAAATTTATGGCCGTTTCTTATAACCCTCAACAACAAAGCAAAAAAAAGAAAAAATCCCCGTGCCTGTCGCTTTAGCCAGCTCAGAAAAGCTACACGCTTGATGATTTGTTGCAGTGTCAGTACCGGCCTAACGAAAAATACAAAAAAGGCTAGAATATTTCAACTTCCCTGTTCATCTGACTGCCGCACTGATGTAAGTTGCTTCCATGATGCCTAATATTATGCAAGAGTGGATGGCTTTACGTTGTCTGATGCCATGTTAACCTCTTTGTGAACTCAGTACAGTTGATTGACTTTTTTAATAACTCTGTCGAGATTTACATTTTCTTTTAATATGTCGTTTTTTTTTGCAATGTTTTTATTGTTTTTTTTTTGCTTTTTTTGCTTTTTTTATAATTTTTGCGATTCCTTTTCTTTCAAATAACATACGTTAACGGGTAGACGTCATGCTGTAAAAACAACAAAACTATAATTTAACCGTTTAATTACTTATTTTTTGTTTTGTTTTCCCAAGAAGACTTTGCGGGCAACTTCGTAAAATCAATTCTTCAGCACCAAAATTCTCTCTCGCGATGCGACCCGAAAATCGTGCTCTCGAATAGACTTTCAAAAGTCTGAAGAAAAAACTAATTAAAAAAAAAAAAGCGCGGACATGGACGTATAATAGCAAAACAAGCTACATTCGAAGAATTGCAACTAATAAAAAAAAAAAAAAAAAAACGAGCACAAGAAAAAAGTTGTTGCGATCTTTCCCACAATTTAGGACGAAAAATCAAATAATGACAAGACTCCGCGGACCGTATATTCCACCGTGCGAAAAGAACGAGCGAAAGAAAAAAAAGAGAAATCCCCGCGCCACGAAAAGGACGAGAGAACAGCTCCAGGCGATCGAAGAAGTCTGTCGGACACGACAAGACGACTCGGGGAAGGTGACAAAATGGGATCGGGTTGAACGATCTGGAAGGAAGCAGAAAGCAAAAAGCCCGTCGCGTGTCGAAGAGCTTCGAGTGAGAGTCAATAGGGGGACGCTGGTCGTTCCACACGACGCCCACGGGGACGGACAGAACAGGTCAGCCACGCGGTGATCGCGCACCGAGAGGTACGTGTCCTGCCGGCGACTCGGAGAAGTCATGTTCGGCAAACGAAAGTAGAAGGGAATGAACATCTCATGCGTGCTACAGAACTGGAATGTACACTCGGAACATGAGTGCACTAAAAGTGTGCAGAGTGTGTACTGTCAGTGAAGAAACTGCACGTTCATGACCACTGGGGCATGAGAATGTTGACAACGCCAAAGGTCATAGTAACATAAAGAGTTCGCACTCTAGAGAAATTCTATATGTTGCACCTCTCTAGTACGCACTAGACAAAAGCCTTGACTGCGCTAAAGCAGGAGCAGTGTCATAAATATAATCAAGTCGTCGAAATTCGCAGCGTGAAGGCGTTAAATAAAATCGACAGGATCGACGTTTACCGAGTTGACTTTTTAATTCTTCATTTGCGTACACTGAAGAGGATTTTAGTCTACGTTTCTCGTGTTCAGCGATCATGCGTTATATAATCATCGCGAATAGCGTGTTTTCTCAGCTCACGGGAAAAGTTTGACGCCCTAAAATAAGCCACCGTAACGGCAGTGACGTAACAAGTCTACATAAGAACCGACGCAGTGATGATTTTTTTTTGTTTTTTATCCGTACGCGCATCATAATCTCCCACGGGAATCCGAACTCGGTCGCAACCATTCCTCCTTTTCAACATCTCGCGCGCCGTCTTATACAGATGATGAGTGAAACAGATTTATATGCTTTAGCCATCGTCGTTGACTCAACCATGCTTAAGACAGCGGTCCCACGGTGGCCATTTTGAACCGGCCATTAGTTCAACCGCTAGATCGGGACATCGGTCTCCAGCAGGGGTGTCGAGGTTCTTTCTCGGCTCTTAAGGCCTGTTCACACGCTTGCGACCTCTTAGGACCGAGTGCATTGGAACCTCTTAACATCTCTTACGACGAGAGGACACACTGGTGCTATCTATTGGGTAGCAGCGTAAACTTGGTGGTCCGGAATATTTTCCGTTTCTCTCGCGCATTATATTTTCTTTTTTGGCTCGAAAAACTTTCGTCAACGCTATAAACGAGCCTTTCTTATAGGTACTACCCACATTTGACCTCGGAAATACCGGAAAACCTTCGCTCTTGTGAAACGCAGTTCCAGGGTTGCCGCACAGATGGCGCCAGCGTGCCAGTGTGTTCCCTCGTGCTAAGAAATTTTAAGAGGTTTTAACAGGTCTCGTCTCTCTCGGTCGTAGTCGGTTGCAAGTGTGTGAACGGGTCTTTGCGCACCCTTTCTCTTCTGCTCGCCAGGTCAAGTAACCACGCGTTGATTGCGTGCTCATGCCCGAATTGTGCGCATTACTGAAAGCACGCGGTGTCCAGCTGGCCCAGAAAGCTTATTTCTTTGAGGTGCCGAGCTGGGTAGGGTTTGATTTTTTATGCTGGTTTGCGCTGTGGAGCAATTTCTACGCGCCCCCGCGAAAACGAGCACCCAGCGGGATAAAAGAACACTCAGTGTGAAAAGATCGTGTGATTTGACTTTGCCAATATTTCATGAGCGAAAAAGAAGTATGCGATAAAAGAAACTTCGAGCAGATGCTCCTTCTCAGAGCACAGGCTGGAAAGAGAGTTCGCGATACACTTCTCTGGTGCTTATAATTTTGTCTTGAAACGCGAATAATAAACAGGCTTACGAAGGGTTACGAGATACTATTATTTGAATGCAATGCTAAAAGCAGCGCGAGTACCCCAATGTAGCTTACATTAGCACAACAGTTTTAGTAATCGGAGGTGTGATATCAATCTTCGTCGTTGGGGGACCTCGTAGACCTTGCAGGTTAGAGATCTTGAGCAAGGTCGCTGTGTCTTGCACGGGCCCTTATATTATCAGCTGTGTGACCGCTCCTTGAATTTCTCGCTCGGTGAAGCAACACTCAAAATTTCCGTTCACCAAAACGCTGTGAATTTCCTATCGGAGGCTGTCAAGGAAGTCACGGTTGTTTCCCAAGTGTCTGCTGCGACGGAGGTCAAGAAACATGGACGGAGAGACCTGCATGTCTTTCTAATCTCGCCTGGGAGAGGAGTCGCTTTTGTTATACCACTGTTCTGAAAATGACCGCCCTTGAATGAAATGTCTGTCAGCCTACAATCCTGACAGTTTCTTTTTTTCTGTTTTATTTTACCCTTGTTGATAGCGTCAAGAATGTAGGGTGGATCCTTGATTTTCACGTTTCGATCAAGACGGGAGTCAACTAGTTCGGGAAGGACACACTGGTTGTAAAAGCTTGTGAGAAGGAATTCCATTTCAGTCCGCCGAAAATCATTGTCCCTATGTATTCTTTTGACATAAATATTTTGATCTGCGTAGACTATAAATTCACAAAATTCAAGACCTGTGATGTGCAGCTTCCCCTGAATTTGATATTAGATGTAGTGCATTGTAGAAAGCTTTGGAGTTGCACTAGATGGAAGCAAGTTGTCTGACTTAGAGCTTGCTACCACTTTTAGTAATTACTTCGTAAATTTGGTACAACCAGCAAATTCTACCATAGATCCGTCGGTAACATCGCGATACGTTCTTAATGAATCTATGTTCTTTTTTACTACTACAGTAAGTAGCACGTTCCTAAATCTTAAAAATAGCCGATCCCAGGACATAAATGGATTGCAAAGTAAACCCATCAAATACATCATTCATATAATTGCTCCTTCTCTCACGCACATTTTTAACCTCGTTTTAATCACCAGTGTTTTTCCAAAGAAATGCAAAAAGCAAAATTAACGGTGCTGCACACAGGTGGTAACAAAAACAACCTCACTAACTATAGAGCAATGTCAATTTTACCTGTACTACGGTGCCTGGAGCGCGTCTCCGACTGGTGTGTTTAGCATCCTATCCCGCCCATACATCCTCCTCACCTAACATATTGTTCCTCACCTAACATATTGTCATCTCATATGCGTACAACTAGGAAACCATAACGTACTTAACCTCATTTGCGCACAGAAAAAAATCAATTAGAATAATAGCAAATCTCGCATGGAAGGAGAGCACTGCTAATTATTTTCACCAGTTAAACATTCTAAATATACCTTTCCTTTACAAACTCAGACTCAGATGCCTTTACAGGTCTGCTATACTCGCAAACAGCAGCTTTAGAATTTAATTTTTTGATCTAAGCAAGCATCTCACAAGTCACATAATACACGACATGCAGAACCATGCTTTGTGCCGACATCTCGCAGAACTTAAAAGTAAACATTTGACAGAAGTCTGTCTGGTTGGGGAAATGATTATTAAAATACGACGACCAACCAATCCCTAAATCAGGGGCCCTAATTTAGGGATTGGTTGGTCGTCGTATTTTAATAATAATCTCGCAGAACTTATGGACATCAATCCAGAAGACGCAACCTACCTCACTTACTAAACGTATTGATTCAATATCACGTCATACCTGTAGTTGTGACCAAGTCCCACAAATGTCCCTGTTTATGACGTTCACTAGCTCTAACAAACTTTGACCCGCACGTTTTTTGTTGTTGTTTTTTTGTTGACCACTGCTTTATTTTTATTGTATGTGTGTAGTTTTGTTTTTGTTGCTTCATTATTTTTGTAAAGGATTGATTACAGACCTAGTCAAGTTGCTGAATGCAGCCTTTTGTCCTTACTGCTCCGCTCCCTGGAGAGGAAATAAAGTGTTATTATTATTATTACTATGGCTAATTCGGGTCGTCATTTCCAGTCAAACTATTTTGCCATATCTTCGGCAAGGGCGTTGGCGTGGTCAAAGGCTGGCGAGTGCCCGCCGTTCGTGTGGCGCTTCTCAGGCATGTGCCTGCAATTTACCGGCAAAGTTTTTGCCCGAGCTTCGAGAGGTCGGGCAGCTTGACTGCTAGACTTTTCCCGGCATCATCATATCCGGATCGGGAAAGGGAACCAATCGAAACAATGGTCGCCGAAAGCGGGTTCGAGAAAAATACGAAGCCATTGGAGCAAACACCCCTCTATAATTCGATAAAAAAACAAAAAAACTAGCAAAATCAAATTGGAGATAAAGATAAAATATTTTAAGGCCACGGTCCCACTGGATGTGGCATTTTAGGTGCTTTTTGGCAGGACATTACTCATCTTCTTTTGAATACTGCTTTGTGTAATTGATGTTGTTCGAAAGGCAATGCACTCTTCTTTCATTTGATGTTATGTATGCATTTGTTTATATTGTTCACGCACATTTGTAGCGTTCCGAATATGATGGCGTGGACCCTCACTTGCTCCGCTGGTTTATATTTTATGAACGATCCATTAAAGATAACAGGGTGGTCAAGATGACGTCGGAGCAGAATGTAACGATATACTTGTTTGGTATTTGCACTACTTTGTTTTGTTCATCTCTCCAAACATTGCCCTAAAATTGCAATTTTTAAGCTCAAATATGTTTTTAATGGCCTGCGCTAGGATAATGAAATTAGATACAGACTTAGTGCTTAGAACTGGTAATCAGCATAAAAAGATTTCTTGTTGGGTAAACATTTCTTTGTTTACATATTCCATGTCAAACATGGCAATTTTTTGTTACTCAAGTCAGGGTGCTTCACCGTGAATTGAATGGAATTGAAATGAGCAAATTGATCATACGGTTAACCACAAAAATTGTGTGTGTGAAAAATTAAAAAAAAAAATGCGTACCTCTCTTGTCTTTTTTTTTAACGGAGGATATCCATCTTCTGTGAGATAGTGGACAAACCTCCCGGTTAATGGCTGAGCCTCAATAAATCGCAGTGTGGTGGCTGCTTTCTTCAGGGATAAAAACACGCGGCTTTCTTCAGTGTAGCGCGCGTGCGGCCCTAGACATCTAAGGCCATCACAGACCTGTTATTGCTCTGTTTCGAGCGGCTAGGAGCCGCTTACCCTCTAAGGAGGGTTTAAGGCGCAGAGAACCACGCACCTATTTAATAGGCTAGAGTCTCGTTCCTTATGGGATTTAACCAGACAAATCGCACCACCATCCACCAAATCAAAGAAGAGCGCTCAATCTGTCAATCCTCCCCATGTCCGGGCCGGGTAAGTTTTCCCGTGTTGAGTCAAATTAAGCCGCAGGCTCCACTCCTGGTGGTGCCCTTCCGTCAATTCCTTTAAGTTTTCAGCTTTGCAACCATACTTCCCCCGGAACCCAAATACTTTGGTTTCCCGGAAGCTGCCCGCCGAGTCATTTGAGTAACTCAGGCGGATCGCTGGTTGGCATCGTTTATAGTTGGAACTAGGGCGGTATCTGGTCGCCTTCGAACCTCTAACTTTTCTTTCTTGATCAATGAAAACATTCTTGGCAAATGCTTTTGCAGTAGTTCGTCTTGTGACGGTCCAAGAATTTCACCTCTAGCGGCGCAATACGAATGCCCCCGTCTGTCCCTCTTAATCATTATCCCGTATTCCAAAAAGTGAAAGCCGTTTACAACTCCCTGTAACGCCGAATTAGAGCACAGCTCTTGAGGAGGAGGAGGGAAGGGTACTGGGGGGGGGGTCACGTGACCTTGGGGGGTCATGTGACGATGACAATGCCGATGATGTCATCAGTAACGTGACTGATGACGTCATCAGTGACGATCACGATGCGGATACCGATGACGTCATTAGTGACGTCACTGATGACGTCACCAGTGATGATGACGATGCGGATGTCGGTGACGTCATCAGTGACGTCATCAGTGATGATGGCGATGACGATGCGGCTGACGGTGACGACATTAGTGAAGTCACTGATGATGTCATCAGTGATGATGACGATGACAATGCGGATGCCGGTGACGTCATCAGTGACGATGACGTCAGCAATGATGATGACGATGATGATGCGGATGCCGGTGACGTCATCAGTGACGATGACGTCATTTCATTTCAGTTTTCATTTCATTTTATTACCTTATTACCGGAGGGTCACGTGACCTCGGCGGGGGGTCACGTGACCTCAGGGGGAGTCACGTAACCGGGGGTCACGTGACCTCGGGGAGGGGGGGTCACGTGACCTCGGGGGAGAGTCACGTGACCGTGAAGGGTCACGTGACCTTGGAGGGCCACGTGACCTTGGGGTGACCTTGGTTACGCCAACGGCGATGGCGACGGCAACGGCGACGCCGACGGCGACGCCGCTCAAGCCGGAAACGGGAGCCTAAGAGCTGCGCTCTAAAGCCAACAGAACAGAAACAGAACCTTGTTCAATTATTCCATGCACTATTATTGCAATATGCAATATTATTCAGGCGAATCGCCTGCGTTGAGCACTAATTTTGTCAAAGCAAGGCACCTGATGAAGAAACCATGCCACGACAGGCATGATGTTCAGCACGGACCGTAACGTGGTGTCCACGCACTTCCCGCCTGTAACTGAGATCGAACTACGAGCTTTTTAACAGCAGCAACTTTAGTATACGCTATTTGAGCTGGAATTACCGCGGCTGCTGGCACCAGACTTGCCCTCCGATGGATCCTCGTTAAAGGATTTACAGTGTACTCATTTCAATTACGGGGCGAGGCCTCAAAAGAGTCCCGTATTGTTATTTTTCGTCACTACCTCCCCGTGACGGGAGTGGGTAATTTGCGCGCCTGCTGCCTTCCTTGGATGTGGTAGCCGTTTCTCAGGCTCCCTCTCCGGAATCGAATCCTGATTCTCCGTTACCCGTAACAACCATTGGTAGGCGAGAAACCTACCATCAACAGTTGATAAGGCAGACACTTGAAAGAAACGTCGCCGGCTCGTGGCCGTGCGATCAGCACAAAGTAATCCAGAGTCACCACACAAAACGGACCGAAGCCCGATTGATCTTGGTCTAATAAAAGCACCCGTCGCCCCGAGGGGCTTCGGGCTCACTGCATGTATTAGCTCCAGAATTGCCACAGTTATTCAAGTAGGAAGAAACGATCTAAGGAACCATAACTGATTTAAGGAGCCTTTCGCGGTTTCGCCTTGTTTCGGCATGTACTTAGACATGCAAGGCTTAATCTTTGAGACAAGCATATGACTACTGGCAGGATCAACCAGGTAATCTTTTCGTGGTGGGTCGTCCAAAATCCTACCAACGCGCGGACGCGGGGCCACCGTCATGCGCCCATCAACAACGTACCGCAACAACAACGCATAGCAATTTGACTTCCAATCCAAGAAGAAATGAAGCACGTTCGAGCGCGCACCCGGAATATCCCCGACCGAGGTCGGTACCGACGCGGCAAGAAGCGCATATTTCTTTCTTTTTTGTCGTAGCAATAGAAAGTCGTACGCCAAAATTCATTGACGACGCCTTCGCAGCGTTGCCGAGCTGTCCGATGCCGTGAGGACGCGAGGACGCACCCCGGCCTTCGGTCAGAACGCACTCGTCAGACACACCGTTCGGTTAGTGCGGACGCTCCGAAACACCCTCTTCTCTCGCACTCGTTTTTCAAGACACAGGTGCACCCGAGAACCGACCCCAACGGCAGACGCCAGATATCGCAGGTGCTTTGCTGTAACAAGCAGGCGGCGGAGCCAGCGGCGGAGACGGTGACGAAAGGCGTCGGCGACGTTGTCAAACGCCGCTCGCACCAGTCGAACGCTCGACAGACCCCACCGCCACATAATAGCACCGATAAGTATAACGAAGAACCTTCAAGAGTATTCTTTTCGTGGTTTGAGGTTATCAGTTTGGGTGATTGTCACACATGTGGCTCCCGATTATTCAGTGTTTCTTTGTCCTTCTTCCTGTTCTTTCTTTTTTCTTTGTGTGTGTGTCTGTCTGTCTGTCTCTCTCCCCTCTCTTACTCTCTCACTATATATATATATATATAAATATATACATACATACACGCACAGCGTCCTCTTCTGCATAAAGTGTATTACTCTCGCTCTTTAAATCAGTCTTTCGTTAGCCCACCCAACTGTGTTTCTTCAAGACAGCACCACACATGCAAAATTGCCCGACCCAAGACCAAATCTACAGACATCCAGCATTCACTTCTGCACGAAACTATTGGGGACTGGAATGGCCTTCCCGATAACAACATCGTCATAATCAAAGATAATTTTTCACACACACAGTTTTTGTGGTTAACCGTATGATCAATCAGCTCATTTCAGTTCAATTTAGGATTAACATTTTGTGGTTTACCGTGGTGTTGCAGTACGTCTTCCTGTATCCTTCAGCTGGAGAGAGAGAGTGGGAATTCTTCCAATGACCTACGCGAGTCTACACGGTCCTACTTCTTCTTGTTCTTCTCTCTTGGCCTCTGTAACTCCCCCGATACAAACGGCAGAAAGGGTAATGACGACATGTTCTATAATCACTCATTTACAAAAATAATGAAACAACAAAAACAAAACTACACACATACAATAAAAATGAAGCAGTGGTCAACAAAAAAAAAGTGTGCGTTAAATTTTGTTAGAGTTAGTGAACGTCATACACAGGGACATTATGTGGGACTTGGTGACAACTTCAGGTTGTCACCAAGTCACTAAACGAATTGAATCAATTCGTTTAGTAAGTGAGGTAGATTGTGTCTTGTTGATTGATGTCCATACGTTGTGCGAGATGTCGGCACAAACCATGGTTCTGCATGTCATGTATTATGTGACTTGTGAACTTAGATTAAAAACAAAATTATAAAGCCACTGTTTGCTAGTAGGGCAGATCTGCAAAGGCATCTGAGTCTGAGTTTGTAAAGGAAAGATATATTTAGAATGTTTAACTGGTGAAGATAATTAGCAGTGCTCTCCTTCCATACGAGATTTGCTATTATTCTAATTGATTTTTTTCTGTGCGCGGATGAGGTTGAGTATGTTATGTTTCCTAGTTGTACCCGTATGAGATGACAATATGTTGGGTGAGGAACAGCAAGATCATTGTATAACGTTTTTTTTTTTTAATATTGCATGGTAGGCTGTATCTATGTTTATTTATGAGCCCATTTATCCTATTTATCTTTGTACGGGTGTAATTAATATGAAAGCCCCATGTGAGGTGCTCGGTAAAATAAACGCCCAAGGATTTTATTTCACTTACAACTTCTATGTTCTGGTTGTCTAGATGAAGATATGTTGGCCTACAAATTAATTTATTTCTGGGTCTAAAGAAAACCGCTTTAGTTTTATTAGGGTTTATTTGCAGACAATTTGCGTCCATGTGTCTCTGCAAATTTTTAAAAGAGCTATCTGCTTCCGAAACCATATCAGTCGGGTCAGTATTATTAATAAAAAAAGTCATCCCAGGCAGCACCGAGTTCTGGGCCAAAACTTGGCTTGCGTCTGGCAGCTTAGGGCATTAAAAAGCCCGAAGAAGCCAAAGTAGTGCCAAACCTGACCTCCCTTGGCAACAGTCTGGGTATCTTGGCCCTAATTCGCCAAACAAGTGCCAAACTTAGGCTTCGCTGCCGGGTAGTTCGGCTGTCGTCTGGCATCTTCGGGCCTAAATCGCCTAAAAAATGCCAGATTTAGGCTTACTGCCCGGTAGTTCGGCAGATCTTTGGCATTTTTGGGCCAAAATCGCCAAACTAATGCCAAAGTTAGGCTTCACTTTTTGATAGTTCGGCTATCACCTGGCACATTCGGGCCAAAATCGCCACAGATGTGCCAGAGTTAGGCTTAGTACCTTGTAGTTCGGCAGAGCTTTGGCATTTTTGGGCCAAAATCGCCGAACTACTGCCAAAGTTAGGCTTCACTTTTTGACAGTTCGGCTGTCACCTGGCACATTCGGGCCAAAATCGCCAGAGATGTGCCAGAGTTAGGCTTACTACCTTGTAGTTCGGCAGAGCTTTGGCATTTTCGGGCCAAAATCGCCAAACTTATGCCAAAGTTAGGCTTCACTTTTTGACAGTTCGGCTGTCACCTGGCACATTCGGGCCAAAATCGCCACAAATGTGCCAGAGTTAGGCTTACTACCTTGTAGTTCGGTTGAGATCTGGCATCTTTGGGCCCAAGTCGCCAAACGAGAGCCCAAGTTAGGCTTCGCTTCCCGATAGTTTGGCTGTGATCTGGCACTGCGGGCCAAAGTTGCCAAACAAGTGCCAGAACTAGGCTTACTGCCTTGGAGTTCGGCTGATGAAATATTTGATGTACGCGGGTGGTCTTCATCTTAATTAAATAGAAATCAAGCTTTATTCGGCTGGCAACTTTATCCTATTTTGGGTGTCTCTTGATTTCTGCGGTCCAAAGGTTGGCTGAATGTTTTGACGCGGCTGGAGCAGGCTTTGCAAGCGCAAATAAATTGTGCCAGAGGTTGCACTCGCGCGTGGGTACACAAGCCAATATCGGGGCGCGCCGTGAGACTGGTTCGACATTATGGCGCGTTCACACCGGCGATGCGATCTAGTCGCGCCATAACTTTCATCGCAAAAGCGACCATCGCGGGCAAAAAGTGACGGGTTTTGAGCAGTCGCTTGCTGACCCGACTTTTTACGATGCACTCTAGTCGCGGAAAGGCCGAGCCAACCAACGGCGTTCGGAGCGAGAGTTTTTGAGAAGCGACTCGCCAACGAAGGCGTTGGACTCGCTCATCGCGCACGCCAAATTGGCTAACCAATTACTTTTATTTATTTTCTTTTTTTTTTTGCGATGCGATTTAGTTGGATCGCGCGACTGCTTACATCCCCGGTGTGAATCCGCCTTTACAGAAAGTGCTGCCATTGAGCTAACACTGCGCAAGACGGATGTACGCACGTTTCCACAAGAGATATCATTATTAGGCGGCGCATTGCAAAAGCGAGCGTGGCTCTGTGCGTGTCTTGCATTGTGATTGAGCACTGTCAAATCCTAGCGATAACAAAGAGCGGAAACGACCGGGGCTCCGTGGCGCGGCTCCCGCATCACACTTGGGGAATGAAAATGAAATCCCGGAAATTGTACTATTTTAGCGTGTTGATACTTTTTCAACATTAAAAAGTGGAGACACAAAAGGGACGATACAGACAGGACAATCTGAACTTTAAAGGCCGCTGTACAAACGGGACGTTCTAGAGAGAAGAACCTTCTCTCCCGAAGCTAGGGGATGGGGAGGGAAAGGGCCATCGTTGGGTGGAAAGAGCGTCTAGAGAATGGGATTAGCCTCGGGGCGAGCCATCCTCTCGAGAGGGAGTGGGGACGGAACAAAGCTGCCGTGGGGATTCCGGCTAAAAGGTGGAAGAAAGTTAAGCTTGTCAAACGGCGACCTCAGATCCGAGGACGGGCACGTTAGAGAATTTGAAAAAAGCTGCTTGATTAGCCGGACGACCCAGTGCGGTCTACTGGTTCTAGAAGGTGACTCGGATGAAGAAAACTCGTTTTGCTCGAAAACTCTAAAAGCATTCTGGACGTGAACTCTTGCCACAAATAAAAATAACACATGCTTGAAAAACTACGAAAGCAACTAAGCTTTCTCCTATGATGGGAGAATGCGTGAGCATTACAGGCAGAGTTATGTTGGCGCAACTTGCAATAAAGAAAGAAAAAAAAAGTTTTGTTGGCGCAACGGACAGCGCGCTAGTTTCACGATCAAGCGGGCCTAGCTTCGAAACCGGGATGGTTTTTTTTCTCGTGTTCTTTTTTTTATTTCGTTTATTTATTTTTTTTTTTGTTTGGTCACGTAACAAGAAAAATCACCAGAACAGAATTTTTTTTTGGCCACGTCACCAGATTTTTTTCTTATTTCTCCTTTCCTTCAGTCTTTCATCCTTTTTTTTTTTCCTTTTTTTCGGTTCACGCTTCCTATCGCAAAACTCTTTGCACCTATTTCGCGTTAAATTGGCGTACGCCAAATCATTTTATTTATGGCAGGGAATTCTGCCGTACGTACCTTATGTTACTATTACCAACCCTGGCTTGCAATTTCTGCTATCCAAAGGACTGGACTATGCCCTTGCTCCACGGTACGTTCCAAAACCTGACTTCATAATTGAAATTGAAGAGAAACTCAGACATGTGCACGATGTCACAGGGGTAAATCTCGCGAGAAGCCGTGTTGTCAGTGTTTCGAACAATGTGAAACCGGCCGGGTCAAATTTAGATCAACAAGAACGCATTGCTCTTAATGAGTTGAAGTCAGACTGCTCCATCATGTATTTAAAGGCCGACAAAGGAAAAGGAACCGTTGTGCTTGGTAGGGATGACTACATGAAGAAGATGTATGAAGTTATAAATGACAGTCGCTATTTTGTGAGGCTATCAAGAGATCCCGCTGCTAAGTCCGGAAGAGAGTTAGCTGACCACCTTCAGGAGCTGAAAAAGAAAGGACGCATCAGTGATGACCTATACCGTCGTCTCTTCTCCTTTGACGCCGCGACACCCAAGATGTATGGACTCCCCAAAATTCACAAACCGGGTTGCCCCCTACGCCCGATTGTATATGTTTTTGGTTCATCCACTTATAGCCTTTCCAAATATCTGGTTATGATTCTGAGCCCTCTTACGGGAAACAATGAGTTTAGCGTCCGGAATTCCCATGACTTTGCTGAACTTATACGTGCTCAGACCCTGCTACCGCACAAGGCTATGGTATCCTTTGATGTGATTTCAATATTTACGAATGTCCTCAACGCCCTGGCGGTTGATGTCGCCCGTGACCGGTTGATGGCAGACCAGTCGTTGTCCACTCGCACAACCTTCCTTGTTGATGACGTTATACTCCTTTTGCGTTTTTGTCTCAACCAGTGTAATTTTAGTTTTAATGGGGACATATATCATCAGGTCAGCGGATGCCCTATGGGGAGTCCAGTTTCCGTAACCGTCTCGAATCTCGTCATGGAATATGTTGAGGAAAAGGTAATGTCTGGCATTGATTTCCCCGTGAAGTTCTACCGTCGCTATGTCGATGACACTTTTGTAATAGTTAACAGAGAGAACGTAACCGATTTTCACCGCAATTGACCTTTTTCGGAGAATTTTGTGCGCATGCCCGAACTTGAGGAGAGAGTAGGAAAGGGAAAGGCGCCATCTTTGCGGGCTCTCCTCGTACGCTGCCTGGCTTCGCTCGCATTGCTAGGCGCGTCTGTCCGGCACTGTCGCGATGCCTCACCGCTGCTCGGCTGTTGGATGTACAAACAGCAAGAAAAACACGCCGAACGTGAGCTTCTTTAGATTCCCGAAAGCTACCGCGCACCTCAAGAAGAGAGAAAAATGGATTCAAGCGCTGCGACGCGAGAACTCCGACGGGACGCCTTGGCAGCCATCTGCGAACTCGCGTGTTTGCAGCATCCACTTCATTGGAGGTTAGTTCATTCATATTTGTTTGAACTCAGGATATACCCGTTATACTCCGTGCAGACTAGTCATTCATAGCAAGGTTTTTGTTCCCGATTTTTACGACGCAGGGGTATCTTCACGAGACCAGAATCACCCAGTTTTCGCTCCCTCCTTGTTTACATAGAAGCCGACACCTGCCTCCGCACCGAGTTTGCTTGCACGGTACAGCAGGGCAGCGAAGAGGCGGGATGCCAAGCCGTTGTCACGGAAAACAGATCTTTACACTGTCGCATAGTGTAAAGAGCAGGCCAGCAATGTGCTGGCATGTTCCGCTCAACCTGCAAAGTATATATTTACGCTTGAAACTCATTTAAATATTGAATAAAAAAATGTCCTACTACAGAATTTTATATCAACACGTCACCTAGTTCGATAAGTAGATCGATGATATAGCTTGGCCCTTTTTAGTTGCATGCTGAAGTACCACAAAAAAAAAAACAAAAAAAAAACAAATCTTGTTTTTTTTTGTTTTTTTTTAGATAATTTATCGCGTCACACATAAAATATGATCAAAGCACTGGCACACACGGATCTTGATACAAATCTGCCGAAAGGATAGCGACTATAAGGCTCACGCCTAACAAATATTGACACATCTTGTAATCCTTAAGACACATTATTACATCGCTCGGGTTTTACCGAAGAAATAAACTCACACTGCAACGCAGTCGCAAGACGCTCGAATGATATCGGCGCTCTTGGAAAGCGATATCATTTGCCTGTAATGTCCCGGCTTCATAGACCTACTGCGCACACGTGCTCCTTACAAGGTGAAAGGTGTGGTCGGGATCAAAGTTGTTCACCATGACCTTCTTGACGTAGGCTTCTTTGAAAGCCCATCCTTTCCGGAGTTGTCTGCAGTCCTTCGCCAAGTACCGATCGACGTACGCTGTGTTGACGACCGGTACCGATGCAGCATCGGCACTCCATCGGTCTTCAAAAGCGTACAGACGGATAAAGTACGAAGTGTCGAAGACGGTTGCTTTACTCGATCCTCCGGGATCGTCATCAGCCATTTGTAGAGAACGACAGCCGGAAAACAGCGAGAAAAACTTTCCATAACGAACGCACCAAAACGATCGCGTCTAGGAAGCGAACGGGGTGACGGGAGGACGGACTGAGCTGACTGAGCCCGCAAACGTTTTGAATTATCTCCACGAGGGTGCGCCACGGTCGCTTCAACGAACTCTGAAAAAGGTCAATTTGAATAGTGTCCACCCCTCAATTCAGTTCACCTGCGAACATGAAACCGATAGTACCTTGCCGTTTTTATATGTACGTGTCCATAGAACTAGTGAATCTTTCTTTAAGATGGAGACATCCGTATATGGTAAACCATGTGACAGACAAAACTTTCTTGACTACCACTCTCATCACCCTACTCAACACAAAAGCTCAGTTGTAAGATCGTTGCCTTCATCGTTCAGAAACAGTCCCATCTAACTCAACACTTAGCGATCAAGAACTTAGCCATGTGCGGGAGGCTTTGAAGAAACGTAACTACCCCGACCGGTTTATCAATCGCGTTAAGACACAAATGTCCCGTCGGCGCGCGGATCGAGCCGAACGAACACGTGACGTCGTGTGCATCTCGTACGTTAAGGGGGTTTCGGAGGCATTGGGACGCGCCCTTAGGCCGTTGGGGGTACGAACTGTATACAAACCCTACAGAACAATTGCCAATGTTATCTCCAAGCCAAAAGACCCGACCCCGCCAGAGGCAGAAAGGGTCGTGATCTACCAGGTGCAGTGCAAGGAATGTGACGCTTCCTACATTGGAGAGACGGAACGAAAAAGAAAAACAAGACTAAAAGAAAACGCACAGGATGTCGCCAATTCCACGAACGCCACCCGCTTCAAGTCCGAACTCGTCGACCATGCACGGACGTCAGGACACCAATCTGACTTTGACAAGGCGAGGGATAAAAGGTGGGGACTGAGGAAGCTGCTGGAATCTTGGTTCATCCAGAACGACAAACGCGGAAGTGATTCATCGCGGTAAACAAGAACCGTGGCCCCCTGCCGGACGTGTACGCAAACTTTATGCCTAAATATCCGAACTTTTTTGTGCGACTCTCGCTCTGCGCTCTACTGAAGATGCCTCCCGCATGGGAGGCGAAACGTTTAATTAAATTGTTATTTTTGTGATGTCAAGCCATTTTTGTTATTACATTTATCATGTCTTCGCCCGGCTTCTGGAGTATTTTTGCGCTCCTAATTTCACCGGTACGACAGCCATGGGAGGCCACTGCGAGCGAGTGGGGACAGAAATCAGACTTGGACGTAGTTCAACTACTCTACTCAAACTACATTAGTTTAACTACTTTTTCGAGTAACTTGGTAACTTTCAATTACAACTTGATTTGGGTAATTAGTAGTTTAATTTAACTACTTTTTTCAGGTAACTTCTACTCAAATTACTAACTACTTTCGAAATTATATAATGCTAATTTTGCCCATCACGAAACTTTGAGCGCAGAAATGAATAAGACGCCGGCAGATGAAGTGGCGTTCTCGAACAAGGGGCCCCCTTGTTCGGGAAGGCGTCCTTGGGCCAAGGTGGCGACGAGCAGCCAAAACATAACACCGGCACGCACGAACGCAGGAAGAGATGCTTGCTGAACAAGCCTTGGTCGGGTATTGACCTAATCCGGTAATGCACGCAAGCGCTGCGTTTCCAGCTGCAACCGTGAAAGACGTGGACACTCTGAGAGTTGTTGTTTTCGTGCTGTCTGTCTTTAGTGAGTTCTGACTCAAGCGATAGGTTCCACGGGAGGCGCCACTGGAATGACCTCGCAGCTGGGCGCCTTGTCGTCAGCGCATACGCCTTTGCAAAGCCGGACTCTCCCGCGCACAAACCCTGGTACGGATAATCCGTTCATGGGAGCACGTTCTCGCTTACAGCTGCAACTGTATACGAGCGACAATGCATGTTCACGTAATCCTTCGCGTCCTTCCGACCATCCATGCCTGGGAGACCTCCTCTTTGTTAAAAATGATTCAGGCGAGTCAGAATGCTGTAGTCGCCGGCGAGGATTGCGAGTTACCCTTGGGAGATCCTTTTGTTGGACCCAATTTTTTTTTCAGTAGCGTAGCACTAGCACTACGACGTGACGCGCAGTCGTCCGGATGATATCATCGTCGTGGCGCGAGACTTGAACCCTTGACGGTCTGGTGCACTCGCCCAGCGTACTCTCAGAACGACGTCGGAATGAAGAGGGGCCAGTCATAACAATCTCAACTTGACGAAGAAAAAAAAAAAAAGGAGGAAAGTTTGTTATTAAAGACCCTCTACCCGAGGCAAACCTCACAAGTTTCGTCATGGACTCCTAAGATGCCGACACTCGCTTACCCGACCCCGCACGGCCTGTTTCACAAATTCAACGCTGCCGTTCCATCCAGCCCGTCGGCGGAACGTCTATTTAGCTGGGCTGGGGACGTCTTGAGAAGGAAAAGGGGAAAACTCTCCTATCAAGAACTTTGAAAGTCAATTGCTTCTGCGAGCGAGTAAACTATTTTGGCGAAAACGCAAGCCATAAATAGACTGCATTTATTTTAAGCTCGCAGGGTTTTTCATTGATCAAAACTGCTGTTCATTTTGCTACCACAAATATATAAAAAAGTAACTTCGAAAGTAACCTCAAAGTAACTCGCTACGTTTTACAGTAGTTAGTAGTTTACTCAATTACTATTACGAATGCGTAATTTCTACTCTACTCCAATTACTTTTGGCGCCGATACTCACTAACTTAACTTAACTACCTTTTTTGAGTAATTTGTACATGTCTGACAGAAATAATGAGGCTTATCGGATGGCGACAAGCCCGAAAAACATAACCACCCCGTCCATTTCGCTCTCAAGAAAGGAGATTATCTTTCTGAGGCCCTCAATGGAAGCCGAACGCTGACAGACTAGGCAAGGCGACAAGGTCACCGGCAGAAGCGGCCTTTCCTTTTATGCGTTGTTGATTCCCCTTCGACCTCGCCTTTTGCAAATCCTCCCCACCTGCTTTTGTGTCTTCGTGTGGCTGTCAGCGAGCGCGACAGCCGCTTTAAGCAAATCAAACGGGTGAAGCGAAACGCGTGACCCAGCGTGACCTCTCTACGTAGGACGCGTAGGACAAAAACGTTTGGACGAAAATTTTTCACGTGACTTTCTCTGTCACGCTGATGGGATCTCTGGGGCTGTCGTTTTCGCCGTTTGCCTAGTTATAGAAATAAGCGGGCCACGTAGGTCCGGTTTTCGAACTGCTCTTCAGTGTTCTGTTGCTTTCGTGCGCTGAAGACGCGACTGTGTTTTTTCGTCGTAAACGGTCGGAATACGTCCATGCCAATTTTTCGGTAACAGCCATTTTTTGCACCGGAGTTCGTGGAATACTTGTGATGTGTTTGTTGGACACGCTTCGACAAAAACTGCTCTTCGCCGACGACGAGAAGTCAGTCCTCGAATCCTCGAATGTGTTTGTGGGGTGCCTGAGTTGGATTATGGATCTATCAAGGATTACATGATATCGCTCTTTTATTAGTAAGTGCACTGCAAGCATGATTCTGATAGTCGTCTTGCTTTCCTCTCAATCTCCGCGGTTTTTGTGTGATGAGTTTTGCTTGGCATGAGGACAGCGTTAATTGTATTTTATAATTTGCTTTTCGTTTTACAAAGAAGTGTGACCTTTGTAAATATGTTGAGAATACACCGTGCAATGATAGTTGTTTAATAAACTTCTGGGAGCGATCGAAAAAAATTTGTTTGTCCGTATAAGTGATTGGATATGCAACAAATGACATGCAACGTACATATACTTGCACGACGTTCGGCCAATACGAAGCAGACGCATCGTAGAGTTTTCGCACAATATTGCGCGAACGCTAGGTCGGGGCGAAACAGCTGTACGGCAACACCCGCCGGGTATCAAACGGTGGTACAAAACTGGACAGTTGAGCGATATTGGAACCGACTTTCGGCCGGCACTAGCACGATACTGCAAAGTATTGCCGTGCTGCTTGGGAACTGAGGTGATGACATCTTACCATCGTGTTTCCAACGCTTGTTTAATTTATTTCTCTTCTGGGACGCGTGAAAGAGCACTTCTGTGACACACCAGAGATATTCGAAACTTGGGCTGGCCTCTCGGCTTTCTTTGCCACTTTTGGCACTTATTTGGCACTTCAGTGGGTAGCCAGAGAAAAGCCAAACTTCGGCATGCCCCGAATCGACAAATTAAGATTTACTGCGGCAGTTATGGCTCAAGTCTGGCACTTACTTTGGCGCTCCTCTGGCGGACCAGAGAAACGCCAAACCTTGGCACGTCCCAAATACCGAAATTAGGCGTTGCTCTGGCAGCTATGGCTGAAGTATGGCACCAACTTTGGCGCTCCTCTGGCGGACCCGAGAAAAGCCAAACTTTGATACGTCCCAAATACCGAAATTAGGCGTTACTCTGGCAGCTATGGCTGAAGTATGGCACCAACTTTGGCGCTCCTCTGGCGGACCCGAGAAAAGCCAAACTTTGATACGTCCCAAATACCGAAATTAGGCGTTACTCTGGCAGCTATGGCTGAAGTATGGCACCAACTTTGGTGCTCCTCTGGCGGACCCAAGAAAAGCCAAACTTTGGCACGTCCCAAATACCGAAATTAGGCGTTACCCTGGCAGTTCTGGCTGAAGTATGGCACCAACTTTGGCGCTCCTCTGGCGGACCAGAGAAACGCCAAACCTTGGCACGTCCCAAATACCAAAGTTAGGCGTTGCTCTGGCAGTTATGGCTCAAGTTTGGCACCAACTTTGGCGCTCCTCTGGCGGACCCGAGAAAAGCCAAACTTTGGCACGTCCCAAATACCGAAATTAGGCGTTCCTCTGGCAGCTATGGCTGAAGTATGGCACCAACTTTGGCGCTCCTCTGGCGGACCCGAGAAAAGCCAAACTTTGGCACGTCCCAAATACCGAAATTAGGCGTTCCTCTGGCAGCTATGGCTGAAGTATGGCACCAACTTTGGGGCTCCTCTGGCGGACCCGAGAAAAGCCAAACTTTGGCACGTCCCAAATACCGAAATTAGGCGTTCCTCTGGCAGCTATGGCTGAAGTATGGCACCAACTTTGGCGCTCCTCTGGCGGACCCGAGAAAAGCCAAACTTTGGCACGTCCCAAATACCGAAATTAGGCGTTCCTCTGGCAGCTATGGCTGAAGTATGGCACCAACTTTGGCGCTCCTCTGGCGGACCCGAGAAAAGCCAAACTTTGGCACGTCCCAAATACCGAAATTAGGCGTTCCTCTGGCAGCTATGGCTGAAGTATGGCACCAACTTTGGCGCTCCTCTGGCGGACCCGAGAAAAGCCAAACTTTGGCACGTCCCAAATACCGAAATTAGGCGTTCCTCTGGCAGCTATGGCTGAAGTATGGCACCAACTTTGGCGCTCCTCTGGCGGACCCGAGAAAAGCCAAACTTTGGCACGTCCCAAATACCGAAATTAGGCGTTCCTCTGGCAGCTATGGCTGAAGTATGGCACCAACTTTGGCGCTCCTCTGGCGGACCCGAGAAAAGCCAAACTTTGGCACGTCCCAAATACCGAAATTAGGCGTTCCTCTGGCAGCTATGGCTGAAGTATGGCACCAACTTTGGCGCTCCTCTGGCGGACCCGAGAAAAGCCAAACTTTGGCACGTCCCAAATACCGAAATTAGGCGTTCCTCTGGCAGCTATGGCTGAAGTATGGCACCAACTTTGGCGCTCCTCTGGCGGACCCGAGAAAAGCCAAACTTTGGCACGTCCCAAATACCGAAATTAGGCGTTCCTCTGGCAGCTATGGCTGAAGTATGGCACCAACTTTGGCGCTCCTCTGGCGGACCCGAGAAAAGCCAAACTTTGGCACGTCCCAAATACCGAAATTAGGCGTTCCTCTGGCAGCTATGGCTGAAGTATGGCACCAACTTTGGCGCTCCTCTGGCGGACCCGAGAAAAGCCAAACTTTGGCACGTCCCAAATACCGAAATTAGGCGTTCCTCTGGCAGCTATGGCTGAAGTATGGCACCAACTTTGGCGCTCCTCTGGCGGACCCGAGAAAAGCCAAACTTTGGCACGTCCCAAATACCGAAATTAGGCGTTCCTCTGGCAGCTATGGCTGAAGTATGGCACCAACTTTGGCGCTCCTCTGGCGGACCCGAGAAAAGCCAAACTTTGGCACGTCCCAAATACCGAAATTAGGCGTTCCTCTGGCAGCTATGGCTGAAGTATGGCACCAACTTTGGCGCTCCTCTGGCGGACCCGAGAAAAGCCAAACTTTGGCACGTCCCAAATACCGAAATTAGGCGTTCCTCTGGCAGCTATGGCTGAAGTATGGCACCAACTTTGGCGCTCCTCTGGCGGACCCGAGAAAAGCCAAACTTTGGCACGTCCCAAATACCGAAATTAGGCGTTCCTCTGGCAGCTATGGCTGAAGTATGGCACCAACTTTGGCGCTCCTCTGGCGGACCCGAGAAAAGCCAAACTTTGGCACGTCCCAAATACCGAAATTAGGCGTTCCTCTGGCAGCTATGGCTGAAGTATGGCACCAACTTTGGCGCTCCTCTGGCGGACCCGAGAAAAGCCAAACTTTGGCACGTCCCAAATACCGAAATTAGGCGTTCCTCTGGCAGCTATGGCTGAAGTATGGCACCAACTTTGGCGCTCCTCTGGCGGACCCGAGAAAAGCCAAACTTTGGCACGTCCCAAATACCGAAATTAGGCGTTCCTCTGGCAGCTATGGCTGAAGTATGGCACCAACTTTGGCGCTCCTCTGGCGGACCCGAGAAAAGCCAAACTTTGGCACGTCCCAAATACCGAAATTAGGCGTTCCTCTGGCAGCTATGGCTGAAGTATGGCACCAACTTTGGCGCTCCTCTGGCGGACCCGAGAAAAGCCAAACTTTGGCACGTCCCAAATACCGAAATTAGGCGTTCCTCTGGCAGCTATGGCTGAAGTATGGCACCAACTTTGGCGCTCCTCTGGCGGACCCGAGAAAAGCCAAACTTTGGCACGTCCCAAATACCGAAATTAGGCGTTCCTCTGGCAGCTATGGCTGAAGTATGGCACCAACTTTGGCGCTCCTCTGGCGGACCCGAGAAAAGCCAAACTTTGGCACGTCCCAAATACCGAAATTAGGCGTTCCTCTGGCAGCTATGGCTGAAGTATGGCACCAACTTTGGCGCTCCTCTGGCGGACCCGAGAAAAGCCAAACTTTGGCACGTCCCAAATACCGAAATTAGGCGTTCCTCTGGCAGCTATGGCTGAAGTATGGCACCAACTTTGGCGCTCCTCTGGCGGACCCGAGAAAAGCCAAACTTTGGCACGTCCCAAATACCGAAATTAGGCGTTCCTCTGGCAGCTATGGCTGAAGTATGGCACCAACTTTGGCGCTCCTCTGGCGGACCCGAGAAAAGCCAAACTTTGGCACGTCCCAAATACCGAAATTAGGCGTTCCTCTGGCAGCTATGGCTGAAGTATGGCACCAACTTTGGCGCTCCTCTGGCGGACCCGAGAAAAGCCAAACTTTGGCACGTCCCAAATACCGAAATTAGGCGTTCCTCTGGCAGCTATGGCTGAAGTATGGCACCAACTTTGGCGCTCCTCTGGCGGACCCGAGAAAAGCCAAACTTTGGCACGTCCCAAATACCGAAATTAGGCGTTCCTCTGGCAGCTATGGCTGAAGTATGGCACCAACTTTGGCGCTCCTCTGGCGGACCCGAGAAAAGCCAAACTTTGGCACGTCCCAAATACCGAAATTAGGCGTTCCTCTGGCAGCTATGGCTGAAGTATGGCACCAACTTTGGCGCTCCTCTGGCGGACCAGAGAAACGCCAAACCTTGGCACGTCCCAAATACCGAAATTAGGCGTTGCTCTGGCAGTTATGGCTGAAGTATGGCACCAACTTTGGCGCTCCTCTGGCGGACCAGAGAAACGCCAAACCTTGGCATGCCTCGCATTCCCAGATTAGGATTTACTATGGCAGTTATGGCTCAAGTATGGCACCAACTTTGGCACTCCTCTGGCGTACCAGAGAAGAGCCAAACTTTGGCATGCCCTAGGATCGCCCAACTTAGGCTATAGTTAGGCACCGTACTTTGGCACTGATGAGTGCCATGGTGCAAAAACCTAACTGCGCCAAAGTTGGGCCCTTATGTTTGCCAGACCTTTGCCCAAGTTGGGCATTCCTCTGGCGTGCTACCTGGGATATCATTGGTAGATGATATGACTCGTTTTTAACATAACGACATCTTTGCAGATGTCATTATGTTAAAAAAGTCATTATTGCAAAGTATGAAGAGAAGAGAGCTTAATATGCTGCCTTTGGGCACACGTACTGTTGTCGTATAGTATCAAGTGGAGAAAAAGAAGAGTTTATACGAATGGATTGAGACTGATGGTGCAAATAAGATTTGATTAATAGAGAGCTTTAGTAGATCGTTCCCATGACTCCGATAACGATACCCGATACTCCGCCACCGCCTCCCTTGTGCATGCATAGTATCGTTATCGGGGCTATCGGAGGTATCGGAACGATCTACTAAAACTCTCTAATAATGCTGCGCTTCCTCTAATGCCATAAGCGTGAAGTTTAAGGTTTAGTATATTATGGTTTACGTGGTCGAACGCCTTAGTGAGGTAAATAAGTATACCAAGTACGAGTTTGTTTGTCTCAAATGCTTCAACAATCAGTGCTTTTTGTGTTAACAGTGCGGTTTCTGTTGATCTGTGTTTAGGAAAACCAAATTATGAGTTAGATAGAATATTCGGTTTGTTAATAAAATTAATTAGTCTTGAATGAAATATTTGCTCAAGAGCCTTAGACAGTACAGGTATGGTGCCTGGAACGCGTCTCCGACTGGTGTGCTTACCGCGTCCAAAAAGGTGGTTCCTCGATTTCCGCCTGATGACGTCATACAAGTGTCATGCTGTCGCCTGTAGCGACCCTGGTGGTGTCTCAGCAGCTGTGGTGGATGTGGCAGACGCCTGTTCTGCTGCAGGTCGCTCTTCACTTCGACAGTTCACGGAAGCTACAGCAGCAGGAAGTTGGGACGCCGTGACGACAGCGACACTCGTGGTCGCTCGTGCTTTTCGCCAGCATTTCTACGACCAGCCGCCAGGATCGCTACAGGCTACAGCATGACACTCCGGCTTCTGTGACGTCATTTGTTGCCACTTTGGGACCACTTTTGATGTATGGGCGGGATAGGACGCTCAACACACCAGTCGGAGACGCGCTCCAGGTATCATAGTACAGGTAAAATTGACATTGCTCTATAGTTAGTGAGGTTGTTTTTGTTAGCACTTGTGTCCAGCACCGTTAATTTTGCTTTTTGCATTTCTTTTGGAAAAACACTGGTCGTTAAAACGAGGTTAAAAATGTGCGTGAGAGAAGGAGCAATTATATGAATGATGTATTTGATGGGTTTACTTTGCAATCCATTTATGTCCTGGGATCGGCTATTTTTAAGATTTAGGAACGTGCTAATCACTTCACTTACTGTAGTAGGAAAAAAGAGCATAGATTTATTAAAGGAGCTGTGCAACGATATTCAATTGGAATGTTTTTCTCTCTACACTAGCTTACTGGCACACCTCGGACTCAAGGATACTCACACGCAACACCATTGGCCAAGAAACTCCTTTGTTGTGGTGTAATTTCAAGGACAAAAGCGATCATTTTCATTCAATCTCTCCTTTGCAAAATTTGATGACGTAACTCGGGGATCCCAGTACACCCAAGTGACGATATTTGAATGCGGTTCATAGATTGGACCCGAGCATTGCGTGGGCACTCGACTTGGGCTCGTGACAATTGCTAGCTCGAGAAGCATTCGGGTTGTGAACCGTGTCCAATCGCTGCAACGACGACAACAGCCGAGCCATAACAATGTCTGGAACTCAGCGCGTGTCCTGCGCTTTGCCAACCCCTGCGCGTGGCTATGATCAACACTGGCGGCATATAATCGGCTCCAGATCACGTGGCCGCTTGTTCTGGCTGCGAGTTGAGGGGGTGAACGCCGCTCGCTTTTCTTAAATTTTTTTCTGGGACTTCTATTGCGTGGGGTGAAAAACGAACGCGTGTTTCATAGGTCATTAACGTTAGGGATCCGATTTAAGCAGTATTTGTGCACAGTACAAAAATTGTTGCATCGCTCCTTTAAGAACGTATCGCGATGTTACCGACAGATCTATGGTATAATTTTCTGGTTGTATCAAATTTACGAAGTAATTATTAAAAGTTTGGAGTTTGGAGGTAGAGCGTTTGGAGGTAGAGCGGAGACGACCTCGGTGTCGACCAGCAGACGACGTGGACGACACGTACCCGAAGCGAGAGCGTTGGGGGCTCTGGCAGCGGCAGTCTGCGGGTTCTCGGGCATCGAGTGGACGTCGGCGGAGTTCCGTCGGATCTCTTCGAGCAGCGCCGCCAGGTCGCGCTCGGCGTGAATAAAGCTGCAGCGGGTATAGAAGCTGCAGAGGCCCTGTTTGAGGGGACAAAAATAGGGTTCGACGAAACTGTGCACCTTTTATACAAATAACGACAACCAAAACGCGTGACGAGGTATATTATCCGAGAATATGGTGTCCTCCAGTTCAATCTTCAGGCCAATAGTTTAAGCTGCATTTGTAGCCAGCGGGTGGGAGCAAATGTTTTAGAACGTTCTGCGCATGAACAGCCAGCGCCACCCTCTTTACGTGACGGTATGAACATAAGTTGCGATGTAAGCTATTCATTTTACAGAGAGCATCGGTGTTTGTCTTGACCTCGTTTATTGCGTCCGACATCACCTCAGACTGAGTAGTGCCTGTGTGCCTCCATTTTCTTCCGCCTGTCACCAGCAGCGTCTCGTTGTGCAACAAAAATGTCGCTTCATGTGGAGGTCAGTTCGCTCATACAGCACGGCGGTAAATCAACACTATAGGAGGAGCGCTGCTGCGGCGCTATTCAGCGTTGTAAATCATTAACATCACCAACATAATGGGGGGGGGGGGGGGGGGGCAATCGGTGGCGGACAATAAAGAAGTAAAAAAAAGGATCGGTGGCAGAGTGGCCGAGCCACAGTGGGCCGAGCGCACACCAGCTCGGATCACGTGGAGCGAAAGCTCGCGCTGCAGAACCCAGGGATCCTGGGTTCAATCCCCACCCCTGCCCGTTTCGATCTGGATGGGCATCGTACCGGCGTTCGGTCGTGTATCACTACCGCGTAATACACGTTAAAAAACCCAGGCTAGCAGTTGTCCCGCACTGGCCAAATTTCTCATCTACAACTGGGAGACTCGTCGCCCGTTGAGGCTAGCATAGTGAGGTCAGAGCATCATAAGCAAGGTCAGCGTTCTTTTCAGCGCTAACTATGAGCGTTTTATACTTCGTCTCACCTTAGCATGGACTATTGTTAGCCGCGCGTGCCAAAAACCCAAGCTAGTTGCTCTGGATGAAGCCTCGGCGACTGCACGAGCGCTCGTGCAGCGAGTGCTCCAGTCAAGGCAGTCGAAGCTAGCCGCTCGCGCTTGCACAGCGTTCGCAGTTAGTTCGTGCTAAGGTGAGACGAAGTATAGTAGCGCGGTGCTTTAAATGTAAAACAGGCCTGAGAAAAAGAAAAAAGAAAAAGCTGTGCTTTGTTGTTTGAAAGATGGCCCTCGCGGAACCGCTACCAACATCCTTGGCTGTACATTTTATTCGGACCAGGCGAGCAGCCAAGCGTACACCACTCCCACAATGTCAGGTTTTCGCGATGAGTTGCCGGAGAAAAGCAATCAAGAAAAACAGGACCGCAGAGTTTTGAGGAGTGGTGATGTACATTGGCCTGCCCTCCTTATTGGATGTCTTCTCTCCTTACGAGCTTCAATCCAATGTCTCCTTCGGCGTGACTCCGATTTCATGGAACCAATACACGGACACAATTTCCTCTTGAGAGCTACCGCACAGTTTGGCGACTCTCAGCGGTCCTTGGCCGGACACGAGGGAGAGCAGAGATGAAATTACGAAACACAAAAAAGCCACCTCCGCTCGAAGTACTGCGTACGTCGCTTTTCTCTTCTTGGGGACGGGGATGGCGGTGAAATTGTTTATTAGACCTTTTTTATATAGAGAGAACCGTCGCTTCAAATCGAAAAGATCAATCAACCTCAGCCGCCCCGTTGAGCGGCGTTGCTATCGCGTCTATGCTAGCGCCACCAAGTGGCCAAAACACCCCGTCGGCTGGAAGAGCCACTCCATTTCGGATGTACTCAAGCGATCGGTTAAAAGGTCAAGATCAAAATAAAAGAACAGTTTAAAAAATACACTTTTGATTGAAAACGTGCGAAGCCAGGAAGATATCTCGTTGCTTGCAAGCAGCATTCTTTAAAGGAAAAAAGGCATAAACAATATAAACAGACCTTAAAGAAAACTTGCGTACTTCTTAGAAGGATTGACAAGCCCAATATGCACACGTTCACGGCGCAAGCGCGCTGATGCGGGAGTGTATCGATTGCAGTAGCTGCATCCTATTCCTTTCCAACGGGTGGAAGGTTGCGCCGCCTAGCCAAAATGTTTTTAAATTCCGTTAATCATGTTACGTAATCAGCTCGGAATTCGCCACCCGGTGGTAAATGCGAAACTCCTCTCCGTGACGTTTTGGACCATACTTCGTGGGAAATATAGACGTCCACATATCTTGCAGAACAAGAGTGTTTGACCGACACCATCTAGAGGACGATACTCAGCCCCCTTGCATACTTCGGTATCTCCGCCCGCACGTGTCGCAGCGTGTCTCAACGAGCAGGACGCCAGTGCCCGGGGAAGCCAAGACGCGGATGTCGCTTTGCAGCGGCTCTCGTGGAGCTTCGGCGTGTTTTGGGACGCGTCGGGGATCGACTAATGAGAACGCAACGCGCAGGCTTTAGCTTCTAGGTGCTGTTGGTTTCACGCCCTTGACGGGGGGTATTCATACGGGGGATGCTTTGCAGGGAGGGATGTGCCTGAAGACCCACGGAACCAGCGGGACTCCCTCTTCGACTCCGGCACTCACACAAACGGTAGGGACGGATGAAGGGAGGAATGCTAACGGCTGTACCTTTAGCAACGGGCGGTAGCTTGCGCCGCCTAGCCTTCAAATTAAGAACCAAAAGTATGATTTTTTTTCCCGGCCAATTTCCTTACCCCCTGCACTTTCGAAAATGTCACCAGGCGCTATGCGATATCACCAGAAAAAACCTTACAAAATCAAGCAAAAAAAAAAAAAAAAAAAAACTGAAAAACTTTATTTTCTTTACTTCTCTGCCCCGACGAGGGAGTCGCCAATTTTTATCTGTCCCTGTTCACAACTGATCAGTTAGTCGCACGTCATTCAATCATTCCTTGATATTTTCCACCAGTCTTACATCTAATGTCCTCTTTGTTATTAAAATGCACTTATATTCATTCTTCACGCCCTGTGCACTTCAACATCATATGGTCCATTGTCTCGTCTTCCCCTTGGCATACGGCACACCACGTATCCAGAGCCGTTTATACAGAAAGTGTTTGGCCAGTGGGCGGAGCTTGTTGCCGGCTAGTACCAGCGGATTTCGCGATAACACAAAATGGCGTTACTTCTTTGTCTCGTTTATTTCTGAGAAATCGTAAAGAGTACCTATGAGTCTGAGCCACAAAGTGGCGAACTCATAGGTACTCATTCCCCGCTTGTTAGACTACGCTGCTATGGTCGCCAGGCTGTCAAAATCTCCTTAAGAAGGCCAAACTCTCTCAGTATAAACGGCTCTGCGCGTACCAATTTCCTCATACTTTGTCCTGTGGGAGTCTTTGATAGGTCTGCTAAATTTCCATGAGATGGTGCTACAATTCATATGATGATAGGGTGCCTAGATGTCTGTCTGTCTCAGGGTGAAGACATCCATTGTTGTCCGGAATGTGCCAGCGCGTGACGCTCTCGCGCACTCGGTGCGTGACTTGGGCGGTAAGATGGCGTCTATGCATAAGCCAAAGCTACGCGCTCGAGCTGAGTGACACCGGATTGCGCGCACTTCAAAATGCATAAAAAAACGATTGGGCGGAAAAATGGCTGAGATGTCACCACTCAAGCAAAAGCGCGCGTGTGTATGAAGGCACTCTATATGATGATAGAGTGCCTTCATACACACGCGCGCTTTTGCTTGAGTGGTGACATCTCAGCCATTTTTCCGCCCAATCGTTTTTTATGTATTTTGAAATGCGCGCAATCCGGTGTCGCTCAGCTCGAGCTCGTAGCTTTGGCTAAGGTATAGACGCCATTTTACCGCCCAAGTCACGCACCGAGTGCGCGAGCCCGTCACGCGCTGGCACATTCAGGGCAACAATGGATGTCTTAACCCCTATATGATGATATTATGACTGCCAACTATGGCTCTTCAAACTTGCTCCGACCTAATTTCAGCCACACGCGACACGTGGTGCATGCGTGAGAAATGTATGGAAAAGAATTACGGTGTGTGAATGTTTATTCAACCTAGAACTTCGTCTGCCCCAACGGGCGACTTGTCTCCCAGCTGTACATGAGAAATTTAGCCAGTGCAGTACAACCGCTAGCCTGGGGTCTTTAACGTGCACCAAACAGTAATGATACAAAACCGCAAGCCGGTATGATGCTCATCCAGATGAAAACGGGCAGGGGGTGAGATTTGAGCCCAGGATCCCTGGGTTGTGCAGCGCGAGCTTTCCCTCCACGTGCTCCAAGCTGGTGTGCGGTAGAGGAACTGCATATGCTCCGCTTGCGTAGCAGGGAACCGCAGTGCTGCTCCCAGGGCGGTCGCGTTGGCTCCTGGCCGCACTGCGGGAAGCGACCGTATACCTTCAGCAAGAGTCCAGGATGCGGGCATGGCTTAAAGATAACACCAATGAGAAACAAAAACAAAATCCCAACTGCCGGTGTTTTCTTCTCGTTGGAATCTGATGGAGCTCTTGCTAAAAGTACCGAGGGAACTAACATCCATCTGATGGCGAAAATAATTACGAATCAACGAACAGAAACCTGAGAGCCACGCGCGCTAGTTTCCTTTCATTTTTTTTTTTTTCGTTTCATTGGTCATAGTACAGTTCAAATCGATTCCTTGCTAACAACATCTGGCATGTTTCGCATCAGCGCTAATGAAACAAAACAAGAAGTGGTTTTTGGCGTGGGCTCGGTTTCGATGCTTAATGATTGCTAATGCCAGTACATACAAGGAAACGACGTAATTTTATATTATTTCCTGCGGTATAAAAACAAGACTCGATTCCCCGAACTCGGCTTACACGCCAAAACATCTGCTCTGTCTTGTTTTCTTTTTTTTTTTGTATTTGGGTTAATCAGAGTTTGTGCAAACTCACGTGCGCATTCTTAGAACTTTTTAGAACTGTGCGACATCACAACATTGCGTACGAATTGCAGCTTAGTACACCAAGTTACGCGTCTTTAAGATCAGACGTCATATTTTTCGCAATACATTGCTTAGCATTATTACAAAGAAGTTTAAAACGCCCAAGAAAGATCCTTCGATATTTTCTTTCATAAAATTATAGGATTTTTGTAAGATTTGCATAAGGCTACAACTGTGAGACGCCAGCGCTAACGAAATAATTGTTTTAAATCATGCATAAAAAAGTAAAGATGGAGAAATCTCGGGTTATTCGAAGAAAAACATATCAACAAATCCTATTAATGGCAAGTGTTTTGCCTAACTTGTTAAAAACAGATACAAAAAACCCGACAAGTCTCAAACGTTGTTCTCCCTTCCGACAATAATTGGTAAAAAAAAAATGAAAGCCGTTTAAAACTACCTGTAATGCCGAATTAGAGCGCAGCTCTTGAGGCGGAGGGGAAGGCACGGGGGGAGGGGGGTCACGTGACCCCCCACCCTTTGACGTGACCTCGGGAAGGGGGGGGGGGGCATAAACCTCGGGGGTCACGTCGCCTGGGGGGTTTAGTGACCTGGGGGGTCACGTGACCTTGGGGGAGGTCACGTGACCTTACGGTTACGCAGACGGCAACGCCGACGCCGCTCAAGCCGGAAACGGGCCCCTAAGAGCTGCGCTCTAAAAGTGGGAAGGGAAGAACACGAAGATACAAAGACGCAAAAGTCGATTTACCCCAAACATTGCGACTTCCCATGGGAAATCGCCTTGTCTTTCTTTGTATTTTTGTGTCCTTGTTTTTTTTTAATTATATTTCCATAATATCTGTTTTGTGTTACATATTATTTATATTATAATTTTTAACCTCATCCTTCCCTATAGTTCCTGAAAATAGAGGATTATCAAATAACCTAGCCAAATCGTTTCACCAGTACACGAGTGAGAAATATTGCTCAGGTGAGCGAGTGCACGGTCATGTTAAAAAGAAAGAAGAAAACAAAAAGAAAACAAGACAAGGGAAAATCTGGAAGAGAGGATACAGAGTGAAGTCTCGAGACAGACTTTCTGTTTCAAGACTTAACCATCTTCGCCTTTTTTTTTTTCCTTTGTCTCGTGAATTTTAGTATGAAACCGAGTGACTGTACACGATGAAACAATAACACGCATAATTGTTGTGTCATTTGTCCTTTGCCAGTATCCCTTTTAGTTTGTTTCGTTTGTCTATATTTTTTATGTCTCGCTGCCAAACTCTTGCTTTTAGTATTTTTTGTGTGTGTGTATTTATGTCGCCCTCGTTTAGTATCCTGCTTTGGAAGGCCTCAATGAATATTCTAAAAAATTAAATAAATATACTAAAATCACCCAACACTAGTAGGCGAACCCGGTTTTTCTTAGCGCGAAAATCGCGCCACGCCCCAGGCAGCACAGACACGTTGAAAAGGCGTCGAAACATCGTCTATGTCGTCAGGAACCACATGTCGAAAGAACGTCGAAAGTCTGAACGCCAGGTCCTTTCGACATAATATGGAAAGGCTAATGTCTGCAAGAAAGCGTGGATTTTACGTCGACAGAACGTCCCACTTAATGAACTTAGAACGTCGAGTGCACGTCAGAATTGGACAAAAATTTAAGTGATAACGTTGCATCAACATTGACACATTGTTCCATTTAACGACCATAAAACGTTAAGCATACGTTTAAACTGAACGGGATGTCAATTGAAAACGTCATATGAACGACATCATAACATCATATTTAACGACATAAAATGTCGGGCACACGTCTGTGATAACGTTATGTCAACGTTGCAATAACGTCCTATTTAACGACTATAAAACGTCGAGCATACGCTGAGGCTGAACAGGACCATGAAACAATGGAGTCAACTGGATTTGGCTTCGTTGTTCGAAGGTGTGTTCGCGAAAGCATGTATATTTGGACGGAATAGACCATTTGCTATATCCCCCAAGCGCCCCGGCTCGCACTCAAGGAATCATGGGAACGGTGTTCCTTCAGCAGCCTTGTGATCGGTAATTTCGGCCGCTTCCACGGTTACGCAGTTTTGGGTGTAAATCGGAGTTACCCTAAACAAGCGTCCTATAGTGCCCAAGGACTTGTCATATCACTTTTAAGATTCCTCGTCAATGACACCGTTTTCGATACTGTGCATGCCGTCCACCCTTCAACCTGGCTCAGCTGCAGAAATCTCTTACATTATTATCATTCCCTTAGAGCTTCAAAGACGCTGAAACGCTAAAAATGCTATAAACAGCCCCGCTGACTCCGAGCTAAATTCTGATTTTTGTTGTGAATTCTCGGCTTTTTGAGCAATTCCTGCAAAAGCAACAATAACGAGAATAATAATATTGTAAGATATTTCTGCAGCTCAGCCAGGTTGAAAGGTGGATTGCATGCAAAGTATAAAAAATGCTGACACTGACGAGACATTTTGAAAGTGATACGACAGCACCTTGAACTCTATTAAGGCGCTTGTTCAGGGTGATCAATCTGTTCGCTCAGTCATTGTTGGGACGTCTCGCGCTCAACGTTCAAAGAACCTCCCGAAACAAAACATAGAACTGACGTCGAATAATGCCCATGACGTCAAGGTGTTGCTCAGGACATTGGTGGTACGTCTTGTGCTCCACGTTCAAAGAACTTTCCAGAGAAAACGTAGAACTGACGTCTGTTATTGCCAATGACGTCAAGGTGTTGCTCAGACATTGCCGGGACGTCTCGCGCTCAACGTTCGAAGAACCTCCCGAAAATAGTAGAACTGACGTCGAATAATGTCGATGACGTCAAGGTGTTGCTCAAGACATTGTTAGGACGTCTCGTGCTCGCCGTTCAAATAACTTTCCGGAGAAAACGTAGAGCTGACGTCGATTAATGTCGAAGACGTCACGGTGTTGTTCAGGACATCCTTATGACGTCTCTTGCTCGACATTCAAATAACTTCTCATACAAGAAGTCCAACAGACGTCGATTACTGTTAAAGACGTTGGGATGAAACTTATGACGTTGTCACTACGTCGCGTGTTTGACGTTGTTGGAACCTCTCATGTGGACGTACCAACGCCGTCGATAGAAGGTTTCTTAAAGACTTCGACGTCGTCCAACGTCTAGGACCTTATTTCGACGTCCTCTTGACGTTTCATGCTGCCTGGGGCATCGCCAAGTTCTCGGACTTTGTAACCGCCAGCAGTTGGGATCGTATGTCACGGTTTGCAAATTTAACGTTATCTGATTCAGTAGATAGAATCAACTTGGGAGTTCATCGAGTAGGTGGCGGCCAAAAGAAGCCGGCCTAAACAAGATGGCAAAAAAAGAAAAAAAAACTTTACGCAAAACAGAAGTTTCTAAGTAAACATTTGATATACTCGTCCCAAAGTTTTGCATCAGATCCCGTAAAATTATTAAACTTGCACCATATTTCTAGCGCTATCTCTACCTTCGGACTGCGTCTGGGCGTTTGTCCGTGCGTGTATTATTTTTTCAGCGCGAACACGATTGGCCTTTCTTGGCAGACTCCAAGCGTACGACCAGAAAAAACACTCAGCGGGTGTTACGAAAGAGAAGTGTCGAAGTCGTCTCTCCTGTAACGCGATATCGTCGAACCTATGCAGCAGCCTCTCGTCTCGTCCTTCGCATGCCCCAATGAGCACTCAGCGTCTCTGAGCTATTTCGGTGCTGCACGCCACACGCCCGGAGGAAACACAGCTGCACTGGATCGCCTTTCTCGTAAAAAGCGACGCGCGTTTAGTGCCGCGCCACATATCGTTACCGATCTCCCCTTCAACACCTTCCCCGCTGTCTTAAGCTCCCTTGTTTGTCGACGAGTGATAGCGTAAAAGCACCCCGAGAAAATTTGCGGCTCCAGCGCTGGCATATGCTGTTCCGTAGATGCAATCCCCGCCTCCCTCCCCCCCTTTACATTAATATCATTCGCCATCAAATACTACTGATATCTTGAGGAGGGTCGGTTGTTAGGCAGTTCTGGGGAGTCGGTTGTTGGGAAACTCTAGCACACATGTACTCGTCAGACGGCCATATTTACTGAACAAATATTAATTAGGGATCGCGGCCTTCGCATGACTAAACGAACTTTACCAAGATTATGAGAGACATATCTGAATTTATATATCATTACAGGATTTTAAAAAAACGAGCTTGGAAAACGTGTGTTTAGCACTCGTTGACCTTGCAGTATTGTTCTACCAAAATGAGCATTTCATTCAGTTGTTCATTAGTTTATAAACGTTATTTATTTTCTTTCTCTTGTAATTATCGACCTCTTTCCCGAGTGGTGAGGCTCCTTGTCAGACGTCATGCCGAAGAAATCTTATTGTGACTCCTCGCACTCCACATGTTCTGCGAATGTTGCTGGTCGCCATGAGGTTCTGGCCACCATAGCGAGGCAAACAAAAACGAGCTTCCGAAACATTCGCTACGAAGCGCCACAATCTCCAAGACGGCCATCTCGAGAATGGAAGATATAAAAATGCCATTTTTTACCGAATGGTAGCTTTTCTCCCTGCCTATGCGGTAAGCAAATCAACCAAATCGCGTCCCTCCGCGCATGAGAGAAGGGAGCTACGAAAAAGTGAACAGTCTCCCCGCGCGTAAGAGAAGGAGTGAAGAGGGGGGGGGAGGGAAGTGATCACGTGTACGACGTAGCTTAGATTCAGCACAGGCTTCGTTGGGCAGCCAACATCTCGGCCGCGGCTTCCTTGGTTTTTTTTTGTAGGCGCCTGGCAGTGGCAAGTTGACACAAAGGACGAACTTTTTGAACCACCTCCTTTCCCCTTTATCGATAGTTGAGTCCTTGTACGAAACGAAAACGATGTGTTTCCGAAAGCTGTACAAAAGGCAAAAGAGTAGCTAGCAGGCGACGCCGAACACGGCGCCTTGACCAAAATCGCTATCTCTGGTAAGAGGCGAAAGAACCACACTGCCTCTAGTTAGTATGTCCCCCAATCAGAGTTTGGCACCGTGACGTCACTAAACCTCTGCGCACGGATCACAGGCACCTGCTTCCTCTATCGCCGCACGAAAAGAAAATCACATTCACATATTGTGCAAAACTAAAAAAGCAGGCACCCTCTGGCGTTGTTTAAGGGGACCCCCGCTCGCGAAGTGGGACACGTTTATTTTAGTCCTTCGAACCCAGAGTTCTGGACCTAGGGAAAGTTGCTCAAAACGGCGTTCACACACATAGAGTTTCGTCGGTGTGCCCTGCAAGTTCATTTTCATGTCTCTATTATTTTTTCTTATTCTAATGCCATTATCCCATGGGACGGCGAGCTAAGCCAAGTCGGAAATTTTCTTAATTTTAACGCGCTAGCGTTTAGAAGCTCGTATCGCAGAAAATCCGGCGTCGATGTTGGGTCGACGTCGGCGTCGGTGTCAAGAAAGGTCTCCGCGTTGCTGGGATGGGAAAATCCTGTTCGTTTGACAAGTACTCCGTTCGCAGTAAAACAGAAACTCAAAGAATTGCAGGCGCAGCGGAATCGAAGCCACCACCCTTCGGTTGCGAGCCAGACCCAATACCCACAACGGAGACACTTTTTTTTTTCTTTATTGCTATAGTTTGAAAGGGAACAAAAAACCACAATGCATTATACATTTTACTTGATCATGTACAATAATATATTGAGCGAAGACGACGTTAGTGACTATGACGATAGCACGCCGCCTTCAAGGTTTTGAGAGGCGGTTAGAATTCTTAAAATTATCTGATCATCGACAGCTCCAAAAAGGCAGGTCCCCACTCCAGTTCCAGACATATTTTCTGGTACAGGAATGCTATTAAGTTCACATTTTCAATAAAATAATACCGTACTGAACGGGCATCTGCATCCGCCATGACGGACTTGCATCCTACATCTCCTAATCTCGCGTCAGATGCTTTCGTGTGGCGGAGCTTTTCAACGGCTTGGGGATGAGCGGGGGCTTATATTTATCTATCGCGTTCCACTCTTGAATTCAATGCTTAAGCCTCCTTTTGTAATATTTACTGCCAAGTACGTCGTATCATATTTCCAGCGGTATCGTTGCAACATTTTAAGCCCAACATTGTTTTAGAAAGACACTTTCTATTAGTGATGTCACGTTTCGGGAGAAAACTTTGCCTGTTTCATTCATGTCATTCTGCTCTCTCTCTCTCTTTCTTTCTTTCTTTAATGAGGTTTCGAATTTCCTCTCCAACCTGGTTTCACCTTTCTTTTTTTTTTTCATAAAAAATCGTGTTGATTTTTTTAGTTGTTACGAAGCTCCAACGCCTTGTCCTGTTTTCGAGGGAACTACAAGATAATTTCACCAACATACATTGAAAAAAATATGAGAATCCAAAGAAGGAGCTTCTTAAAATCTGTCCTATGTGAAAATTTTATCTCCCTCAAAAATAAAAGTTTTAGCCAAGTATGTCTCTGCACGCAAAAAAGCGGACATTGCTATGCTCTTGTTGAGTTTTTTCTCCGTCTCTCTTTTCTCCAGTTGCTTTGCGAACGGCGAGCGTTCTGGCATCTCTCTTCACGAGCAAGAAGTTTTTGTCGTAGAATTGTGAGAATTTTTACATAGGCATACATAACGCAAGCGACTCATGAACTAGCTTCACGAAGTGAGAATGAGTCACGGTTCTTCCGGTGTTCTGGTCATCTCTGCCGTTTTGATTGTTGTGAACGCAACCATCACAAATGCGTAAATAAGGCTTAATACCCAAATTGCAAAAAGAAAGAATTGGGGTGTGTATATGGTTAGACAGCCTCTGGAGAAACTCTCCCCGTTCCCCCGTTTCCCGTGACCTTCCCGTTTCATGCCGCCGTCCTGTCGCGGAATGTTCGGAGCCATCGGGGATGGACTGGGCTAGGGAGCCTTCATGTGCGCACATGAAGGCAACCTAGACTGGGCAAGCACTCCCCCCACCCAGCGCTGACGTCGGATGGCCGGTTTGCGGAAATGTGCTGGATTGGCCGGTTGGAGGGACAAAGGTAGGAAGGCCTTAAAGGGGGAAGCGGGTCAGAGGGAGGCTCTTTCTTGATGCGGACTTTGGGGCAGTGAGTCAAGGAGCCCACCGGAACGACAACGACCACATAGCGACGACGAGCGACGTGAGTTAGAGTAGACGGCTTTGATCCACGCACTGTATTGAGTGACCTCTTGGGGAGCGAGCAAAGCACGACCCGATCGGGCGTCGATTAGGTGATGACCCACAAGCCTAGAACTTAGTTTGCCTCAACTGGCGACTTGCCTTCCAGTTGTCGATGAGAAATTTAGTCAGTGTAGTACAACTGCTAGCCTGGGGTCTTTACCGTGCACCACGTAGTAGTGATACACGACCGCACACCGGTATGATGCTTATCCAGACCGAAACGGGCAGGTGTCGGCATTGAACCTAGGATCCCTGGGTTCTGCAGCGCGAGCTTTCGCTCCACGTGCTCCAAGCTGGTGCACTAGCCCTCTCGGCCACCGATCCCCCTCCTTAGTTGCACGAGCGCTCTAACTGTCATTAGGGAGTTTTAGAATAACGTACGCAATTTTAGCGCACGCTAGCGCTAAATTTAGCGCTTGTATTAGCGCACGCGACGCAAGAGAGTTTTAGAATAGCGTTTCTCCGCCGCGACGCAAAAGCCCAAGCATCTCGCGCTTGCGACGCCACCAAGATACAGTAAAAATGTTTATTTTACACACGAAATGCTGTAACGAGTTTTTTGGTCCAGAGTAGCATTTTAATTTGTTTAAACATGAGAACGCGACGTGAGCGGTTGAGCGGTCGTGTCCGCTTGCGTCGCCTCGGCAAGGGAGGTCTCGTGTACTGAACTTCGCACATCATACCTTCGCCGTGAAATGTTCGCGCGTCGCAAGCATCAAGTTGTCGGTAATCGCTGCCAAACCGAGTACAATGTCGTCCCGTATTGAAAATTGCAGTCTCGAGGATACCGCCGACGTCGCATCACGACGCCGCCAAAGCAGCCGCCGACATAATCCTGGAAGCCGCCATGTTTTTTTAACTGTGCTCGTCTTGGATTTAGCCAACTTCTCATCACGAATCCTCCTAGGAGAAGCGCAAAGACTCTTTGCGTACGCACGCTATTTCCGAGAAATAGCGCACGCTAAAATTGCGCACGCAAAGCGCGAAACCTGGTTTGCGTTCGGAGCATGCGCAGTGGCGACGACGCTATTCTTTGCGTACGCAAAGCTTTAGCGTGCGCTATTCTAAAACTCCCTATTAAACCGCTCACCGCAAGAGGGTTCGACTCAACTGGCCTACCTCAATTAGTTAACTATTGAGATGGCGGCGTCCGCGGCATTGTCGCCGATGGCCAGAGACAGCGAAGGGGAGGTCCCTAGAATGTATCGTAGCAGCAAATATAGTCGGAAGAGATAAGATTCGGGGCCAGTGCTGCCGCTAAAACGATCACGGCACGTCGCAGAAGCCCACGCTATGGTGGACTAGAAGTGGAGGTGTGACAATCTCTCGCTTCTTCCAGCCGGAGAAAATGGCAAGGCTGTTCAGCACGCAGCCATAGCATCGATATGCCCGCAGCAGCGCTACAACGGCGCCACACCGCACTGTGAAAAATAAAGAAAAAAATGTCTTCCCCGTTGACCATACTCGTGAAGTGCCGCATAGTGAATATTTCTTCGAAATGCAGCTCACTTACGGATGCCTTTGTTTCTGAGCATTTGTCGGCGCAAAGTATAGCCCGCTCCCCTGTTCGGAATTTTTCGTATTCTTTTGGTACACCAAACAACGTCGCCTAGCTGCTTGCAGATGTCGAAGATGCATAACTGTCCCGCAGCCTGGTACGCAGCAGTATTTTGGTCGCGGCTTGCTGGCTATAACGAAATTGGGCACGGCACATTCGGCTCGACGCTGCAGTGAAGCTTTGGAGGCTTATGAAGCCCCTCAATGTACATCCTCTTTCACCTTCGCCGTGGGGAAGGGTGGCGCTGCTTACCAGTTATCAATGGCTCTCCGCCCCGCTGTAACCCACCACGGTTCCGCATGTTCAATCACTGGGTCAGTTTCGGAAGCGCGATCACAACACCTCTCTCTCTTTAGCCCTCCATACACACGCTCGGCGAGCGCGGCCATTGTGATGTCGCTGCCGATAAGATTTTCGTTAAGTCTAGCTTGCTTGATTTCATTCAAAACGATTTCTGATATTGTCTCTTTACTCTAAAAATCAAACAAAAAACACGTTTATTGTATTTCGTGTTAAACGTTTATAATGAATGAAAAGTGTGCATATAATTAATTCGCGTCACTTTTTCTTAAGAAGAACGGTAATGTGCCATCAGTTTTGGTTTCCTTTCGGCTTCAACAGGGACCTATAATTGGGGTTGTTAGTCTTATGTGTCGTGTAACAACAGAAAACTTTGTTGAGCTCAAAGACAGTTGGGCCAACGATCGTTGCCTGCAGAGAGTTGATGTAAGACCTATGGGATACAAAGAACAACATCAGACAGTGTCTGAAGGCTGTCTTTTGTATGACGTATCAGCCGTGTGACTAAAGGGAGTTCACCTATGGGGTGCTGACCCGAAAACAGGGCGATCTTCGCAGCCTCGTAGAGAAGATTTCCACGAGCCACAAATATGCCCAACGAAACGCAGCAGATGTACAGCTGCACAGAAACCGTAGCGTAGCCGCAAGGAGGGGGGAACAAGGCCGGAACCCCGGCTCTGTTCATTGCACCACCGCCACTCGACAGTTGAAGAACATTCGCGGATAACCGCTGTCGCAATGACGAAGGTTGCAAGTACGTTTCTTGATTCTTGTCTGTAGTTGACATGAAAGGTAATATTTCGAAACTAAAAAAGTGTATTTCGAAGTAAAATGCATTACATGGCCAAAAGTATTCGGCATGGTGGATGACACAACCTCCTCAAAAACATTTTGAAGCGGGAGGAGTAAGGTCGCTTACACTCTTTTTCGCGGAAGCTCCCATTTCGTCCCTCAATAATGAAGGGTGTTGTATGCAACAGTACGCTATTTTGAGGTTGCAGGTAATTTATTGTTAGAAATAAGGGTGCTAAAAGCGTGTAGCTTGAAGTTTCTAGAAGAGCCGTTTATATCCCTAAGGTGTTTTATCGTGTGTTGAGCGGGCGGGGAGTCTACGAGCGAGTGCGGCAAACTGAGCACGCGATGGTGGAGTGGTTGTGACTTGAGCCCTCGCTGCGGACTTACAGACGGTGTACCCGCTTTGATTGGCTGACTCGCGAAAACGCGGTTTTCCGCAATGAGTGATCATCACGCCTCCCCAGCCCGCCCTACCTGCAGCTCGTGGGAGCCGCCATTTTGTTTTCCCGAGAGCCGGGCGGGCGCGCTGTTCACGACAGTCTCGTCGATGCACCGTTTTCAGTTCTTAGTAAGGGTGTCTAAAGGCTGGCAACATCCCACCACGGCTAACAGTCGCGGCACGATGAAACGCGTTTCACTGGTTCCCGCGCTGTTCGTTTGTAGCACCTCAAGGGATGTTGGATGGGCCCGCCGGCGAAAACTGCCGACAGGTGGCAACGCAGACGACCCTCGACAACGCTTAAGTGACCCTGAAGCGCGTCTTCCGGAACACCGGGCCGTCGGCGCAGCTTAATCGACTGCTTTCGGCTGAGTGCCAAGAGCTTCCGTGCACGCGAGGCAAATCCGGGCGCCGCTGTTCCCGCCCCTCATTCTGATCCCAGATTCGTTTAGATCGCTGTACCCGATCAGCGACAGGGCAGCGCGAAGCGAACAAGATGTTGCTTCGCGCTCGAGTGAAGCGAAACGCTTCTGCTCTTGGGAAGGCTCAACTTCCGGTTGGCAAAGTTACCCCGCTGCGCTTGGTGCCTCTTCGCGGAGGTGAGATTTTGGTTTTGTCTCGAGCGAACTGATCGTCGTCGAGGCTCGTATTCTGTCAGATGCTGCTCCTAAAGGAATTTCGGAGTCGCTGCTGCCATCCGCACCGAACGTCGGAACCTGGTGAACCGAGAAAAAAAAAAGGAAAAACGGAACCAGAATTGGGCCGAAATTACGGCTTGCGAAATAGCTTTGCGTCAATTTCGAAAGCCTAGCCGAGCGGTGCAACATTTTGTGTTGAAATCGTGGATACGGTTCTTTTAGAGGAATGTTTGCAATTTTCGAGTGGGAAATCTCCACGCGTGATTCGTCCATTTGAGAAATTAGTGTGAAACTTTTTCTTTTCACGCGTTTAGATTTCTGCACAATTTTCTGCTCGTCTTTTTGGGAGATACTGAAACCGTTACGCGAAGATTAAAAGTGATTTCAATGTTTATAGCGCTACTAATCCCGAAGTAGCAGTTTCCTTTGTGTCAATTACGTATAAAGATTTTTTTTTTTTTTTTTTTTTTTTTTTACTGTGGTTTGTTTGCATTTAGAATTATGGCGAGAGGCCGTAGTTGATAAAATGCCTTGAACACATTCTTTCGGGAAACCACGACAACCAATATTCGTGACGAAGCACGTTTTGTGGCAAACAAGCTGCCTTCTAAGTTCCTTATCCCGTTGTATGCGAGTGTTTTCTTGTTCCTAAACAATGTACGGTCATGCCAGTCGGCACCACTCAAACATCGCTACTTAAATGAAGTCCGATGTACAGTTTTTTTATTTACGTGCTTTAACAGTGCTGCCTATCGATAAAGCTTGGTTTTGGCGGAATTATGGCGGCGGAGGTGAGGCAATAGAACCGTCTGGGGGCACACGCCCGCAAAAGCTATCGATTTCCCGGCCGCCGTAAAAGCGAAAGCGAGATTGGATAACGAACGATAATCCAGGTGATTAGCGCGATATATGTCATCGCAGCGGCCCACTTCCCAAAACAAATTTCGCCTTTTTTGAAAACGTAAAAAAAAAAGAAAAAAAAACTAGTTTCGCGTTTGCGTCGTACGTCTCGTTTTCCCCCCTCTCCTGGGTTACCGTGTACGTTCGGAGGCTGGCCGCTCGCGAGGCATGGTACCAGCAGCTGAACCTCTGGCGTACATATAATAACTATGCTACAAAAGATGTCATCACCCTAAACAGAAGGATATTGAGGCGCCTTAACACGAACAAAAATGTTTGGAACAAAATAGACACCTGCTTTGTTCCGACCGGTTTTGTTTTGATTCATATTGTTCGTAACGCTTTTGTTTCTGTTTTTGTTCTGAAGCCCGTTACAGCAGGTCTCCCTACACGACCTCCTGGCATTGACAATGTTAGAGCAGCATTTTGTTATCGGCTCTATTTATCTACAGGGAACACTTGCAGTGGCATCGGGTACTACAAAAACCTCAAATAGAAAGCGGGTTAATAGCGAGTTTTAGAATAGGGGGCCCCACAGCTTTGGCTGGCCCCAAACAGCTTGGGGCGTCCAACCGAACATGCACAGAACTTCTGCGCACGCCCATTGCGATGCCCTGAGCTGTTTGGGGCACCCAAGCTGTGGGGCCCCCTATTCTAAAACTCGCTAATAACGTTTAAACGTTAATAACTCAGCAATGACAGAAAAAGAGGAAACGGTGGTGGCGTAGTTAAGTGGTAAAGCAGCGGACCCAGGGATTTGGCAACATCGACGACGGACGCCCTACATCGCCAACTACAACTACTACGACATCAACAACGGAAGTCATTTCTAGTGCTGGGAAAAGGCCATAGAACAGATATCGCCGTAAAACCTTTTAACCTGGATGACTCGGCGTTCCATTTTGTCGACGAAAGGCTCATCGACCCACGTTTTATTCTTGATGTCCAGAGACGTCTCATCGACACGGCTGCGTTCCGTCAATCAGGCGTGATCGGATTGCCGTCTGCGTGCGACGTGACAAAAGTGATGTTTATCGCGCTGAAAACAAAACAAAATCACTCGTGAGAGTTGCTTCGAGGGGTCGGTGTAGCCACAATACCGGGCCTTTCGGCGAAATTTAGTGCCACACCGAAAACAATTTTACACACCTGTAAGCTACTAGAAACCAACCACACGCTCATTCCGAAACCGAAAAGCGTTTTGGCAACGAGGTGCCCGAATGAAGGAAAACCGGGTCGCCAAAAATGGGTCTGTACAGAGGCGCATTTCTATCGGCGGTCTTGTCGTGTCTCGTGTAGTGTTCTCCCTTCTCAGTTTGTCATTCGCGTGTATTTCTGTTAGTGTGCACATTGCCAATACTGACTGCGCTTGTTTCAGCGACCATACGCTCGAGTAAGCGATCGTGTGCGTGCATGTGGACGGCTTTCCGAACAAGAACTCTCTAGAAAAACCTTGCCGTCCTAACGAGCGTCACGTGCTTGCAATGTCAGAAAACCCAGCTTGAAGCTCCATGATGTTCCAAAGTTGCAATAAATTAATATTAGGGATATCCTATCCTGCATAAGACAAAGAGGGGTGTGACATCTGCGCCGATTGCGCCATTTCGATACAAACCCGATTTTCTGCGCCTAGTTGCGCCAAAAACGCGAAATCGGTCGAAATTGCGCCACACTGCGCCAAAGTAACTCAAAAATTAACGGCGACGCTAGATTTAGCGGGAAACGAGAGCTTGGTTGGCAACATTCAATCACGTCGTAGTAAAGTACACGGCGCGGGTACAGGGTGGCGCAAGCAACCGCCGGATTCGAAGGTATCAGCTGTAGTACACTCTCTACCTATGATACGTGAAAGTTTCCCGATTTTCCTACTATTTTCCGCTGCCATTTGTGACTGCATGCTACTGATGTGCTGTCACGTGGTCTCACTCTCTGGCCGCGGGAGGCACGACGCACAGGCTATCAAGATGAGCAAGTAGTTCTAGCGTTTTCAGAGTAAACCTTTTCTTATTAACTTATTTATTTATTTATTTATTGTACATACCCTCAAGCGCCGAAGCATTGTAGAGAAGAGGAGCAAAGCAAACAAAAACAAAAAAACCTGACAGAACAAACAAAAAAAAAATGCGGTAAGAAATATAAATATCAAAAATGCACTGCGATTGGCAAAAGCTGTAAGCAATATCCGTTACGAACGAAATAAACAAAATAAAAGGACTCATGTTGGCTCATCAAACAGAAATGTAAACGAAGATTGTTGAAAAAAAAAAATAATCGGGTATAGTTGGCGATATCTCCTGGAAAGTGGCTCCAATCGTGCTATATATATTGAGCGCCTTCATTGTTTAATTGTTCATTCGTGTCCGTAATCTGGTCGTCAAAATGGGCGGCGCCGTCGCCGTGAGTAGCTTCGGTTATCCCACACGTGCTTCCAGTGCGTGAACAATGGAATGAATGGGTTACACACCCGGGCTCGTCGGGCCCCGCCCGCTCGGCCCCCCCCCCTTCCCCCGTGGAAAATCGGGAACTTTCCTCCTATGCCTGTAGACACCTAGTAGGGAAGGGCAGTTAACTTTTAGCCGCGGTTAAAGTTAACCGGCCTCGAGCAAACGGGCTCTGGAAGACAATTAGCTGCAGTGCTCGCATATAGGTGAAGGTTTCTCCAAGAACATGGCTCTCAATATATGTTTTACATAATCATAAAAAATATGATCCAGACCATGATTGTACGACCTAACGTGGAAACATCCCTAAAGTCGGAGTACACTGCTTATACATCATACAAAAGACAGCCTGCGAACAGATTCGACCGCAAGTCACCACGAGATACGTTGTTCGAATGCCGCATGGCAACGAGTTCAAGGAGAAACCTGGCACGCGGCATTCGAAGCGCGGATATCGCAATGACTGATGTCTGGCACACTGTCGTTTGTATGATGGATACGTAGTGTGACCCCGTCGTAAGAGACCATGGCCATAAAAACAGTGTGCGAGACTTTTTATGTGTTGTTTTAGAAAGTTTTTCTCGGAATTCACACTGATCCACGTCCTTCAGATGCTCATTTGCGAACTTGGCGAGGTCGTTTGGCAGGACGAGCGGCCGATATACTTTATTTTTTCCTCTTTTATTTTTCAGGAAACCCTGCAGTAACGAAGCATTACAGCAGGAGATTTGGTATATAAACAATAAACAACAAATATAAACAAAATGAGCACACAAAATATGGTAATCAATTATGGAAATCAAATTGCGCACATTTCAACACACAACAACCAAATATGACGCATGAAAAAAAAAATTTTCCCTCGCACACGTATGATAACGTCGGTACGAAATGAATATTTGCCCATACACGCGAGTTATCCCCGTTATCTTTTTCTAAACGACCACGTCGCAACTAACCGTACACAAAACCCTCGACCGACCGCCATTAATTGGTGTGGTCAGTCTGAAAATATATTGGACACGATGGCTGCGTCAGTGTTGGGCGTTCGGCCACAATTCGGATTCAATGACGCCGTCGTGTCCGAGAAATGGCTAGCGCGAATGTGTCTCGATGGGGTTCGGAAAAGCGTCTTTTGTTCCCTATCGAGCGGCGCTAATGTGCCATGAACATCGAGCAAGTTGCCGGGGCGCAGATCTGGGCACTCGACACGCTCGGCAGAACGTCTCTGCCCCCAACAACAACCTATCGGTGCGGCCACTGTCCACGTCGAGGATTGTCAAAAGCGATATTTCCCTTGTTTGATTATACCTGAGACTGGGGTAGAAAAGAGCATAAAAGTCGAAGAAACAGAAAGGGACAGGACGACGTCGTCTTGTCTATTTTCTGTCCCTTCTACGTTTTGATGTTTCTTCTCTCCCCCAGTCTCAGGTTAATTCAACATGGTTAACATTCACCAGCTCGCCTGCACCCTTACTATTTTATCGCGATATTTCCTCCCGCGATGAACTGCTTCGAGTTGAGTGGAAAGAATACTAAGAGCAGGAGATTTGGCGTTTAAGTGCTATTCGTATATGATCTCAATAATTGTTTGTCCATACTAAACCATCTCCCCAAACTCTCGATTTTTAATCTCAATTGAACGAAGCCTATAGTCAACGCCATCTATTTAAACCTTTACCGAGTTTCCATTCCACCTTATTCGCTTTATCTGACAATGTTTTATTTAATTTTTGTATGCACGTTGGGATTTGCTTGGATTGATTCACTTTTTTTCTTTTTTGGGGGGCAAGCAAACTCGAAATTTTGCGAGGAACTTCAGGAGTAAAAACAAGCGCCTTCTTTGGAACCGAGATGGAGCGGCTGTCAGGGCGGACTCGGAGCGAACTCGTCCCCGAAATGGAGAAGTATGGGCAGCGGGGATCGAAGCCACAGCTGCAAATAGGCGGCCCTGAAAGTTCCCCGAGCTCGCCGCAGCATCGAGCAACGAAATGCTACTTTTACTTTCTACGAACGAAATATACACCGGGTGTTTCTGACTTTTCCTCTAGGTTCAGCTGTTTGCCAAGTAAGGGTGTTTCTGGGCACATCGGCCAATATTATCCCGCAAAAACTAAGCATCGCGAGCAAGAATGATTGACACCGTATTATGAGACCCTGCCGAAGACCAATTTAGTAAAGCACGTAGTGTTTCGAATAATTCGGTCATTCGTTAGTTGTTCGAAACGACATCTTTGGTTTAAGATACCGTTCCACTAAAACTGTGTCTGAGTGTCGTGGGAGACCGCTATATCGAGTCAGAACGCGTGGAAAGCGTGTTAGTCCTGAAAAACGACAAAACATGTGTTCGACATAAAACGTACCACCTAGCGGCTAAAACGCGAACCTCTCAAAGTGGGTCGGGACAGGTTTACGCTGAAGTTGCTAACCCTAAATTAATTTCCATCACATTGGCATTCGAGCCGTTGCGCGCTTCCTTGTTTTACTGAAGTTGTGAACTAATATCAGCTTAATTTGTCCCACGAGCTGCGTGCAGTGGAAAAGGCAGAGATGGCTGGAGCACAAGGCTTTTTGCCGAGCGCCTTCCACGCACGAACGAGGAAAGAAATTCCGCGGTCAACGTTCACAAAATCACAGCTTTGCGCGCTATTCGTGCAGCACGCGCTATTCATCGTCGTTTCTGAAAGTGAAAAAGGCCATTCGCAAGAACGCTGAGAATGGCACCCGCCTGAAGAAGACAACGCGTTCCACGCCCAAATGTCATCGCTGTGTATAGACCAGCGTCCGAAATCCTCGCCCCCCGCGATAAAAATGGGAAATGATACTCTCAAACGCAGGCTCTTGTGAAAAGAGGGAATGGGCATAAAAACAACATTTTTTTTTTCTTTTTACAGCACTCTTGGCATCGGTGTTGTTCTTTGAGCTTCGTAACTATGCATTTCTGACGTTCTTGTATTACCACATGTGCGAGGGTGTTTAAAAAAAACGGAGTCTCCCAAAAACCGCAGCACCCCTACTACGTCATGGCGTCAGCAAAAACAAACATGGCGGCGCAAATGGAGCAGAGCAGACACTGGTCTCTACCTTGCATCAGCATCATTGTTCCATGCAGCTTCTGGCAACGAGAGCGGCGTTAACATGCGGCAACGCCCCCAAGTGACGCTTGATGGCGGCTCTCGTCGCATATCAACGATGGCGCAATGTACGCCTTGTCTTCTAGCGGCTATTGCCAGCTTCTCGAATGATAGAAATACGCGTGCGGGTAAAAGAGAGCAAAAGGGAACGCCAGAGCTCGGCGCTTTCCTCTCCTCTCCTCCCACTTCTCCCACGTTGTCTACATAACTTGAGGTCAGTCCTGGCAACATTGGCGGAGCCCAACAGCGTAATATAACGTTCACCAAGGAAGGAAGCTACACGTCATATTTATACAGTGGCAAGCGCCAAAAGAAAAAGAAAAAAAAAAGATAATGTTAAACACAATGCTATATGGAAGTAAACTGGCAATTTTTATGTCGGATATGTAAAAACATATATTTTTACATTGTTTGTGAAGCTATAATAAGAACCACTATTTTGTATCATCTCCATAATATATTTGAACGATTGTATAAGAGAGGAGGTATTTAATATGCTAATTTCTGCTTCCCTTAGATTGTCCTTAACCGTGGTTTTTTATAAGATTCAGGTCTCAAATTATATTTATTATTACTCCGAAGGAATATCTAACAAAACATTTCCACAGTCCTTAATTACATCATTCTGTATATAAATCTAAAGTTTTAGATGAAACCATCGGTTAATGTTTAGTAAATTGTGCTCTAGAAAATACGGAGTACTGTGGTCTACGCGATTAAGATTTTCGATGCAGCGTACTGCCTTTTTTATTGCATGATAAAACGCCTTTCTAAATTTGTTGCAGTTGTAGAACCCCAAACCAAATAAACAATAATGAATTTGAGAATCCACTAATGAGTATTATAATGAAGAATTAGCCAGCTTCGAATTAACGATCGAACGTTGCACAAGATGTCCATGGATCAAGAGATATTTGCATGATTATTATTTACGTGAAGGGTGCCTGATAAGTTTTCTTTCAAAATGACACCTAAAAATTTATGGACGAGGACCCGCTCAATTATGCAATTCCGGAATTTTAAAGAAGAAAAAATAAAGACATCGCGGCTATTCAGTTTGTTTTGTTAAATAAATATTACGTATTTAGTTTTGTTAACGTTCAGATGTAGCTGATTTGAATCCCGCTATCACGATAGATGAGCCAGCCACAAGTTAGTTGCAGCTTCAAAATCGTACAAATAGTTACCAGAAAAGAACTGGCTTGTATCGTTCACATTAATTGTTATATCAGGAGTCTGAGGGATATTTACAATTTCAATAATATATATAATAAAACAATGGTCTCAATATTTATCCTTGCTGAACCCCACAGGTAATTATTTCAAGCTTGGACCGTTACCTCCGATTCTATAAATAGCTACGGATGTTATTTAGCGCAGCGCCTCTCATGCCCTAGAATGGGAGAGTATAAAACAAAACTTAGTGTTATATGAAGTCGAAGGCCTTTATTAAAATTCAGAAATACACCAACAGTGAATTGTTTGACTTCAAAATTCTTTATTAATTCTTCTTTGATATTTACCAGCGCCATTTCTGTAGATTTGTTTTCCTGAAATCTGTAATTGGGTGATTTCAGATAAGATCGACCAAAGGGTGGCTGGTCGACATTTTTAAATCAATTGATGTTTTTATGTGACATTGTCTAGTGTCTGGTATAAACGAATCCACACTTAGTTTTGACCAGAAAAAAATTTGGAGACAAGAAAAATCGTAAGGCAGGGAGAGGTGGACATTTGCAATAACGCGCACTGATGGAGGGGGCAAGTTTGAAAGTGAATAATTAAAACAATAAAATTAGGAGAATTTTAAAACTTTTTACAAACAAACTATGGGTAGAATTTGCTTGTAATATAAAGTAATAATATTTATCAAAAATATATTTAGTTTTCTAAAAATTGCCAAACATGCCTGCTCGAACAACAAATGGCAAACTTTGGAAATCTGTATCTCACGAAATAATTTAATCATTATTACATAACTTGCAGACATTATTTTAGTAATATATGGCTATTATTGAAAAAATAAATAAGGTATCTGAGTGACACAATAGTTACAATATATTTAGGCAAACATGGGAAAAAAATCAAACAAAGAAAAATTCCAATGCGAATAAAAAAAAACACCACCTTCGATTTTTTAAAAATTTGGGTACCCTGTTATACTTTATTTCGGCATTCATTTCTATTAAAAACATGTTGCATCACTGCACTGTGAAAGAAGAAACAACTCCCCAAAGTAGGGTCCTTTTTCAAAGCCTACACTTAGCAGTGTCCTATACAAGAAGTGACTCTGAGTTCCAGTTTCATGAAACTTGCACAAATCTTTTATATACATTTATTCAGATGAGGTCATTTATAAAAAGAGCGATCGGTCACACAGTAAAAGGGAGGAGAAACTATATACAGCATTTTACATAAGCGTACAAAGTGGTATCATATTAGAGACTAATGATTTAAGAAAAGATGATGCAGTGTGAAGTTGTACCTTCCGGTATATTTTACAGCTAGAGTAAAATAAATAACTTTACTTCCACACACAAAAACAAAGATATAATAGTGAGATATTTAGGTTGGCTGTGTATTTACGATTACAAACAATTTCAGGTGACGGATGCCACAGTGCCTAACTGGAGCAGCTTCGATGCTCTCGGTGTATGAATGAATCGTGGCAAGCCGATATATTTTATCCTGCTAGAGGATAACATTTTGGGATTTTTTTTTATAGTGATCAGATAAAAATTATTAGTAACCACCAACAAAAACAGTAGGTTAAATACCCCGTGAAGAAAAATGTGATAAATAAGATGTCCCTGCATTCAAAATGAGCAGTCCTTGGGAAATCAAATTCGGCACTTTACGCTAAGGTTTTCCTCGCTGTACCCATTTAATAAAGTTGCTTCCAAGCAGATCCGACTGTCCGTGCTACATATACGTCACAGGTCCCTTCTGTTGATGACTTGCTGAGCCGCCACGCGTGCCAAGACTGAATGCCAGGGAAGGCGCGCACCGTCAGCCACTCTTCTTTTTTTTGTTCACGATACCGAACAACCTCATTTTCGTCCAGATATACAAGATGCACGCCTTTCAGTTTCTTTGATAGAACGCTCACCATTGTCCTGGCCGTCTGAATTGCGCTTACTGAACGTTCTCTCAGGTTGTTCAGCGTGGCCTGGTGCTTCACGAGTCCGCCAACTCCGTCACATGCATTTTTCCCATGTCCAGATGCAGAAAATAAGCACTGGGCTTGTGGGCAATCGTCCTTTGCAAATTGGTGAAGCTGGTAGCGATTCTTGAAATGACTGGCGGCGCCGTCACTTACGTACGTCACGTACGAGTATACCGCAACGTTGTCTTCAACCCACTCCTTCACTTTTTCTAGAGCCAAGCAAGCGTGAGCGGCGCCGTGACACAGGTCCTCACTGATGATGGCAAAGCTGTTTGTAGATTTTCTTGTCGTCACTACACATGTAAATATCGAAACTTGTTTTTTTTTCCAGTGATATGCTTGCACTTCGTCAGGAAGCACGATGGTCCAGTTTTCAGCAAAGTCAAAATGAAAGACAATGCTCCCGCGTTGCATGCACTGTTTTTCATCGTAGATCGCTTTACCTTGCGTTTGCCGGATATGGTTGTGAAGTACCCAATTTCCAACCGTCACTTGGATGACTTTTAGGAAAGTCTCAGGAAGTTTTTTTCACAAGGTCACCGGACTCCCATGTTGCAAGCACAATCTCTTCATCCTCCGGGATATCAAGTTCCTGGAGTGTAAGAAACTGGCCTTTTGGGCAGTGATCACAGTCTCCTTGAAGGCACAGTTCTGTTGCTGGGTCGCACAGAAATGCCGAGTTCATTTCACCAGTGTTGAATGTTGAGCCTGTAACGTTCTCTAGAGCGGCAATTCAAAGATAATAATTGGCGCAGCGCACACAAACGCACACTTCCTGGTGTGGAATACATTGGACCCATCTAGGGCGCAACGAATAAAATTTCGTTAGCCCAACGCCGGAATCGGGATGCTTGTCTTTGTATATACGGAAGGCCTCTCGTATTGAGCGTGTCATGAAGCGCTTTGGCACCAACGTTTTCTCTCCGTTGAGCATGACAGAGATGACGTCCTTCTGGTTGGGACTTTGGCGCGAACATTGTAGCTCGTCTTTCGTGAAGTACTCTAGGGCAGCAGACAGGTTCTTAGGGCTCACCTTGCACCTCGTGTAAGGATCCGGCTCATACCACACGCCATGCTTTTCCTTGAGTTTTCGGGATTTACTGATGAGGTACATTGAGGCCTGTGGAATCATCTTTTGAACCTCATTCTTCGTCAGTGTTGACGGCAGGAGTGTAAGCAGTTGACAACGTTCCCGGAGAGAGGTGGCGGTTTCAAAGGCCTGCCGAAAGTTGTCCACCCACTCAGTGCATGTGGAGCATGTTGGTTCGGACGACCCCGATGGTGCGTCCCTGTCGTACGCAATACGTAGCCTTGAGCGTATATTCTTGACAGCAACCTGCTCCAGTTCTGTCTGCTTTCTCTTGACATAGGCAGGCCTGTCCCGACTTCTTACGACGCTTGGTTGTCTCAGCGGCGACACATCTGTACACATAGTATGCTGCGATTTAGATCTTCAATTGCTTCTTCAGCTGGCACAAATATGTCAGGGCACTGCTCTGAGCTTCGCATCGAGATCTCCTTAGTGATGTGCATGAAGCAATGGTAGCACAGGTAGTCCGTCGCACTCACTTTGGTGGAACAGTCAGGCGGAAGAATTTGCTTCAACGAGTTTAGGTCCAACTCGCCAACACTTCGAAAATTCCGCTGCTTTGGTAGAGTCTTTTTGTGTTTGCAAAAGTAATCTGCACAAAACACTCGTTCGCAGCTCCAGGACGTCTTCATAATGTATACATAAATAATAGAAATTAAACCCCAACTGATGGCATATAATTGCCAAGCGAAAGAACTACTGGGTGCGACAAGTCCGAGGCTGAGGAGCTCACTCACTGCAAACGTACATTTGAAAAGAGAGGTCACAACTGAGGCTGTCGGCAAAGCTTTATCCACGTCAAAGGAAGAAAGAGGGAAAGTCTCCAGACAAAAAATTGTGGTCAGCGGCCTTCGAAAAAGACTTTCCGGAATCGCACTGTCGTCCCTCCACGCGCTGATATGAAAGCACCCGAGCTTCTACCACGTGGTTCATGACACAGCCTGAGCCATGTCGGCGACCGGTTCGCGAGGGGTTGGCGGTGGGGTTACGTTGATGGTCACTCGGATTAGCCCTTGCTGTACTGAGCTACCGCCTGCAGTGCCTTATCGCCGGCTGGTGTCAACAACGAGAACACACACACCCTGTCTACACCAAAACTACAAGCGTTCACCGCACACGCGTCGCCGCCGCTTTTAAGCTTTTGTGAAATTGCTTTCTTTTGCCGCGGAGAACCACCTTATCTTAACTACGCGCCTGAAATCCTTCCAGGCGGGCGTACACAATATCAAGCGCTTCGAGAAATGCCCGTGGAGTAGAACTATGGGAAAATTCGGAGCCCGCGATGTCGATATCGTCGCCGTTGTATTAGTACGCCGTCGCGTACTGCAGTCCCCCGTTGGGGGAGGGGGGGGGGGGCGGTCTTACTACGATAACATGGCGACAGCGTTTACACTCTATGTATTTACGCGAGGCTCGAGTATTTGGGGATAATGCTGCCGGTTGGTGTGCCCCTTTGTGCCTGATATTATCGCCCGTGACGCCAGCGAGTGAGATGGCGACAGGCATGACTGCTCAGTAAACAGGCGTCGGCGGCCATGTTTTGCTGGTTGAAGCGAACCCCCTTGTCCTTGACAGCGAGCGGGGAAATGCGAAAAAAAGATTGTATCGGCCGTTTTGCCAGAACTAGCGACGAGTGTCGTCTGCGGTTTCCGGCAACTATTTTGCCATAATCGTGAGCTTAGCGAGGAAATGATTTTTTCTAGCCACAGAACACTACCACGCAGAAAGGGAATGCTTGAACATGTCTTTGTTCTGGATATATATCAGGGATATATATGAGAGAGAGAGAGAGGGAGATGAAGATAGAGCGGAAGAGGGAATAGCATATAGTGTCGCAGGAGAATAAAGTAAACAAAGTTCCTAGTGGCCGATGGCTGCATGATCTTTTCTCGGATCACTAGTCCGTAATATGATACCTCTTTGTACACAGTAGTTTCTCCTTAATTTAAGTGTGTGAACGATTTCTTTAGTTATCATTGGCCTCATCTGAATAAAAATATATAAAAGATGTGTGTTGGTTTCATGAAACTGGAACTCAGAGTCAGTTCTTGTATAAAACACTGCTAAGTGTAGGCTTTGAAAAAGGACCCTACTTTGGGGAGTTGTATCTTCTTTCTCAATAAAATGATGCAACATGTTTTTAATGGACATGAATGCCGAAATAGAGTACAACAGGTTACCTAAATTTAAAAAAATCGAGGGTGGTGTTTTTTTTTTTATTCGCATCGGAATTTATCTTTGTTTGATTTTTTTTCCATGTTTGACTAAATATATCCTAACTATTGTATCACACAGATACCTTAGTTATTTTTTAAATATTAGCTATATATTAGTAGAATAATATCTGCAAATTATATCATAATGATTAAATTATTTCATGAGATACAGACCTCCAAAGTTTGCCATTTGTCGTTCGAGCAGGCATGTTTGTCAATTTTTAGAAAAATAAATAAATTTTAAATAAATATCATTACTTTATATTACAAGCAAGCTATACCCATAGTTTGCGCCTAAAACGTATTAGAGTTCTCCTAATGTTATCGCTTTAGTTATTCACTCTCAAACGGGCCCCCTCCATCAGTGCGCGTTAATGCAACTGTCCACCACCTCATGCCTTACGATTTTTTCTGTCCCCAAGTATTTTTTCTAGTCAAAACTAAGTTTGGATTCGTTCATACCAGACACTAGACAATAACATATAAAAACATCAGTTGATTTGAAAATGTCGACTAGCCATCCTTTGGTCGATCTTATCTGAAATCACCCAATTGCTCTTTAACAAATACACGTTTTTCATTGGTAAATTTACTTAGCCGAGTTTTGATCACTAGTTCAAGCACTTTAGAAAACCGAGGAGGGACAGATATCAACCTGTAATTGCTAATGTTATCAAGAATGCCTCCTTTGTGTAGAACTACTACCCTAGCAATCTTCATGCTGCCAGAAAAAGTTCTTACAGATAATGTGCTATATCAGATATGCTGAGGTGGGGCACATAATATGTCAGGGATAACTTTGACTGGTTCGGCTTTGATATAATCCTCCCCGACTTATTCTACGATTAAAAGACTCGAGGTACACCAAAGCACTTCTTATGAGTTATGAATGCGAAAGCACGCACGCCGCTCTTCGCTCCCTTCTTTAACCTGCAGCGTACAACGCGCTGACCTTGGTCGCAGAACGATGGAGCCGCTGCCTCGCAGACACGCAGCGCCATCGGGAGAGCGATCGTTCAAACTTCCGTGTGCCTTGCGGCGCGAGGAAGGAACAGACAGCAAAGTAGTTACCAGCAGAACGAACCCCTTGGTTTATTTCATGTGCCGTATATATTGCCAAGCGCCGTACAACCGATAATCTTGCATTGAACCCTGCGGATCTAATGCTGTACCAGAGTTCAAAAAAAAGGAGAGTTGAATTTGTCCGCCATTGCAGCATCGCCCTATGACGACCATCGAAAGCAAGGGAACTGGGAATCTTGCCATTCGGAATTTACCAAAAACTCTTCCCATTTCCCTCCAAATCTTTTTACGAACATCATATATATTAACTAACTTCCTATATTATTCTATTCGGGCTTTATTAAGATCTGCGTTTAATATGTTTATTTTGTGTTTATACTCGGTTAATATTGTTTGATATCTTAGTCGGAATAATTTTATCGAATAGTTTATCTGGTTCTCTTGTTTTTCTATTGAGTTCACAAGTTACCCATGGTTTCCTAGAACTTCTATGCCTTACCACACGACGTAAAGGGAAGGCACAGGCGCTATTATAACTATTCTTTACTTTACACAGAAAAATGTCATAGGATGAATTGGGGTTTTCTTCACTATAAACATCATCCCAATTTGTACATTCGATCAAAGAACGAAAAGCAGCTTGTGCATCGATACGAAATCTTCAACGAAAAACTGATGTATCCCGAGTGCGTCTATTTCTCCTTTTAACTAGCGGAAAGAAACAAACTATTGGTAGGTGATCACTGAAATTAAATGTCAAAATGCCGGACATAATATTTAATTATAGCTTGAAAAACACATGTCGATTAGTTTTTCACTTTCCGCCGTTAGTCTTGTTGGTGAACAAATCTTATTTTTGCAGCCAAAAGATTCAAGGACATCATGGACACGTGGGTATCTAGGGCTTGCTAGTAGTAAATTAATATTAAAGTTCCCGATTATAAGAACTGGCAAATTCTAGGAAGTTGCATAATCAAGAACCTCATATACATGTTCAATAAATTATTTTGTTTCCCCGATGGAGGACGGTAAACTGATGCAATTAGTGTAATAAGACACTTTACTGTATTGAATTAACAGTGTTCAGAAACATACGAAAATTAAGTGAGGACCTGGTACTCAAGTTCGTCTTTGAAATAAAGAAAGATTCCTCCTCCCCTACGGTTTGTTCTATAAACATCTTCAGATTTATATCCTAAAATGTTTACTGGATTGCGCTCATTCAAAAACCTTGTTTCCGTAAATGCTGATGCATCACATCTGTGATGCAACTAACTCGAAGCTGTCTCAGCTTCATACCATCTATTTTTTAAGGTTGTAGCGTTTACATGAACGACTGACATCGTGTCATTCCGTGAACAAGCGAGGATCATGCACAAGCGAGCTAAATGATAAGCAATTGGAATACGCAGTTTTACATAGATCTGTCAAATGAATTATGGTTTGAGTATGTTTGTCTCACATCTTTATAACTTTCTATGTAGTCTCACCGTCCACTTTTATTGCTTTCCTAATATTGATGTTGAATTGTTTTTTTGTTTGTTTGTCTTTTTGTCGCTGCTGTCAATATAAGAAGGGGGCCCAGGTCTCGTCAAGCTGAATGTCGCAGTTTTTTTCCTCGGCCTCCTTTCCTCATACATTTTGACGGAAGATAAATACCATTATTAATATTCATTTCAATTATAAAAGTACAGACGCAGCTAATGATGACAGCTCACTATCAACCTTGATTTAGATTATTTTTTCAATGTCATCTTCGCACTGGATTCCGATTGCTCGTTCCCCCTTCGCCCCGCTTACAGAAAACATGCTACTCTTTTGCCAAGCAAACGGTTAGTGCTTCTCTTCAGATTTAGTCTTCATCGTGCAAAGTAATTTTTATTTTATTTTGCTGCGTATGATTATTGAGGAAGTGCACATGGGATCGAGAATCTTGTAAGTGACCTCCCTTTCCCGCCCACTGATCCCGAGTAACGCTCGACACATATCGGTCTAGAACCGGTGGTGCTTTTCCTGACTTTGGGTGCAATCTATGCAGTCCTTCTATCTCGTTTTGACACAGTTGAGCAAGCTGCAGTGTTTCTGCTAAGTTGTTCATTTTACTGAGTAGATTTTCGTTGTGACTTAGTGGCAGTCGGTGTGTATCTAGGTTCTGTCGCCTGCTATACTCTTCGAGACTATTGACCTGTTGTGTTAGTTTTGCCACTTACTGGTTAGTCTCGACCTTTTCAACTCTTTTCTCGAGGTTCGCAATCTCTGTCGACTGTCGTTTCACTGAAGCCAATACTTCGTCATAATGCTTCGACATACGCTGTATATACAGATAATGCCATGTCGACGACAGTCTTCTTAACCGCCATTAGGGTGTCTACTTTGTTCTTTATTTCTGGAATTTCCGATAGCTCAGAGACGCGCATGGCAATGGGCTAGTACTTCAATTATTGCCTAGATTGTCTTTTCAACTGCATACTCAGGGTCACGTGGTTTATGGCCCGCGTTTGCAACACGAGCTTCGAGGAAGTGACGACAGCGGTAATCGTCTTCAAGCGTCTCCGCCTTTCCGCTCGCTTTTATTCCTCGCAACCCGACGCATGCGCAGTTGCGACCAATCTGTGCAGGAGGCACCCGCCATTAAGTTGGAAACCCTCTCGACAGTTTGCCGTTGCTCCCTCTGTGAAATTCTCTTAAATAAGGGACACGGTTGGGGGTCGGATCTGTGTGTACGATACTGTGCGGCGGCCTCAGTCTATTCCCTGGATTTTTCTGAAGCACTACGAGTCTGTCGCTTTCCCGCAAGAACTAAACTTTCCAGGGCTGTCGGTACATAAGACGCGCGCCATTCCTCCGACCGCAGGCGCTGTTTGCACTTGGTTCCGTCTTCGTCCATCCGCATTCGCGTCCCGCGATGTTTGACAACCCGGAGCGACCGCCGAGACTCGACGCTGTGCGAGGACGCCCGCAAACACGACGCCGAGTCTGCCTCTGTGTACTTAGTATCCGTGCTCCGAAAACTCCCCGTTGTGGTGTCGCCTTCGGACGCGGATGCTCTCGAAGCCCGGCCTTGGAGAACCCCGAGTCTCGTTGACGAGAGGAAGGCATCGCCTGCGCTCTTGCCCCCGGCCAAGCTGAGAGCCAGGAGTTTCCTCATGGTATTAGAAATAAGGGGGGGGGGGGGGTCTAAATTCTTAGGGGGAGTCGTTGCGAATTAAGGGGGTGCTTTCAGAAAAACAAGGGGGGGGAGGTGTACAGCCCCCCCCCCCCTAAAGGGTGTGTAGGGAAATCACTGGTGAGAGTCGACACTGGCTGCTCCAGCCTCGTCATCGAAGCTCCAAAGCCGCCCTCACACGAAAGACATCGCTGCAGACACCAAGGCAGAATTCTGTCCGCCTCAAGCGTGTTGGGGGTATGCTTTAGACGTGTCTGCAGCCAGTTGTTCTTATGGCAAACGTCCTAAAAGGAAGGAACTCGGACATTGTTTGCAGAGCATTTTTTCTCCGCGTATTAACGCGATAGCGTTGAGGAGTTCGTGTCGCATAAAACCCGGCGTCAGTGGGACCAAGAAATCCCATAATGCAACGCGCGCAGCCACGTGTGACGTCACGCGTGTTCACATCACACGTAGCTGTGACGTCATGACCCTAATGACCCGCTCAATTTAGCGCGTCGATAGGGTCATGACGTCACAGCCACGTGTCACGTCACGCGTCACGTGACGTCACGCGGCACGTGACGCTATCGCCTAGACCGCGCGCACTCGCTTGCATGTCGATGTTGTTAAGAGACATGCCGATATTGTTAGGAAAAAAGTTAGGTAGATAACTTGGCAGGCTGTGTTCTGATCGGGTAGTCAAGATTTCATCATGTCATTTGACCAGCAGGTCCAGGAATATCACAAAAAGCGCCAAAAAGGAACCATATAGTGTCGGCGTTAAATTAGAGGCGCACTGTACTTTCTTATGGTTCATGCAAGTTGTTACTTGCAAGAAAGGGAAACGAAGATAAGAAGTTTGAAACCAGCCATTAGGCTTAACGTGGAGAAATCGCAGCTGGAAAAGTGTGAAATAGGCTTTTCTGCCCATCGATAATAACTTGTTTGTCCCAAGTGCCCTGGTATCGTGCATAAGACTTTAATAGGGGAATACTTATAAGCTTTTTATCGTCATAAAGCGATTTCAGTAGACGACTCTTTTTTATCCCAATGTTGGCACGGGTTTGGGGTCCGAGTTTTATTCTATAAAAAAAAAAAAAAAAAAGAAAGGCATGTTTTAGGGTAATAGCTATAATGAATGACAACACAAACAACTTGGAGGGTTTTGTTTCGTTTTGAAGCTACTGTTTATTGAAGCGGCCAAGGCGAAAACTGGCGTTTCTTCCATCTGTCGGAGATCGCATGTTTGACCGCTCGGGTGTTCTTCAACTTCCTACACTGCTGCACAAAAACTCTTCTGTGATACACACAAAGTAGCTTTTATGGCGCTTATCAATAATAATAATATTAATTTACTCACAAAGTCACCTATCTCCAAGTTTATTATTGAGTCGGATCAAATTCAGCAGAGGCTTCTGGGACCTGACTCAGCATTACAAATAATCATCATTAAAATAAATTTAAAAAGTTAGTATTTTCGAATATTTAAGTCGAAATTTCTGCTTCTCATATATGACCTACATTAAGTATTTTAAGGAACTTGACATCACAAATAAGATTAAACCTAGCTCTTTTAATGTTTAGGAATTCAATTATATATTTAAAAAATAAAATCCGTGATATAATGAAAATGTGTCCCCCCAAAAAATTGCCAGTTTTTTTTTTTTATTGCAAAAATAAATTCCGCGTCGCCGAATTAAAATTTTTGCTCAAATCCAGTACTAGCGGCCCGAAACAGATACGCCAACTTTCAGCACGAACCGTCACTTTATTCGACAGTTATTTGGGGTTTTCTTACATGTTTAATGGAAAAATACCGGCCGACATCACTCTCGAACTCATCTTATAATTCCAGCTACCAAAAACGCGCAAAAATGGGCTCGATTTTTGCATTGGAGTTTTCAAAAAAATCACATAACTTCTGAATAAGGTAATGGTTAGTGTTCAAACTTTGTCACCTGGTTCAAACCGCTGGCACTACATTTGGGCGGGGAATAAACGTTCGACGATGCGTAGTTTATTTTTGCGGTGAAAATTAGTAAATATTCGGGGGGTACACGCTTATATTGGAATGAGCAAACGTTTCGAAAACCTAGCAAACTTCAAACCTACTTTATTGTTTAAAAAAATCTTTTTTATTTGGTTTGTGGTTCACTAGCAACAATGAATGATTGTGTTTTATCGGAAGATATAAATAAAAATATTGTATTTTGTTGGTATGACTGCAATTGAAACTTGAAACTAATCAGTAGCGCGTTGTGACACGTTCTCGCGAAGGTGATATTCTGGGAAATATATTCGCATTAATATGATTCATTTTCTAAAAAAGAAATGCTTAACACGTATGCCTCAAATTACCTGAAATTGTGCGCAACAAAAACTAAAGCTTTATTTTAATCCGCAGGAAAGCTCGCCGTTTTCCAATACACAATTTAAAATATGCAAGCTTTATTTTCGGTTATATACACAAAGTGCTATATATTATTTACATTTCATAACAGGTTACGATAATACCTCGGTAAATGAAGCAGATGTATACAGGGACAAAAATGACGAAAATAATTAGAGATTTGTGTTTGTCCTTTGCCCCTCTTGTTCCCCTTCTCCAGAGATTATTTTCGTCGTTGTATACAGGGCATTTTCATTTGTTCAAATAATAAAGATATTAAATTAAATAAAAAATAGCTTCATTTGTGCTTTCGGGGGGTATCGAGGCAATTAAAATATCTTCGGTAGTCTTCACGTAAGAACTTGCTACACTTTGCCAAAACTCCCCAACGGGAGATTGTCCGACATTTATTTCATTATTTAAAAATACCAGTTTTTTAAGTATTTCATTTACTCTTATAAAATCTATTTTGAAAGTGTCAGAGAAGTGTTTTAATGCACTGCTTGAGAAGTGATAAAATAGCGAGTGGTAAAACTTGTGGTAACCGACAGGTCGGAGAATTGTTCGTTCTGGGCCTCGGCCGCCTCAATAATAAATAACATAAAAAAAAAAAAAAAATTCTGCTCAGCTCGTTTTTTGCGTTTTTTTTTCGACTTCAAGAATGGATTTGAGAATTATATATTTATGTAAAAATTAAAATATTGACAATAAATTGTGCTCGAATTGAGATGAAAGCATACAGGTATAGTATATACTTCGAGAGCAATATAGTATAGATGCGCAAAGGCGCGGCGAAGTGTCGAGTATAGTTATCAGAGATAAACGATCTACTTCATCTGCACCTCAAGGAGTACAGCTGTTTTTAGGCAAAGCTTTTATCCAGGTACTTCAATCTAACCAATATATGCAGCGCCTTTCTGGGGAACAGTATTTTTCGACAAAACCACGAGACATGGGGAAAAAACACCAACAACGAAGGACGGTACAACATACAAAATCCTTCTTTAAGATCGTGTCCGTGTATGTCGACACAAACCTGCCTGGACGCCTACCGCCATCTATAAGCGACGGCGGCAAGCACACAACCAGTCTGGTTTCCGCCATCGCTCGTAGATGGCGCCAACCTTTCCAGCTATAATAGAAGAATGGATAGTTGGGCGCTTTGGTGGGAATTCATCGTAGGAAACAGCGCGAAAAACAGACGACGACGAAGAAACACACAGTGTATCGAGTAGCCCCGCTGGTCTTCTTTCTTCACAAAAATAAAAAGGCTAAACGTTTTTTTTTTTTTTTTTTTAATCAGTTTTGTGGTTTTGTTTTTAAATATTTTTAACCATTTCCAGTTAGTTTGAGCCCCAACGTTTGTTCATTGAAGCAGTATTCTGTAAGATCCAGTCGCTTTTCAATTGTTATCGCGTTCATCAGATAAGTTCATGGCCAAGTATCGCTACCTTTCTAGCAGACGTCCTTGTCAATCTGTGTCTTGAAAGAGAGGCATGCTAAAAGTTTATACCGAGCAATCTTTTTTTTTTTCTTCACGGAGAATTAAGAAGTTGCGAGATATTTCTTTCACTTTGTGATGTCTCGCACGAAAGCATGTAGAAATTACTTGAACGCGAATCATAAGAGCACATCGGAGACTACCCAGCGTGGCATCCTCCGATCAATGAGCTGCCTGGGCTCGCTTGCTTTGCTTAGCTACTGAGGAAACTAGGGAGTGCTGGCACCGCGTGACGCTGGCGAGAGCACGCCGTGAACGTGGAAGGTGCGCAAGGGACTATACTCTGTTTCACCTAATGATGTACCGCAGAAAAGGCTACAAGCGCGAGCTCCTTGCTTTAGGGCACATCTCGGCGGCACAAGCTCTCGTGCGTTAAGAGCAGCTCCCAACGCTATGAGCTCGCGCTTCTAGCCTTGTCTGCGGTACATCATAAGGTGAAACGGAGTATAGCCGGAACATCGGGGCCACGAGCCATACCACACTTTCTTGGCCACACTAGAGTTCCTGTATAGGCTTCCTACGGGAGCCAGAGTTGCGCGTTTGTTTTCAACGTGTCGCCGCGCCACTATCCGCCGAGATCCGATCATGTGAGGAGCCGGATCAAGTGCTGTGCAGGAAAGTAGACGTTGCACGCGCCCCGACAGTACGTTCTCCTGCTTTTGAGCGCGCCGCGCGCCTCGAACGCGAGGCGCCACTATTCACCGAATCCAGATACGTTAGGAGCAGTATCAACATGCCGTGCAGGAAAGACGGCGCTACGGAGATGAATGCGCTACTCTGGCTCCCGTAGGGAGTATCCACTGGGCGCCATATTTGTGGGCGCTGTTTAGAGCGCATGCTCAGAACGAGCCCACATTAATAGGCTGCTAAGACCGGCACTTTTGATGGTGCGGAATGCACGTTGCAAAAGAACTGTGGAAGCTCGCCATCAGCACGCGCTCAGCAGTCGCGCACGCAGCTATGGCCGCCAGTGAATACTTCCTATAGGGAGTATTCACTAGACGCCATATTTGTGGGTGCTGTTTAGAGCGCATGCTCAGAACGAGCTCACATCAATAGGCTGCTAAGACCGGCACTTTTGATAATGCGGAATGCACGTTGCAAAAGAACTGTGGAAGCTCGCCATTAGCACGCGCTCAGGATTCGCGCTCACAGCTATGGCCGCCAGTGAATACTCCCTATACAGGAACTCTAGGCCACACGGATCGGCGTCGCCATCTAGGGGTCAAATTTTAAGTGTTTTCAAGATGGCCGCTGTGGGACCTCAGCCTTATGAGCAGCGCGAAATGTGCTCCATGCCTATCGCCGCAACACACAGACATTTTTTAAGGAAAAATTTGATCGAAATTTGAGGGGTCATATTTTCGACGTGCGAAAGGTGTAGAACAAATTCCCACGATGTTGTTTTCGAACAAACTGCGCGTTTAAATATTTCAGTGAAAAACAGGAAGACGGGTCAAAATATAGATTCGCACTAAATAGTAATAATGATTGTGGTTTATTTCGGCTCAGGAGTTCCGTGGAACCGCAGAAAGGCAAGTCGCCCATACCATGAATGCCCGCGGCGCCGGGTTCAACGATGGTGAGCTGCCGATTGCACAGAAGAACTTTTAATAGAAATGTTGATGATGGTTTAAATGGAGCTTGTGGAAGATGGTGAGGGGCTGATGTTGCGGTTGCAAAAACCAAAGAGCGGTAGTTTTGAAGCAATTTTCGTGACGGTATCTTGTGGGGCCGCCATGGACTGCTGCACTCTTAGAAAAAAGTGTGTCTATAGTCCTCCATAAAGAGAGGAACACTCTTGCAATCTATGTTCCCTTAGAAAGGGAGAAACTTTCGTCCCTGAAGCAGGGGAGCAAAGTGCCTCCGTCGCCTGCATCTCATTATGGCGGCCCCGAATCGAGCAAATCGAGCTCAATAAGGCTTAACGAGGACGTTGCGTCTCTCGTACGGGACGAGAGGAGCAGCAAATGAAAACGTAACACCAGCTTTCCGCTAACTGTATTTATTTCCGAAGCCTGCCTTCCCCCCCCCCCCCCCCCCCCAGGTAAAGAAGCTTTCGTTTCAAAAGCAGTTATTAAGTGTTCTCGTCGTCAGCACTGCGATGTTAAACGGAGACAACCGATACCCAGTTACTTCAAGCACTTTACGTCTTACCTTTGCTATTCCTCGAGCCACAATTCCTTCGTCAACCGCACATCACGGAAGAGTGGTAAAGCATTCGCGGAACTAAAAGTCGCTCTCAAAGAAGCAAATACCAAGCGGCTGTTGCACGGTAACCAGAAATTATCGCGAGGCGTGAAAGAAGGTTAAATCGCTTGTCACCAGATGGCAGCGTCACACACATATATACGGCACACACAAACATCAATACAACAGCACACTAACGCGATCATCTTTTTTCCTTTATCACACACTAACCCCATCACTACTCATGAGCTCTGCGTTTCCGTCTTAAATACTGGTCATTTCGAAGATACGACCGGTCAAAACCTTCAAAACGACCAGTATTCAAAACGACCGGTCAAAACGACCGGTGGCTACCTAAGCAATAAATAATATTCGCAGCATGTTAATTTTTTTCCAGCAATGTCACAGCTCTGAGAGTATTTTGAATCGTTCAGGGGGTCAACCTCTTAGTAAAAAGTAAACGCTCATGCCGTAATTATTTGAGGGTCAATAAGTCAAGCCGCTCTAATGCGGTTCCAAGCCATGTGTTGGCTTTCCCGCACGGCACGTCGTAGCCAGTATTTCTATCGTAGTGCGGGTTTTTCGATTTATGCTTTTCGCATGCGGCTGCAGTTGTTGTCTTGAATTTATCTTTGTACAGGGCGTATACAATAAGGTGGAAGTGATGCTTCACGGGCAGATAAGTCGCTTTTGGATCAACTTGAATGCAATCAAAGCCGCGACTTGCGGCAGGTGTTAAGCGTACAGAGCAAGGCTGTGGCGAGCTCGAAAACGTCTAGCGCTCAGCCCAGCGCTCCACTTGGGGCCCTAATCTGGACACTTGCCAAATAAGTCGGCGAGAAATTTGGGGGCTCTGCCTGGCCGGCGTTAAGGTCAAATCCGGCGTTGGCCCATTACGGCCGCCAGATTTCTTGCCGACGTTCTCGCCAAATGTCCTGATTAGGGCCCTTGGAGGGCAGTTCCTCCAGAAACCGTAGTATATTTAAACAGCAAAATAAAGGATAGCTTCTTTTTTTTTTTTTGGTTCATTTTATTTACCATTTTTTCTTATTGGTAAAATTCCAAACTGTAAATATACGCAATTTCCGTCATATTATCATATATTTCAGTCCTTTCCCAAGAGCAAAATCGCACTCGGGGAGGAGACAACAGGACATCGTAGACGGCAGTCACAATGGCCACTGTACGAAAGGAGCTACGGTTCAGACCAGCGTTAAAACATGGCTATCCGCAGGTCGATCGATTGCATTGTAATCCTTCAACCGGACTTAAACTCGTTAATGAAAATTTCAATGTCAACCTGCGTCCTGGGACACCCCTCCCCCCTGATCACGGCCCGACCGGTGGCATCAACGCCCGACAGTTTATTTCATCTGATCTTTTGTTACACCACTGATACGCGAACACACGGTCACATCAGCGATAATTCCAGTCTTCTGTTCACAACGCACAATACTTCCATCGCAATCTTGCTACTATGTTGCTGACACGCAGAAATACAGCACTACCTTGATTTCCGGTTGACACTAGGCATCGGAACGCCGAACCGAACTCAGCACAAAAGGCATCCAGGCACCCGGCAGCAAAACCTGCCTGTCCTGGACCCGATTCCCGCGATTTCCATAACGTCGTTAACGTCGACACATCGCTCCGCGCGGTCCGCGTGATTCCGCGGGGGCTCCGCAACGCAGAGACGGCCATCTTAGACCGGTGTACGTAGCGCTGCTGGCACTGCTCCGGAACCCGGCTGTTTCCAGCGGCTTCGTTTAATAAAATTAGTGCTAAAAACGTCAATTCAAGCGAAATGTTCTGCACGCTTGGACTGGGAGACGGAATTGCAGGCGACCTTTGCTACCGCAAAACCTCAACCAACTCAACAACATTCATTAAACAACGTGTACGACGTGCTCAAAAAACGAAACCGAAAGAAGATGAGTCGGGAGGGCAGAAGCTTTCTCAAGTCTTCCAGGAAGAAAAAAACGTCTCGTCCCTCCCTTCCTCCCGTGTCCACGTGGGGGCGCTTCAGTAGAAGGGAGTAAAACACGCCGTTGCTACCTCTTTCCCCCATTTTTTTTTTTATGGTGTGACTTCTAGCAGGCCGGTGTCGAGCACCTGACGAGGGCTCCCTGCGTGCGCGGCTCACAGACGAACCGGCCGAATTTCAGGCGACGTAGGGAGTCCAGCACTCCCATGGTGGGTTTCAGGGCTTGGTGCCTGCGTTGATCGGGCGCCGGTCTTTGCGAAAACGGGCTTTTAAGTCTTCCAGCTTGCAGTCGAGCTTGTGACGGAGTAGCGTGACCACCCTGTCGATCGAAGACATGGTGTGTGCCACTGGTCCGGCTGGCTCTCTGACGATGAAAAAAAGAAAAACACGCCTGACGCCCAGCTCGCTTCCTCTTCCGATCATACATTATGAGGCATCTTCCAGCAAAACAGCGCAAAGACCAGAACAGTGAATACGAACTACAAATCAATAGAGATCGACTTACCTTTCTATATTGATATGATGAGAACAATAAGGATGCGAGCTTCATGCCGCGTGCTCACACCTGACAGCGTGCTTTGATGCAATTCTGTTTTTATTATTTTTTATTTAGAGGATACTACAGGCCATTGAAAGCCCAAGTAGGAGTGGGGTACAGTACAACATATGCATTCACACATACAACAACAAAATAATAACGCGATATTGAAAGGCTTACAACAACCAACCAGCAAATATACAGGATATATATATTTAAAAAAAAGGGGGGGGGGGGCGCACAGCAAGCATCAAACAGCATGTAATTCAGTCATGCACTAATACAAAATGACCTATTCAGATGTTGTATGAAGGTTTATACAATCTTAATGACCATGCAAAAAGGATGAAGTTACAGCATTGTACACAGCAAACATGCTAGTTATCAAGACGTTCGAGCACTTGTACAAAGTTGGTGTCGATAATTAGTTCGAGACGTAAACCGTTCCAGTCGCTAATAGTGCGGGGGAAAAAACTAAACTTAAACATGCTAGTACGCGCAAAAATGGGTGTTAGTGAAAACTGATGTCTGTGCCGCGTAGTTCTTGAAGCTAAAGATGAAATATATTGCAATGGGTCCATGCGAGTCTGTCCTTGTTAAGATGAAACAAGAATTTCAACCGCGCAAGTTTCCTTCTGGCCTGAAGGGTGTGTATTCCGTTAGCCTGTAAAAGTTGAGACGGTGAATCCAGGCTTCTATACTTTCCGTAAATAAACCGAACCGCTCGACGTTGCACCATCTCCAACTTCCGGATGTCTTTCTGAGTAAATGGATCCCAAACGACATTTGCATACTCCAACTTAGATCTGACTAATGCATTATAAGCATGTAGCTTAACCGGAATCGCAGCGTCTTTCAGCTTCTAAAGAAACCCAACTTCCTGGATGCCGAGGGAGAGATATGTTTTATATGAGGAGACCCTGAAAGTGTGTCCGATATAATTAAACCAAGATATTTACATTCCCGCTCCACAGTAACCGGGCTGTCCGCGATATAATAAATGTATTCAGAGGGTTGCTTTCTTTTTGTAATACGTAAAAGTGTTGATTTAGCAGAGTTAAGCTTCATTTTCCAGGTATCACACCATGATACAATGGAATGCAAACTATGGTCTAACAATAACTGATCCTAGCTCAAATTTATTTCTTTAAAAATAATACAGTCGTCGGCAAAAAGCACCTGCGTCAATGATTTATATAATATCGTCTATGTACACAAGAACAGAAGAGGACCTAAAACGCCCCCTTGGAGGACCCCTGACGTTACAGGCAAAACTGGAGAGATGCAACCTCTAACGGAAACAGACTGTGGGCGATGTGATAAGTATCCAGTAATCAAGTTTAACAAAACCATGTAGAAGACCAAGTTGTTCAAGTTTAGAAAGCAGTTGTTCATGAGGCACCTTATCGAAAGTTTTGCTGAAGTCCAAGAAAAGCGCATCAATTTGACATCCCCCATCGAGGATTTGCGCAAACTCATAGATGGTAGTAACGAGTTGGGTCTTAGTTGATAAGCCTTTGCGAAAGCCATGTTGAACTCTGTTAGAGAATTACGGTAGTCCAGCAGTTGATTGATTCGACTGCAGATGATATGCTCTATTAATTTACACGAAGTAGAAGTCAAGGAAATTGGACGGCAGTTCTCAACTGCTAGGCCATCCCCTTTTATGTGCTCAGGCACTAATTTGGCAGTACGCCAATCATCTGGCAGCGAGCTGTTTCAGTATGATGTATGAATAATAATGAGAAGATAATGGGCTAGGGACTCACCGTACTGTCGTAGAAACGTGTTTGGAATCTTATCAGGACCAGCACTTGTCTTCGTTTTCAGTGACAGCAGCAAAGAAACTATGCCGTAATAAGTTATGAACTCGGAGTGACAGTTTGATGCGTCTCTGGTTTGGTTGTAAGCGCTGCATGCGGAAGTCAAAAGAAATGGCTCGGCTCCTTTTTTCTGCTCGGCGGCCGAACGTCTGGACAGGCCTCAGCAGAGCGCTCGAAAAATCTCAGAGGCCATGCCCAAAGTGAGCCAGTGCGCCACACCGCCGCCAGGGCCACCTGGAAGAGACAAGGCCTGTTCATGACGTCATCGTTAGTGAATCCGGCACCAACCTGGCTCGACGAGAGTTGCTGCAAAGCGGCTGACACGTCCGTTCTGCAGATGCCGCGTGCTCGCGTCGCGCTCGATCGTTCTTAGACCCTGCAGGTCACCTTGGCGGAGATGCTCAGGCGAGCTACAGGCGGAGAGCTGCGTGGGTCCACTAGCGACAACGTTTGGACGGGAAATGTCCTGTCTGCTAGGTGGAAGTTGCTTCTAGAGTCTTAACCTTCACCGGACCTTAAGAGACCCGGCATGTCATATCTCGCGCGAACTAAAAGACTATCGGTATCTTCTATCGAATTCATCGCATAATAATCCTCGCTAGACGCGGCAACACGGGCCTCAAAAGTGCGGGCTGCTGCCTTTCTACGGTGCCCTGCCTCCCCACGAGGCAATAGCAGCCACTGGGTCGGAAAGGGCTCCGCCGGAGTAGTTGCCGATACTTTGAGGGCAATTGGCCAGCGGGGCAGTCCGAGTGCCGAGCCGGGCGGAGTCGCTGAGCAGTTTTCACACCCCCGCCTCCCTTTGTGTTGGGGATCTTGCCGCGCCGCTCCTCCCGATGGGCTTTGCATATGCAAAGTCGAGTCGCGGATAGAATACCTCGGAGAGTATCAATTATTCACGAGGGCGGGCTAAACGGTGCGCCTTCGATTCATGCCGCTCGAGGGAACCGCGCGAGAGGAGCGGTTCACGAAACAACTGCGAGGAAAACCTTTGTTCGTGCCTGGGTGGAACCTCCGATGATGCATTTCGGCTAAGGTTGAAGCTTGGGCTTGTTGGTGCGGCACGGTTATAAAGTTTGAAATAACGCAACAAAAAAGGGACGAGAAGTAAAAGGATACAGACACAGCGCTGGCTCTCAACTAAATTTTATTGGTCGTAATCGCACAATAACTGCCTGCTTGGCAAATAACAAGGAAAAACGAAAAGATAAAACACCCATGTCTGAACGGTATACATCATAAACACAAAATCGTACCGCACGTGCACGTTCTACGAGGAAATCAAAATCATGATTTTGGACCATTTTTTTATTGAAGAAATCCTGAATATATAGACCTTCTGGCACGCAGAACTCAGATTTTAAAGAGATACTTCAACAAAATTTTAAATATATCCGTCATGTTAGAGAATAGGTTGAATATGATCCACAATATCCGTAAATGATAATCACACGTTTGTATGTTGAGCCTGGTGGGTGTATTTTTTGTTATAAACGGCCCACTCTGGCAAGCGCTCGGAGAAGGCCCAGCTTAGAGCACGTGGCATCCGACGCAATCGTGACGTAGGTCGTCTCGGGACGAGCAAAGCTACGGCGAGGCTAACGTCGAGGGGATGGCCTAGTCGTTCCAGCAACCGAAGCGGCAGCTTTTGTACGAATCTTGAGTGACGGGTTAATCTTTTCTAATCTTGTAGGGGGACAATATAGCTACTTCTGGAACACACAAAAGGGATTCTCGTGAAGAGGGGAGTTCCTCCTTCCCCTCTTCTCTCGTCGAGGCCGGAGGCGAGACAGTTACCGTCACTAGCTGTCAAGGCTCCTAGACGGGCATTACAAACGAGGCGTTAGCGACATCCACCAGGTGCTCCTTGCTAATCATTTAATTCGTTTTAAAATTCCTTTTCGTGACTTTTTTAACAAGATATTGGTATGTTCGATGTGATGCTGCTCCCTTGAACACATGTAGACCATAAAATAAGCGCCGAAATTTCGTTGTAGTATCCCTTTAATATTCACGTGTCGAAATCGATAGTGCCGTAATGAAAACGCATCGCGTTTAAGAGGATCGAGGCTTAAACATGAGCGGCGAAAAGGGGCGCGGAAGTTTCCATAGCGACTTTCGCGAACGCTGTGTGACGTGGAGGTAGGGCTTAGATTCGTGTCACAGTGCCCACGGCAGTTGCCATGGAAGACTGCCGTGCCCGTTCTTGTCGCGTACGTGTCCCCTCTTTGAGAGAAAAGAAAGCTGCACATTCAGCGAAACGGTGCGCTGCATGCCTTGCGTACTAAAGCCCCTCCATATGTTTGCGTTTGTCTTCCAAGTGGCGTCAAATACGCCCGCACAATTAGAGTGTCTCGAGCGGCACTTGGAAGCAAATAGCGGCGCGGCACAGAAGTTAAGCGAATGGCGGCGGAGCACCCGCTCGTGGCATGTGTCTCGAGCGTTCCGCCAGAACGATGGTTGGTAATACTTGCAAGCGCAAATTTTATAAAGGGACAAGGGCTTTACTTTGTCCTTGTTCGCTCAAAGTCCGCGAGGTGGCAACAATGTCGCTGGAAAGCAGACTTATACGTAACGCGTTACCAGTTACTTTTAGAGCACAGCTCTTAGGCGCCCGTATCCGGCTTGAGCGGCGTCGCCGTCGCTGTCGCCGTCGGTGTCGGCTTAACCGCGCGGTAAATTACGGGTAAATTTTCCCGCTAAATTTAGCGGAAACATTTCCGCGCTAAATTTAGCGGAAACATTTCCCCGTTAAATTTAGAGGAAAAATTTCCCCGCTAAATCTAGCGATAAAATCCCCGCTAAATGTTCCCCCACATGGGAGGCGAGCAGGAGAGGAGGAGGGGCATAGCCTCCTCTCCGTGCCTTCCCCTCCTCCTCCTCAAGTCCTGCGCTCTAATTCGGCGTTAAAGGGGATCGTAAACGGATTTCATTTTTTTCCGGTAACTAAGAAACGGCCTAGTTACATTTTAAGAAAAGTAACGAATTTCGCTACCTCTTGATGAAGCCGCGGTATTTCGTTAATTCTGGACGGGAACAACACCCAACTATTTCTCAGCCCAGCTCGCGCCTGTCATTAGCTTTGCGAGAAAACGCTATCATACAAGGTACGCCAGTATAGCCGCAGTTATCTCTGAATGAGAGCGTTAGAAAATAATACCTTATCAACGACGACAAATCTTTGAAGCCGCTTCATAAGGACGACAGATTGGGAGTGTAAAAAAAATATAGCGTTTTTTTTTTCAAACTGTATCGCGTTCTTTTTGAATCGCTGTAACGCGGTACGTACGTACTTAGTTCTGTGTTGAGTGAGTAACGAGTAAAGGTATTCAGCTAATTTATTTCAGTAACGTCCGCTAGAAAGTAGGAAGATGTCTGCCTCCTCTGCATGCTCTGCATTCTGAATCAGTAGAAGCGTGGGAAGGCAGAAATTAACTCGGGAGCGGGACACGGTTTCCCTTTCAGCGAGGAGTGTCGCTCCAAACCGAGTGTTCATTTTCCAGACTGTCGCTGCGGCAGTGTCGCAATCACTGCGTCGGTCGAGGCGTCCTTAATGCACGCGATGCGCGTTCACTGCCTGCCGCGCTCAAATATTCCGAAATAAAACAGCGCGAAAATGCCGGATTTGTTCGATGTTTTCCGAACAGAAAAGATGGCGACACACACCTTTCGTCAGACGGGCTTATCAGGTCTTGCTATCCCTGGTCTAATAAAAACCAAACTCGTTAAAGTGACCTGTTCAGTCTTTAAGATATAGCCAAATCTACACCGAGGCGTTGAAAGTGGTGTGTTGTCCGTGCGTTTATACGGCCGAAGGTTAGTCCAGTGCAGCACAACCGCTAGCCTGGGATCTTGAACGTGCATCACGTGGCAGTGATACACGAACCATACGCCGGTGCAATGCTCGTCTGAATGAAACTGGCGGGGGTGGGAATTGAGCACAGGAGGGCGAATGTTATATTTTTTCTCTGTGTGTTTTCCATGTTCAGCTGGCCCCATTCACAAGCAATGAACCAACATGCTCAGCTTCAGCCAATAACAATGAGCACAGGAGCTCTGGGTTCTGCGAACTCTAACCCTACGCGCTCCGAGCTGCGGTGCGTTAGCGCACTCGGCCACTGATCCTCCCGAATTATCAAGCCACAATACAAGCCACGAAGATTCTTTTTCTTTTTAGAAGGAACTGATGCTTGGCACAGTATATCCCTAACTTTGAGTACATAGAAAGCAGACATAAAATGCTCTTCTGTTTTTTCCCCCCCGCGCTAGTTTTGACACACGCGCATTTATACGGCGCACATATACTTTCCTGCCTGGACTGCCCACTTTTTCTCACAAATCGGGGCCTAGTGCCTTGGTCGAAGCTGTAAACAATTGGCAGTTTCGAAGGATCGTGTTTCCCCCCAAAAAATGACTCATAAAAAAATGTCGGTCTCCTGATTTTGCGCTTCCTCTTCAAGAGGCCCTGCAATCCTATTGAAGCCTCTACCTTTTTTCCGGTTTCCACATCTCTTGTGGTAATATTTCAACCGGACGACGCGGAAACCTCCTCCTCCTACGGGGTCGCCCCACGGTACCGAACGCGCGCGGCATGTTACGACATCGTGACGTCGTCGGTCCTGGCCAGCTCCTGCCTTACGACAGGTCAGAGCCGCTAGACGCTTTTCTTTAAGTCGAAATACAAAACGTAAGTGGCGCGAATCGTTTCAACTATTTATGAAAGTAGTTTTCGTTCAGTCGTTTAGGTCAGAAAAGAAACAAATGCAGTTTATAAAGTACGGAAACAAGAAAAAGACCCGTCGACATGGCCGCCACCACGCCGTGGGAAAGGCGGTGCATACTAGAAAGGGGTAGTGGGATCAGGCGCCGACGCGCGCCACGCATTGCTGTGAAGCGGCGAGTGCAGAAAGGTCCCGGATGTACGCGGCGGCGCTGCGATCGTATGGGCTAGAGGATTTGATCGGTTCCGAGCGTTCTGAAGGCCTTCGCAGTGCAGGGGTGGCTTGCGGTTTTGCCTTTTGGCTGTTTGGCCGTTTGGCTGTTTGGCCGTTTGGCGGTTTGGCAGCGCGAAGTGGCTTCCGTTCCGAACTGATCTTTACCCCGTGTTCGCTGTCGTTTGTGGCCAACGAAGTGTCATGCCGAATCAGTGTTTAATCACGCAGCAAATGCAATGCGAGCCGCCCTGGCCGCCGGCTTCATCCAGCCTCTCCAGCACATGCTTTAGTGGCGCTTTCTCGAGCCGTCGACATGGATTGCGGCGGCAGTGAACGTTCGCTGAGCTCACACCCTTCCTCTAGTTTGCTGCAGCCCAAGCCAGGACCAGGAACGTCATGAAGGAGGTTATTTTTTGCTTGTTTTTGAACTTTTATTTAGCCTATAACTTTTATAATAAACCAAATTCGAAAAAGAAAGGTTTCACTAAGTTACTACGTTCAATCCGCTCAGGTACGTTGCAAATCATCAAGGCAGACAGACGACAAGCCTCTGCTGATCATCTGACCATGCCTGACCACGATACTTCTTACGTTGACGCCGCTCATACAACTGAGAAGACCACCACGGCCGTCGTAGGACAAAGAAGCCAAACGACCCGCAGTCAAGCAGTACCTTCCCCTACAACTGCAGAGATTCAAGCAATTACAGAAGCCATTTACGTACACAGATGCAGCACTGACAACATTACAGCACGCAGAGATAGTCAAGGAGCGTTACGAGCTTTCATAGGAAATACACTGGAAGCCCACACTCGCACAAAATCACTAAATAAATATATATACATTCTACACTTGAGGTCCTGCTGGAGTGCATCCCGGGACACCAGGAGATAGAGGACAGTGAACGAGCTCATGCCCTAGCACGCGATCATGTTCCACCGAGCAAACCCACCATGTGGCCAGAGACCTACTATCCCAGAGAAGCCGGGGCCTAACACTGAAAGCTACGCCACACTCGGCTCAAAGATGCCGAAGACAGCACTGGATCTTCCTCCCATCCCCATCCCAAGCACACATTAAAGAGGAGGCAGCAGTAAACCGTCAGGCACAGACGCTAACAATACCCAGCGATGCCATACAACACCACACTGAGAACAGAACGGGCAAACCGGCGTGTCAGGTATGTAGAATTCACCTAAATGCATTGCATACTTACTGGGATTGTCCTAGAGCCCTCTCCTCCCCTCCCCCTCCCCCCCCTCCCCCATTCCTACTCGATCCGACGTTCCACCTTCCATCTTATGTTCATGGAAAAGCTGGACGCTCCACCTTATGATCTCCACCCGACCCTGTGGTTCTTGCTGTTGGCCCACATCAAACACAAAAAGGAATCCGGTACACCGGAACCAACACCACAGCCAGGCGCCCAACTAGACAGGTCCTTAGATAACGACGACTCGGACAGGGGTTGTCTCAAAATAATGTATTTCTCTCTCTCCCTTTCTCCCTCTCTCTTTTTTTGCAATTGGTGGTATTTTGTTCGCGTGTCTGGCACTTCACAAATTTTGCTCAGCGTGATGCTGGAGGTGGCATCGGGATCAGCTAACCTGTGGCTTGCACTGTTGCGCACGACGTCTGAGGAACACAAAGGAGTCTTCGATGTTCATCGATTCTTTCCTCAAGCCGCTCGTCATTCAACTGGTTTTTGATTCCACACCCTTCGCGTCACATCAACCCATTCAAAAGGTATCCATCTTTTATTTTATTGAACACCTGAGACCGTGGTGCAGAAAAAAAAAAAGGATTAGTCGATCGTTGGAGCAGACTCCGAACGGACGGGACGGAACGGACACAGAAGGGAACGACATGATTAGCTACCACGAGCTTGCCTGAGCACTCACAGTATTTTCCCTAATCCATCTTTTAGCAGGAAGCAGTTCGTCGTCCTCTGCGTCTAACAGTGCTGCTGCCATAAGTGCCACCAATCTCGTATCGCAGTTTTAGGTACGCCTCCATGTTTCTACTCTCGTCAGCGCGCACCGAGCCTTGTTGTCGAGAATGCGACCACTAACTGCGTCTGATAACACTGATGTCCGTCTTGGCTCCCCGCCGTGCGAGTGAATGCTTGAGTCGGGGAGGGTGTCCCGCTGGTTCCACCGATCACTGAAGTGACGTACGTGCGTCCCCGAAAACCATCCTCCGTGTGAATACCACTCTACATTCGTGCTTCGAGGGGCGCGTGTAAACGGCCGCATCGGGCGTTTAAAACCGAGCTTAATAAGATCCCTTTCAGAAGTGTACGCCATCTAGTACCCGAAGCGCCATTTAACTGAGTCCGTCATTGATGGGTCACTTCCTGTGAACATGTATTGGACACTGGGCTGCGTCAGTGTTCGGCGTGTGCTCGGCTTAGGTCGCATCGAGGACGAGTGCATTCGGCCAGGACTCGGAACCTAGCTGTTCCTTCGTTGCCAAAATATGGCGACCGCCAATGTTGCTTTATCAGCTTTTGAAAATGTACTATTTTAGTATATTCGGCTATCTGCTAACGCTACTCCCCAAAACGTTTACCCAGTGTGCGGCGAAGCATGCGATGGTGTCGTCTGCTTAAGCGACCTAACAAGTCGGCGGTGCTATTTTTCTTTTCTTCTTTTAAGGTCCCAGAGAAATATGTTCTTCAAAAGGTCCAATAGACGATGGAGATACCGCTGCAGCTTTCTGCAAGGGCGTCAGGTGTATTTTGTCATCGTTAGTTACGGCACCGTGGTTTTCCGATAAGGCATATTCAATGGCACCGAAGAGCGGCCATACAAATCCTAAGCAACTTGTAAAAGAGGGTCCTATCGCCGATGCACGAGCCTTTTTTGCTTCATCGCGCGTCAGTCTTCGTTGATTGATTTCGCGTCTTCACTGGCGATTTCTATGCTGCGAGCAAGTAGGACAGAATACATCCCTGCATCGTATTTGGGTAGCATTTGATTGCAGTTTTTTAATTACTAAGTATTAAATAGTTAAGGGTATGCCTAGACCTTCGACGCATTAATGCACAGTTGAAAAAGAACATTATCCATTGCCTCGACGGGAAGGGGTTCAGGTTGAGCTGGCAAGAGCTCATGATTTTACATTAGATGCAAAGGCAGGGTTCAACCGCATTCCCTGAATGAGAACATGTCAAATATATGTAAGCTTGGAACGCTTTTAGACGGTAATATTTTCTAAGACTGCACTTTGGCATTGCATCCGCACTGGTGGTCTTTCAGAAAACTGAATGAAATGTTTGAAGGACTGCCCGGGGTAAACATTTACATAGACGGCATTCTAACTTGGGATGTCTAGGGCAGAGAACGATGAGCGTCTACGAATGACCTTGCAGGGAGCCCAGAAGGAGGGTCTAAATTACAACTCACAAAAGTGCAAATTTGCGCTGGCCAAAATATCGTTTCTTGGAGGCAATAGGGAGTTTTCGTAGACCGTTTTCTCACTTCCGCTAAGCTCTCCGGAACGAAGACGATACGATTGCGCATGCGCGGCGCTAGCCTTCCCTGCAGAGTCCCGGATTTCGTAGCCGTTGCATGACAGCGGAAACTATCTACGAAAACTCCCTATTAATGGGATAGCGTTATTTAGCTACTTCACCCGGTTTTTGCGATACGCTCTCTGGCCTGAAATGCGCCTCCGCATGCGCAGGACGTCCGCAAACGCACGACGTCCTCATACGCAGGCGCTGCGCGTATGCGGACGTTGTGTCGTCTTTCAGGCCGTCCGAGAGGTCGTCCTAGACGTTGTTCTTGATGTCGTCCTAGAGGTCGTCCTAAAGATCGTTCTAGACGTCTTCCTTGACGTCACCTTCTAGCACGTCGTCTTGGACGTCGGCCTAGACGTCGTTCTTGAGGTCGTCTTAGAGGTTGTCCTCGAGATCGCCCTAGGTTTCGTCCTAGAGGCCATTTTAGACGTCGTCTTGTGCGACGTCCTAGACGTCGTCTTAGGCGTTGGCCTAAACGTCGTCCTTGGGGTCGTGCCAAAGGTCGTCCTAGAGGCCGTCCTTGAGATCAACCTAGAGTTCCCCTTAGAGGCCGTCCTAGACGTTGTCCTTATCGTCGTCCCAGCAAGCAGGTAAACCCGCGCCGCGCATACACGGAGCGGCGGTACGCACACATTTTCAGATTTGAGTTCAAGTTACGAAGCAATCACTCATTGCTGCGCTGCAAGCAGATAAACCCGCGCCGCGCATACACGGAGCGGCGGTACGCACGCGTTTGCGTTTGCGCCCAAGCTACGAAGCAATTATCGGCTTGAGTTGGGCTAGTTGGTATGTCGTAAGTGATGGCGGTGAAACAGCTAAACAATTTTAGCGCACACCTAGAGAGAAGAAAGAAGGTACAGGATAGAGCGGTACTCACAACTATATTTACTGGGATGAAGAGGCGGAAGAACAGCAAAAATCCATCACCCCAAACAAGATAAAAGATGAAAAACAAATAGAAGGGTGTTCACTTGCGGACGCACACTTCAGACACCTGATCGTTTGTTTCAAACACCAGATCCGTCGTTGGCCGTCACGTTGCCACCGTGCACGGTGTTTCGCAGCAGTCTTGGCTCGTTATCCTCTTCATTTCAGTAAATATAGTTGTGAGTAGCGCCCCTCTATACTGCATCTTCTCTCTACTCTCTACGTGTGCGTTATTACCGTTTTGATGTTTAATTACCAACTACCCCAATTGTCTACCTTTGTACAGTGGTGAAAAAGCTGGAACATTAAACAATTATGGAGAGATAGGGCAAGACATACATACTAAGCTGCAATGATGGTGAGGAAACAGCTTGAACAATAAGCGATTACCACAAATACAGAGCATAAAATGATTACACAAAGACGAAGCAATCACTCAATTTCGAAGTGGCGCGCGGCAGTCGCGCTGACGTGAATGACTACGTCGTAAACTATTTATGAAATAATGTGTTTACTCAAAATTTACGTCGAAGTATTCACAGCGAATTGCGTCGTGAATCTCATGACGAATGCTATCGCGATTCATAGACAACCAAGAATAGCGGTTTCTGCAGCCAATTTTATTAGCAGCGAAGATATTGAGCCCAATCCGGGCCTTATCAGCAGTCTAGCTTCTATGACCGTACCTGAAGACAATAGGAGTGCAGTGCAGCAAACTATCTTGCTAAATATGCACCTAACCTAGCTCCGAAAACAACAACTCTTAAAGCTTAATAAGACGCGATGTCATTTTTAAATGGCTGCCACTTCATAAAAAGACATTACAAAAATTTGGAACCCCTACTTAGAAGTCCCCCTCTGATTGCAATTTTTGATCCAAACAAACCGACAAAAATCTAGCCAGATGCTTCCTCTACATGACTGGGTGCACAGAGAGCCCAGAGAAAGTTTCTTCCCGTTTAAGCTGACGACAAATAAGTACGTCTCTTTCGTGTTTGTGGTTGTCTGTTGCCCACCCATTACTGCTCTAAATACCAAAAAGATATTTCTGTGACGCTTTCTCGTATAGCGTCGCGTACCTTTCGTGCTTCGAGCATATCTGTCTTGGCAGCTATATCCGTCACCAGGACACTGTTGACTGTATTCGACCGCACTTTATTTCTATCGCAAAGTGCATTTCTAGCAAGCTGTTTGCCTCGAACATATCGCTGCATTCATCACATTACCCTGACCTCGTTATCGATCAGCCTACGGGCATATTTCGGCCGTGTCGACTCGCAATCGACTACATGTTTATATTTAGCGTGTACATTGTCGAAAAACACGTAGCCTGAATGTATCCTTGGGAAAAAAAGACACATCTCGATGAACTCAGGTACTTTCCAAGTCAATGCGATTTTTATTTGATGAAAGGAAGAATCCATTCCTATAACCAGGAGATTACTACTAATAATAATTTCTTATTTTGAAGGTTACCCACTCGATAATTACCGAGAATACTACGTATATACACACGAATATTTCATTGTAGTGCGCAATGGATGAGGCAATGTGAACCTTTTGATCACCGGACGTTCCTGATGACCTCTCAAGGTTCGTCAGATCCTCTGATGGAACTGAATGTACAACCAAAGAGAATATTGAGGGCTGCCGGACCAATAGAAATTTTCGGATAGTGCCCATGGGCCATCGTAAGTCTTTGATGATGGTTAAAACATGCCGTCAAGAGTTTCTGATTGTGATATATCACCATAGGATGTATCTAGTCTGTCCGGAACGATAAAACTGGCTTATAAGAATGTAAAAAAAAAATTAAAGACGTTTATAATTTCCTGTAATGCCGAATTCGAGCGCAGCTCTAGACGAGGAGTAAAAGAGGGTACGAAGGAGGAGGAAGCGTACTATTGTCGTGACCTTCACGAGTGACCGTGACGTCACGCGTGACGTCATTATGGGAAACGTCTCATGATGCAACGCGCGGGTCACGAGGGACCCGCGTGTTGCATCCTGAGACGTTCTTCGTAATGCAACACGCGGGACCCTCGTGACGTCATTATAGGAAACGTCCCATTATACAACGCGCGAAACCCTCGTGACGTCGTCATGGGAAGCGTCTCATGACGCAACGCGAGGGTCACGAGGGACCCGCGTGTTGCATCATGAGACGTTTTTCATAATGCAACGCGCGGGACCCTCGTGACGTCATTATAGGAAACGTCCCATTATACAACGCGCGAAACCCTCGTGACGTCGTCATGGGAAGCGTCTCATGACGCAACGCGAGGGTCACGAGGGACCCGCGTGTTGCATCATGAGACGTTTTTCATAATGCAACGCGCGGGACCCTCGTGACGTCATTATAGGAAACGTCCCATTATACAACGCGCGAAACCCTCGTGACGTCGTTATGGGAAGCGTCTCATGACGCAACGCGAGGGTCACGAGGGACCCGCGTGTTGCATCCTGAGACGTTCTTCGTAATGCAACACGCGGGACCCTCGTGACGTCATTATAGGAAACGTCCCATTATACAACGCGCGAAACCCTCGTGACGTCGTCATGGGAAGCGTCTCATGACGCAACGCGAGGGTCACGAGGGACCCGCGTGTTGCATCATGAGACGTTTTTCATAATGCAACGCGCGGGACCCTCGTGACGTCATTATAGGAAACGTCCCATTATACAACGCGCGAAACCCTCGTGACGTCGTCATGGGAAGCGTCTCATGACGCAACGCGAGGGTCACGAGGGACCCGCGTGTTGCATCATGAGACGTTTTTCATAATGCAACGCGCGGGACCCTCGTGACGTCATTATAGGAAACGTCCCATTATACAACGCGCGAAACCCTCGTGACGTCGTTATGGGAAGCGTCTCATGACGCAACGCGAGGGTCACGAGGGACCCGCGTGTTGCATCATGAGACGTTCTTCGTAATGCAACACGCGGGACCCTCGTGACGTCATTATAGGAAACGTCCCATTATACAACGCGCGAAACCCTCGTGACGTCGTCATGGGAAGCGTCTCATGACGCAACGCGAGGGTCACGAGGGACCCGCGTGTTGCATCATGAGACGTTTTTCATAATGCAACGCGCGGGACCCTCGTGACGTCATTATAGGAAACGTCCCATTATACAACGCGCGAAACCCTCGTGACGTCGTTATGGGAAGCGTCTCATGACGCAACGCGAGGGTCACGAGGGACCCGCGTGTTGCATCCTGAGACGTTCTTCGTAATGCAACACGCGGGACCCTCGTGACGTCATTATAGGAAACGTCCCATTATACAACGCGCGAAACCCTCGTGACGTCGTCATGGGAAGCGTCTCATGACGCAACGCGAGGGTCACGAGGGACCCGCGTGTTGCATCCTGAGACGTTCTTCGTAATGCAACGCGCGGGACCCTCGTGACGTCATTATAGGAAACGTCCCATTATACAACGCGCGAAACCCTCGTGACGTCGTTATGGGAAGCGTCTCATGACGCAACGCGAGGGTCACGAGGGACCCGCGTGTTGCATCCTGAGACGTTCTTCGTAATGCAACACGCGGGACCCTCGTGACGTCATTATAGGAAACGTCCCATTATACAACGCGCGAAACCCTCGTGACGTCGTCATGGGAAGCGTCTCATGACGCAACGCGAGGGTCACGAGGGACCCGCGTGTTGCATCCTGAGACGTTCTTCGTAATGCAACACGCGGGACCCTCGTGACGTCATTATAGGAAACGTCCCATTATACAACGCGCGAAACCCTCGTGACGTCGTTATGGGAAGCGTCTCATGACGCAACGCGAGGGTCACGAGGGACCCGCGTGTTGCATCATGAGACGTTTTTCATAATGCAACACGCGGGACCCTCGTGACGTCATTATAGGAAACGTCCCATTATACAACGCGCGAAACCCTCGTGACGTCGTCATGGGAAGCGTCTCATGACGCAACGCGAGGGTCACGAGGGACCCGCGTGTTGCATCCTGAGACGTTCTTCGTAATGCAACACGCGGGACCCTCGTGACGTCATTATAGGAAACGTCCCATTATACAACGCGCGAAACCCTCGTGACGTCGTTATGGGAAGCGTCTCATGACGCAACGCGAGGGTCACGAGGGACCCGCGTGTTGCATCCTGAGACGTTCTTCGTAATGCAACACGCGGGACCCTCGTGACGTCATTATAGGAAACGTCCCATTATACAACGCGCGAAACCCTCGTGACGTCGTCATGGGAAGCGTCTCATGACGCAACGCGAGGGTCACGAGGGACCCGCGTGTTGCATCCTGAGACGTTCTTCGTAATGCAACACGCGGGACCCTCGTGACGTCATTATAGGAAACGTCCCATTATACAACGCGCGAAACCCTCGTGACGTCGTCATGGGAAGCGTCTCATGACGCAACGCGAGGGTCACGAGGGACCCGCGTGTTGCATCCTGAGACGTTCTTCGTAATGCAACACGCGGGACCCTCGTGACGTCATTATAGGAAACGTCCCATTATACAACGCGCGAAACCCTCGTGACGTCGTTATGGGAAGCGTCTCATGACGCAACGCGAGGGTCACGAGGGACCCGCGTGTTGCATCCTGAGACGTTCTTCGTAATGCAACACGCGGGACCCTCGTGACGTCATTATAGGAAACGTCCCATTATACAACGCGCGAAACCCTCGTGACGTCGTCATGGGAAGCGTCTCATGACGCAACGCGAGGGTCACGAGGGACCCGCGTGTTGCATCCTGAGACGTTCTTCGTAATGCAACACGCGGGACCCTCGTGACGTCATTATAGGAAACGTCCCATTATACAACGCGCGAAACCCTCGTGACGTCGTTATGGGAAGCGTCTCATGACGCAACGCGAGGGTCACGAGGGACCCGCGTGTTGCATCCTGAGACGTTCTTCGTAATGCAACACGCGGGACCCTCGTGACGTCATTATAGGAAACGTCCCATTATACAACGCGCGAAACCCTCGTGACGTCGTCATGGGAAGCGTCTCATGACGCAACGCGAGGGTCACGAGGGACCCGCGTGTTGCATCCTGAGACGTTCTTCGTAATGCAACACGCGGGACCCTCGTGACGTCATTATAGGAAACGTCCCATTATACAACGCGCGAAACCCTCGTGACGTCGTTATGGGAAGCGTCTCATGACGCAACGCGAGGGTCACGAGGGACCCGCGTGTTGCATCATGAGACGTTTTTCATAATGCAACGCGCGGGACCCTCGTGACGTCACTCGTGACGTCAATATAGGAAACGTCTCATTATACGACGCGCGGGACCCTCGTGACGTCACTCGTGCGTCATTATGGGAACATCTCATGAAGCAACGCGCGGGTCACGAGGTAGCCGCGTGTTGCATCATGAGACGTTGTCCAAATTGCAACGCGCCAGGCCCTTGTGACGTCACTCGTGACGTCATTATGGGAACGTCCCATTATACAACGCACGAAACCCTCGTGACGTCATTATGGGAAACGTCTCATGATGCAACGCGCGGGTCACGAGAGACCCGCGTGTTGCATCATGAGATGTTTTCGAAATTGCAACGCGCCGGACACTTGTGACGTCACTCTTAACGTCATTATGGGAAACGTCCCATTATACAACGCTCGAAACCCTCGTGACGTCGTTATGGGAAACGTCTCATGATGCAACGCGCGGGTCACGAGGGACCCACGTGTTGCATCATAAGAAGTTTTCCATAATGCAGCGAGCGGGACTCTCGTGACGTCACTTGTGACGTCATTATGGGAGACGTCTCATGATGCAACGCGCGGGTCACGAGGGATTCGCGTGTTGCATCATGAGACATTTTCCACATATAATGCAACGCGCAGGACCCTCATGACGTCATTAAGGGAAACGTCCCATAATGTCACGCGCGGGTCACGAGCAGTCTTGGGTAGTAACGCGTTACTGTAACTTCGTTACTTTTTGGTAACTTGTAACTGTAACGAGTTACATTTTAAAAATGTAACTTGTAACTGAAGTTCTATTACTTTTTTCTGAGGTAACGATGAAAGTAACGACGTTACTTTTGTCGTTACTTCCCAGTGTTTTATGAATAATATATCACTGAACGAGGGTGCAATTTAGCCATTCCTTGCGCTTTCCAAATCGTCTATTCCGACATTTCGAGTGTCAAGTTGGCCTTGCACAAAGTTGTGAATACGTTCTTTCTCGCGAGTCACGACCCGAATATAGCCACGTGTAGATTTTAGGAAAAAATATCTAGTTACCTTTACGCACACGCTTGTACTTCGTGACTGAACACTTACATCTTAGTGTCTTGAAGCACTACCTATGTTGTGTTTTCTCTTTTTTGCAAACTGTTTTATTCAGACAACATGAGAGTTGTCTGGGGTGCCGTCACAAGAGGCATAGATATACCTGACAAGCGACTGCCCGAATCGCATCACTCAGTAAAGCAGACAGTATATTAGCTGTTGTTGAGATGTACGCTTCATCATTACATTAATAACATAAAAAAACACTGGAACGAAATAACAAGAGCACTGCCTGACGCTCGAGGTATGGCGTCGTCGCGAACGCGTGATATTTATCTGATATTGAGGATATGCGGTGGTACGGCAAAACAGTTCCAATGAACAATATGGCCACGCAATATAAACAAACGCATAATAAATTGCAGTGAAATAATAATAAAGTGCAATGCTAAAGTGCGGAGAAACATAGATAATCAAAACGCGGCGCATGAGAGCAGAAAGAATTTGGAAGGCGAAATATTCATTATGCAAAATGAAATTCGTCGTGTTTGCTAGTTGTTGTCACTCGTAAAAGAGGGCACGGTATTAAAACAAATACTCAATAATATTACTAGAATCAAAACACGGTTTATGCAGAATGAACTTTGAGGTATGTATACAGTCAACGTGTTTTTGCACATTCCAATTAGATCCAAACGCCGTAATCAATTTCAATTATAATTAGTCGCTCGAATGCAAAACAAATAACCGCGGTTACCTAACTACCAAAATTGGTTTCAATATTTAGACCGATCAAACGTGCTACCTCTCCCGAATCTTCTATTGCGAGTTTAGAATGTTATTGTTTCACACGCATACATTTATACGTTCAATAGCTTCGAGTGTCGCATTCAAATCTAGCATCAAGCGCACGAAGCTTGCACTCCATTTGGCTTTTCGAAGACTTTTTCGGTGGTTGAAAAAATGCGCAGAAAGCCCGCTTCTTTGCCACCCCAGTAATGCGATAGCACAAAGCTTTGGAAAAGTGTGGGTTGTGACACTCGAATCAAGTACGAAGAACCGAGGGATTGCAAATTTGGGGCACATCGATGCTTTATATAAAGTGAAATAAAATCAGCCCAGTTGCTCGGATATTTACACGGCTGGACATTGGTATATCTCTAAATATGGCGACGGTAATTTAAATGTTGCGGGAGAAGTTGTAGGAATTTCCCTGCTGCTACCCGACTCGGAAAATGACACAACGGATTAATTCAACAGCACGTCGTCATTTATTGACCGCAATCGTCCGCTCCGCGATTCCAAGACCGCGCATACTTCTGCGATGGCGTTTTATAATCGCCTGGCCGATTATGCTTCATTACCTAGTGGTAACAATTGCGAGAGACAATTCAACGTGCGGGCAACCTGGTACAAAGTTGTGGATCACCTGGCTGCCCCTCAAGGTTAGCCTGGTACAACTGCAAGGGGGGGAATGTTTGCGATCCAGTGGATGACATTGAAAACAAGAACATGAAAACAAACTCTCTAGAATGGAAACCTCCAACATGACGCTGGATTGTCCTCACCGCAAGCCAGCACGGGGCACTGATGGAACCAATCATCAGTGCCCCGCGCGGTGGGAACTCACTGAACAGGAATCCTAGCCGAGCGCTCACTCGTGTCCCTCCCCGCGCTGACCTCCGGTAGCTGGCGTGAATAACCTCGTCCCTCCTTAACCAGGATCCCCAGAAAGTGTTCGGCTTCCCCCGGAAGCTCTTTTCGGAAGGTCAACTGTCACAACATATTAAGCTGGACCAGTCGCTTGGGCACATTTGACATAAAAAGGAGCGAGGCACAAGCTGGGAAACAAAGAAGACGGAAAAAAAACAGTGAGTGCGCAGGCGAGCTGGAGGATGTTGACCATGATGTAGAAAACCCGAGACTGTGGTAAAAGCTGGGAAACTTGGTCAAAGAAGAAAGACATGGGAAAAGAACGTCTTAAGACGTTCTTTTCCCTTGTCTTTTTTCTTCGACCAAGTTTCCTTGCTTTTACCAGTCTCGGGTTTGCATCACCATGATCAAAGAAGACGGGACTGAAACTCTAAATCTTCCCGAAAATTCTTGTTGGTGAGCGCGTTGGTAATGAGGTAACTTTAGAAAGAGTTGAAAGATGTGCAGTCCCGTCCCGTGTCTTTATGTATAAAACTATTTCTAAAGTTATTTCCCCCAAAGTGTTATTCTTTTTTAGTTAGGGAATTTAACTAACCAACATTTTAAGCAGTGTGTGCGTGTATTTCTTTTTTGGTAAGAATGAGTGCGTTTTGGTTGTCCTTTTGTTAACCGAGACCGTCTGTAGACCAACTCAACTCCCTGGCGTCACACCACTGCGGTGGCGCTGCCGTCGGTACTGGGCATGCGCAGATGCTTCCCCTCGCGCGCATCTGGTTTCTGCGGCCACGCCGTGCCCACACCCGGTGAGTGAAAACGCGGTCTTGTGTCTAACACTGTGTGGGCCTATACTTCATTACAGCTTAATTCCAGACGACGCTACGAGGTAACGGTACCAATCAAGCAGCGTAAAAAGCGCCAGTCACTGGGCCGTTTCTGTTTATTACCGGTGCAGCGACGATAGGACACGTACGGGAGCATGACGAACACCATGATGGTGCACTTTTGTCCCTGCCTCATGGCTCCCATCAGCTCGCAGCGTCGGTTGCGTCTGGACTTAAGCTGAAACAAGGCGTAGTGGAGGTCAAGGTGCAGAGTGCTAGGTCAACCTTGCAGCATCGTTCGTGCGCCACGTTTAAGGGCATCGTGTTTTCTCGGATTGTGAACTTTTGAGAAAGAAGCATAGCAGTCCAGAAGTTTGTGACTAAACTAAAGTTGGTTGCGCCTTGTAGCTTATTTCGGCGTTTCTTTGGGGTTTCGGGGTAGGTTCTCCACGTGCCCTAAAAAAACAGGATTTACTTTCGTGGGGATACGTGTATATAAGGAGTACGATCAAATAAAATCATTAGATGAGTTAGAGACGCCTGTCCCTGTTCCTTTTTTTACCACTGTAAAATTCTTCCTTTTCTCGTTCAGCCCTAGTTTACTGTTAAAGTCTTCCTGGTAACTAACACTGTTTGTGTCGAATTTTTTCTTTCACCGGAGAATGGGTTCTTTTTTCCTTCTCTCTCTCTTCTATTACAGGGAAACCTAAAATCCTAAAAGTTGGCCAGATCACCTCAAAAACAACTCAAGCTACCTGCTTTGAGACAGTTTCGGTTCGCCATGATCGAATTAGTGGATGCCTGACAAGACGTAAGCAACGCAGAGACATCCAAAGCAAGAAATAAAAAAAAAAAAAAAGCAACCCAAAATTAAGTTAAACGTGCGTGCATGAATGAAAAAGCTCGCCAACTTCTATTCGATCACCTAGGCCCTTAGGCAAGAAAACAAACATACCTGACAGAGCACCATGTCACCGAGTAGACAAAGACAGAAGACAACACATGTGCTGAAATTTCCTACCCGAACCTGCTCTCGCTCGGTCTTGGCGGTACCGCTTTACAAGTAACCGCGTTACTGGCAACCCCGTTACTTTTTTAAGTAACGCGTAACGACTCGCTTCTATTTAAGATCAGTAACGGCTAACGTATTTACGTTACTTTACGTTACATGATCTCCCACAGACACTTCAATCTTTTTCGTGTTTTTAGGCGCCGAGCCTTGGGAATTTATTAAGTTTCTGCTGTTTATTTTCGTTTCTCTCGTGAGTATTTAGGTGAAAAAATAAAATCAATATAAAGTAATTATGTTCAGTTTCTGCACGGGCATAATGCTTCTTGAAATATGGCGCTTATGCACATCCGTCACATCAAAAGAGTAAAACGCGTTATTTCATAATTAAAAAAGTAAAACAAAGGTAACTTGAGTTACTTTTCCCGGTAACGGTAACGCATTCATTTTATTGTGAGGTAAAGTAGGTCGGTAACGTGTTTCTTTGATTTGCAAGTAACGTGTAACGTATATCGTTACTTTTTGTCGATACCGCCTAATCCACTGCTCTCGCTACAAGGTGATTGCGTCATTTTGCTTGTTGCCTTTGTCTAGAGTAGCTTTCCAATGAATACTTAAACGATGATTAGAGTTTTGATCTCGCGTCTCTCCCATAGCTTTAAAGTTTATCAGATCTTCTCTATGAGCCATACGCTTCGTTTCATTGTGTCCATGTATTTTGTAATCACTCATGTTTCCTAATCGAATAAAAGCACCTGTCTCCGGCGAGGTTACATCGAAGAAAACTTTGTTGTAAGAAGGCTCCTGGGTTTCACCGCATTATGAAGTGTATATTTTTATTTTATAGCTTTCGAAGCGACCGCGTCTTTGCAATCTTCTTGAAGAAAAGGGGCTTCATATTTTGAGCTCTATCAGAACACAACAGCGGCAACAAGGAGCGGCCACGAGGACCACGAATGACTTCTTTAAAGCACGAAGCAGTTATAAAACATATTTCAAGGTTCTGAAACTTTTTGCAAACATCAAGCACTCCCGCTTTTCGCGTAATATTTGGAGTTCGCTATGTGCAGATATAAAAACGCAGCTTTGCGAGACCTTCATCTCGCGCTCGATAAAATTCTTCTGCTTCTGTAAATCTATATTAGGTGCCTTCATGTCCGCATTGCTTAGAGTGATGACATCTGACAATTTTGTTACTGAAAAAAATTTTTTTTTTTTTTTTGTTTCGTGGCGTGAGCAAGTTTGTCTCCAAGCACGAGCTCTTGGCATTGACAAAAGCTCGTGCCCGCTAACAAAATGCCTATGAAGGCATTTTGTTACGGGCTATTTTTTTTTTGTATTTTTTTCGAAAGTGCGTGCTGTCCGCATTGGGTACCGTACTGGGAAGAATGTCATCACCCTAAGCAAAGCGCACATGAAGGCAACCTAGTCTCTATCATCCAACGCCGCGGAATTCGAGGGAAATATTTGTTTTAAGTGCGGATTGATAGATTACGAATAAGTTATATCTTTCTACTTTCTCTCCTTTTATAAAATGTGAAACCGATAATAATAAAGTGAAGAGCTTAATTAGTACCTCATGTAGTTAACTGGTTTGCTGACACTTCTGAGATCCCCCCGTCTTATTTTTTATGAATGTCCTCGGCGACCATTCACACGACTGTAAGAACATTCCGAAGACATGGGAAAATCTACAGCATGTAAAGTAACTCTTCTAAGGCAATTTAGACGGCCCGCAAAAATCCGTTTGCTCAACGTATCGCACAGCAGTTTACTACAGATGTGCAAGTACACGGTGAAAGTTTACAGCGAAATAATCAAAAAATGAACTTATCTCGTTCAAAAGAAGAAAAAAAAAATCAGAAACTTGTTTCGGGCAAGCTACGCCACCACTTTGCAGACAACGCATGCATAGGGAGAAGTGCTGCCGACAGATGGAGCCACCGCGTTGAGGGAACGCCGGTCAATTTGGAGTGGACTATGATAACAGGCGATTGCGCGAAAGAACCCGAATCGGCCGGCGCTTCTTCGACGCAGCGCTGCCACCTGTCAGCAGCACTTCTTACAACGCCTGCATCGTCTGCGAAGTGGCGGTGTAGATTGCCCCTAACATATTTCTTTCTTCTGTGATAATGAAATTAATGAAAAGGTGCAAGCTAGCTGGACAAGAATGACAATAATAATCCCTGGAGAAGGGGAAGAAGGGGGAGAAACGACAAACACAAATCTCCAAACAGAGCTACAGTAGTGAACGACAAGATATGATATTTCGGTTTTACGTGGGTAGCTTTTCTTCGAACTGTGACACACATATGAACATTGTAATGGAACACTACATTCACGTATTCAAAGAGTAGAAACTGATGCTTACTTAAATATAAATCAATCAACTAGACGTCGAGCAATACTTCTGTAAAAGAAACGAAATATCATATCTTTTTGTACTGTAAGTGACTGGTGAGCGACCGAAAAAATCCGCCTGCTCCGGGTATCGAACCAGGGACTTCTACATTTCTAGTGGAGAGCTTTACTAATTGTCTAACTCTTGTTTAGTCCAGTTGGTAGAGCGCTCAGCTGGAAATTGAGAGGCCTATGGTTCAATACCAGGACCAGGCGGACTTTGTCGGTCACATAAGTCATCTAGCTCTGTCTGAAGATTTTTGTTTGTCCTTTCTCCCCCTTCCTCTCCTTCTCCAGGAATTATCATTGTCATTCTTGTCCAGCTGGCTTGCGTCTTTGCATTAATAGCATTATCATAATAGCCTTAAAAACACGCCGTTCACCCTTTTTGTGTGTTAAACTGATGGTAGCTGATAAAACCCGTTTGCTCATCTGACGTCTAACTCCTGGTTAGCTCAGCTGGTAGAGCGCTCCACTAGAAATGAAGAGGTTCTTGGTTCAAAACCAGGACAAGGAAAACTTTTTCGGTCGCGCACCAGTCACCTAGCTGTGTTTAGGGAATTGTGTGTATGTCCTTTTTACCCCCTTGTTCCTCTTCTCCATGGATTACTCTTTTCATTCTGTTTTAATGCATTAGCATTAGTGCCCTCGTACATGCGCTGACCTCGGACTGGTTTGGACTGACCAAAGTTGGCAACGTCGCCACGGGATGGCGCCACAGCCGCACAGGCGGTGGAAACTGGCTACGAAACATCTTCTGCAAGCGCCGACAAATGGCGGGCGGGCTGCGTGTACGCGCTTTGGAAGCCCTCAGAAGCTCCTGCCGCCGGCTTTGGAGACCTGTAGATGCACACGGGCTGCGGTTCCGCTCTTCGAACCAACGTACGTGTGCCACTCCAGTTGATGTAGGTCATCATACAATGTCGCTCGCCGTGATGGGGGACTTCAACGATAACGTTAGAGGCGGACAGAACGATTGGCTGCTAAAGCACCTGCAGTCTTAGTACAGACTGACGCTGTGCACGGACACTAACGAAGCCATGTCACGCAACGGCACCATTATAGATTTGATCTTCAGTCGCCATACATAACATTCAAAGCGCGGAATAGGTGGCGTGCTACACGTTGTAGAGGCAGCTCATGTGGGTGATCTATCCGCCGCAGGATTAAACGCGCGTTTTCGGTGAATAAACGCGCAGAACGAAAAGGCTCTGTCGTATTAAGCACATCGCGCTCACGTTCTTCATATCGACGCTAAGTGAACTGATCTGCTTTCACCAGGGAGAAGGAGGGGTTTCGGGGGTGTTCACCCGCGAAAATGTGCTGAAAGCTACATTCATTATGCTGTATTATATATAACCGCTGCGCGAAATACTAACGCATTGCTTTAAGAATCAATGTAGCGAGAACAGCGTTTTTTTTTTTTCCTTCTTCTTTTCGATGAAGTTTGCTCCTTCCTCGACTTTTTCACTGTAAAATTTTCGGTAGTAAATCTCAACGCGATACTTTGATAAATCTATTTTTGCGGGCCGTCTAAAGTGTCCTTGAAGCGGTAGTTTACGTGCTTTAGACGCCACTTGTTTTTATTAACCCGGGAACGCTTACAACTTCAATGAGCTTATGAAGACGTAACAGGTCATATTGTCACGAATGAAGAGTTAATGAAACAAATATAACTGAGGAGACTAAACGTTTAATGAGGCGAACTTGCGTGCAAAGAAAAAAAGGAAGATAACAACAGAGCATCGCGGGCGTCGAAGTGTGCGAGATAGCAGGATCGAACGCTGAGGCGAAATAAAACTGCGGCTCGCCACGCGGAGCCCCTTATGTACACACGTGGGCTTCTGGAATAATTGGCGTAGAAGGTTCGACGCGTAGAACCATTCGGACCTCGAACAAGCAACACGGTTCTCGAATTTACCAGAACATCACATTAGAGTCAACAAAAATGCGTACCTGCGGCCAGGAATCGAACCCTGGCTTTCTGCGTGGAACGAGAGCACGATAACCGTTAGGCCACGGCCTACTTCGCAAGTTGTGCGCACGACGATCCGACATTTCTAAAAATATTAATTTTTGAGTTAGAATTAGTTATTGAGAAGAAACTAACAGAAATTCAGATTGCGTGCCACCTCGGCTTTGGGTGGTACAAGCGCCTGATTAGATAGCTGTGTTCGTTCAAATATAGGCTTCGTTTTAAACTCTACTGTATATAATAATATAATAATAATAGCGTTTATTTCCGGCATAGGATGATGGTGGCGATCAGAAAAAAAATCTGTGACGTACAGAATGACGGGTTCCTGACCACCTAGAGCAACAGCGACAGAGTGGGGAAGCATACAGCAATAAAACGAGAAACAGAAATGTACAGAAAATGATTGCTATCACATCATGTTAAGCACAATACCTTATATTATCACAATGTTGACATAAAGGGCACGACGGGAAAACAAAAACAAAAACAAGCTCATAGTATTAAGAACAAAGCACGGAGTAAAGAGAGCAACTACGTTAATCATCAGTGAAAAAAGGGTGTACTCACTTCACTCAACGATAACTTGTTCCCATCAGTACCTTTAGCTAAAAACAGATTAAATAATTTAGGAACAGCGTATTTCAGCGTTTGTGTGCCATAGTTTGTTCTCGGAGTGACCACCTTCCAACATTCAGCTCCGCGGGTAGGGTAACTGTGAATGGTGTTTCGAGATTTGTGCAAGATTTCTAAAAACAAGTTCGTATTTCTAACTTGCTCCACTTTTAGGCTAGTGGCAAGCCTGTAATCATGTAATGTGTGGACATTTATGACATGAAATTTTTTTAATAAGCTGGCTGTATAAAAGTCAAACGGAACATCCCCTATAGCTCTAAGTGCTTTCTTTTGCAACCCATGCATCTTTTCTAGATTAGTAAAAGTCGTTGTACCCCAAACTAAGCGGCAGTAATTTAGTAACTCACTGAAAGAATCGCAAGGCACGTCCAGACATCTGAATGTTGCTCCTCAGCCAACGCGATGGCGGCATTCGCTAAGAGAGAGTTTTAGGGAACCGTTCTTTGCACATCCGATAAGGTGTACGATGGGCCTTCCGGTACGAACTGCGCATGCGCTAACACAGAACACTCGCGCATGCGCAGTGCGTAACAAAGGGCCCGTCGTACCGCCCCGGATGTGCAAGAACTGCTCCCTAAAACTCTCTAATAAAAACGCCGACGAACGATTCATAAAGCGGGAAACACAATAAGCCAAGTCCTCCATTTTTTACCCTGTTCCTAACTATAGAATACAAAGAATGTAGCGGACAAGAAATACACTAACAGTCGATGCGACCCGTATATGCTGTGCTGTCTTCACTCCTTTCTAAGTCTTTAAAGTAAAGGTAGCTCTAGTGTAAAGTTCCGAGAAAGCAAAGAAAACTGCATCCAAACCTAGAAACAAATTTCTACTCTCAAAAATGCATACGCTTCTATTTCCCAGCGAACCAAAGTGAACAGTGAGGCCTTTTATAATTAAGTCGAACAACAAGGTAGTCAATCGGTACCTTCCTTTCATGTCTATGCAGTATCGGTTACGGAAATGGTGGCTGCATATCTGGCAAATGTGACTACGTGAAAGTACGAGTCGCGATTCCGCACGCCCCACCTCGCGGCTATACTAATTACGAGAAAAGTAATCATTTGTTTTTGAAGTCGTTGCCGGGGCTGCAGTATATAAGCCCTAACCTTTAAGAGTGTGCTCATCATTAAATACGCGGAGAAATTAGAAGTATACAAATTCGGAGATACCCGTCTTGCAAAGTACAAGTTACCTCATCTTTTCTCGTCCATGGGCAACGTTGCGAGAGTGGACGTACAGTTACTTCAACTCGCTGTTGGACAACTGCTCCTTCTTTTAGCTAGTGTTAGAAAGTGGATGCCCCGAGCTGCTATCTATAGCAGTGTGACCAGAGATCCGGAAATTGCGAAGCGGGGAGGTCGTTAGTAATCTGAGCAGGGCCCGTGTCTGGGCGAGCCTTTTGTCGTTGAAGGCGCGCTTGTCATGAGCAGCCGCATCAATCCATTTATATTAATGCGGGATTCTTCCGATACTGCCTTCGTGGGCATTAATATTTAATATTCGCCTCGTTTTGTTCTGTTTTTCTGAGTGTGTCTCGACGCAAATCTTGGTGTTCCGAAGATGGGATAAGGTATAGAAAGGTTTTTGGATCGCGTCTGCCTCAACTCTCGTGATGTGTAATCCTTATTGCGCTCAAGTATTCCCGAAAGGTCTTCCAAAACGTCCGACTTTATGTGTTTTAATGCGTGAGCATTAATACTTAAATGGCTCTTTCTTTATTAGTTCGACTTATTCTTCATACAATTCAGATGATATAAGTCCAATCGCTATTTGTGATTACTGTTTTTATTTCTTCCCCCTATTATTAAAATATCTGACTTCATTTGAACTGAGTTGATGTACGGCTTCCGCTTCTAATTACTTTGACGTATTAATAATAAAATTTACATGATAAATCTTGAACAAATTTTTATCATTCTCTCGATTACCTTAAAGTATTATTGACAAAAATATAACTTGGTGGAAGGCCCTTCTGATTACTTTTTTGGTTATACATCCATTATTGACAAAAAATTTTTTTTATGAGAACAACACGTTTGCTATTCAGTCGAATAATTTGAAATATGATTGACAAGTGCGAATACATAAAAAGTTCAGCTAAGATGTGGATTACTCCTTGGATTACGATTCACCCAAATGACTTTAAATTAAATCTATTAACACAGTGGTATACATTTTTTCTCTTTCCGCAATATACTAGTTGGGAGTTTATAGCAGCATTATTGACATCTTTATTACTCTGATTAACATTACCTACTTGACATTATATTAGTATAATTGACATAATCCTCACTATTAATTATTATCATTGAATTTTTTGTACAACCAAGCGATTACTTCTTAAATCAGTTACATTAAGATCGCTCTTTTGATTACTTCAACTTAGTATTGACCCAATGAAGCTTGATTCGGCCTGGTTGACATCGATCACTCTTGCGATTACTTTGAGCAAATATTACGTTCTCAGTAATTATGAGCTCGAGTCACATTATGATTACTCTTTGATTACTTCGAGTTACTTTTGAACCAATGAGCTTCAATTCGCACGAATTGACATCTTAAGACTTCATCATTTCTAGCTAATAAACAGCCAATTCATTTGTAATGAGCTTAATTAACGTTATTATTACTGTTTTGATTATTTCGTGTTACAATTAACTAAGGAAATTTATATCAGCCTAATTGGCATATTGCCGCCTGATTATACTTCTACTTATTATACCACCAAGTGATATATTATTGAGCTCAAGTCACATTATTACTCCTTTTCTAACTTCGTGTTGCTCTTTACCTAATGGACTTTAATTCGGCCTGTGACATTTTTATGTATTTTTATTACTTTAAGCTTATATTCAACAAATTGATTTATAATGAGCTTAATTGACATTTTGATTACCGGTTTTATTACTTTGACACAGAGTCCATTGACTTAGTAGACTCTAATTGGACCTAATCAATATTTTGATGTCTCTCTTAATTACTTTGGGTTATTATAAAACATGTTGATCTATTATAACCTCAACTCACATTCTTATTGCTCTTTTCAGTACTTTCGATTTACTTTCGACACAATGGACTTTAATCGGTCCTAACTGACATTGTGATGACTCGTTTTATTACTTTGGATTACTAGTGACCCCACTGACTTTAATTCGGCCTTTTTTAGACCTTAGTGACTCTTTTGATTACTTCGGGGTTTTATATCACAAATTTGTTTATGTTAAGTTGAATTCGCCTTAATATTACTCATGACTACTCGGGCTACTTCGTTAGAATGGGCAATAATTCGGCTTAATTGATCATGTGATTATTTTTATTGCTTTGAGCTAATATTTAACCAATGACTTATTTTAAAATCAATTTAAATTATGATTACCTTTTTGATTACTTTGACGTACTATTGGCCGAATACACTTCATTTTTCCCTGATTGAAATCTTGGGGAATTCCGATTACTTCGAGTTGCTATACCACAAATTGATCTATTGCGAGTTCAATTTATATTATTACTTTTTATTACTTTAAGCCAATTTTGCTTCATAGACTGTAAATCGGCCCAATTGATGACTCTTGCTTAGTCTGAGCTAATATTAAAAAATTGAAGTATTATGAGCCTAATGACCATTATGATTACTCTTTTGATTACTTTGAATCACTATTGAGCAAATAAAGTTTAGTTAGGTCTAATTGACATTTTGGTGGCCCTTTTTATTTTTTGCCTTATTATGCTACCAATCGATTATTATGAGCGTAATTCACATTACGATTACTCGTTTGATTACTTGAGGCACTTTGACACAATTTACTACAAGTCAGCCTAAATGACATTGCGATGGCTTCTTTGATTAGTTCGAGCTTATATGCAACCAATTCACTTATTGTGAGCTCAATTGAAATTATGATTACTCTTTTGATTAGTTGCTCTTGACCCAAGAAACTTTTAATTCGGCTACATTAACATTTTTGTGACTTTCTTGATTACTTCGAATGATTGTAGCACCAATTGATATTTTATAAACTCAGTTCACTTTGTTATTAATCTATTGGTTTATTCGAGTTACTTTTGAGCCAATGGACTTTAGTTCGTCTTAATTGACATTGCAACGACTCTTTGGATTACCTCGAACTAATAGCCAATCATAAAATAAATAAATTAGTTCAATATTAGCTCAAACTTAATCAAGAATCATCGCAATGTCGATAAAGCAGAATTAAAGGTGCCCCGAGGAAGTTTCTCACATCGCCTAATTATGGCGATATCTCACTCTGCTGGCTCTAGGCATCCGGGAAATACCTAAATCTTGATGACACGCGGCCGATATCCCTATTAATAACAGCCATCAAAGATCGCAATACACCGATTTCATCTCCGGCGATTCAGGAGTGTGTTCCGAAACCAGAACCACTGTCAACCAATAGCGAGCGAAGGATCCTCGCGCTTCAGACCGGTGGAACCTCGGAGTGATATCTCGAATGCGCGCGGTTCGTTGCCCATATCAGCCCCGACGATTCAACCCAGCGAGCGCACGCTCCAGGACTCATTACAAAAACACACCACTCGAACAAAACAAAAACATAGTGGGCCGGATTTGAGCCGATTATTTCAGTATTATGTTCCCTTTTCGTGAACGATTTTTCGACTACTTTTATTCGCCTTTATTATCTACAAAATGTGTATGCTTTTGTAGATAATAAAGACAAATAAGAGTAATCAGAAAATGGAAATCTTTCACGGAAAGGGAACATAATACCGTAATAATCGGCTCAAAACCGGCCCATCATGTTGTTCTTCTTCATTTTTTTTTTCTTTTTGGCCGGGGGGGGGGGGGGGGGGGGGAGGGTATTGATATGTCCCGTAGGGAACCCTGGAGCGTGCGCTGGCTGGGTTTGAATGATAGTCCGGGCTGTATGGCCAGCGAGCCGTGCGCACTCGAGATATCACTCCGCGCTTTCCACTGGTCGGAAGCGCGAGGGTCTTTCGCTTATTGCTATTGACTGAGAGTGGTCCTGGTTTCGGATAACATGCTCCTCCCATCGCAAGAGATGAAATCGGTGCGTTGTGATCTTTGCTTGCTTTTAGCGCCATCGCGTTTAGGATCACGTGTCGCATACAATTCGCCGTCTGCGTCGGTGGGGCCAGAAATACCATAATGCAACGCGCGCAGCCACGTGTGACGTCACATGTCGTTGTGACGTCATGACCGTATCGGCACGATAAACTTTCCCGCCATATTTAGCAGAAATTTTTACCGCCGAATTTAGCGAAAAATTTGCCGCTAGATTTATCGGAAACTTAGCGGAAAGCGGAATAAACTCAAATAAAAAAAGAATAATCATAATGCCAATTGGGCTCATATAAATTAATTGCTTCAATAGTACCTCAAATTTATCAAAACAATAATCGCAATGCCGATTAGGCCGACTTAAGTTCATGTAGACAACAGCAACTCGAAGTAATCAAGAGTAGTGTTTATGGGAATTCAACTCATGATAGGTCAATTGGTGGTATAACTTGAATAATTAAAAAACAGTCACTAAAATGTTTAATGGACCGAATTAAAGTCCACTGGGTAAATATTAACTGAAAGTAATAAAAAGTAATCATTATGTCAACTAGGCTGATAATCAATCAATTGGTTAAATATATGCTGAAAATAATCAAGCGTCATCACAATGTCGTGTAGGCTGAATTAAAATTCATTGGGTCAAAAAGTAATTTGAAACAATCAAAAACGTAATTGTGATTTGAGATCGGAATCTATTAATTGGTGGTATAATAGCTCCAAATAATCAAGTCACAAAAATGACAATTGGGTAAGTTAAAGCCCATTGGTACCAACTCAAAGTAATCAAAAGAGCAATCATAATGTCTATTAGGATAATAATAAATCAATTATTTGAATATTAGCTCAAGGCAATCAAAACAATCATCTAAGTTCAAGTAATCAAGAGTTATATTATTGTAAATTGTGTTGAGCATAATTGCCACTGACCTGAGAATAAATCAATGGTTGTATAAAAAGTCAAAGCACCAAATAGAGTGTGTACTAAGTCAATGATACCAACATAAAGCAACATGATACCAACACATGATGCCAACATAGGTCACTAGTAACTCAAAGTAATCAAGATGTCAATAGTGCTTCTATAAAGTAAATCCTGTGACTAATAATAGGGGAAAGATAAAAAGTATCCACTAGGTTAACTGCGTTAATTTAACGACAGTTGGGTGAATTTTAACACGTAATAATCAAAGGAAAAATTCAAATCTTAGCAGAGCTTATATCAAATAGCATTTGTCAATAATAATTCAAAGTAATCAACTGAGCAACGAATGTTTTGCTTCTATGAAGTTATTTGCGTCAATAACAATTATAACTACAAGGTAATCGGACGGTTAAACGAGCTTTTATCATTTCATAGTTGTGTCAATGATTCCTTGAAGTAACCGGGAGAGTAATAAAAAATGTTTGTTTTACTTTAATTATGGAAGTTGTGTTATTAAAAGGTCGAAGTAATTATAAGTAGAAGCTCAAAGTAATCAAGATGTTAATAGTGCTTCTATATTGACAGCTGTGTCAATAATTGCGCAAGGCAATCAAAAGTGTAATCACTCACTCCAATAGTAATTACATCACCTGAATGTCGTGAATAATAAATCGAAGTGATAAGGAAGAGTAAACAAAACGTCAATGCAGCTAAATTAAAGCCGAGTGCACAACTAACATCTCGGGTTTACCAAAATAATAATCCATATGTCCAATTAGCCTTCGGAATTGTCGTACGGCTAGCAGCTCCAAGAGATCGAAATATTTTTCAAAATATTAGTGCTCCCCAACAAAATCTAATTATACAAACAAGCACTTCAAGTTACCAAAAGTGCGAGCGAAATACCACTGAAGACAAGTACGAGCCTGCATATATTGAAGATTAAATTGACTGACCCCGGAATGAAACTGGATAGCGCTGGGATTAAACTGAATGGTGTTCGATTAAGTGGAACGGCACTTAGATTAAAGTGACCATCGTTTGGATTAAAATGAGTGGAAAAACCTTAGAAAGGTACAAAAAGTATCACAACCTCACAGAACGCCCTTCGAATGAACTCATGGATTCTTGCAAACTTTGGAACGAGTATCTAATTTTCCTCGGTTGTCGCCTCGCAGCATCCTTAGAATGGCGATATCAAACCAAACGCGCAAGGAACGGCCTCACGCGGAAGGTGGCATATGAAACGCCCGTCAACCAAGACGCGTATTGCGAGTGCCTCCCGCAGTAAAACCGTGGGGCAAATCCAGGGCCCTGATTGGCCTATTTGAACTTCTCATTCTTTCGAAAGCAGCAGATGACCGTGACCCTTTCGAGCTCGTTGTTTGAGATAAGACGTCTCGTGACAGTCAAGGGAGCAGCGTTGACGCGATGGACCATGTCGACTACCGTGGAAGGCGGCGACACGGTGGGGTTAGCGATATTGGTGGTAAACAACAGCTTGGACTGTGAAAACATCAAACACTTCTTGCGCTCTAAAAGCGTCGGCCCGTGACAAGAACCGCACGCGTAGAATTACACGCGAAGATGGGCTGGTTCCGATATAGCTGTAAGTCAAACAAATCTCCGAAGGGGCCTCCGAGGCTCGTCGCCCGATCGTTTTACTCCGTGAGGAAATCCAAGCACGCTGCCGGCAAAGATTCGATGGGGGCGAACATCGTACTGTCGTGCGGTCGTGGGTTCACTATATAGTGCGTGAGGCACGTTAAGAACTCCTCGTTAGCAGACGTACTACACGGGTCAAGGCGACCATCTAGAGCACTGAACCAGAGTTACAAAATCTTACAATGAACGTCAACAAACTCCATGCAGTTTGCTTTTAATTTTCGTTTTCCTCGATGGACTCCTGCAATTGGTGCAGTCGCAACGCCCAACATGAATAAAGAATGCAAACTGTTACTATCGCCCGGTAATATTTCGACGGCAGTGGCGGCTCCTTTTATTACGTTATTGTGGATGCACCGTGTATAGTGCGGCCCAGGCCGCTCCATCCGTATTCGTAACTCCGGAGGAGGGCACACACTACTCAGAGAGAAAGCTGCGACTTTTTAGAAACGGGGAGCTCAAGCCTTTCGAAATGTGCAGCAAAACTTTCCGCCACCTGGTGGCAAGAACGCTCCTTTTTGCGCACTACATTGTTCCTTGACTAATTCTTTCGCTGAGAAAACGTCTTGTTTTTGCTGCTTGTCTGTGACAAAGTGAAGGCTACCGTCTACTGATTTAGTGGAACGTCCTACACTCCAACTCTGATCCTTGTAACGCATTTTCGTCAAAACACTAGATGTTCTTCCATCAGAAAAACGGCAAAAAAAACGGAAAATAGATAAATTGCAAATGTTTGGGCCACTCCACTCGGCGGCTTGATCACAATGCTGCGAAGCGTTCAAACAAAAATCCCAGCATCTAGGCCTCTCCTACGAGTCTTTGTATCGCCGAAATAGAGGTACAACTTTCTTTTTTTGCTTCGTTCTCCCGACAAATGGAGGGTTGATGGCGACCCGCAGAGAACTGCATCCGGTTACAGACGTAGTTTCGTAGATGATAACGGGGAGCACCAAAACTTTGGAAAAAGTTACGCGGTGTTTTTGTTCTTCGTTGTTGTAGGTCAGCGAGTAATAGACACCGAGGAATTCGTGGTCGCCAATCTTCTTCGGATAAAGAAGTGTGTATCTGCTACGGTTTGGATAAATAGGACGCAGAACTTTGGAAGACCGACCGTCTATTGTGCGTCAGGAATTCAGAAACGCTCTAAAAGCAACCGGAAAATTCTTATCCTGCCCCGAACAAGTTCCACTTTTCATCGAGGGTGTATTTAAACGAGAATTTTATTTTGGGAATTCGTAAAGCGTAGCTTCGTTCCGACGAAAGAATAGAACGTCATTCTTATTTTCAACGAAGAGCTCCACAGAGACGCCGAGGACCTCGAGTTTATTTAATAAAGCTATAGAGAGAACGGTCCGCCGTGTGCTCATGCGTTTCCCCCACCTGGAAGCGGCGGTTCATTAAAGCGGACATCGGTGGTCCCGGTCAAACCGCATTGCTAACGAAGCTCCAATAAGCGCGAAAAATCGACAAAATATCACTCTCAAATCCGGTACCCAGTTGTGTTTAGCTTCGCTTTGTATCAAAACTCCGGCGTTGTGCGTTCTAGCACTCGCTCAACTTGAACGCAAGGCGGCCAAACGAACGGGCCTAAGGAATTGTCTTCTTTCTTTCTCCGCTCTTCCCTCAATCTTTGTCATTCCTGAGATTTCAGGACCACCTAGCTTGGTGCTTGCGGCGATTCGCAAGTGCCAACATGGTCGATCATGACGCATCTCAGCGTAGCCTCCTGGTCCCAGGAAGAGTTCCAGACATCTCATGATCGCTTCGGAGCCGAGAAAAACGCAAAAGAGCGGAAAAGATAAGAAGCCACGCTCCGAGTTCGTTTAACTCAAAATGGTTCCCTCAGGCTGCTTCGGATGCCTGTCGCATTCGCCCGCACATACAAAAACCTGACTGACGTCCGTTTCTCTGCCACGTCGTTTTCAGACCGAGACGACTCGAGACATTCCCCCGATTCGTGAAATGCTGGCGCCACAATGTCTCGCAAACGACTTTTGTTCATTTTTCTTTCAACATCTCCACAGTCACTTCCGCGAGCGATTTGGCGGCGAATATTAACTCGCGAATGGCAGAAGCGAACTCATTTCCCAACTCCCACGAGAAGAACAACTCCTGCGGCTATACGCGTGTGTGAGCCGCAAACGAGTCCCGCCTTGTTTTCTGCGGAACCCAACGCACAAAAAAAAAAAAAAAAAGAAAGTTGTTGTATGCGCGACGCAAGAGTATTCTAGACGCTCTAGAAGGCCGCAAAACGCAAACGGACTCGCGTATCCTGCCGCCTTCCCTCGGTTTCTCTCGAAGGTCGGAAACAGATGCTAAGATGTGGCGGCGCAGAAAACGGAAATTGGATTTTTTTGTTTTCGTTGCCGTTCCAGTTGGGGGTTTTCTCGGCATATGACCCGTTTTACGCCCCCCGACTTCTGCTCCCGCTTAACTCCGATGTAAAGGAACAATGCGCAGAGTATATAAATGCTCGTTGCGACATCGTCCGAGGCGAATGTACCGCAGGCGTTTGTGTTCTCTCCAACTTGAGAATGGATGCCTCGATCTGTGAACGTTTGTGTAAAATGTGCGCGCCGCTACGGCGAGACTTTGCTAGTGCTATGTCAGACGACGCATTTGCTTTACGCTCTGGAGCAAGTGCGAGGCCTTCTTGTGGTTCATGTTCTTTCAAGAAGAAAGCGTCGCCCGGCTGCAAGCTCTAATACAATGCAATACAATACAATGCAATACGGTGTAATACGCTGCAATACAGTACACATAGTTTGTATTTGACAACGGGGATACACTTAGTTCTTTCAAAAGATGTAAGTACACACTCATAAGTCCCAGACTGTGTAGCGGCATTACGATTTTATGTTGAACACCAATAATTCGCCTTCTTTTAATTCAGTAGTCGGCAACCCGCGGTCCGCGAGGCAATATTATGCGGCCCTCAGCACGCCACCAGAAGAGACTCCCCGCACACCCACATACGCACACACAATCTAGAACCAATGGTGAAAAAAGTAAAATTGGTGGAAAATGTGGCGTAATGGAACGTAATGATTTTCACATGGCACTCCTGAAGGTTAGTTCATTGTGGACGTTCATCTATCGGCTATTGTTGTGCATCAAAGTAATGCATTGAGAACCGATAGTTAAAGGGGCGATGCAACTATTTTTGTACTTTGCGCAAATACCACAAGGAACGGATCCCTGACAATAATGTCCTACGAAACACGCACGTTCGTTGTTCACACCACGCAATAGAAGTCGTAGAAATTATTAAAGAAAACCGAGCGGTGTTCCCCCCCTCAGCTCGCAGCCAAACCAAGCGGCTACGTTACCTGAAGTCGATTATATGCCGCCAATATTGATCATAGCCACGCGCTGGGGCTGACAAAGCACCGGACGCGCGCTGAGTTCCACACGTTGTTATGGTTCGGCCATTGTCGTCATTGCAGTGTTTGGACACGGGCCACTACCTGAATGCTTGTCCAGCTGTCGATTATCACGACTCCAAATATAGTGGGCACGCCATGTTCGGGTTCAATCTATGAGCCTCATTGAAATATCGTCACTGGGGGTATACTGCGATCCTCCAGTTACGTCGTCAAGTTTCGCGAAGTAGAGATTTAATGAAAATGTTCGCTCTTGTTCTTGAATTTACACCGTAACAAAGGATCGAGTTTCTTGGCTGTGGCGTTGCGGGCGAGTATCCTTGAGAGCCGCTAGTACCAGTAATCTTGCGTAAAGTGAAAAACCTTCCAATTGAATATCGTTGCACCGCCCCCCCCCCCCCCCCCCAAGGTCGGCCCTATCTAGCATAAATGTCGTGCGGAATCATGACTTGTACCATACATTGTTCATTTCAATACTTTTGTCGGACACAGATTATGTGGCAGTACAGTATTACACAAGTTTAACAAGAAATTTGGTGATGTTTTTTTTTTTTTTTTTTTTTTTTTTTTTAGGGGGGGGGGGCACTGTAAAAACATTTTCAGAGCACCTTCCTGATCCTGATTAGTTTTGCGACTTGGCATTGTTCTTGGTTGCTACCTCACACCACCCTATTGACCGGAACGTAAAATTACAAAGGAAAAAGAAACCTGTGGTGGCATGCGCTTAGACGCAAATGTTTTCGAGCTGAACATCACGGTCTCCCAACACCAGGAATCTGTCAGCAAAGAATCTACGTATATAATTTTTTATTGAGGATTTTTATAGAAGGAACGAGCACACTGTTCTATAAACGAAGTATCTCTGTGATAGTACCCAATCGGAACTGCGGGGGGGGGGGGGGGGGGGGGGGTTCGATGTCGGATTCCCTGATTTTGAGAAATAGTACGACATCCACATTTTCTATATTTTGTTTAAGACAGGCCTACACTCTAAAAAAGGCCCGTGAGTCTGCTTTCCCGCACAACACTCGGAGAGCCAATCACTGCAACTAACGGAGGCAGCTCAGCGAATGACGATGCTGAAACATATCATTAGACCAAAAAACGCAGTCCGAGTTGTGACATTAAGCAATGCAAGCGTGACGTTTTGCATTGCTTAATGTCACAACTCAGACTGCGTTTTTTGGTCTAAACAGATGTTTCGGCATTGTCATTCGCTGAGCTGCCTCCGTAAGTTGCGGTGATTGGCTCTCCGAATGTTGCGCGTGAAAGTAGACGCACAAACATTTTTTAGAGTGTAGGTCCGTCAAGTTCAGGAGGCTTACAATACAAAATTCGCTGATCAGCTAATACCCAAACAGATAATGGGTTGTAGGGTGTATTTCCAGCGAACGACTCCGTTACGTTTTACTCTGGTCTGAACTTCCCGAATCAAAGTTTTCAAATCTACGTAAGCTCGCAGCAGATTGGAATGCAGTGTTCGTTATACTATGTGCATCGGCGAAGATATTTTTTTAGATGCAGAACGCAAAGTCAACCATGTCTTTGTGAATGACAAATGACCACCTCTAAAAAGTTTTAGGACCTTCAGTTAGTAGCGTTAAGGCGAATGTTTGTGCTTTGGCAAGCAATAGGGAACGTCAAAACTCCTACTTAGAGGGCGCTCAGCAATCTTAAATGATGTGTGCCTACATCAAGAAAAAAAACTACAAAGACACCTAAGCACTTCTTATGAGTTGTGAATGCGAAAGCATGAACGTCGTTGTTCCGTTCCAGTTGTCTGCCCGGGCGGGCTCAGCTGGCTCTGCGGCCAGTGGCTCCCTCTTACCGGCGGCCGCGCCGCCATGGTAAGGGCGTGTCTGGTGGCGGTCTTTGGAACTACGCCGAGCGGCTGCCAATGGGAGGCTCGCTCATTCAAACGATGACGCGCGCCAGCCAATGGAAGCCTATCCATCGGAGCGCTGCTACAGACGACAGGCTTGGCTCCATTGGAAGAGGGGAGTTTATGTGCCGTTCGGCACTGCTTCAACAGCTGACATGGCCGGAGCGTATAGCATGGGACAGCTAATGTTTTCGCATTAAAATTGTACGCCACTTCACACTTAGGGGAAATTTCTTTTTTTATATACATACTTTGAACGCGCTTTCCCTATCCCTCTTTTGTTTTTGATCCCACATGCTTCCTGCAGCAAAACGCTGCCGACCCCTGCTGATTCATTCCAGAAATGAGAAAGGCGATCAGTATCACGCCCCAATGATCAACAGCGGAAGCCAACGTGGATTCCGCTGATGTTGCTGCGCGAAGAACCAGGAACAATACAGAATGCTCAAAGAAAAGAGTGGAGGACCGGGGGCGTCAGACCAAGAAGTAGCGATGTTGTTACCTCTTATTCCCGTCTGGCTGGAGCAGAGCATGAACTCTGTTCACACGATAGAAAGGGCCAAAACGATCCAGTACTATCATGCATTCTTAGTCAACCTTGCCAGATTCCCCTCCTCGCTGGCTAAACTCATTGTCCAGCGGCACTAACTTAGGCGCTAAAATTTGTAATTTGTCCCCGGCATTTTGTTTAATTTTGTCAGATGTATGTTTAGACCAAGGAAAGGCAGTCAACCGCAAAAGGCGTCTGCCGTCTCTGCTGTGGATGAGAGCCAGTGCTGGACCACTGCTAATCTGAGACTTCAACTCCCATCACGCAGTAGGGTCATACACGACCGCAAGCCAGTTCGATGCTCACGCAGATCGAAACGGGCAGGAGTAGGGATGGAGCCCAGAGTCCTTGGGTTTGGCAACGCGAGCTTTAGCTCCATGCGCTCCGAGCTGCGTTGTGTTAGCACACTAGGCCCCCGACATCATCACCCTCCCCCTTTCCCTTTTTTATGCATTCTGACAATGAAAGTAAAAACAACAGCACCGGCGCATCCCATGGAATATGTGGACCAGCTGACGGTATGAAGTAGGTACATATCCATTCATCACAAACTAGAAAGAAGAGAAACTAATGCTGTTCACGATTCCATGTACGTGTTTTAAAAGTTTTCTTTTAGCTATCTGGTTACTTACATTGGTGCGTTTAAACACTATACACGTTTGCATTGTTCGAATTTTTCTTTCTGTGTAACAGATACTCAAATCCGGTGGAATATGAGTCAAGGGTCGAACAACAACAACCCTGTTTGTTCTTTTCTTTCGTTTCTCAAAAGCCAAGACCGACCATTATACTCGTACGGATCGGTAGGCGGGATCGGAAGTTCTCCAAAGGGGACTCCTTGCCTACGTCTTCTGCAGATCCGCCGTCTAGATATAGCCTTCGACAACCTTTCAACAGTGTCTTCGTAATCGGTCGGACGAACATCGTAGACATACTGAGTGCAGAAAACAAAAACTTTACGCGCGTTCCTAGTTATCCTATCCGTTATATCGCTTCCTCTTCTTTTTTTAACCCCACTTACTTTACAGCCTGTTCTAGATTATACGCAATCTTTGATGTCTGCCGCTTCAAAAAAATAAATAAGTAAAGGTGCGCCTCTTTTGCCGCACAGCTGAAACACGCGAGTGAGCTGGATACAATTGAAGCGACCTTCTTGGCAGTCCTTGTCCCTTCACCGAACCCATTTTTGTGCCTTGGAATTTGTTCTTCTAAAGGTCATTTGCTGGACACGCTCCACCTATTGACGTTACACTCCAATAAATTTACAGTCCGTCCATTTGGGTGCCAAGCACTGAGATAGCCATTGCCTCAACCTAAGCAGAAAATTCGGCTAATGAGACAAAAAAAAAAAAGTCTTTCAGCTTACGCTGCTTATGACCACACACCATATAAACGCATTTCAAAGAATCTTTGGTGGGTGGTAGAAATTGTGGCGACATATCCAGGTTATGGTGGTGAATACGAGCTCCCTACCGAAATGTGTTTACTTGTCACAACAAATCTCAAGAAGCATTTTTTTTTTTTTTTGAAACAGCAGTCATTCTGACGTTGCTGAAAGTAGCGCATGAGCGAAGTTTCTTTAAAGCGAGTCAACCCTTTATTTTTTTTTCTCGTTATTTCGTAAAGCCACGGCAGTGTTGTAGGCGTTACCGAAAAAAGTAACGAAATCCGTAACTCGGTACTTGCAAATTAAAGAAACACGTCACTGACCTACGTTACCTCAAAATAAAAGGAACGCGATACCGTTACTAATAAAAAGTAACGCACGTTACTTTTCCGTTACTTTTATTTATGAATAGACAATAAAAGCGTTTCTTTCTTTTCTTTTTTTTCTTTTTTTTTTGGCGACAGCGATTATTGACACGGACAAAGGTCGTGGGTGTTGGAGTTTCTCTGAAGTAAGACTTTTCGCGCGGGGAAAAAACAGGCAACATTTTGAAGGTACGAATGAGTGCTACAATTGATGGCTATGTTTTAATAAAAACAAAAACAAAATACGTGTCCCTTTTTTTAGGTGTAGGAAAGAAGATGTAGCGAGTAATGTAACCACGCCACCATTACTGGAACTAAGATACGTTAGTACGAATTACCCGTTACTATTTTGAAAACGTAACGCGTTTCTTGTAACGCGATATTGCCAACACTGAAACCACGGTCACACTGGTAATATGTATCGAAACAGTCTGCAAACACTGAGAAGTTTCTCTTTCTTGTGGGACGGTCGCATTGTTCTACAAAGTCTGTCTACAAATATGTTCGAGACATGCTTACGTATAAAGTGAACATGCCTCCAACATGCGTGAGGGTTCGAGGGTCCGTTCTCCCACCTCGTTTGTAAGCAACACCGTGTCTTTTGAATGAGCACTGCGACTGCAGCTTAAAATAAAATATGAAAAAAACGGTACTGCTAGGATCCGTTGTATGTCCCTATAATCCTGCTAAATTTGGTTTAAAGATGGCGCCATAGTTTTGCGGATAAATCTATTTGTATGTCGGATAACGGACCCACCCTATTCCGAAAAGCCTCTGTTTGTTAGCTCGGTGTCGTCATTCGCCCAACACATGGTCCGTGTTCCAACATTTACTCGATCTTACCCCAGGGTAAAAGTTTTGTACCTTTGGCGTTCTGAAACCTACCCGCGTCCAGCGTTTTTCAATCTGTGCTGTCACGTGATACGATCCGCCGGAGTAACTTGGATAGATTTGGGTAAGATTTGGAACACAGTTATAGAGTCCTCTGGCACGCACTCATAGACCTGGCCCTCTCGACGTCTCTCGCTTCAGCGTCCCCGTTTACCTTCCGTGTTTCGAGCACGCGGTTTCGAGAAGGTGACGTCTACGGTATCGCTCACTTCGTCAGGGATATTCGACATTGATCGCAGCAGCGATGAGAGTGATTGATTGTTGCCGAGAGATGTTGGTACCTGGAAGCTGATCCAAGCGACGACGACAAGGTCGTCACAAACTCGCCGTCTTCCGCGACGATCTCACACGCGCATGCAGGGTGGAAGGTCAAAGGATAAGAGAGCGAGAGTAGCGTCGGAGTAGCCGAGTGGCGTGAGAGTGAGCGATCGTACCGTGGCGAGGTGAGCTTGGCCGAGCATAACCTCGAACAAGACAGCGTTCACGTCATGATCACTATAGGCACTATGCACAGCGCTAGACACTAGGCACTATGGACAGCGTTCACGTCATGATCACTAGGCACTATGGTGGGACTAAATTGGACAGTGCTGCCTGTACAAAAATTACCAACATTCATAACTTGAATATTGCGATTCCTAGGGCTCTAAAAATTGCGAAACTTACTGTATATACTAAGTAACCTATGAGCGTTCAATTATAAGAATAAATAACCCTTAGAGAACAACGGGCTGTCAGCATCTCTCTGAACTTTAACGAACCAAACCGGGCTTCTAAGTGATTTATTACTCGGAATGCAGACACTTTGCGCTAAAAATGATAGCGCGCGAATGAAAAAATCTTATATTGCAATTACATGCTTCTATCACATTGTGATGGATATTATACCCATGTCTAGCGGGGAATTCAAATAACCTCGGACCGAATGTCTCGATAAAATGGGCGAATCATCTCGAGATCCCTTAAAGGTCATCGGTCTGAAGACCTTTCAAAGGGATACTGGACGATTCTGTATTTGAAGAAAAAAACTTAAATCGTTTTTGGTTGTTCTCCTGGATTCCAAATATCGAGGAGGAAAACGAATCACCTATTCAGGTGATTCGTTTTCGCCTTTTGTCCCAATCTCCCTGACAATTGTGCCAAAAATAAAAATAAACAAACAAACAAATATACTCCAATTTCATGGACGGAGGCTGCCGAAAATCCTTCCGAAAGTACAGCTGAAGCCCCCTTCCCGGAGCGTGACGTCATGCAAGGAGTTTTTAGAATCTTCGCTCTCGTGCATCTCCAGCACCTGTCAAATTTATGCACGCGCACACTTGCCGTTTTCAAGAACGTAGAAAACAAATAAAGAAACACCATGACTGGTGCCAGAGCGGGGGAATATACCTCACAAGTTTGCAATAGACCTATTGCTATATTACCCAAGCATCAAGGAGAATACAGGCATTGGTGTTCCACGTGCCGCACGTGCTGGCCTCAGCAGCAGTAACTTTTTTTTAAAGCAAATACCTAAAACAAATGGCATCTTGCACGTGCGTTCGTCAATGCTTTATTTTGGTTATTTACTTCGAATCTTTTATACGGGGCAGGCGTGTGCGTATGGCGCGTGAAGCACCATACGCGCTTGTGTAACATTGATGCTTGCGTAATATAGCAATCGGTGTATTGCCCGCGCTGCCCACACGAGTGAAACGCGCTTGACGGGCGGAAGATCCTAGTATGACGTAACGACTGGTCGGAGGTTTTTCGATTTTCTCGCGTTTATATCTTTGGGGAAAACGAACGTCATATTCAGATTCACGGGATAAAAAAAAAAGAACTCTACAATTCACTTCAAACTCGTTTTTTTTTTTTTTTTCAAGAACCTCTTTAGCTTCCTTTTAGTTCACCATGGAAAGGAGGTACTGACTGAAACGACGAAAATAATCCCTGGAGAAGGGGAACAAGAAGGACAAAGAACAAACACAAATCTCCAAACACAGGTATGTTAGCTGTGTTTGGAGATTTGCGTTTGTCCTTTGCCCCTCTTGTTCCCCTTCTCCGGGGATTATTTTCGCCATTCTTGTCCAGCTCGCTTGCACCTATGCATTTAATTGCATTATAATCACTGACTGAAAGCTTTGCGAGCTTTACGTTTTCACTCTCGCTTATATTTGAAAGACACAATTTACTATTGTTTGGTGCAGCGTCGCGAGGAACGGCGCCAGCGTCTGGCACCACGAAAACGCGCTCTCTGACTAGAGTGTTTTTGGAAGCAAAGTTGTTTCCGGGGCCACGCTTTCTGATTGTGCCGAGGATCCGGATCGGAGGAATCTTTACAAAACAATGCGCTTTCAAAAGTAATCCCCTTGCCCAATCATCTGTTTTCGTTGATCCTCCAGAGAACACCTTTTATTCATTCGGGACTCTCTCCTCAATTTAAGAGTGTTAATCTGACGATTATATTTGTTTCACTCGTTAACAGATCTCCTTCGTTGGGTTCATTTTTCACCCAAAAACTGTAAAGTTTAAACGAAACTTGGGAAATAACTTGAGAACGACACTCCTAAGAGACAGAGCAGCTGCCAACGCTCGGTTATCCCTCTGAGGCCCCTAGCATCTTTCTTTTCAGGTATCCCTCCGGTACACACTTGTAGCTTTATAAAATGTCGGATCGATAATTAGGTCATATTTAGTCCTTTTTAAGGCCGCTTCACACATACAGCGGAGCGCTCAGTTAGTGCTTCATGAGCGCTGGATGCCGCGCTTATGTGGCACCGACTGGCGCGTGACGTAGCGCTCGGTTAGCGCTTCAGAAGCGCTTGAGTAGGCGCTCGGTTAGCGCTTCAGCAGCGCAGTGTAATCGCTCTCCTTGTGCCGTGCTTGCTACTGCGGAACAGCGCGTGCACGGCGATTCTGTTGTTATTGTTTTTCCCTTGTCATTGAAAGAAGAAAAAGTAAAAGAGCCGCTTTCCAAGCAAAGGGTCGGGCATACGATCCAGAGTCATCGACTCTGAGCGACTAATTGATTGGGTACGACCTCATCGCTTTCTAATCGATATGCTTGACTCTGGCTTTAAAGACACGCAGTTAAATATAATCACCTTCGAAAAATCTCGGTGTCTCAGTTTCTCAGCCTGGGAACAAGTTTCGCCGGATACCCGTCAGTTTCTCGGTGGCGAAAGGTTTCGCGCACCCAGAAGGCTCTTCTGGGCGTTAAGTCGTCCACACAAATATGTACTAATTGCGTATGTAAGAGCAATTGTCGCGTTTCCATTTCGGCGTCCCACATGTCCGCCATGGTACTGTCGATGCACACCCAACGACAGGGACCGAAACCGCTGTGCACGCGCTAATCCGCAGCACCGCGGTACAAGAAGCGCTAACAAGGCGCTAATGAAGCGCTAACAAGGCGCTACTGGAGCGCTAACAAGGCGCTACTGTAGCGCTAACAAGCCAGTACTAAAGCGCTAATCACGTGGTATAGTAGAACGAAGTCACGCGCTAGAAAGCGCCACATGAGCGCTTCTTCGAGCGCTCACATAGTGCTAACTTAACGCTCCGCTGTACGTCTGAACAGACCTTAAGGCTTCTATTCTAGGGGACAACTTTCTGAGACGCTTCAGTAACAACGAAAACATGCTTGGGTGTCTCAATGATGTGTAATGCAAAAGAAGTCGTGCAAACGTGTTTTTTTTTTTCTGTTAACTTTCTTTGAATACCTTTAAGAACTAATCCTTTAAGTTTATAATTTGCAAAAACACTTACTAATTTTCCTCTCCGCTTCATGCAAGACGCATAAGAGATAAAGGGGAAAAAAACAGCTTTCCCTTCCTCACCACGCAATTAAAACAAGCGGTCACGTGATCAGACGCTAATTATATACCGTCAGTATTCCTAGAACATTGGCTGAGCTTCAAGCATTGCTAGAGGTTGACTATATTCTCATCTTCGATTAACACGAGTCATTACTCGAAGGCTTGGCGATGCTGATTGTTATGAACCCGAACACTCGACTCGCGTGCTCATGACAATCGAGTAGGTCACTGTGTCACGTGACTTGCGATGCGACGTCGTGATGTCATTTAACCTCATGGTGTCAGCAAGGCTAATGAATCTATTGTCGGTGACACGTTAAGAGTTCAGCGGAAACTCCTCCCACTTCCTTCCACTTAGCAGAGCGAACGCTGTAGTAGATGTCGCCTTCACTCCAGCGTCCGCTCTGCTTAAGTGGAAAGAGGTGGGAGAAGTTTCCCCTGAACTCTTTTATTTTACAGCGAAGCTGTTTATAGATAGGGTTCTGTGGATTTTTCGTGTGCGTCAACAAAAACTGAGGTCCCTAATTTGATGCAAAATCGCTTCATGTTATGCAAACGCTTGTACGTCGCATCGCTTGGGTATGCATATTCAGTAGGTGAGTTATCAATAGGCACCATTTTCAAGGTCAGTAGAGTATCAGGTAGATAATAAAGACTTCTCCAAAGATTTGCCGGTGTGCGACCCGCGTCATCCATGTCTGCGCTCGCACCGCCCTCAAGTTCATCCATTTTAATCGACACCCAGCCCTAGTTATCTGCTCATGTAATGTTCGCTTACCCTGATAAACACACAGGGAATGTGGTTATTTTTGCATAAATCATATGACAGGTAGTACAGTAACTCTTATGTAAAGGCGTTCATATAACCCCGAAGTAGAAGTTACAGACTTAGGGGTTATAGTGTAACTTATGTATTAAATTGTATAGATTTGTAGATTTGCACCCTTATACTAATGGTTATCCGACGCAGAGTGCATGTAACCGCGAAGTAGTGGTTGCAGTTATAGGAGTTAGATTCTGACTTCTATAGTAAAGGGTACAAATTTGCAGATTTGTACCCTCTACTAAAAGTTACCCGATTAAGAGCGTAGTGACGTTCTCAATTTAAACCGACTTGACGCAGTGAGTCGTGAAGTGGCATTAGTTCACAGCATGTCTTGAGACTTTGACGACACGTCATTACGTCACGCTTGAATAATCATAATGTCAATACAAAAGCATCACGAAAACTCACAATTTCTAATGCTTCGCAGTTCTGTATATGACGATTTGATCAATACATAGACGTATAGACGCAAATTTTTTATTCTCATATATTCATTTTGTGTTACTAACAAAAGAGAAAAGAAATACCGTGAATCGCTTTGAACCGGTTACCGTTATATTTGTTTTTGGTTCAGTTCCGGTTCACTTTGAAGATGGCCGCGAAGATTGCGGTTAGGTCCAGTTCCAGTTTAGCTCAAAATAACGGTTCGGTTCGGTTCCCGTTCGAAATTGCCACTGAGGCTTTATGGCCGCTGGGACGCGATGCCGCTCGCTTTGCTCATAGATTGAGCCACATAGGTAAAGACACTGATTTGTATTCCAATCGGATAGCATTTGGGGATTTCTGAGATGTAGTCTTTAAAGCTTAGGCATCTTTAAAAACACCTAAACGATATTTTGGTCAGAAACCAAAAACGGTTTTGTGCAAGAACGAACTGGGTTGAAGAGCGAGAAAGTTAAACTGTGTTTTTATTTATTCCTAATATATTTGTTCCTGAGAACTCTTACTCTGAGAATGTTAATAGCGGTCGAGCGTGTGTTCCCCGTTTTAGCTCTTTCATTTACGGGAACGATATTTAAATAGGATTTAATACATCTCTTGCCCCGGAACAACTACGAGACATTTTTACATTGAATCTTTACTGCGTAAACGTGTTGCGTCAGAGACTATACTGTCATTTTCTTACCATGTCATGCAGCAGTGTCTTGGCATACCACGTTATACTAGCTCCGTGCTTACTTACATAATTTTTTCGGCGAAGGGATCCCTGTTTTCCTTTCATCCGGCTTGTTATTTCTAGCGTCGACAGAAAACTCCCGGAGGGAACCCACGAGTGTTTTCTTTTTGCGGAGCCCGTCGTCCCAAAATGAAAACGTGTGGCCAAATGTAGTAAAAAAACCAAGGGGCAAGCGTTTTTTCCTTTTTCTCGCCTGAATCTGTTTAGCCGTTGCTTAGAATGAAAGGGCGGCGAACGGTGTCTCACAGTCGCGGGAAAGACGAAAAAACGTGGCGGCTCAAAGTAAGAAGTGCGGTGTGGCCCCGCAGTTCGACGTGGACTGCTAGGCGGAGGTCCCCTGTTTCCGTGCCAGGGTGCAGCCACTGTGGCGCAGCCTCATTATGCTGCCGAACGCGTCTCCGACTGCTGAGTTCCGCGTCCGCCTACCAAACATCGACAGCGGTCCCCAAGTGACAACAGTTGACGTCAGAAGAGCCCCAGAGGTCGGATGTCACGATCCTGGCGGTCGGGCGTGCAACTTCCGTCGGAAAGCAGGAGCAAATGCGAGTGTCGCTGTCGTAGCGGCGTCCAAACCACTGGCTGCTGAACCCACCCGTTGGCTCTTCAGGACGCGGTGAAAAAGAGACCAGTCGAAGAGGCGTTTTTTGGGGCGCCGCTTTCGCGTCGACGGTGCTGCTCGGCGGACACCTTTGCAGGAACCGGCGAGTTCCGATTTCCAAGTCGAGTGGAGCCTCGTCCTCCCTCCCGTCCCTCGTAGGGATTATCGCCGCTGCCCGTAGCGTCGGCTGGAGACTTAATCGCGCTACGGTCAGCGAATCCGGGGCAAAGAGGAGGCGCGTTTGTGTGCCCGCTGGCTCGGAAGCGAGCGCTCCTTCGTCCGCGCTGCGCTCTCATCTGTTACCAGTGTTCACGCTCGGGGAGTTTTAATTGTGTGCGCGGCCCGTGTGAACAGCATTCAACCGTCCTTGTGTTGGGGGGCGTTGAAAGAAACACCAAAAGTGGGATTAACGCTGACAAAGATAACGACATCTGCGCGGGCCAGATGTCTCGACGGTACCAGCCCCAAACTTTACGACAAAGGATATTTAATTCGCTTAAAATGAAGGGGTGGGAGGCTGTCCTTACCCAAGCCGAGCTCTTTTTTATTTATAAAAAAAGAATATAAATAAAAAAAACGTAGAGTGGGGCACTAAGAAGATCAAAAAGGCATTCTACAAAAATACAACACGCGCAAATAATAGTGAGTAAACAAAACATATGGTTCAAACAGGAGGAAGATAAGAGAGAGTATTTGTGAAGTGCAATCTGAGAAGAAAAATGTATGGCTTTACACCCCTTGTCCCATGTAATACACCCCAAAATTTTAGTTGGACGTATTGTCCACTGATGTCGAACCAACGGTACCATATTTCACGAGCAGCAATTGATCGTACTGAATCCAGTTCGGCAGAGCACAGGATTAGTAGTTATAAAAAAAAGGAAGATTTTATTTTTCTGCATAATTTTTAGGGTTTGTTCAGTACAGGGGCTTAATCTATACTTTTGGGCGACGGCAAAAACGGTGTTCCACTTTCTTGTTTAGACCAATTGTGCTTCGTAGAGATAGCAGCTAGGGATTCTGTCTTATAACGCTGAAATATATGAACTTGTAGTTTACTTAGGACGGGGAACGCACCTGCTTATGCTTCCCAACAACTACATCCAGGGGTTTGGCTATTTCAAAGTACCAACGCTTATTGAAGCAACTCTTGTTTGCACTTGGTCGTGGGGCAGTTAGTACTGCCAATCAATTGGAACCAATGCCAAATGCAGCTGCATAAATAGATTTTTTATTGTAGTGAGTTTTTTTAAAATAAATTTTGGACAATTTATTTGTTTTTACATTGAATTTCGGAAAACTGGAATACATCAAAATTAAACTACGTAATTTAAAAAAAAATTTAGAATCCAATAATAAAGAAAAAGAATTCCTATGAACCTTGAACTTTGAGCGAAAAATAAACTCCGGAAGACACCCTCTGAATTTCACAAAAAAATAAACTCCGAAAACGGGGAACCCTGGTAATAGGTTGTTTCACCAAGCATGTTTGCATATTTTGGGGGCGCATTCTGCCTCGACGATGTCGCTCTCGAGAACTACACCGTCAAAGCATAATATGGCCCCAACATAGAGAACAGCTAGCCACAAATGACTGAAAACAAAAAAAAAAAAAGTTTTACGCATAGGGTTTGTATTTTTCTGAATTTCACATTTGATGCGCCCGATTCACAACCAGCGCGCTCGAAGTTTTATCATTTCTTCTGACGTTCACACATTTCGCGTTAATATGTGACTCTACGGTTAAACATGTACGTACAAGGTTACGGTATACAGCACCTATAGTGTACATTCAGGGATTTTTTCAAAAAAACTTGCAAGGATTTTTTTCTTTTCTTTTCTTTCTTTTACCGAAAATTTAGTCTACGCCGCGCCGAACGCTAATTCTCCACCCGGAGGAAGCGCCAGGGGTCTAGGACTTTTCGGTGTAGGGCGTTTCGGTGTAGGACGTTTCGGTGCGGTCTTTTCGGTGCACGGACTTTTCGGTGCGCGGACTTTTCGGTGCACAGACGTTTCGGTGCACGGACATTTCGGTGCGCGGACATTTCGGTGTGGAACGTTTCCGCGCGTGGACATTTTGGTGCACGGACATTTCAGTGCGTATACTGCAATCAAAATACGATATTTTATTTTCTCGAAAGTCTTGCGGACCGCTAAAAAAGTGACATCACGAAAGAGATTGGAAAATTATCCAGAAGTAATCGATTAATTTCAATGTTACTTTTATTCCAGACTTTGGGTGGCAAAATACACGTAAATGAATACCAATTCCCCGTTTACTGATTTTTTTTTTTTTTTTGTGGTTGTCGTTTGGTTATTTACATTTTTATGAGTTTCAGTAGAAGTTGTCTTTTGAAGTTTGCGACTTAAAAAATGACCGTTTTGTACTCATTAATGGCGAATTAACTGGCCGTTTTGGAGCGCGCCGGGACCAGTAGACTAGATCCTGGATGGAGCACGCGATCGGAGTCGCTCCGCCTCCGGATTCCCAGTGGAACATGACCACTCCTCCAGGATCGGCGGATGCCTTTCTCGTCATTCAGCTTCCAGCGGTCCCGGATCTCGAAGCACATGTTTTCGCAATAGCCTGCGCTAACAACACATGTTCAGCGCGCGAGCGAAGTTAAGCATGATGTGAAAGATGTGTGTCGATAAGCGATGTGCATCAGCGTAGCCCATTTGCCTCTTCATCGGAAAACTCGTGAATGGTGTCCAAGTACGTCTCGATTTTTGGCCTCTTCTGCGGAAGCCCGAAAAGGCAGTCGACCTTATGCGGGACATACAAGCAATCCTCGTCGTCACTGCTACTCGAGCCGCTGTTACAGGAGAAGCTGCTCGAGAAACTTGACGACAATCTGTCATCAAGCAGCAGCAGCAGTAAAACGGGCGGCACTTCGCGAGCGGTCATTACGAATTTTTCCGAGGCGAGATGCCCGGTGACAGAGGAAGTCACGTGTGCGCGCCGAGGACTGGCCAGGCTGGCTTCCGGTCGAATCCGCCGAAATCGGTGACGTTTCTCAGATCCGGGTTGAAATCTGTAGGGGGAGCTGATCCAAAACGACGAGTGGAACATGCCCGCCTCGATCACAATCGCCCAGCGAAATAGGCACGCTCCAGAAAAGTCGATCCCGGCGCGCTCCAAAACTACCAGTGTTCGAGTCGCTATCAAGCAAGAACCGCGCCCCCAGGAAGCAAGCGTGTTTTCTGCAGCTTCCTGCAGATTACGGAGGAAGCTACGTCCTCCTTGGACCAGTCATACGCCTAAATTTCAAATCTCTTTGTACAGATTTGTATGCAGTGTAGACTCTGTCGGACTCTTCAGGTAAGTCGTAAACTAATGAACTTGACGGAAAAACGAAAGAGAAAAAAAGGCCAATATTGAAACAACAATTTCTTTTCGAACTCCACCCCAGGTAGCCCTTTTCCGACGAGTTTCCTGTTCCGCAAAGTGTCGAGTGAAGATGCGGCTTATTTGAAAAGTTGGAATTCGAGTATTCTTCGATAAATTGGCTTTCGGCGATTTGACCGGGTCCCCCAAAAGGACTTACAAGATCAGTTTTATATGTGGTTTATTTAGTGACAGAAGTTTGTTTGAGTTTGAATGGTGTTACGTTTTAGAGAATTAACTCCAGAGAACCACATTTGCAATATGGTTTCATCGAACTACTCGTGCAAAATGTTTGGCGAGTGACTCTGCTTTTTCATTGTAAAAACTTGAACACTGCCTTGTTCTCAACTCAGCCATGGTTTCAGGTTCGCACTTTTAATGATAATAAAATCATATACTGCAAACGATTTCAGTTCCGAGAATTTCGCGATTCGCCTACAATTCGCAAAAAAATAGCTCCCGCGAACAATTCTGGTAAAATGTAAGCTGATTAGAATCTATATTGAGATCCCACCGCGTCGCGAAAATTAGAACCCTAGAATTATTCCAAATATTCCAAAGCATCAACATTGACCTAAATCGCGAAATATTGAGCCCGCAAAAAATATGTCACTTACAGTATACATTTTGGTGCTACTTTGTAGTTCTTAAAGTTCTCTGGCCACAATTAACCTGAAAAAAAAAAAGAAAGAAAACAGTGAGCCCAGAACGTTGCTTAAAACTGTTGCTCTCGAAATACACAGAAAGAATAAAATACGTAAAGGAGACACACACAGAAAAGTGTACGTCCTTTACGAGTTTTATTCTTTCTGTCTATTATGTAGTGTTTCAACGCGTTGTGCTACGTGTACTGTTTGCTCTTATTAAAGAGGTTGCACACTGTTAAAAAAAAAAGAAGAAAAGTTAAATACAATTAGAAATATAAAAATTTATTTGAAATCTTAAAATAATTCAAGGCACATATTTACACCGAAATGTCCGTGCTCCGAAAAGTACGTGCACCGAAACGTCCGTACACCAAAGCGCTTTTCACCGAAAAGTCCGTGCACCGAAACGTCCGTACACCGAAATGTCCTACACCGAAATGTCCGGATCCCAAGCGCCAGAGGTGCGAACCAAATAACAAAGTTTCAGCACAACCCTTATCTTACTCAAAAGTCGTGATTCTTTTTTACACTTGTAATGGAAAAATGGGTCCCATTTTTGTCACCCATTTCCAGTAAGTGGCGCATTAGTGGTTTATGTCTGTGCTCCATGTATTTCAGAGCTCGGTCCGCCGCCATTTTCCCACTGAATATTCCACAAAATCATTTATAACATTTCAATAAGATAAGGGTTAGTGCTGAATTTTTGGCATCTAACACGAACCTCTAGCGCTATATTTGTGTATACAGAAGCTCAGCATTCGGGGATGCAAAGTTCATTTAACAATAAAAAAAAAAACCTCGAAACTTCATTTTTTTTATGTGGAAAGGGGGAGGGGGACATTTTGTACACCGAAGTATGCTTCTAATGCTAGCAGAGACATTTCATATGCTGACAGAGATTATTCAAATAACAGTAAATGTTCCACTTGAGACAAATTTACATTCCATGAAGCATCTAACAACGTTCACCCCAAGCAAAATGTACGCCGCCGAACGAAATAACCTCGAGAAAAGTACACGCAGGATCAAAAGCAGCAACAACGACACACAAAGGGTCTGCACACAGAAGAAAGGCCATGGCGCGCGCATATTGACAGGAACGGCGTGTGCAGGTGTTCCGAGCGGTACGTCTTCAGAATGAGCAGAGGGACCGAGAAAAAGAACTCGATCAGATGAGGCCGGGATGTACAGACCTTCGAGAAGACATTCTATTTACGGCAGCCGAGAACAAAAAGCGAGGCTTCCGCGATATTGATTATGGAAATGCGAAAGAACAGCCTCACATCTGCGCATGCGCGTGTATCTTTATTCTCTGTGCGTGTTTGCCGCCTTCGTGTTCCAAGGGGGGCGAGCGGGCGGCTGTGCAGTCGTCGTGGAATGGGCAACAGGGATGAATAGCGAGCAGAGCACACGACCAAAAAAGGAAGAAAATGATAAATTATGCAACTGAGAGTGGCTGTGGCTTGGCTCTGGCTTCGCGTCTCGCTGTTTTACCAAAACAGTTGCCGCCACTGGGTACTTTGAAAAGGTATATAGCCGAGTGGGGGTGCTGGTCCGCCTTTATTTTTCGTTCCCATTAATGGATTTTGTCCACTCGAGATGCTGGCGCTTTTACTGTAGTGCCACGGCATGCACTCACACCATCCATCATCTGTCTTTATTTAATTATTCTCCTCAATCGCAAAAACGGTTAACGCACCCAATGATCGCCTATTTACAAGGCGAAAAGCGTCCATCAATGTTTTTCTTTTTTTTAAATTTTAAGTTGTGCTACTTTTAGAAGACGATTACCTTTGGAGGATGACAGCTAGCTGGGCAGCACAGTTGATGCGAGGGTTTCAAATGTAAACATCGTACCAAATTATCGCCTATCTTCGTGACTACGTGCGAATAATTTTATTTCACCGCTTTTTTTCGTTTTGGTTCGTTTTATATTCTACGAGGTTCGCTAAGCTTTCCCGCAATATTAAAAATCACGGACACTAAAACCTTCATCAGAATGTTTCCCAGTGCTTAGTTTCATCACCAACATTGGCGTCCAGAATTTTTCAAAGTATCAAAAAGTTATTAACTTTGGGTTATAAAATGACGTAAACAGGCAGTCGGTCGCTCTGTCATACGTGTGTTTGGAAGCTTTTCGGCTTCGTGTTAAAAGGAAGCGCGAAACATCTGGACCGTCAGGACACTAACAGGGAGGACGTGTGTCGTCCCAAATCACCGACATTAGCGACCAGGTAAAAGTTTACATTAATCAGGTCCTGGCATATGGTCCCAAATCGGAGGGTTAACGGGTCGTGGTCAATGTTTATTATAAAACAAATTTTTCTTTTATGAGGTGGATGGCCTAGAAAGCAGAATGTGCATAGGGCTAGAGTTTCATAAACAAAAGAGGACCATTAAATGTAACACGCTAAATTTAGCGAAATTTAACGTGACGCTCGAACTCAGATTTTTGCTTTCTTATACGAACACAATTGGCGCAGCTTAAAACACGCTGCACAATCTTTGTCTCCGAACTTTATCTGCGAGATAAATGCATTTCTTCAGAAGTCCTCCCCCTGAGGAATTTTGAAGCCTGTGCCACTCCATCATGGCGTACCGGCGTGCGCGGTTTAGACTGTGTACCCTAATGAGCAGATCAGTCAAACCCAATGCTGAGAAGGGCGTACCATTTTTTTTTTTTTTTTTTAGAGTACGAGGTTACTGGGGCATGATATCCTTCGCTCTGCTTAATGGCTGAAGTCATTAAATAGAGTTTTTGAAGAAGACAAGAAATTGGAATTGCGAGTGCATAGCGGTATACTATACAATGTCAAGCCTCCAAAATTTCGGTTTCGAGTACTCGCAACCCTCGGAACGCGCGGCTGGAGCGTTGTTGAGCGCTAGATTCCAGTTAAGGAGCGCGTCGAAGCTGCCGCGGTGTGCGACAGCGAAGGCGCGGCGCCTCTTCGCGCCCATCGACGGAAGCGCGGGGGCGATGGTTTCATTGATCCCGCACAGAGCCGCGAACATTAACGACATTGAGCTCAGTGTCAAAGGATTTCGTCGCTCGAGAAATTTGGCCCCTAATGCGAGCTGGATTCCTTCGGGAACAGCCGCGTTCCTTGTCGAGCTCGTGTTTACTTCCTAAGGTATATTGTTGCTGGGCATTACAAACTCTGTACTTTAGTAATGTTCGTTAGAGCGCCTTATATTTAAACCCCCGAATCCTCGCGAACAAACCTCTCGTTGTCAAAAAACATTAGAGCGTGTTGTTCGCCTTCCGTTTCTGGGACATTTGCCCCTGTGCCAATTCTTGAACGTAGGATTCTGTAAAAACTTGATTTCAGACGAAAAACCACATAAATCGTAATCATTTTCCGAAAACCTATAATTAGCAATATTGCAACATTTATTAATACTACTCACAAACTTGGGAACGTACACGCTTTTTTTCACAGGCCCGATATACGGGGTGTATCTTTCTGAGCTTAACAGATTCGTTTAGAAAAATCCGTGAATCCACTTTCTGCAGATGAGTTATACGGCCAAATTAACATCATATAGGAGGCTATTCGTCACGATCAGTCTAACATTTAACTAAGATCCGTTAATTAACTTTTAATTAGTGAAGTATCCACTTAGAAATGTAAAAATGCTGAGCGTCATCGAAAATTCCAGTAATTTTTAGAAAACCCTTTTAGCACGTTTGGAGAGGAGTAGTCTGCTAAAGTTTCGACTGGGTGACCGGGTTGAGAAAACGTGGAAAAACGTCGAGACACACGCACGACGAAAAATGTCCGCCGCGTCGAAAAATGTCCGACGCGCGAAATTTCGGAACGACCGTCGGAAGACAGGTTTGGCCGCACCGCAGCGCCGGACGGGGACTCCGTCAGGCAGATATTCGCCGCACCGACGTCCTACTCTTGCTTTCCACCGTGCTTCCCACCTGCTCAAAGCGTTTCTAACATTGACTGATTTAGCGGTTTCCCATGACGCTCAGCTAGTTTCTAACTAGAACCATATTTTATTTTCGATAATAAAAACGTTAATTAACATATTTCAGTTAATTAGCAGACGGATCGCCGCCATTACCCCTTTATACTCTGCAACCCCGACCGTATAATTGAGCTGCATGGACCGCATTGGTGTAGCTTTCGCTGCTTTTTTCAATCATATCTGTTAAAGCTTAAAATTGAAACACCCTGTATTTGTTTGCAGTGATACGTTCTAAGAACTACTTCAGGAATGCTTGGGAGAAGAGCGTGTTGGTTTAAGTCATGGATGAAGAAAGAATAAAACAATTAAAACAGGGACAACACAACCACATCTTTCAACTAGCAACAGACGAGTAAACTTTCAAACAGCGAGCAGCCGACTATACCCAGTAGGAGTAGGGGAGAGAAGGGGGAGAGAAGGGGGAGAGAAGGAAAGAAAAGAAACGCAAAGTGCAAGTCAGGGTGGAAGGGTTATCTCGGATTTTAAAAATTCAACCTCAGTTTTCGTCAGCAGGAGGGAAGGGTTAGACACGTTGCTTTTTGCTGTGGTCATCGCGAATGATTCTATGATTTCCCTGCCGAATCTGCTGTCATGCCCCCCCAGGATTTTTGTGCCACCAAAGAGGGGATGACAACGCAAACACGAACGGGCATGTATGACTATAGGATGATAAGAATCTGGAGAGGCCTTAGAAACTTCGTTGTGATGTTCGCGGAGTCTGTGATTGGTGCATCTGCCGGTCTGTCCTACTTCAGAAAGTTCTTCAGTATTTACCTTCCATATTGATAAAACGTAGCGTTCCCGAGGATAGTAACGCGCCAAGAAAGTGAGAGAGAGAGGAGGAAACAAGAAGGGACGTCAGAACGCCAAGCTCAGGTTGGAATGATAAGTGGGTAGACCTAAAACTAGCTGACATTCTTCTTCACTGTACTTCTCGAATGCATTTGAATGCGAAACCCAAACACCGGAAGCCCAATTCTAACAGCTTCGACGAGTGCAGTGAAAAAAAAACTAATATAAAACACCTAGAAAAAAAAAATCTGCGTACGCTTCCGCTACCGGACGGCGTCGTCCCGTGTGCAAATGCAGTTTCTGGCTTTTACGGTACAAAGTAACGCAGAAGCTTTACTTTACTGCAGTACATAGAACGTCAGAACGTCTTCACATTTCGACCCTTTTTCTCTTAGCACTAGCGCTGCATTTAAAGGGAGTTTGAGTGTTCAGAATTGCGCATAATCTTTTTCTATAACGCAAAACTGCAATTCGTTTGCTTTCTTCTTTTTTGCTTGATTTTGTGCAGGGGGTTTCGCAAATAGGGACTCTTAACATCACGCAGATAAGACAAAAACAGGTTTGAAGAAGTTCCAAAACAATCGAGCCTTCGCGAAACAACGTGCTTGAGTTCCCTAAGAGGAAACGTGATTCAAAGCCCAACGCCAAAGAATGTTGAAAGAAGCGTCTACGTGACTCCCCGCAAAATCTCCTTCCTCGATGACGCTACTTCAGGGTACAGGCCCTTCAGACCATGCCAACCTTTTCCGCTCGCGCGGAAGTTTCTCCCACCCCTTAACACACCTTGACCACACTTGTGCCCCTTTCGACCTGGCGCTAACTCTCTGGGTGAGCTAGAGCCCCGGGCGCTAAACTCCCGACGAATCAATTATTACTGTCTAGACACGGTCCCAAAGTGCATCCCGTGTTACCCTAGCCAACCCACTCAGGTCGCCCGGAGCAGTGTAGGCGACTTAGAAGACAAACTTGGAGTGCTTTCGGGCTTGGGGGAAGCTGGGCCTCGTCGTCTACTTTGGCCCACGAGGAACGGAAGCCAAATATATAAAAAAATCCCGCCTATCTAATACCAATCTGTGAAATGGTTGCGTCCCTAGGTACGGCCTTCGTCTATGCGGCCCAATCAGAGGCGGGGATTGGGCCACGTCATTGCGTCTTCGTGTCTACGCCCGTGTCTGCGTAGATGCACCCTCTTCGAGGAATGTCTGTGTGCGTGCGTGCGTGGGAAGGTATGCTGGACGTTTCCCGTTTGTGAGTGAAGCTAGCTGCACCGCTAGCTTTCAGGTGTGTTATGCTGCGTAGAAAATCACGCGATTACGTCAGCAAGCGACGACGGAGAGGAGGTCACCTCCTCTCCGGCGTTAGCTCTGCCCTATTGGAAAGACCAGTTCAAACTGGTACCAGTTTCAAACTTGGTTATTGCTCCAGTTTGACCAGTTTCATGATGGTTGAACTGGTCAAGGTGGTTCTAACTGGTCACACTGGTTGACTGGTCATGGCGGTTGAACTGGTCATACCGGTTGACTGGTCATAATGGTTAAACTGGTCACACTGGTTCGGCATAAATATTTTCATTTGTTTACGCCACCACCCTGCTTCGGAGATCTTTGTTATACACAAATGTAGACATAACACGCCTACTACAAGCATCGGCTGAACACACATTGAGCGCGTACACATACACAGCACACACAAACATCAATTCAATGGCACACTAACCCGATCACTACTTCCGAGCTCTGCGTTCCTGTCTTTTATACTGGAAGTTTTCAACGTACGAAATTTTTTGGTGACCGCCTAAGCAATAAAAAATATCCCCAGGATGTTGATTTTTTCCCAGCAATGTCGTACCTCTGAGAGTATTTTGAATGGCTCAGGGAATAAATCTCTTAGTAAAAAGTAAACGCTCGATCATGCCGTAAATAGTTAAAGCCAATAAATCAAAGTGAGGAAGCCAATAAATAAAGTGAGAAAGAGGGGTCAAACTGCTAACCAGTTTGATCAGGTAGGCCAATCTGGTGACCAGTTTGGCCAATCTGGTTACCACTTGGACCAGTTCGGCCAGTCTGGTGACCAGTTCGGCCAATCTGTGACCAGTTCGGCCAATCTGGTGACCAGTTAGGCCAATATGGTGACCAGTCAGGCCAATCTGGTGACCAGTTAGAAAGCGAACTGGTGACCAGTTAGATCAATATGGTTACCAGTTAGACCAGTCTGGCTACCAGTTCACCAGTTTGATTTCCTGTTAGACCAGTCTGACCAGTCCAAATACCAGTTTGACCAGTCCAAATACCAGTCTGACCAGTTAAATTTTCAAACTGGTCTTTCCAATAGGGTGCTGAAGTAGAAAGACGTGGGAGGAGCTTCCACTGAAGTCTTAACCTGTCACAGATTATGCATGGCTTGCACTGACGTCATATCGCATATTTTTGACCACCATATAAGAGGAGGAGAGGAAAGCCGCTTTTGTAAGAATTTTGAGTGAAGGGTTAATCTTCCATAACCTTTTGGGAGGAGAGGAGCGACGTCTGTGGAAATCCGGGAGCGCTTTTTGAATGGCGTCACTTGCAAGCCATGTATAGACCATTCCATTTAGCGCTCTCTGGGCGGCACCATTTTGTTCGCCCGCAGCGCCCTCTCCACACATCCGGGAAGTTCAGCGGGTTCGGCGGGGAAAAACGAGAGAGAGGGCACGCGCCCGACTCCGCTAGCAGACGACAAACCGGGAGGTTGCCGTTCTCCATCTTTGGGCTGTATCGGCGGGCTCTACCGAACATCAAACCCTCGCTCGTGGCTGCCTTTGTGAAGTGGTTCGCGTTTTTAGAATAGTTGTGGCTACTCCAAAATCTGCCTATAGCTCTCTGTTGTTCTATTTTGCTAAATGATCAACTGACATATTTTTTTCCGTTACTTAAATAGCAGTTGAGTCAGCCGGCAGTACTACCCTCAACTACTGCGTTTATTGCGGCAGGAGAGCACGTTTTATTTATTATTTCGGACTTCCACTCATGGTCGCTAAAGGCCTACACCAGCACGAACTTTGTATAGTAAAAAAGGTGCAGCCACCGGATTCACTTTTCGCCGGAGAGACCGGCCAGTCTGACACAGTTTTCCCTATTTTTCTTTTTTATTTGCACGTAGATAACAGCGCATTTTAACCCTGTGAGTCTTTTTATCTTGCATAATATTACACGACAACTGGAATACCAAAATCTGCGCATCTGCGCTTGAAAGTTCCAAAATGACGCGATTTTAAACAGAGTTGGCACGCCAGTCGGACGCTAGCTACAGCCAGTCTTGTACACGTTACTAAAAAAAAGTAATTGATTACAATTACTATTACTCTTGGCTGAAAAGTATTCGATTAGATTACTTGATTACTCCACGGCCAAAGTAATTGGACATTACTTAAAGAAGTAATCGTTACTTTTCCGATTACTTTATTGTGTGAAGACACATCTTTAGCGCTCATAACAATGAACTACTTCCAACCTATGTTTCACATTTGCACAAGTATTGAAGAAGAAAAACTGGCTCCCTCTTTGTGGTCGTTGCACCTTCACAATGCGGACACAAGCATAGAATTCGTTTGAAGACGTTTAATGATTTGGGCGTTCGCCAGTGTGTGTGTGTGGGGGGGAGCGGAGGGGGTTTTAGATCATGTTAAGCTTGAGCAAGGGTTGTCGCTCAAAGTTTGCGTCGCTCATTTTATTATTCACATGTGGATGAGCTCGTATGTTATATAAAAAAGCAGCAACTCCAGGATTTGAAACGGATCATGTGTAGCATCCATTAGCGGAAGAGATCGCCCCGACCACTTCTCAACTCGAAACATTGCTTGTCACAAAGACCACGTAGGGGAAATGGGGAAATATTTCAACTGCTTTTGTTATATTTTGCATCCGCTTTAGGCATTCTTCGGTTCTGGTTCTCCTACGAGCTGCGAGTAGGTACCCTAAGCAGGATTTTTTTTTATTTTTTTTTATTTCTGTGTGTGTGTGCGTGAGGGGGCTAGTTTGAACGAAGGATTCACAAAGCTACATTCTGCTTCCTCAAACTTCGCCCTGAATGGCCTTTGTCACGCACTGTCGCTTCCCTGGAGCTTCCCACTCCCAGTCCCCAGCTCGAAACAAAAAAAAAAACAAAAAACAAAAAAACCGGAAATTTCACAGAAACTGTACATAGAAAGAGATTGACCTCGTTTCCTACAGCTCCGCAAGAATCTTTCTTTTTTTCCGTTCGAAAAAAAAAGCAAATTTTATTTTTGTCACATCATAAAAAAAAGTGTGTGCCAGGGGGGGGGGGGGGGGGGGAGGGTCCCGTGGACAAATTGTAACGGTTACAAGTAATTTTATTACTTCAAAAAGTAATCAGATTACTCTTGTGATTACTTCCCAATAAAAGTAATCAACTGATTACAAAATTACTCCAAAAAGTAATCGATTGCATGTAATTTGATTACTTGTAATGCGTACGGTACAAGTCTGGCTACAGCCCACTCGGCGGAGCGGACGACAAGAGGGGTGAGAGGCGGAGGGCATTTTTTTCTCTTTTACCCTCTCTGCTATGACCCTAATGGAACGGTCTGTAGACCGTTTCATTAGGGTCATAGCAGAGAGGGTAAAAGAAAAAAAAAATACACTTTGCATTTTTTTTGGAACCACAAAAATTGGTTCCAATTGCGCTGCTACCTGCGTGCCAATAAAAAAATAGGGAAAACTGTGTCAGATTGGCCGGTCTCTTTGGCGAAACGTAAATCCGGTTGCTGTACTTTTTTTACTATACAAAGTTCGTACTGGTGTAGGCCTTTAGCGACCATGAGTGGAAGGCTGAAATAATAAATAAAACGTGCTCTCCTGCCGCAATACACGCAGTAGTTGAGGGTAGTACTACCGGCTGACTCAACTGCTATTTAAGTAGCGGAAAAAGAATATGCTAGTTGATCATTTAGCAAAATAGAACAACAGAGAGCTATAGGCTGATTTTGGAGTAGTCACAAGTATTTTAAGAACGCGAACCACTTCACAACGGCAGCCACGAGAGCGAGGGTTTGATGTTCGGTAGAGCCCGCCGATACAGCCCAAAGATGGAGAACGGCAACCTCCCGGTTTGTCGTCTGCTAGCGGAGTCGGGCGCGTGCCCTCTCTCTCGTTTTACTCCGCCGAACCCGCTGAACTTCCCGGATGTGTGGAGAGGGCGCTGCGGTCAAACAAAATGGTGCCGCCCAGAGAGCGCTAAATGGAATGGTCTATAGTTCGCATCCGTCTTCCACAACTAAGATATCCAGGCTAATTGACCCTTTGACTACAATGAATGGAAGCCCAAAAGAGCACACGTTAAGTGTAGCCTCACGTAAAGTTTTTGTCACGTCCGATACATAATTTCCCTTTCCCGCGGATGTTTCGCATTGTATCAGAGTCAAAAGTATCGCATGATTGAACAACAACAAAAAGGAAGGAGTAACTTTTCTTTAGCACTGTAGCCACGCAGGGCGCGGCTTTTTGGGTCCACGCTTGGCTATTGGACGTTAAGTATCCGATGAATGCCGAAATCTCTTCGGACAGATAATGAGATGCTTCGCCACGCCCCGCATTGCTTAACGTGTCAGTGACTGTAATAAACCCGAAAGAGTTACTTGCTCCGGAACGCACGGTGGCTCGAGGGGGTTGTTGGGCCAGCACTTAGCCCATATACTACGATGTACAATGTGGCACGAGTAAAAGAGGGGCCACAGCAGTGACCGGGGTCATCGATTGGGTGTGTTGCCTACGGTTAGAAGGACGGGTGAGGGTGGACGGGAGGGAGCGGGTAAGGAGGGTTCAGGCTCGAACCATCCGAAAGAAATCTTCTGGGACTCGGCCCCAGCGCTCGCCGAGGTGTTTTTCTAATCCACTCATTCTGTTTGTTTGGTTGTCTGCTATGTTGTGTGTGTGCGTTTGCGAAGCCTTGGTAGGGGAGGCCATGGCGGCAGGTTGCGTGCCGCACGGGGAATTGCCAAGCTCGCTAATCTCTCGCAGTGGGTTAGCCTTCGGGAAAGCCGCTAAATCGCTCGGAAGAAGAAGCGCGTTCGAAACTGTTTTCGGGCGACGACAGTGGGTCTTTGCTCTTATTTATAAGCGGTGTTTTTCTGTCTAAAAGCTGCTTCTCTTCCTCGCAAACTGCTTCACTGATTTCTTAACAAAATGACGATTCTTTTTTCTTACTCTTTATTACATTTAGTGAGTTTTAACTTCTTTCTTGCGAGTCGCGCGAATTATTTCTTAAGATATAGATATATTTTGGTCATGAACTGAAAGAGTAATTCGTAGTTCCTAGAGGTTGGTTTTCCGCCTGCACTTCGGAGAAGCAAATACTGCCACTGACAGCTCGAGAAGGTCAGCATTAGAACGACTGTGCTGAACGACCTCCCGGTTATTCCCTCACGATCACTGGGCAGCTTACGAGCTCTTAACATCCTATCGATCTTCGCGTTCAATTCAGGGGAGAAGAGAGAGAAGGAACGCCATTCGTCGTTCTGCCTTGATGACGACCGAGACATAGAGGGAGAGTTGGGTTGTTTGGACGAGTCTTTAAATTTGGTTGGCACACTCGTCTGCTATCATCGGGAAAGAAAGACGCCCCTTTTCCCTCTTTTCCGCTGAAGGTTGGCCTTGAGACTGTCAAAGAGCTGGAGCTTAAGTTGCTACATTATCGGGTATTCCAACATGCACACTACCGCACGATGCGCACGGAACGCCAATCATCGACCTTTCTCGGATCAGACCAGCCAATGAGAAGGGAGAGCACTGTCTCTCCCAATGACCATCCAGCCTCAGTGGCGGAATGTCGTCCACTTCTTTCCGCATTGAATCCTCACAGCCATTGTAACATGGCGTCGATCACCGCTCTTATCGGACGGTTTGAGGAAGACAAACAAGCAATCAGTGTTGTATGCGTTACCGAAAAAAAGTAACTAAATACGTTACTCGTTACTTGCAAATAAAAGTAACGCGTTACCGACCTACGTTACCTCAAAATAAAAGGAACGCGTTACCGTTACCGTTACTGATAAAAAGTAACGCACGTTACTGTTGCGTTACTTAGTATTCACGACCTAAAACATTTGCTCTTTCGACGTCTGATAAGCGCGTAAGCGCCATAGCTAAAATATGTCCATACGGAAACTTAATTACCCTCTCTTTACATGCTTCTTCAGGTTGGAGCTTGAGGACTTGGCACAACTTAAGAGTTTCAGCTGTGGCTGACACAGAAGGCACTTAAATATTAAATTGTCATCTTTAGCTTCTGTCAGTTCGAAATATTCATTGAGTCCTGGTCAAGGCGATGAAGCTGCGCTTGCCGTAGCCATCCTACAGGTGACGACAACTGCTTGCGAATGGCTTTCGTGGGGTTTTTTATCGTCTTCAGTTCTGACAACTGGTGCGCTACCTTGAAGATCCGCGTCCAGCACGGTTCAGGAGAAATCGCCGGGAAGCGTCTCTCTGGCGCAGTAGGATGACGGGTTCACTCTCGCACAAAGAATAGCCACTGGGGTTCCACGAAGGGTTAAATTAGGATAGTAGAAAAAACTGAACCCTCCCTCCTCGGAGGATTAGAAGTTGACCTCGGAGGACTTCTATCATTGTGCCTGCCACTGCCCGCGACAGCGTTCGTCGAAGCGGGTCGATGGGCGTGGCGTTGGGGTTTCCGTAAAGCAGGAATGTTTGCCTGTCCAAACAGGACACTACAAGAATCGCCAGGCGACACGACGTCAGCGAATCGTTCAGTGCGCTGCTTCCGGACGTATTGTTATTTTCTTTTTTTTTTTGCCGGGGGAAAGTTATTTCTGTTAAATCTCGCCCGGGCCCTCCACGGCGGCCTTGATCTGCTCATCACGTGGGTCCGGGGAGCCACTCACACGTTCTGTTGGCTGTCGGTCAATCGCTCAAGGCCTCCTCCTTTTTTCAAGTCCCGAAAACTGGAAAGAGAATAGCTGGTTACTTTCCCAGCGGGAAGCGAAACGCAGGCTTCGACGCAGGAATCTCCCAAATCCACCCGAAGCCGGACTTCCTTGGCCTTCCAGCCGAGGCGACGGCGGTCGCGAGGTCAACGAGCCGCCGGAGAAAACCAGTGGCAGATGGCCTGTGACGTCAAATCTGACGAGCACCGACGTCAAAGAAATGTGGAGGACAGTGGCATTTTTTGACTAAGGAATTTGTGACTGGGCACTTAAAAACACAAAAAAAAATATTAATTTTTTTTTCAAGTTTTAGGACGTAAAGTAACGTAACGTAATTTCGTTGCACGTTACTCAAAATAAGTAACGTAAGTACGTTACCCGTTACTTCTTTCAAAAAGTAACGAGTACGTTACTACGTTACCAAAAAAGTAACGCGTTACCGGTAACGCCGTTACTTGTAACGCGTTACCGCCAACACTGCAAGCAATGAAGGCATCCGTGTACCATATACAGGCAGAAACTTCCGAATTCATAATCACTGCCTAAAACTCACGCGAGGTCTGTCCTCGCGTGAGTTCTGGGCATTTGATTTTTGCTTCGCAGCCAATCAGATTGTGGCATCCGAGGGTAAGAACTCGCTACGGCAAGTCACCAAGCGGGAAGGACCACGCCCAGCGTTTCTTAAACTCTCACTGATTATCTCAAACCAAGTGTGAACGAAGTGTGAACGGGTACACCAAGAACATTTCCCGAGTGTCTCAATAGTAAACTAATGCGAGCTTAATTTATCTGGTCATTTACAGGGTCAAAACCTCAAAATACGTGCGTGTGGGTGTCCTTCCCCGGAAAGGTTCTCCAGTGAAAGTTGGGAACGGGCGACAAAGTTTTGTTTTCTGCAAATATGTTTGAATTTTTTTTTAAAAGCACTTGTGCGTACCACCTAAATGATGACAGTCTCTCAAAATTCCGCTGCATCACGAAAATGCTCGCAATGTCTTCGCAGTCTTCCGAACAAACGATCGTCGCTCGTGTCTAAGTGATTAATGTTTTGTGGCGGGACGTTCCCTTTGCAGATCCGGTAAATGTCGCTGCATGTGGCGGAAAGCAAAAAAATGAAACTGAAACTTGTTGTAATGCTCTGGGTTCCGAGATAATCTAAAGTTATTTTCTTTTACCTATTTGTTTCTCTTATTCGATAGGTTTTAAACTCCCTTCATCACCCTGGTTGTTTTAAACTTTGTGAGAGATTGCCGAGCAACGACTAATTTGATTTCCATCTGCACCATAAACATGCCCGTGGTTCTACTTTCGCGCAGAACACACTCCCTCTGTGGAGCACAGAACGCATTTACTCGGCGCTGGGCCACTGAAGATGATGTTTTGCATGTTCACGGCATGTTCAGCGTCACTGCACCGACCGTGGTTTTCGGTCTAGACGTCCTCGGGAGCCCATCTTTCGCCAAGTTCACTCTTTGTTGGTTCCGCGAATGCTCTGGGGGAAAGTACACCCGCAATTGATGTCTTAAGTGCAGACTTGGACGTAGTTCAACTACTCTACTCAAACTACTGTAGTTTAACTACTTTTTTGAGTAACTTGGTAACTTTCAATTACAATTTGATTTGGGTAATTAGTAGTTTAATTTAACTACTTTTTTCAGGTAACTTCTACTCAAATTACTAACTACTTTCGAAATTATATAGTGCTAATTTTGCCCATCACGAAAGTTTGAGCGCAGAAATGAATAAGACGCCGGCAGATGAAGAGGCATTCCCTAACATGGGACCCCTTGTTCGGGGAGGCGTCCTTGGGTCAAGGTGGCGACGAGCAGCCAAAACATAACACCCCACGCACGAATGCAGGAAGAGATGCTTAACAAGCCTTGGTCGGGTATTGACCTAATCCGGTAATGCACGCATGCGCCGCGTTTCCAGCTGCAACCGTGAAAGACGGGGGCACTCTGAGAGTTGTTGTCTGTATTTAATGAGTTCTGAATCAAGCGGTAGGTTCCACGGGAGGCGCCACTGGAATGACCTCGCAGCGAGCGACGGTGCTTGTTCACGTAATCCTTCGTGTCCTTCCGACCATCCCGCCAGGGAGACCTCCTCTTTGTTAAAAACGATTTACTTGTCAGGCGTGTCAGACGCGTCAGAATATTGTAGTCGCCGGCGAGGATTGCGAGTTACCCTTGGGAGATCCTTTTGTTGGACCCGGCGTCAGCGGCGAAGGATACTTCGGTTCATCTTCTGTTGACCAAAACATTTCTTCTTTTTCAGTTGTGTAGCACTAGCACAACAACGGGACGCGCAGTCGTCCGGATGATCTCATCGTCGTGGCGCGAGACTTGAACCCTTGACGGTCTGGTGCACTCGCTCAGCGTACTCTCACAACGACGTCGGAATAAAGAGGGGCCAGTCACAACAATCGCAACTTGACGAAGAAAAAAGAAAAAAGGAGGAAAGTTTGTTATAAAAGACCCTCTACCCGAGGCGAACCTCACATGTTTCGTCATGGACACCTAAGATGCCGACACTCGCTTACTCGACCCTGCACAGCCTGTTTCTCAAATTCAACGCTGCCGCTCCATTCAGTGCCACGGTGGAACGTCTATTTAGCTTGGCTGGGGACGTTTTTTTTTTAAAAAAAAAAGGGGAAAACTCTCCTATCAAGAACTTTGAAAGTCAATTGCCTCTGCGAGCGAATAAACTATTTTGGCGAAAACGCAAGCTATAAATAGACTGTATTTATTTTAGGCTCGCAGGGTTTTTCATTGATCAAAACTGCTGTTCATTTCGCCACCACAAAATGATAAAAAAGTAACTTCGAAAGTAACTTGAAAGTAACTCGCTGCTTTTTAGAGTAGTTAGTAGTTTACTCAATTACTATTACGAATGCGTAATTTCTACTCTACTCCAATTACTTTTGGCGTCGATACTCAGTAACTTAACTTAACTACCTTTTTTGAGTAATTTGTACATGTCTGCTTAAGTGTAACATTGGCTCGTGAACCAGTGCAGCCATTGAAATGCCAGGTTCCTTCGAACGAACTTTCTAACTTGCGGTTTCTGGCCTCCACCACACACTCACCTTCCAAAAAAAGTTGTTAGGGCGAAATGCGTTTCCAAACATACATCCTTCGCTCCATTTCATTTGCTCCGAAACAATTTGGCCGAGGTACCGCCGTTCGGGACACTTATCTTTTTTTTTAATGATTGAACAATAAAAGCGTACGCTGGAGCGGTGTGGGGTTAGAAACCGAGTGAGCATTTTAATTAACTACTTCTTCCTCAAAGAAAGGCCTTTTTGTTTCAGATAAACTTTTTTTTTTTTATTATTTGACAAGTCCGAAAGCGATGTTGCCTTAAGGTCTACGCGCTTTTTGGCGCGCAAGGTTCGGGTGAGGGGAGTCGAAGCTGTTGATGCATTGTAGCATCCCTCTGTTGCGTTCCAGCTCTCGGATACTATGGGGCTGTGGCTCCATAGTGGTGCCCCCCCACCTCCCCCCTCCCCACGGTCCCTGCCACGCTTCGAGAAACGTAATAAATAAATACACGACTAGTGACGTCGGTATTTTTTAGACATCGGGGGAGCTAAAAGAGGAAATAAATGTACTGTCTACGTTATCGTACAATGAAACAAAGAATCGGAAGTACGCCGTCGTGCCAACCTCTCATGTAATAGTTTTCCCGCTGGAACTCTGTGACTACTGTGTACGCGGTACCGGTAGCCCTTCTCATCGGCTGGACTGATTAAGAGAAGTCCCCGGACTGGCGTTTCCAGAGCATCACGGAGCGGTACATGGAGGGACTTGTGGCAGTTTGCAGCTGATGCTCATTGAGAGAAAGTCGCCGTTATGTATAGCCAAACCTGCTCGATCAGAAACACAACAGTGCGGCCCGTCAGATGCGACGCAAACGGCGCGACGTGCATAGTACCCCGGGCCACCACCGCGGCGCTACCGCTCGATGACAGCTCAGGCGCTGGTTGGTTTGTTCCGAGAGATCTCTGCCCGTAGCTGGTCCTCAGCGGCGCGCGTCCCCGGAATTGTCCGGAGCGTACACGACTAGGTACTCAACGCGGAGTGTGAACTGATCAATATCGTCTTCGCCTAGGTACACGGCGGCGCGGCGTGGCGGGCCGTACCTTGCATTTGATCGAGCGGCCCTGGTATAACGATCGCCATACAACGCCAGGCTTTCTAGATTTCTTTCATCGACTCCCTTTGAGCTGCCCCCCCCCCCCCCTCCCCCTGCGCCGTTTGGACAGTGCCTTAATCAATCGATAATGTTGAGAAATATAGAGAACTATACACCGAATAGGCTAGGCTCGAACGCTTATTCTTCTTTCTTGTCTTCTTCGAGTAAACTAGAAGTGTCACTGTCCTCCCCTAGGCCACAATTCTCTCTTCGGCGATCTAAATTTAAATTAGACCAGAGATTGAATTCTAATTTCGGCAATCTATCTTAGGGAGAATCGGCTGTACTTAATTATGCGGGAGTGCAAAGAAAGCGTTGGAGCGCTTTTTCATCTTTTTCACATCTTGTTACTTCTTCATTCTTTGGTTCGTTTTATTTTATTCACGCCTCGACAAATGAGCGCTTTAAAGCCTGTGTTGATTACGGTGAGTGCCAGTACAGAATAAGGGCTCCAGACGCAAGGCGACTTCTCCGATATCGACGGCACCTGGTGTCGAAAACAAAAAGCTATCACGGCAGTTCGCCTCGCCAGCTTTCTCGAGCTAATCAGATTTTACAGCACCTAGCGGTGAAAAGACGTAGTCGAGACAGAAGTTCAAGAACACGCGATAAAACTACCGTTCTACCCCTGCCAGACGGGCACGTTAAATGACATTTAAGCAAAATAACATTCCAGCTCCGCCAATCCGCGTGTTTAAGACGCCAGGCTGCGCGTGCACCCGCCACCTGCAGAACCAGCTAGGATCACGAGCTGATTCGCCGACTGGTGAATGACATTCGATCAAAATGACATTTATGCCCGTGCCACACGGGCAACTAGAATGCCGTTTACAACGAGTGGCATTTGAGTGGACGGCCAATCAGCGCGCGACACTCCGGGCGTAGCGCATTCCACACGAGACAGATTGCGAGCTGATTCGCCGATCACACAAATTCATTCGTTGTAAATGGCATTCGAGTTGCCCGTGTAGCACGGGCATTACTTTCCCGTCTGACAGAAGTATTAGTTTGAGTCCCAGCGCGACCAATTGGAGCATTTTGTCATCAATCGATAAAACTTAAATAAAAGAAACGCGTTTGCCTCCTTGCGAGAAAGACGCTATCTGCTCACAACAAAGTGCACACTCTCAGTTTGAAGCGAGCAGTTTTTCGGGTAAGTTCGCATGGGAGTTCCTACATCTGTACTTCACCGAGATGCGCTCGGAACGCCAATTATTGGACCTCCTTTGATCAGTTCAGCCAATGAGAAGGACGATGGGTACGCGTTCTCCGACGGTCATGCCGCCTCAGCGCAATCAAAATGGCTTACGCCCTTTTGATCACTCTAGAAAAAAAGGTCGGCGAGTTCGCTTTAACATAAGGACAACCAATCATTCTCAACAGTGGCGTATCCAGTAACTTTTTTTCGGGGGGAGGGGGGGGGGGGGGCGAAATGCGGGTGTATATTATAGACGTTTTCGGTTTCTTGTCGCTCTCGGTCACATGGGTTCCATATCTGGCATGCGGGACGAAAAAATAATAAAACTTTTCAACTTGGAGTGTGACAAACGCATTTTTCGTGAGCGCCTTCCAGCGAGGTGGAGAGATCAAAACGATGTTTTACCACATACCAGAAGTGACGACATTCAAGATGGCTGCGCCCTTGTGGATAACATGTACAGGGTCGGCAGAGTTTCGGGAAAGGTGCTGACACCCCTTAAGCTTCCCCCCAGTCTACGCCACTGATCTCGAGCTATAAAAGGATCCCGGCGAATGACAATAGGGAACCATTTTGTTCTTAGCCCGAGACTGAGGCAGGAAAAAAGGAAAGTTTCAAAGTAGAAGAAAAATGAACAGTCGAGGACGTGTCCTCGACTGTTTATTTACTTTGAAAGTTTCCTCTTTTCCTGCCTCAGTCTCGGGCTAAAAACAAAATGGTTAACATCCACCAGCTCGCCTGCGCAATCACTACATTATCATTGACAATAGGGAGTTTTCGTAGACCGCGTTCCCCCCTCCGCTAAGCTCCCCGCAACGAAGAAACGGCTACTGCGCCTGCGCGCCCATGGCCTTGGCTGTAGAGTTCCATGTATCGTAACGGGTTGCGGAGAGAGTTGCGGGACGACAAAAACTATCTAAGAAAACTCCCTAATTGCTCCACAACAGATTTCCTAGACCCAGAGAGGAAACAAGAGCAGGTTCTCGGGCGACTTCCCGTGTCCTCTCTGACCGCAGACTGCGCTTTTAGGCGGTTCACTTGTTTCCGATCGTTCGCTCAACGTTCTCCGTAGATCGCGGTAAATAACTCTCCCGAGTGCTTTGCGAGGCGGTAGACCTACGGAGAATTCTAGAGTGTGCGTGTATTGATAGGAGGAACGATTCGTGTTCGTTGAGAAACGTACAGTCGGCGCGGAATGAAACGCGAACAAGGAGCGCATGGTTTTCGACCCACGCTGAGTCACCTAGAGACGCAACACCGAAGGTTTAGATGCACTAAGCAAGAGTCTAACACATCGAAGGAGGGGCCATCTTCCTGCAGCTCCCATCTGGTTCAGGTGGTGCAGCATCTAGCGAAAACCATGCACCCACTGGTCGCGTTTCATTCCGTACCGACTGTACGTGTCTGCCCTTTGGTCGTTGATTGTGTTTTACAATTTCTGTTTATATTTCTTGCAGACTTCTAGACAGCACGCACTGTTTATAAGGAACACGTAAGGAACACCTATAGTTGAAATGCTTACTGCGACATATGTAGAAATAGAAGAGGTCGTAAATGAAGAAGTTCGCAACGCCGGCGCTTGTAAATACAGGGGCAGTATTTTGGGAGTCGGATAAGTCAGAAATCCTCTATGGCGAAAGTTTCCAAGTATTTGTCGTCTTCAATGGTGAGTCATGTAATTTCCAAAATGCGCGCGTGGTGCTTTAAAATAGTAGTGAGAACCTTTTCACCCTTCGTTGAATGACTATTTTTTTTTATCTTGCGAACTCTATCATGTGACCTTCGATACCCGCCATTTAGACCGGAAGCAAAAAAGAAAAAAAACGTATTCACGCAAACTTTTTTGTGTATTTTGATTTGTAAGCAAATATATAAACCGCTCGTTTGTCCTACACCTGAACAAAAACGAACGTTGTATTACGAGAAATAAAATATTAAATAGATAGTCAACTCCAAAAGTATTTCAAAACACGCTCTTGGTTTGTCTCGCAAACCGGCCGTTAAAAGTGATTATTTCAAAAAATTTATGTCGGAAAGTTTCGGGGTCTATATTAAAGCGGGCGTTCTTCGAATATTTATAGTTTTTCTTTCCTTTCCTCTCTACTAACAGCTTGTGTCGACAGCTCTAAGATATACGAGTTCTTTCGTGTTTTTTCCGTCGTGCGAATGTTTTTTATTGCTACTTTCTCATATCTGAAGTTCGTGCATATATTTGTCTCGACCAGCATATCGTTCAACAAAACCCTTTTCGTTTTTTTGTTTCTCCCTTTTCTTATATAAATAATGTTTGGTTTTTAGACAATGAATCTCCTCTAACACTGTTTTGGTAATGTCAGCCAGAAGCTATTAATTTCCCGCTAACTGAAATGCGCTCCTATTTTTCCTCGAGGGAACAAAGCTCATTGCTATAAGTGCGCTCAGAGAATGAAGAGGCGCAATAAACAGTTCAGCGATTACGTTAATTGTCGCTGTGTAGATCACGTTTGAATGCAGAGCCGCTTCCCGGCGGTATCCAGCTCATATTTCGCGACAATGTGAAGCGAAGCGCGGCGTTGCACACTGGAAGCTACCCGAGTCGGCCAGCTGCCGAAAGCTTTCGGAAACAACAGCAATACCGTACTGAAAAAAACCCAGAAACAAGAGAACACAAAAAAAGGAGTCAAACGCAGCACAGTCCCAAAACCATCTCTCTTGTAAGAGCGTGCCTTTGTTCAACCCAAACACTTTTATAATGCCTGGTTTGTACCTTTGCCCAAATACCATATACAAAGGAATGCTAAAAATCATGAGTACCCCTATAGGTAGACTTAACAATCTCACAAACTTTCTGGGGTCTCGAAGCGGCTTTAAAACCGCATTCCTGTACACATTCAGTATAATACAGCGAAAACATGAACTGTCTCATGGAGCGCAGCCGGAAGTTTCTAACCGCGAAAAACGGCTCCTAAACCCCCTTCCCCAGCGAAACGGCAGTTAAAATGCTTCATAGTTCTTCATGCCTCATAGTTCTAAGGAACGCCACCCCACAGAGAAGGCCTCTTCGTGGCGCTGCGGCGCGCGCGCCGCGCCAGTAAAAGGGAGAGGGTGAAGCGCGCGCAACCGCCGCAGAGGGCAGCCAGAGAGCCAATCACTAAGTACGACGGATGGCGTCGACCTAATCATGGAACTCGAGTGGCCTGTGACCCGGAAAATGCCATCCGCACTAGCGGCCCCGAATAACAAAAATTAAGGCATCTCCGTGCGCGGAGCACAGGCCCTTTCATCTATATCTCTCGCACTCCCACTCCTTCGCGCGCTCCCTTAATTGTCTCAAAATAGCCGGTAAAAATTCTTCGCGTGATTTTAAATTTAGTCACGGACCAGTAAAAGCCTAAAATACTCGCAAACAGATAGACAGAGCCTAGAAGCGCGTGGTAACGGCGCACGTTCTGCGTTTGATTGAATTGGCCTCGAACACACACTGAAAGGAAGGGGACAAAGGCCGTAAGCCACTCGTCATGAAAGCAATATGGCAGGGTTACTTTTAACTGCGTCATACGACGTGCCGTTGAAGACTATAGCAGCTGAGAGCATCCATCTCTTCAGCCAATCACCGTTCGCCATGGAAGGAATATGGCGAACAGATTAGTAATTTCGGTCAATAGCGGCTCGCTATGGTGATGTTGGGCCGACGGGGGCGCACGTTAAGGCAATCAGCGCTCGCCATGGAAGAACTATGTACGCGAATAAAGACGGCTACCGGTAGTTGTGACGGTGCTGCTCTGCGAGCTAAAAAGTAACTTGTTTTTACAGGGCCGTAAAAACAAACCTGAAAACAAAGATATACAAAGTTTGTTTTCGTTTTTTAAGACGTTCGAGCTAGAGCTACTTTTTATGCAGGGGTACACGTGTGTCTGTAAGAGCCACCAGAATCGTAAACAAGCTCGTGCAACCGCTAGACCGAGAGTGAAAAGCGTACGTTTCAGAACTCGGTGTTCGACGTCGTGACGAGAATAGTTCGCACACGGAGCCATAACAATAGACTCTAACACGCGACCTAGACTGAAAATGACCGCCCTCCGTGTTTCCCCTTCCCTTTTTCCGTGTTGGCTTTTGTGCCAACGTGACCGGACGAGACCCAACGGCAAGGCAAGAACGGGAGGCCGTTACTTCCATTGTTAACAAAAGCGTGTTGCTGGTTTCGCGTCTATCCAGCAGTCACGTCGCAAGACCGGGTGGAACGCCGATTTTCCGCGTCGCTCTTCTGACAATCGGAGCTACTGGTAGGGCACATACTCGTTTCGTTTCTTCTCATTCCTCTTTTCTCGGTCGGAGAGCCGGGTAGTGATTTGATAATTGAGTGCAAGTAGAGCTCGGTGCTAGACTTATTTAAGGCGATTTTAGGGCACTGCGTGAAAGAGAAATTCCCAACAGGGCATCGCCGCTGCCAGGAGACGGCGGCGCCAGGTCTTCGAGAACGTTACACCAATAATACCTGACGACTTTCCAAGAAACCAGATCCTTCTGTACAGGATCTGGGGTACTCAGATCTGGATATATAGGTCAGACCTGGTATGCCGGCCCAGATATCTGGACATGCGATCAGGTTACACGGGTCTCCCCTTCAGCATATCGGAATGGATATCAGCTATCTGTCGAGGTATGAAAGTGAGCCGGCGTCTCTCAGAGCGCACTCAAAGAATTCCGGCGCGTCTACTTTTCTGCAACGCACATGGCTCGCCATCTGAACGGCTGCGATGATGATGTGCTCGCCACGTCCTGCAGCTACTGGAGTTGAAAAGATCCAAACCTCGTCAAAATGGTGCCCACATAGTCAAAAATCATGGATAAATCGTTCGAGGAAAAGGTCAAAACAAGCGAAACAAACCCGTAAAGAACGAAGAAATTAGACCCCAAAAAAAGCGCCGCACCTTCTAATAAACCTGTTCTTTCCTGATATTTCCTAGCTTAACTTGTTGCAACGTACACAGAAGAAACGATGCGACATCCGTTGCACAATTAAAAATAGCGACACTATGGCTTCACTGCCCGTAGTCAATTACGCACTGAACTTGCTTTTTGGGGAAGGATCTAGCGCCGAACGATACGTGTCTCTAACGGCGACGTTACAACGCCAGCTTACGATGACGAAAAAGAAGTGCGGGCTACCTTACCTACGTTGTCGAAGCGGTTTCAAGTACAATACCTCTAAGGCTCTTTTTGTTTTCGAAATGTCTACCCCATTTGCGAGCACAAGACATGGGCGGTTTCTGGCACGTTCTTCCAAATAATTGGCTCTTTATCTTCCCTAATGACTTCACCTGCACCGCGACGATTCTTTCGTTTACTTAAGACACGGGGCGAAACGGCGGCGCTTGGATCGGCCCTCAGACGCAATTTTGCTTCCCAGCAGTCACTACGAATAATCGAGCTGTGTGCCCGTTCGTGACAGTAATTAGAATGTACGCTCTCTATTTCGTCGACACGCCACGACCGTGTGTTCTTAACAGATCGTGCGCATTAAGCGAAACAAATGTAAAAATATGCCGCGTAGTTTTTGTTAAACGTACTTTTTTCTAGCTTAAAGAGAATTGTTTAATCATGAATATGTGCTGCGCTAATAATCAAAACTCCCGCAACTTCATGGTGTATTAGACGTGTGAAATTTGTACGAGCTAATAGCTTTCTGAAAAATGTCCCGTCACTTTTAACGCCGCGTTTCACCCCTACGTGTATACAGAGGCCTACAACCACTTTGTAAAAATGTTTTATGGACTCACGGTGTTGCATAAACGTTAGTATTTATATCAAATATGGAAACAACGTGGAGACACAATAAGCTTGTAAGTAAAAGTATTTTCGTTACGTGCTAGCGCAAAACAGGTATTTCTCAAAATAGGTGTTTTTTTGAGAAAACACCCAGAACAGAAAAAAAAGGAAAGAAAAGAAAGCACAATGTTCACTCACCGATGCAATCTCGAGACGCCAGCCTCACACTATAAAATTTTTTTTATTATTATTGTTTTTAGGAAATATGTGCCTCGCGGTGCGAATATTGGGAAGTTTGTTTTCGATCACACGAATTTTGTAGGCAGACGCGTCCTATCGAAATATTTAAAATCTGACTTTTTATTGGGAGTTCAGCAAACTTTTTCAAGTTTATAACGTAGAAACGAGAAGGTATTAAGCTGTGTATTATCCTGCTTATAGTCACCGACAAGCTGAGAACGGCTAGAGGAGTCGGAAATCATGGTGTAAGGCGAAACAAACAAAAAAAAAAACGGACACAAGAGAGAAAACAGACATAGTGGCACCACTCACAACTATATTTGAAAACTAGTTTTCAAATATAGTTGTGAGTGGCGCCTGTATGTCTGTTTTCTCTCTTGTGTCCGTTTTTTTTTTGTTTTTTTTTTTGCGCCTTACGTTATGATTTTCAACGCTCACCAACTAGCTCTACAAGTTCTTCTACAGTAGGAGGAGGCGCCCGCTTTCAGCACCCTTCCACAACACTGACACCCCCCAATCTTTTTTTAATTGTTTACCTGGCGATTTGTTATGGTGTCGGAATACTACCCAATTATTATTTTGCTACAGAGTCACGTATTTCTTTTTTTTTTCATAAAGCCAAAAAACGCAAGTGCTCGAAACTAAAACCGAAACCCCCACACCGCACGGAGAAGGGGAGAGGAGAGAGTGAGTGGCGGAAGTCACGTGACTACACCCGACCGTGCGATTTTTTTTTTTTCCGGGTGCAGCAGACGAAATACATTGCGGGATGCGTTCGCCGTGCGATTCCTTTGCAGTTATGTTCGTTCCGCTCGCTGTTTTGTACTTCAAGATGATTTCTTTTGTACATTTAAGTGTTGGCAATTAGTAGTGAGTGCCTGTGGTGAATATCCGTGATCGGCTCCGAAAAGAATACTCCCAAGATGTTGCATGAAGAGCTAGCTGCCTCACATGTCCTTCATCTGAAAGTGGCATTGTGCGGTAGAGGTGTCAAAAATGGAACATCATACCATTTAGTTCAGCAACGTATGGTCCACAACAATTGTTTGTTTTTTTCACTGATAATTGTAAAAAAAAAAGAAATGTAAACGTCGCAAAATTTCTAAAAAAAAAAAAAGGGTACGCCCACACCAGGGATCGAACTCGTGCCCGCTACGTGTGAGGCGGACGTCTTTCCACTGAGCTACTGAAGGAACTTTCTCGCACGTAGTAATGCAGCCGGTCGACCGTATGTCGGGAAGTTTGCTGCCAATTTCCCTCCAGTACATGCACTCCCGGATTGAAGTCGGGCAGCACCACGCATTGGCCACATTCGTACCTAGTATAACGAAACCGTACGCGTGCGTATTCAACTCGATGTATGCACTTCGTGCTTGACGTTTGAGCGAGCGATGTCTTCAGCCACGAGAAGGGACGACGGCTCGGCGACGTCCTCCTGCAATCAGCTTCCTGGTCGGGCGCGTCGTATGGGATGAATATCAGTTCTTTTAATCGGTCCAAAATTTCTCTTTCGAAGGAAGACAGAAATCGCCGGTACCGTGAACGACAGTTTTGAAGTAGAGGTCCCACTCCCGTCGTCCGCTGCCCCCCACGAGTCCCACGAAACGCGAAACGACGCCATGTTGAGAATTATGCAGTAAACGCACAGAATGCTTCCGGTTGTCTGTGCAACCTTTTATTTTTCAGTCAACGTAATAGCAGCTTTTTGGAAGCCACAAAAAAATAGGTTTCATACTTTTTTATATTTTTAATATTGACTCTGTGCCTTCAATGACCCACGACTTTGATTACAAATTTGGTGGTCGCGTCGAAACCTTAGAAAACGGCCCGTGACCACGAAAAAGAGAGTGAGCCTGACTCGAACCGGCCAGTTCTCGATCGGCGGTTTTCGGGCGGAAAGAAACCGAATTTCTAGCCGCAAATTCTGTTCTGAGTAGTTGGGCTCTTATATGTCACGCACAACTGAAAACGTCAGAGAGCATAAATACCAGCTGTCAGTGTCCCTTTAAGCACGGCAGAAAGCATGGAGCGCCTACTGGGAGCCAGGCGTTGGAAAGCCACGCCCTGCCATCATTGTGTCAAGGAGTTCATCTGTGTTTATTTTTTTTTTAACGCGCAATTGCTTTCTTAGGGAAGCTGGCTCTAATGTAGCCTCGAAAAGAAGTTAGTGTAGCGTGGCCGAACACCTGCCGAACACCTGCCGAACACCTGCCGAACACCTGCCGAACACCGTTCCCACAGAGCGACTGTGAAACCAAATTACGCGCAACATGACCAGGAGGGTGTTCTCCGACACGATTTGAGATGACATCACCAGCTGCAAAAACTTCCAAAACAAGAAGAAAGAAAAAGGGCGGTGGGTATTCACACGCCCTTTCCCCGGTAAGCGAAGACTAAGACTGACGTTTGCGTCGCGGGATGCCCGTGCAGTGGAGAAATCCCCGGGATTTCTCCCTCGTGTGAATACAACGACGTGGCTATCGATTCTGTCGTGGCGTCGCGTGCCTGGAAGGCTAATACTGGAGTTTGAGTCCGCTCTGTTTCCCATTAAACACAATTCTGCAAACGCCTGGTTGATCGAGAGAGCAATATACATTCGCAAATAATTTTTTGTATAGATTACCGAAGTAGCTCCTGCGTTTTGCCCCTAAGGCTGCACGGGGCCATTGCATCGTGATAGATTTTTCTTCTATCGAGTGAACTCATCGAATGTTCGAGCAATAATTGATACCGTTTAAATATCGCATCGATGCATTGCATGGTTACTAACTAGAAAGATAAATGTCACAAAAACAAAAACAATTGTTTTTTTGGACGTCCGTGCTTTTATATTAATTTTTACCGATGAATCGGAGTGAATCGTGCTGCCGTCATAACTTTAAGGATATTTCATAAAATAGGCTGAAAGGCATCCTCTCCTAACTGCCCTTATTTATTTGTAATGACAACCTCTTGCATTTCATTCAAATTTCTTCCTTCTTCAACCTTTCGTCCAGAACGGCGAGTAACATACGGCTAGTTTATGTCTATCTCCCGACTGCGTACAGGCTATTGCCTATTCCTCTCTGGTCATGCCGTGGTTTAGGCCTCACACTAAATATAATGCGAAACGTTTTTAGAATACGCCTTGCACTCGAGTTTAGTCCTTCGACGACGAGGCTCCTGTGTTCGCTCAAAAAAAAACTTTAACAGGGTCTTTGGGCGCATTGTGCTCCAGTGAAACGAACGGAGTCGATGGGAGTCCTGCACACAAAGGGCCTCTCTTTACATACCAAAATTCAAAGCGCAAACTTTAGCGACAAATGCTCTTACGCTCGACTTTAGAACGTTCGCCCACGCTCGTGATTTCGGGCAGGCGAGGATGTCGGAACTGCATCGTTTGTATATCGCGAGACAAGAACTTCAGTCGCTCGTCCTCCGCCTTGTCCCTCCCCTAGAAAGAAACAACAACAAAAAAAAGTGATCTTTGAGTCAACCGACTTTCGTTCCATTGTGATATCGCCTCTCAGCTTTTAAATCCGAGCTTGTTGCTTTTAAACTCCAGAGTTCTGGCGGCAACAGTCAAAATACAGCAAAAAAAAAAAAAAATGAACCAGCGATTTTGAGCGAACTGTTACCCAAAGAGTTTCATCCATTGCGCGGTTAGGTTATTTTGTCTTGATTTGTTTTGTTTTTTGTTTTGTTTTTCTGGTCGAATCGGCTTTTCTGTACGGTTCGGTGCCTGTGGAGACGATATAGTGTACAGTACGTTAGATATATTGTTCGCGCGTTTCCGCTCGGGATATGGCGACGCTTTTGCGTGCGCCAACTGACTTCTTTTGCAACCTCGGCTAAGGATTTCGTCAAGAGTCAAGGTCGCAAAAGACGACCTTGAATTATGAAACCTCGCTGAAATTAGAAAACGCTGCGCGACCGAACAATATACTCTTCCGAAGAGTCGGCGATGGAGATGCATCTCTGCTACGTTGGCTTTCCTCTGTAAATTTCGGTGCCTTTCGCGTGCCAAAAACAATTCCACGCGAGTCGAACTTTCGTTGGTCCTTCGTGCTCAAAAGCATCCGCTCGTCTTCTTCGGTGGGTGGCCAATAACAAAAGATCAATCGCTGAGACACGATCAAGAACGACCAATAAGAAACAGTCACGTAGAACCAATCAATCATGCCGAATCACCACTGAGTAAAGGCCCGTTCACACCCTTGCGACCTCGTAGAACTGGGTTCCTTAAAACCTCTTACAACGAGAGAACACACTGGCGCCATCTATTGGGTGGCAGTGGAAACTTGGTGGTCCAGAATATTTTCTATTTCCCGCGCGAATTATCCTTTCTTTCTTGGCTCGAGTAACTTTTGTCAACGTTATAAACAAAGGCTTTCTTATAAGTATTACGCCCATTTGACCTCGGAAATCCCGCAAAACTTTCGGTCTTGTAATAATGCAGTTTCAAGGTCACCGCATAGATGGCGCCAGCGTGCCAGTGTGTTCCCTCGTCCTAAAAAAAATTTAAGAGGTTTTAACAAGTCTTGTCTCTCTCGGTCGTACTTGGTTGCAAGAGTGTGAACGGGCCTTAAGAGCGTAGTTTAATTGCAAAGTATGCGTCGTGATAGGGTAGAAACCTTGCGAATAACAAAGTTACCAATATATGTCATACCCGCAGGGATTTGGGGATTATTGTTTCTATTTTTGTTTTCAGTGTTCCAGGTTTCTATGGCTGTTTTTTTGGATAATACCAGAAAATATTATTAGTAGTAGTAGTAGTAGTAGTAGTAGCAGCAGTAGTAGTAGAGTAGCCCTTTACGTGCTTTTCATGAACAACTCTCGCGTCGTAAACAGAGCTTAAAAGAACTCCTTAAAAGTTCTTCACAAAAAACCCTATTTTACAAAAATGACCAGAGTGTCAATAAAGAGCTAGGGAAGCTCTTTATTGACAAGAATTTTTTTTAATGTTTTAGTTGTGGCGTTTATTTTGTCGAACTCTGGGCTTCGTACGTTAGAAAACATGATTGCGCTTTGAAGACGGGGACATAGGAAGGACAGACACCACAGAGCGCTAACTTTCAACTGATTTAATTCAAGAACCTCAGCGTAGAAACACACTGCGTCACCGCACCACATATCAACCAATCCGTGGCCCTGCCACGGACCGCAAGTACGCCAACTCCTTATCCGCCAAGTCAATTGACGCCACACTGACACAACACGTGCCGGAACTATTTATAGCGTCACTCTCCATAATCTCTCTAACAGTCTTTGTGCCTAGCAAGAACAGTAGACGAAGCAAATAATGGTTTGCACCCGCAGTCATGACAGTGACACGAGAGCTGGCCATCCCGAACCCCGTTCACTTTCTGGTAGTGTTCCCTTAGCCGTACATTTAAACATCTGCCTGTCTGGCCGACGTAAATCTTGCCACATGACAGCGGAGTTTGATACACCACCCCTTCCGTGCACGCGACAAACGGACTCCTGTGCTTGATTGGGCAGCCTGTCGGCGCCTTGCGGAATGGGTCTGTCATCTTGCACATTTTTGCGAGTTTTTCGGGTGCAGAGTAAACAACTTTTACGTTTACACGTTTTTCTATCTTTCCCAGACTGTGCGCTGTTCTGTGCATGTAGGGCACAACCGCAACTTTTTGTCTCGCTTGACCTGCCTCTGGGCGCGGGCTAACGTCCTTTCTAATTTTCTTAAGGACGCCTTCTGCTACGGATACAATCACAGCCTTTGGAAATCCGGCACGCTGCAAGCGTTCGTTTTGTTCAGTCAGACTCAAGGACATTGCATGAGGGCAAGATCTTTTGAGGGCGTTCATAAAACACAAATTAACTATTCCTCTTTTAACTAATTTCGAATGAGATGAGTTAAATGGTAACAACGGCTTATCGGCCCTTGGGTGGTATGCCCAGCACATGTGCTGTTCAGAGAGGGTGAGCTTAATGTCTAAAAATTGAAAAACACTCTCTATGGGCACTTCATGCGTGACCTGAAGGTGGTGAAGGACATCACCAAAAACAGACAACAGACTTTCCACCGTCGAGGGGGAGAGGGGAGTATCATTGTCAAGTAAAATTTAAAAAATCGTCAACATATCTAAAAACCTTAGTAACGTTAAAAACACTCAGGCGGTCACAAAGTACTCTGTCATAGTGCGCTAAAAATACATCACGGAGCTATGCACGAGCCGATACACACACCCATTTTCTGAAAAAAAAATGTCGTTATTCCAATCAGCAAAAGTTGAGTTAAGATAAAAGCCTAGCAGTTCTAGGAAGTCTTCTACTGACATGCCCGCTTCATTTTGAAAAGCGATCTGGGTTTGGGGCGTGACACGCAGCTCACACTGTTGCCCAGGTTGGTAATATTCCCTCTATTTGCATTCCGCTTCTACAGAAAGGATCGCGTATAACCTAGGCTTAAAACCACCGGTAACTTAAAGATTAGGTTTTAAAACGAGAAATCGGCAGTTGCCAACCGACTGCTTTCGACGTTCACAAATGGGAAGAGCTATACCCACAAACATACAACTCGAAATTTGCTTACAACTTCGAGTACTGCCACTAACATTCGTCCTCGGTTTTCGTTTTCTTTTCTTGTGTTTTGTTGTTAATGTTGTTTTGGGGGGGAGATAACTTTTATGCAACATGGCTCTTAAAATAAACGAATATGTAGCAATTGCAGCAGTTAAACTATGTTGCCTGGAGCGCGTCTTCGACTGGTGTGTTTAGCGTCCTATCCCGCCCATACATCAAAAGTGGTCCCGATGTGGCAACAAATGACGCGAGTGTCATGCTGTTGCCTGTCGCGATCCTGGCGGTTGGCCGTAGAAATGCTGGCGAAAAGCTCGAGCATACGCGAGTGTCGCGGTCGTCACGGCGTCCCGTTAGGTGTCCCAACTTCCGGCTGCACCAGCTTCCGTGAACTGTCACAGTGGAAAGCGACCTGCAGCAGAACAGGCATCTGCTACATACACCATAACTGTTGGGACGCCACCAGGGTCGCGACCGGCGACAGCATGACACTTCTATGACGTCATCAGGCGGAAATCGAGGGACCACTTTTTTGGCCGCGGTAAACACACCAGTCAAAGACGCGATCCAGGCACCATAGTTAAACTAAAATTCAATTGCGTTTGGTTTCTCATGTTCAGGTAATTGAATCAAATAAGGTAGTCACCGAAACTTGACCAGAAACGTCCTTAAAGCCTCAGAATGACAGCCGACGTACTCTTAAATTAAAAACTAATTCTTATTTTTAGGCGGCGTCTACAGAACTATGACCTTTAAAGCAGCCAAGTAATTTTATATTTCAAAGTACACTGGTAGGTAACCATGACATTTTTATTTAAAAATGGGCGTACAAAAAATAAACAAGACGAAACATAGTACACATAGAAAATAAATCTCCAGCTTTGCAAGTTAAGTTGGAGAAAGAAAGGATAAACGTAAAATTAAAAAGGCCTACCAACCATACAATGTGCAGGCAAAAAGATTCCCTCCTTGTCCCCAAAGTTGGACAAAATACTAGATATCGCTGCAAACCAAACTCCAAGGCCTGGCCCGGAACCTTGTTCAAGTGTCATCTCTGTAGCCGAAAGACAAAGTGTACCGGAATTCTCTGGAGATTTGAGAGGACTCTTCCTAGCGTGTCCTATACCGGCCATTTTGATTTAACAAAAAAGCTCGTAGGAAAAAAAAAAAAGAAGCAATTTGCGCGATTCCAAGAGACCGGCTGGTCTTGATCAGCCCTGAGGAGACGAGGGAGACATTTGAGACTCGGCGGATCCGCTTCGTTGTTCTCCTTGGTGCCGTTGAACGTAGCCCCGCTGTCTGTTGATATGAGTGACCGACTTCCTCGTTGGCGGCGAACGACCGACGACAACGAGATTGCGCTTGCACGGCTGCCTTCCTCTTTTACGGACTTTCGCTAGTTTCCTGGCCCCCGCCGGAGACGGTGGTTGCCCAAGTTACGTAGGGCTCGACCTTGCCCCTCCCCTCTCTTACTTCTTGGTTTGCATTCTAATGGGATTGTCCGGTCTAAACTGGATGTACTTAAGTTTTTGCGCTCGTTAGGTCTAGAGAGTCTTCATATAGACAAACGTTATATCTATTTTGATATGTAATGTCCAGATATTAATTAAACTACTCATGAGCATGTGTACAAAACTGCACCCCGAATTTCGCTAGTGTCGATGACTGAGGTCCTGCCGTTACGCGTGACGTAACATCAGGCATGGGATCGTCGGCTATGCAGGCAGTTCGCGTACACGGGGGTTGGAATATGTTCTTCGATGAGCGTTTGGTCTTTTGTTTGCTCTTATACAGTATTTTAGGTTGTTCTCAGTTCATTTGTGTTTCTTGTCATAGCAACAACAACAAAAAAAAAAACGCGACTTTCCTTGAGATATTATTCCAAGACGGCCGTGAGCTTGGAGCAACTATCCGTTCGTTCCTCAGATTGACATGTCTTTCTTCGCAAAGAGTCACCGCAACTTTGCAAATAGGATTGCCGAGGCTGTCTATATTTCTGACGGTATTCGCGACTCCAGCGACCTATAGGGGGCGCCACCACCAAACAAACATGGCGGCTGAGTCCAGGTCGCGGCGGCTCGGCCGGGCCGTCTGAACAGGTGGCGCGTTCAATTTAACAGATTTTCTTTTGTTTAATGCCCAATTTTATAGGTATTTGAACTGAGACGGTTAAGTGTAGCCGGTGCAGATAAACTTGCAAAGCATAGTTTTGTTTTGCCGGTGTTTTTTTGTTCTTTTTTTAAACTTTCGTTTCGGCGATTTCGTTCAAAACCGAAACTATGGGCTCCGGAAAGACGGTAGTATACTAATCAGTTTTGATCATCTAAGAAAAGCGGCGATGACTATAGAATTGTTCTACAGAGAGTAACTTTTCAGCTAACTCGCATGCCTCGATCATGCGACTTATCTGTCCGCGAAATCAAGCTTTTGTGCGTATCCGCGCTTACGAAACAGCTCCAGTCGTGTGCTCGGCCAACAACACAGGCTGCAGGAACATTACGAAAATTAAGCAACCGCTTCTTGAGCCAAGGACCATGTTAACCCGCCGGCGCCCCACTAAGCAGCTGATACTCGTATTTCAATTCAGGTTTATGTAACAATCGAGAAGTCATTTTGACGAGCGGGTTATGTATTATATTACGTACTATCTCCCACTAAAGCGATATTAGTATATCCTTCGGGTTAAAACATGAGCTTAGTTGACTAGCTATTAGGTGAGTTGCTAAATAAAAGTATATTTGACAGACGGAGACATACTACTGAAACTTAACCAAAGGGTTCTATAGTCGGCAGCACGGAGACATACTGAAGAGTCTTCATTGAAGATCCAAGCAGAACCTCTCTGCATTGAACTTTGCTTCGAATCCTGAACGGAGAAAATTGGTATTTTTTTGTGGCCGGTCAACCTGACCAATGTAGACGTATATTGCTGCTGGCTTCGACGTCATCGTAATATAAATATTGGAGGCGCGATAGGTCAAAATGCCGTGACAGCATCTAACGTTGCGAGACTTGTCTCCCACCTTTTGAAAACAGATGATTTCCCTCATTCATCATTTGCAGCGAGCAAGTTTTCCTGAATCAAGTAATTGCTAAATCAGCCCAACTCCTTCAGTGTGGTCCAGAGGCTTTTTCGGCGAAAAGCAGCCAAGATGAATAGCCAACGCACCGACCGGCGTGGGTGGCTCAATCTTATAGCTAATTGAACAGAACCAAACTCAAGAAAAGCAGCTATCGAACCTTCCCATTCACTTGGCTACAACATTGATGTTCCCTCCAGTATCAGTTACCAAGCAGTCGTCACTTTGAATATGATTCGAGACAGACAAGAAATCAAAAAGTTTTTCCGTGATTCCTCCCCATCCAAGAAATCGAAAGCACGCGACCGTGTGCTGTGGAGTAAACGGGCTTTCAAACACGTAATAGAAGAAAACAATCTACCGAGGCTTCACCACACTAATAATCACTCAGGCAAACTTAAGAAATATTCGGACGTTCGTCAAATTACACTGTTCGCCACCGCGCCGACAACACGTGTCCGCGAAAGCCACCAGAGACGCGGAGAGGCGCGGAGCGACCTGGACCGGCTGGTTCCCGGTTTTCCCGCTTGGCGGCGTCCGTTTTGCTGGAGTCGCGAATATGTCACCGAGCATTACCATGAATAGTAAAGGTAATCCGTGATTCCAAGCCACTGCATGTCTGGCAGTCTCAACGCTGTGGCAAGTGTTCAGGGGAAATTCAGTGACTATGCCGTGGGACATGTGTTGTCCGGACGTACGCGTACCCGCCTTTTAGTATTCTTTGTTTCTGAAGCAAAGTTTGGGAACCGGTAACCTTCATGGGTTACCGGTTCTTTGCAAAGTATACGTTATTCACGCTTCACTTGGGTGATGTCCACCATGGCACCAACTCACTGCATTGTTTACACTGTGATGTCGCCGATCGACTCTGAATTGAAGAGTGTGAGTTCTTGGCTCAGGTTTTGGGGAATGGTTACCGATTAACACTTGTACTTTTCTTAGGAACTGAAACGTTCACAACATTACAATGGGAAGTGCTCTCCAGGTTCCGGTAAACACTTCCCTTACTGTTCTTTGGAAAATGAGAAATAGTTTCCTTCGTAACTTATTGGTTGCTTAATCGTTCCACGAGCCAGTTCTGAAATAAACTTTGTCTGCACATATATATATGGTTGGAGAACTTCAATGTTTAGTTATAAAGTTAGACAGGATGGTGATCATAAAATGTTTTAGCTGAAATGTGCAATGTTCCAGCCCTGATGAGTTGTATCAAAAACTAATGTGTTGTAACTTGACAAATATTGTACTCCCTGCTGGATGGTTCCCAAGACGTCGGAAATGTGGGGGTACTTGCACGCCATTTAAATTAATATTGAGGACAAAGCTAGAGTCCACGAGATCAATCGCATCGATTAGAGCCATTACTGTGGTAGACATGGGATTAAACAAGATGCTCTACCGTCAACGTAGACATTTGAAGGCAGTGTCTTGCGAGATGATGAGGAATTGAGCGTAGAGCTGCAGTTACACAACACAAACAAAATGTCTATGCAGCGCAACCCAAATCATTTTGTATAATAAAAGCATTGAAGGTGAGCTCTACCGTGAATTTAGAAGTTTAGACTAGTATTTAAATGTCTTGCAAGATCATGAAAAATTGATGCTAGAGGAAAAGTTTTATTTTCAAAATATATTTATGCGGCGAAACTGAAACCAATGTGGAATCTGGCAGGTCGCGGCCACATTCGCACGCGGACAGCTCGATTCTATTTCACACGGCGACAGGCCATCGTTTGTCTGCAGTCCGAGGGTCGTTCCAACCAACCGCACAACAAAAATCCCCTCCACGAAGTTCTAGTCTTACAGAGCAACAAGGTTAAACTAGTCAAACGAAAAGTTACAGTTTAGCAGTTGGGAGGACGCGGCTCTTTACCTGATGTGACGTCAGAGCTTCCGCGGTTGCCAGTGTTACCAACAACAATGTCGGTTTTTTTGTTTTTTTTTAAGGACGCGTTTTGGGAAGATTTTAATATCTAATATCTCGCGTGGAGGAGGCGGATAAAAAATTCGGATATTACGCGGAGGGTGTTCCTAAACACAGTTAAAACAATGTTTAATTGTTTTCTCGAAGACAAAATTTTGCCAGACAATCTTTTTAAGTCAGTACTGACAAGGCGCCAAAGAGAGGCTTGGAAGGCCATTCGCTTTTGCTATATTACACCTTTTTTGTTTTCTCGTTCAACGCAAAACATGAAAACAGCAGTTGAAATAGTGAATAATAAACTTCCCTGTAGTTGGGCGCAGTACTGCGGAAGCAATGAACAACAGAGCGAGGAAAACATCTTTTTTTTTTCTTTTACGAATTTTGAGTGGCAGGGTAAACTCCGAGGGAGTGCCATATGGAGTTCACAAAAGAGGGACCGGATAAGAAAGGATTTCCCCTTTCCTCTCTTCTCCAACTTCCCGAGTTCCGGTTATGCCCTCGCTTCGGTACCTTTGGCAATTTTCAAGAGTCGACTTGTTTGTTTGCCCTTTACGGAGAAACCAAACGAAGGAAAAAGCGCTGCTTTTTCAGCTAAGCATAGCACGGGCGATAGATGCTGTAGGCATGTTCTATTTTTAATCGCTTAGACATATCGTATTTTTTTATGAAAAGAGTACGAGACATTTGTTGGAGTATCGCACTCTCGGTGATCTGCCTTCCGACGGGGTTGTTTCCTTGTCGGAAAGGAAGAAGCGAGCTTCTACATTTTAGTGCTGCCACATGTTATCGAGGAGTTTTCCGCGGAAGTGCGGCCCAATGAAAAGCGTTACTTTTTTTTTTTTTTTTCGGTATATGCGCACTTTTCGGTAACTACAAGAGAAGCTGTCACTGAACGAAATTGCCCCTTTAGTCCACCATCTTTACGAGCGGAGAAACAAGCCATAAATTTCACAACGGAGCTATTCTGACACGTCCCTTATTTCCAGCAGATTAAGCTCGCGACATATTGTACCTCGCGCGTAAAGAGAACCAACGCATTTTTGTTCGGGTGTGAAGCGGAGTTTTACAGCAGACCAAACGGCTGGCAACTCTTCGGATCCTCCCGCATACGTATCGTGTCTTCCTTTAACTCCCTAAGGCGTAATCTGTTTTAGGAATGAACGCAAGGTTATTGTACCGATGACGGAACGGTGGAAATATTTATACACGAGGCAGTTTGCATCGACAAACTTCATACTTTTGCCAGCTGTCAGCATATTCGCCTTACAAAGAAAAGTGGGTGACGGGTCTGTTGGCATAGAGCGCCTGTCGCCACGTCCCCAGGAAAAAGTTTAGTTAAAATGCGCGAGGTGCTTTTCTGGTGGCGAAAAGCACCTTGCGAACTTTTTTCCTCTTCTTTTCTAAATCCATACTCGCTCAATTCCTCGAACATACGTAGCACCTGCCCAAACTTCAATCATAAGCATTCTATCAAACAAAGAAATATAAAATATTAAGGTGGGCTAGTTGGATATGCATTTTCGAAATAAATAGCGCGAAGGCCAAGAACAAACTGACGGTACAAGCGCTAACTCACAACTGTCGTTTTAATAATCACACAGAAGACGAGAAAGAGGTAGAGTTTCTCTCTCGTCTTTCTTTTCGGTATGAAAATTCCCAAAATGAAACGGTCTTGATGGAAGAGGAAGTTACGTTGAAGGAACTGAGAATTAACAATAAAGGAAGAAGGCGTTACGTTAAAAAACTGAAAATTAGCAGAAAGAAAGGAAGAAGTTGTCCACAGTGAACCAAAGAAACCACCTTAAGTAGGAAAGTTAAGGTAGTTGAGTTCTTTTTCAGTCAATGCCACTGATGGTGCACTGACACACGAGTTCTCCTTTTCTTTTATGGCCAGTGCTTCGTATATTTCCCTTGATGTCTTCTCACGATACCTTCGAAGGATCCTTGTCTCTGCAAGTTTCGGCTTGCAGTGGCAGTCTCTTACGTGCACGGCAAGATGCCCCGATGGTGTTGATTTGAGTGACGCAGCGTGTTCACGTAACCTGGTGTTCACACACCGGCCAGATTGACCAACATATACTCTGCCACAGGTGAAAGGGATTTCATATATAACCTGGCTTTGGCAAGGTATATATGTTTGCTTGTGCCTCTGACCGCATTCGTTGCGGCGGTCTAGTGGGGAATTTATCACAGGACAAAGCTTCCTTAGCTTGTCTGGTGCTGAAAAGACGACAGGGATGTCATACCTGGCAGCCACCTTTTTCATGTTGTGTGATACCCGGTGAATGTAGGGTATTACAGCCGGGCGTTGTCCTTTGTTCGTGGCTTTGTCTTTCTGTCTGTGGATGTTGATCATTTTTTCTGCTACATCGTACAAGGTGGAACTTGGATAACCAGAGGTCTTGAGTCGGTTTATCTGTGTCTCAAAGCTCTGTCTTGCCGTGTGGTCACATGACTTTTTTAGGGCTCAAGCTTAAAGCACTTCAACTGTGCTTTAAGCTTGAGTTAACAAATCTGAAAAAGCAGATTACCGCATCCAAGAAAGATGTTTTGGATATGTTCTTTACGGCTAAAACACACAAAGTGGAATGTCCCTTCCGTGTGGTCGTAACTGAAAAAGGTTCTTGGCAAGGAGCTATGTCAAGGTTCCTATTTAGTCAGTTATCAAACCTCCGCCTGGAAGATCCGTTCCTGATTTCAAACTCAGAACAAGTTATACAGGATCTAAAAAATGACAACGTACTAGTACAATATGCTTTTTCCCTTGACGTGGAAGATTTGTTTTATTCAATACCTCATGACCAACTGTTCGTAGCTGTAAAAGAATGTATCGAAGAAAATGGTACAGTGCCTTTCCAAAACAAATCTGGCGTACATCTTGAGTCATTCTTGGAGTTACTGACATTCTACCTAGCATCCACAGTCGTCTCATTCAACGGGAATACTTACCTGCAAAAGAAAGGAATTTGTATTGGATCATGTGTGGCACCAGTGTTATGCGACATCTTCTTATCCAAATGCGATCGGGCCATCGCCCAGCGGGTATCCAACAACCAGGTGACAAGAATATACAGATATGTGGACGATTATCTCGTGCTACTAAAAAACAGACCTGATGTAAATAACGAGCAACAAGTCAACAATATACGTTCAATCTTCACTGAAAACGCACAAGGACTCAACTTTACACACGAGCTACCGACAGGCGACAGCCTTCAATTTCTTGATCTACAGATGATATTCCAACAAAACCACACTTGCTGGATGTACATGCCACGCTCAAGAAAACAATTACTCCAATATGAGTCCTCCCATTCAAAACTCATTAAAATGGCTATAATCAAAATCTCTCTTAGAGCAGCCCTAAAAAAGTCATGTGACCACACGGCAAGACAGAGCTTTGAGACACAGATAAACCGACTCAAGACCTCTGGTTATCCAAGTTCCACCTTGTACGATGTAGCAGAAAAAATGATCAACATCCACAGACAGAAAGACAAAGCCACGAACAAAGGACAACGCCCGGCTGTAATACCCTACATTCACCGGGTATCACACAACATGAAAAAGGTGGCTGCCAGGTATGACATCCCTGTCGTCTTTTCAGCACCAGACAAGCTAAGGAAGCTTTGTCCTGTGATAAATTCCCCACTAGACCGCCGCAACGAATGCGGTCAGAGGCACAAGCAAACATATATACCTTGCCAAAGCCAGGTTATATATGAAATCCCTTTCACCTGTGGCAGAGTATATGTTGGTCAATCTGGCCGGTGTGTGAACACCAGGTTACGTGAACACGCTGCGTCACTCAAATCAACACCATCGGGGCATCTTGCCGTGCACGTAAGAGACTGCCACTGCAAGCCGAAACTTGCAGAGACAAGGATCCTTCGAAGGTATCGTGAGAAGACATCAAGGGAAATATACGAAGCACTGGCCATAAAAGAAAAGGAAAACTCGTGTGTCAGTGCACCATCAGTGGCATTGACTGAAAAAGAACTCAACTACCTTAACTTTCCTACTTAAGGTGGTTTCTTTGGTTCACTGTGGACAACTTCTTCCTTTCTTTCTGCTAATTTTCAGTTTTTTAACGTAACGCCTTCTTCCTTTATTGTTAATTCTCAGTTCCTTCAACGTAACTTCCTCTTCCATCAAGACCGTTTCATTTTGGGAATTTTCATACCGAAAAGAAAGACGAGAGAGAAACTCTACCTCTTTCTCGTCTTCTGTGTGATTATTAAAACGACAGTTGTGAGTTAGCGCTTGTACCGTCAGTTTGTTCTTGGCCTTCGCGCTATTTATTTCGAAAAAAGAAATATAAATCTGAACCACGACACATCTAAACTCCCGCCGCATCAATCCACCAACTCGTAACAAAAAATGCTGCAGGCGGCACTTAAGACTGCTTATGTGTGGGAATGCTTAAGCATCGTAATTCCTGTGGTGAAATGTTTTCGAGTGACGTTTTCGACATGCATTAAAGTTCTTTCAGCTGATTCGGTGTGTGTGCGTTCGTATACGTTGGCCACAGACCGGAAACATTCGGACCATTTTGCTGCAGAACGATTGATGTTATTTCAAGCTATGCTATCCTCTATGTCGAATGGTAGGTTTGTCGCGATTATGTCATCTTCTGTTGCAACAATGTCTTCATCAGCAGAGAGATATTTGTCTGGCTTGCAATCTTCGCGTCGTAACAATTGCGGTGGTGTCGGCGGTGGGGGGATGAGGTCGATTGAGAGGGCCATTGCCCTGTGGTCGGTAAAGTCGTTGAGAAGCATACGATACGGCGTACTCGCCTAAAAGAAGGTAGGGCGAGGGTAAGACGGACCGGGGAGGAGCAAACAGACGGAACGCTGGAGAAGAGAGGAGGAAACCTCCTTCTCTCTTTAGCGTTCCGTCTGCTTCTTTTTCCCCGGCCCGTCCTACCCTCGCCCTTCCTGGAAGCAGACCTTAGCCTGCTTCCAGGCCTTAGCGAATTAAATTAAACTTTTTCGAGCATAATGCGTGGAAGAAGAAACATCCTCTGCCACAGATACGTCGCTGCCAAGAAGTTTTCACCTCAAGTATAACATATTGTCTTTTATATTAAAGGCAGCGAACTTCACTAAGACAGGCCGACACGTGCCGGCGTCTAGCGACCGTCTCCAAGTCGAAATACTGCCCTCATGAGGAATGTTTATGTTCAATTTATCAAAAATACCGTCGCGTATCATTGCCTGTCGACATAGTCCAGGCCTCAGGGTGGGTGTCGAGAACGCCGTAAAAGAAAATTAGATTGTCTCTTCGAGATCTGTTCTTCAATTCGTCCAGACGTGCACGTAGACTCGCGTTTTCGTTTGAAAGATGATCGAGAACTTCCCTCACGGCCGCCAGCTCGCATCGTAGTTTGTCGTTCCCCGATATATATATGTATATATATTTAGCGCATTTAGCCTTTCTTGAATGTCACTTACTTTGGACTCAATTTTCGCTCGAACAGTTTTAATTGCCTCCATGCTTTCCAGGCTTTGGACCGGCCCTGTTTCACTTTCACCATGACGAATGTTTATGCAAGCCAGGCATCTCTTTTATTTGCTTAGTCGGGCCGGCATTAAGTTCAATGTTACCAGAAAGCAGAATTTTAAGACACGAAATACATTTGCAAAAGCACGAAAACAGCACTTGTGGGCATGGGACAACCAGTAGGCACATGTTAGATTTCTTGCCATGCAAACAAGGAAATAAACCAACCTGCACGAAGTAGAAGCAGAAAGCGTTAGCTGACTGCATGACTGGCCGATCCCCATCCCCACTGAGGATTCGTAAGACGCACCAGCTTGTTAAGCAGTCATCCGTGGTCGGTGCTGATGTCTTACTCGATGCCGTTCGCTTACGGTAAAGAGGCGTCGTAAAATTTAGAAAGTCTGTAAGACAAGGTGGCCAGGACGGACGGATGTCGGTCACAGGAAGCAAGGTACCTTTCAGTACACGAACTTCGACCAGGACAGACCTCGGGCTTGATACTACCGGACGGAAGCGAAAAATCGCTGTCAAGTGCGCCAAAAGAATACAAAAAGCTTTAGCTGACTGCATGACCGGCCGATCCACATGCTCACTGGTGATGCCAAAGGCGCAGTAGCTTCTTAAGTAGTTGTTTTCGCGCCATCCGGGATGCCCACTTTTTGTGCACAGTAGTTCACGGAATAGGCATCGGCTATGAACGTTTAGCAGAGGATTCAGCATTTTGCAGGCCTAGGCAGCCTTTAGAAGTGCCCCCCCCCCCCCTACGATTATTGACATAGTACATGCGCAAATATTTTAACAGTCCGTTGTCCAGGAGAATTTCAGAGGGTGTTACGGAAAACCACTTCCGCACTGCAACTACCTACGTACACTCATTTGGGAACCGGAAAGAGGAGGTGACCTCCTCGCTTTCTCTACAGCACAAAAGTCTACCGTCATCCTCGAACGAACGGAAAGAAGTGCAGAAGTCTGGACTCCTTAGTAACTAGAGAGCAGTGTTATGGAGTCGACCTTCTTCTCCGTAATAATCGAGTGCTGCTAGTTTTTGCCGCACCTCAAGGATAAGGAGCTCGTTTGGAGCTGCAGTTCCCTGCTGCAGCTTGCAGTGAAATATGCGAAGTGCACTGTCAACGTTGGGGAAAAACCGTGTGCAGTGTTCGCTGAAAGACCGAGCTAAAAACAGAGGGCGAGAGAGATGAAGGCTGGAGGATAGGAGGAAGCAGATGAAGCACTGGACTGGAAGGGAGGGGGGGGGGGGGGGGGGGGGCAACCTCCACTCCTTTCTATCATTCCGTCTGCTTCCTCTTCTCCAGACGTTGCTTCCCTCACCCTTTGCTCTTAGTCTCTCACTGACTATAGTGTCGTTGACGTAGTTCGGGTTCGTGATCTTTCTCATATCTGTGACCACTTCGAACTTTTCGCAGGTTCGCTGGAACCGGTCATTCAGTCAGGACGACGTCGAGAGGTATCTTAATTAAGCCACTTTGTCATTTCATTGACTGTAGCTCTGTATGTTGCCGATTAGAAATAGGGATTGTCATGCCGTCGACGTGATGCTGTGACACTCTTTTTTTTTATTTTTCTTTTTCTGTTAAAGGTCTGCTCACCTTGAGACTGGTGTAGAGGTTGGCAATTTGTTGTTATGGTTAAACCTTCCTGGTATTGGTTGATTTGAGGCGTGTTTATTTTAAGCGCCTTTCCCTGAACGCTTTCTTTTTTTTTTTTTTAATTTCGCCATTGCATGTTTTAGATATTCAGTACCGTTGATCTTCTTTTCGTGGTCCAACAGCGTTTGCCGCCCTGCTGCGCTCCCTTCGAGGTCAGTGCGGAGCGACGGCGATCGGGTGAAATTCGTCGCTGTTTCCCCTCCTCCCTGAGGCTCGATATTAAAAGAGCGGAATTTTCGTTGTAGTCAACCGAGTGTGCTTGCGTTTACTTTCTCTATTTTGTCGTTGCTGATATTCCTGCGCACAGAAAGCACCGTGCTGCTTTTCTCGTTTTGTGCGCACATGGTCAGCTTGCAAAAGGTAAATACTCAAATCTTCCTCCAAAATTTGCCGTCCTCAAATTCTGCCGCCGTAGGCAGATGTCTGTTATGCCTATTTGTAAGTTCATTTCTGATATTTAGGCGTATAGTACTTTCTTATAGCCTCCATATATTGTGTATGCATAAATGGTTCACGATGAGTATGAAAAATGAAAAGTAGTGTTGCGGAACATTTTCGAAAAAATATAAAATTTGTTTCGATTGTTTTCTGGACAAGTGTACGGAAAAAATAACGTGAAAGTAATTTGTAACGAGTAAAGTAATCCGTCACTTTCAGCGGAAGTAATTTGTAACGGTAATCCATTACATTTGAGGCTCGGTAATTTGTAATTGCAATCCATTACATTTCTTTAAGTAACGAGCACAAGGCAGGCGCTATTAGCCCCTTATTCGCAAGTTCAGCCCCACCGCCCGCCCTCTCGTGGACGAACGAAGAATCAGAGGAGCGGGGACGGCGCCGGAGACGGCGGCAGGGACTGTCGGCCCTGGTGCTGCTGTTCTGGTCCGTGTTCGTACATTACGCAGTTTTCACGGAAAACGCGAGTGAGTTAAAGCAGGAATTATTGTAGCCCGCTTCGCGAGAGCGTTGCACAAGGGGACCGGGACGTTTCATTTCATTAGGAGCGTTTCGTAGGTGGCATACCCTGCGGATAACGGGTCCTGCGTTGGCCAGCCCAATCTGTGCTCAACGTGGCGAAAAAAGCTCCCCCTAGTAGTTGAAAGCGTTTTCGTACGATCTACGAGAAGTTTATTCTTTCCAGAAAGTAGGAGAGAATTGCTCGCGCAACGGTGTATCGAGCGATAGATATCGGGAATGTGTTCGCATTTTATGCGCCGAAAGGCCGTGAAAATAAGCACGACAGTTTTCTTCACGCACTTCCAAAAGACAAACTAGACGTACCTGCTTTCAGTTAATTACAAAGGCAAAAAAAGAAATGCTTGTAGTATTTTAAGGGCGTCTCTGTGCCGTTCTTCAGATGCGCTTAGAACGGGCAGTTTTGGCGAGGCGGGTCTCGACGTTGCGAATGCCACGGTAGACCGGTGTAGTATACTGTATATAGTTAAACGTGAGCGCGTTGGTTTTGATGACTTATTACAGAAAGAATAAACAGAAAGGACGGACAAGGACGGACATCTTTCGTCCGTCCTTGTCCTTTTTTATAGAGAAATAATAAAACCTTAATTACGCTGATGGAGATATTATTCAGTTCTATAGCGTCACCACAAGATGCCGTGGTTACGGCAACCGTGTTGGGGCGCGCTGAAAATCAATCATGCTTCAAAGGTGTAGCGCGAACTTCTGGTCGCAGCTGCCTCACTGTAGCGTAACCTGCGGCTACGCTGTGCTAAAACTGCGTATTGGTAGCCATGGCGCAGATTGATTACGAGTTGCAATCCACCACGGTGTACAGCGAGATGTGAGCCTCTGGCAAAGGCATCAGTACAGTGAACGTATACTCTACCGGAGCTTGGTCATCATCCGCGGCTCAAGTTTTAGAGCAGTGGTGGCCAGGGACAGCGCAAACACCACGATGTTTTCACCACCCAAAAACATATTCAGCTGCATACAATGATGTGACCGGCGCCGAAAACACGTTCGCCTGCCACGAAGCGTCACAATATCTGCGATGTTTCCGAAACTAAAAAAATAAAATAAAATAAAGCTGGATTTCTTAACCTCCGTCACCTGCGATAAGCACACTCACCAGCGACAGTGCGCTGGCGCAGGGAAACTTTATCCCCGTCTCTTCCGCCATCTTGGAACGACCGCCCCGCCATCGATAGGGCGTTGGAATTGCGAGAGACAAACAAATTTGAGTGATGCCGCGGCAGAGACGTTTTCTTGAATCGTCCCATTCAAAATACACCAGGTAACACCAATAGATTCCTGGGCGCTAAACCATCCGTATACATGAAAGCTCTTAACCTGCTTGAGTCAGGCTTTCTTGACATTAGTGAGCTTGAATTTAAAATTGGGGCAGAACGCGGTGACAGTGCATAACTGATAGCACCCAACTTGCTGCGCCTGTCCCATCTCATTCTCGGCAGGGGGTCGCGTATGTTTTTGTTGGTTTCTGGAAAAATAAAACCAGGTATTTATTAGCCAGCGCTCGCTTCGTCCACTTTCTCGTTTCGTCCACTTTCTCGCCTCGTCCGCGTCCACTCGCGCTTTCTCAAAATGGAAAGAGTGAAAGCAGCTTTAAACGGGACATACGTGGCTTGTTTACGACGCCATCGTACAGTGCTCCTCAGGCTTGTCTTTGAGAGAAAAACAAACTGTCTGGTTCAAAGCGCATGCTGCAAAAACTAGGCGCTCAGCAGCAAAGCAAACAGAATGGCAGCTAATGTGACGTCAATGCGAACTGTGTACTTCATTAGACCGAGCCTTCGACCGCTATGGCTTCCTTCTAAGCCTGTTAGCGTCTCTCGGATAACGGCCAGGCGTAGAAAGGAAGCCAGACCGGCAAAACTGCGCAGGCCCGCAGTTTCCTCGACACTCCCACGGGGACAGAAGCACCGGTGCATCTTTGAGGAACGTTTGATCCCTCACCGGAAGACGCTGTTGAATGCGAGCTCCGCGCGGGCAAGAGCGGCGCACCCTGTTTTATTCAAAAGCGAGCGACCGGCAGTTGACATAGTGTCACACCGCATTTCGTATTCTGACTCTCCTGTGTTGTCCACGGTAGGACGGTCACGCCCCACGGCCGAGGCGTAAATTATCACCTAGAGGGAACTCCTATAAAAGTCAAGCCAGGAGGCTATAGGGGGCAGGATATAAATAAGTAAAGGTGCCTCATTATTTCCTGCTGGACTCGTTCGCAATTCCGCTGTCCTCGCGAACACGCCCTGTTAACTCGAAAGTCTGGCAGACTTGAACAGGTTAAAAGCGCAAAACAACAGGGACGGCGAAGAAAACACACACGACACAAACAGGCGCTGCCACCTGTCTATGCCGTGTGTTTTTTTCTTTGCCCTCACTTTTTTTGCGCTCTTAACATTTTAAATCATCATGAACCAGCTAGATCAAACCAGTCTTAATTCTAGCAGACAGCGTGTGAACAAGACCGCAATGTCTGCCTGCCTACATACAACGCGCGTATTAGCAATCGCGCGTGGTTTTTGTCCACTCGATATGATACGCGATATTTTTCCCCGGATCACTATACTATACAGAATACTCCCGTACAGAGATGATAAGAAGCAAAGTGCAGTGTGTCGGCCGGGTCAACCCCCGAATGTAGAGATAGTGAACGACCGAATTAGTTTCGCCGGCAAAGCCACCGCTTGGTTTCACGCGTGACTGCAGCACCCAATACTACGTTTACCCGTGTACTTTGACAGTACGGTCGAAGATAGGTGCTCGTTGGACCGGACACAGGTCTATCTTTGGCCACGTGGCCACTCTCCCGCCCACACCGCCGCGCAGCGAGCAGCGTCAGCTGATGCAATTAGGGTGTCTGGAACGCGCCTCCAACCGGTGCGCTTAAAGGGGCGGTGCAACGAATTTCAGACTTTGCCCAGTTAACTGCGGGAATCATTCTGTGTTACCCATGGAAGGAAGTACAGGAAACCGCATTTTCTTGCGAGCGCTCGTTTTTATGTACCAAAATGAAACAAATCGAAGGTCGAAGTATCTCTCAACTCTCCACGTCGCCTTACGATTGATGTACTCTGGGGGATAACGTGGTTTCCCCTTGGGTTCTCTCTTCAAAGACCCCAGTTGCTTCCTCCGTGATTGTCGACTTCTAAGGAATCAGCATCGTCGAAGGTCGCGGCGAGCGATTGACACAAAGGACGGTTCGCCACGGGGATGACGGCGAGTGTAGCAGCGGAGAAGGACAGATTTTGTTGACTTCCGCGTATCCCCCAGAGTACATGACACATCAGTTTTGTTAACCACCCAAGTGGCTTCAGATCGGCGAATATTTCGTTCTTTTCTTTGCGTCTACGCACCGGAATTGCAGTTTTTCGGGGCAAGGTGACGCGTTTTTGGTCTCTTGTTATTGAATAAACAATATAAATACAAATTGCCAATTCTTTCGACACTGAAATCGTTGCAGTACCCCTTTAACGCGTCCAAAAAAAGTCAAACGCGTCCAAAAAACGGCGCCGTGTTGTTCGCAGACCGGTGGCGCCGCTGCGTTTCCATAGGAGCTAAGCCTTTTTCTTTCTTTACTTTTTCCTCATGTAAGTTCGCTCTTTGCAAATTTTACAAAAAAAATGCACCATCTGTGGGCAACGCTGCACAAAGTCGTAGCGCGATAGGTTAATAAACCGAATTTTCCGGTCGATTTAAAGAGCCTGCCGTCTCCTTGAATCATCCGGTAAATCAACAGTCCATGGAAGTTTCGGCAGGCAGGAGTTGGGCAGCGCGCGACTACCGCGATACTGGTGTTCGCTCGTACTTTTCGTCAGCGTTTGTACGATTAACTGCCAGGATTGCGACATGCGACAAAATGACACTCCGATTTTCGTGACGTCATCAGTTGCCGATTTCGGGACTATAGACGCTTTGCAGCAGCTGTGCATGGACGCCGCCATAACTGACCTTCAGTTCTTGTTTCCTCTTATTCCGTTTATTTCACTCCATCATTACCATAGCAGGCCAGGTTATCGCCACATTAGATTCAACTGTGTTCTTTTCTAAAGCATCGGCCTTTGTAGAGGATCGTCAACTACCGTTTCAGTTGCCCGGCATCTCGGTAAGACAAGAGAAGGTCAGCAATGGCGGCTGTAATGTGGCGCGTGTGTAAAGCGTCTATACATTTTATATATTGGCGGGATAGGACGCTAAACACGCCTGTCGGATAACCGTGGTGGTTAATCGGCGAGTGCGTAGCTCCCATCGCACTGTCAGCTGAGAAGCGAACCAAGTATAATTTCGAAAGGAAACACGCTGTAAACTAATTGCTTCGGGGACTCGTGGTTTCGAGACGATGGCTCTTTGAGTGTCTTTTTACGATATGTTCTAACGTTATTTCCGGTCGCGATCGGTTAAACCCAGATCGATCAAACCCCGTCAATTCCCACTTCGGCCTAAGCATTCGGATACATTAATTAACATCCGGAGTAACCTTCTGAATATGGGCAATTCTATTGTGGATTAACCTTGCTTATATTATAAAATAAATAAATAAAAAATAAAAAAGGTGGAAGCGACCTTAATCTCCAAAGTTCTATATTGCAGAGAAGGAGTAGTCGTCTAAATTTATTTAAAAGACACCAAACATAACGATAATAAACCACGGAGAAGGCAAACAAGGGGGACAAAGAAACAACACAAATCTCGAAACACAGCTAGCTGACAGGTTCGCGAGTGAGAAAATTCTCCCAGTCCTGGTATTGAACCAGGGACCTCTCCAATCCCAGTGGAGCGCTCTACCAACTCAGCGAGTTCGACGTCAACAGAGAAAACGGACATTAACACCCGCCTCCAGTCTAGGTTAGGCTGTTGGCAGTCTTTGAAATCCGTTTGCTCTACCGAACGTGTGGTTAGCTCAGTTGGTAAAGCGCTCCACTGGAAATGGAGGCGTCCCTGGTTTGATACCAGGACCTGGCGCATTGTTTTGGTCGCGCACCAGTCACATATCTGTGCTTAAAGATTTGTGTTTGTCCTTTGTCTCCCTTGTTCTCCATTTGCGGGGATTATTGTGGTTATAATTTCCAACTCGCTTGCACCTTTGCGTTAATTGCATTATCATCAACACCAACCAGTCGTTTCGGGTAAAGCCCCTCGATCAAATGTACTCTTGGCGTTTCTCACAAGTATCAACAACAATTGCTGATATCAGGGCGCGAGACCAATGCCATGAGCGAATGCTACGTTACCCTTTGTTAAGAAGGACTGCTCATTTCACTTTGCTTCGCCACCATTTGCTTCCAACGGACTTTAGATTAGGGAAGTGAAGAACAGACTGTTTTTTCCTTCACGTCACGTGACCTTACGTCACGCGACTTGAAGGCGTCTAGTCGTAGTGCCATGTGAGGTAGCAACACGTAAAAGAGCATGGCATTACGTAAAGTAACGTAAAGTCACGTGACACTAGGGACACGTTAATGTCGCGTGACATTAAGTGATGTCATGCTTTGTTAGGGACGTTAGGGTCACGTAAGGTCACTTAACGCTTGTGATGACATGATCTGCCATGGGGTATTCATGAACACAGAGACCGACAAATTTCTGGGAGCCGGGACTTCCATTGAACTTCCTTCCATGCTTTATTTTTAAAAAAAGCTATGTGTATTAATCACCGGGATTAGGTCGAGTCGTATGCGTACTAAACGTCCGTATATGGTAAAATAATAAACAAATTACATGCGGATTACTGGTTATAAATTAACATCTAAAATCCCGATGTTAATCAACTGGATATGATATCACTTCATACCCGCATAAGCTATCGAAACATGACCCATCAGTGTCCGGGATAACCATCCGGAAAAAAACATTTAATGTCCGAATGCTAACCAACCGGATATAATTAATTTACATTCCCAGAAACTAGCGCAACTTACTTCACTTATGTCCAGACTAAGAATCTGGACGAGGGAACTTCATCAGGACACGGTCAATTTATGTCGAACTTAACTATTCAGCCATGATTCATTCATATCCAAATCAGCCATCCGGACATGCCCATTTCATCTGGGGATATTGAGTAGAAATGGTCGATTCATACCGCGTTTAGCCGGATTACTATAGTATTCGAGTTTGGTGACCCCATACTAAGTTATGATAATCATCTTCAGGTGTAACCTCTTTTGCAACAGAAGGGGCAACATTTATCACTTTCCTTTTATGGAGGTGTAATTCGAACCGTAAAATAGCTTCAAATCAAAGAAAATCAAGAGTCCGCGCCAATTAAGCGCATGTTACGTTAGATGAGATCGATTCTAAATTTAAGAGTTGATATTTGGGGGTCGTTGAGTAAAATGAAACGACACAAACAAATCAATTATCAATTTTAACCGTTTTCTATTCGACATCATTAAAAAAATCCACCAGCGTTTTTCTTTATTGATTTTACTTTTTGCTTACAAATGCTTTCTTTTTTTTTTCTTTTCTGCTTCTGTGCTTGAACTGCTACAGATTATATCCACAGGCAGTGAACCCTGAAATCAAAGCAAGCCGACCTGAGTCGTTTTAAAATGAGCAGCCACAAAACAGAAACAAGAGCTTGGGAAAGAAAATTGGTCGCAAATTCCGCTGTCAATCCCAGCAAAGAGTTTTATCCGTCGCTTCGGCGCACTGATGTAAAACGTTTAGAAAAAGCATTCGTAAAAACAAAAACAACAAGACAGTTGTATCGGCAAACAAAACTTGGTCACACACTGCTGTTAAACGGATCAGCGTTTCGATCAATGTCGTTCCTTAGAAGGCGTTTCAGTATGTGGTCTACTCCTAACTAAAACGAAACACGTTTTCGTCGCCAACGAAACAATATCGGCTTTGTCTGGATACAATTGTTACCTTTATCAGTGCCATTTTTGCTTCAACACACATTCTTTTAGTTGGTGATGCTGAAGTGTGCAAACGAGGGTACAGCAATTTTGTACACGTCGGTCAGTAGTGCCACACTCTTTAAAGCACATTGACCCGCCCAACCCGTGGCTGCCGGCATTTCGTTCGACTCATCATCAGAGCGACAGACGTTGTGGTCGAACAAGACTTACACACAAGCCCTCGTTGGTGGTAGAGCAACGGTATATGGTTCCTCTACCACTAAACGATGGCGAGGTCAGACTTTACATCTTCTAGTCTAGTTGTGACTGGCCAGAGATGTGTTCACTGCTACTACTACAACACTCAGATCCCAGCGATCCGGAGCATTAACGTCCTCACGCGAAAATCCAGCGGAAAAAATCGAAAGGCTAGACGCAGACCCGATCCTGGAATCGTTTTTTTGCGTGACAACGCCCAGTCACGTTGCTGTTGTGAGTTCACGTGCAGCTGAAAATCCAGAATCCCAATGTTTATTCCCGCCATCCTCGGTGAGCATAAAATGTAGCGAACAATAATCCGAGACTGGAATTCTGGACCACGTTTCAGGGGTAAGCGAATCAGAGCGGCGCTAGACGCGGAAAAGGATTTTTTCCCTGATTCTGTCCGGGTCTACGTGATACAACTACGGAAACAAACTCTCTATAGATATTTTCCATGAGCTTTCAAAGCCGGCCTTCAGGGACAACAACAAAAGCCATGGAATGGCCGATGGCCCAGCCATCCTTTTTTCTTTCCTCCGCCTCTTCTATTTGTTTCGGGAAACCCGTAGGCATACATTCTAAATGTACACAAAACAGTAAGCTCAAGCGAGCTGCTAAAAGGATTAGCGCACATCTAACGAAACAGATTAAGCTTGGTCAACGCAAAGAGGTTCAAAACACACGCATAGATTTGCCATCTCCGGTCTTTCAAAGGCTCATTCCTTAATAAGAACCACCCTCTTTTCCTTCCATCTCTGTTTTCTCTGGACTCCAACGCAAGAAGAGAAGAGCAAAACAGCTTGTCACGCTACGCTCCGGAAGGCTCCATCGAGCTAACATCCGGTCAAACAAGTCGAAGCAGATCAGGGGAGACGAAGCTGCAGAAGAAGAAGACACTTCCTGAAAACAACGAACCGGAAGACGAAGGTTTGCTAAGAGACACGTCCAAGTCTGTTGGCGAAACACTAACTATCATTCAGAAGCTTCCAGAAGACTGATGGACATATTGAGGGTGATTAATGACCGACAAAAAATGTTAGCATGCATGAACGTTTTTCTTAGCCAACTGTTAGTGGATTAAGAAAAGTTGGAATCAAAGCGGAGGAGCAAGGAGAGTACAATGTCTTCGATAGAGGAACAATGTTTATTTTGATAATAGAATTAATTATAATAATGATGCTATAAATAGCATTCACGTACGCCGAAAACACTTATGGACGTGATGAAAGTTCAGAGCCTTACATGGTCTTTTGATATTGTTCATCGTCTTCCAGGCGCCAAATAAGTTGGAAGTATTAAACGTATATAGCGTATCAATTTTCATAATGTTTCTTGTACAGCTTGTCGAGCGTCGTGATAGTTTATTATTCAGACAGTAAATGTTCTGTTGATCGTAATACGTCCCAACCAATGCAGTCCTAAGGCTCCGCTGCCAGTGCGATAAAGGAATCGGGAGGATGTGCCACACCTATTTCGTTGACCGAGGCAGAAATGCCTTCTGTTGCCTTGAATGGCCTGACGGTAGTCGGAAAGTATAGTTGAAAATTCAGGTCGTGAAGTCGGGCGCGATGGTAGTGGCGTCTGACCAGCAGTGGCATGAAAGTGATCTTCAACAATCGTGAACCAGAACATTAGTACCTGTCATTAAGTGCAGTATGGCAATTACTTTCTTCAGTGGATTTCGCCGCAGTCCCAGAAGGAGGTTTCTTGGCAAATTTGTTCAACTAAGCGAAACAAAAACGCCTTTATTGAAAGCGCTACTTTAGACGTCGCTTACACTCCAGTGCACTCTAGAAAACGTCAAGTTTAAGGTCAAATAAAGAACCGACCACAGCAACCTGCTCAAAATGCTTGGCTCCCGGAGAAACCGAAAAGAAAACATTTGCACACAAAATTCTCATGCAAGCTCGAGCATGATGTCAACATACAAAATCTCCTACCAACGTTATAAGATCAACTCATTTGTCGAACTCCCCCTCAAGCCCGCCACCCGTCCTTTCAAAGGCCATCTATACTCGTGTTCACCTCAAGAGCCGTAGTTAAAAAAAAAAAGTCCGGCTTTTCGCGGTATTCCTGATTTACTACTTTAGGTATTGAATCAAGATATATGCGGGTAAATTTTAGCTTTGCTTACAGACTTTACACTTATTTTATCAAAGCGTACACGTTTCCTAAGTCAAAAACACTGTTTCTTCCTTCTACAACGAAATCTCGAAATAACTACTTAATGAATATCATGAATAATAAGCAAACCTTTTTCTTTTTTTCTTGATGTCACAACGAGTAGAGAGGCTGCATTTCAAAAACTCTACACTTCAGAGACTCTATAGAAAAAGCGCCATCTAGAGGCTATCCTTCAAAACATGTGTAACTCTAGTTACCACTGCAGCCGTCCTTCTCCGAAACGGTGGCACGTCGAACGAGGAGAGCAGAATCCCGAAGGAGTACAGGCGGTTACAGCTCGTGAAAGCGGCGTCTATGGCAGTTTCGTAACTTAACTGATCTAATAACGTTCTGTCCTAACTGTTTAATTGCTTATATAACACCCCGATTAATGTTTTTTTTTTGTTTTTTTTTTCGAGCTTCTTTCGTAAATTGCGATGATTGGTTTTTTTTTAATATTAGTAGTAGTAATCACCGCGTTTAACGAAGTACCCTCTAACTCAGCTAATTTTCACGCTTTCAGATTAGGTAAGCGATTACGCCTGCCGGATAAAATTAATGGCAATCAGTTCCGAGCAAACTACATCAGCGCAGGATGTATTGACCCACTTCGCGAGTAATCTGATTATTGGCGAAGCAGAAGCGCTGAAATCCTGCGCTATGTGCGAGGTTTAGGTCATTAGTGACGCGTTCGATGAACCGCGTTGGTTACATGTTCTGCTTTGTCGCGTCGACACGTCGAGTTTCTGGCAGAAGCAAACAACTAGCGACGTGGCGCCGCACGGGCGAAGCCAGCTGATGCCGTTCGCCGCGTTTACCTAATCAATACACAAAGTACGCAAGTATGCAGCACCTCTCAACCAGGGTCTGTAGAATGTAGCCCTTCGACCACGAAATCCCCGAATGGCGGAAGCTTCGTGAGGACCTGGGGGGCTATGTTGCACGTTTTGGACTCCCAGGAGACTAGGGAGAAGGAAGTGACGTCAACAACGCTCTTTGGATGTTGATTGGTGGAGTCGCTGATGACGCGTTGCGTGGTGCTGCTAAGATACGTTCGTTCACAGCTACGTCACTTCCTTCTTTTTTGTCTCCTGGGAGTCCAAAACGTGCAGCATAGCCTCCCTGGCCCGACCAAACGAACTCGGCTTCAAAGTAGTGCCTTCCACGAGGAAATTACTCAGAGCGACACAGGTGGAGGAAGTGCGACTGTTTTTCTTTTCTCTCTTCCAAATGCAAGCCGATCAATTAGGCTACTGCAGTCACAGACAGTTAAAGCATAGCAGGCCCTTCAAGGTAATCTATCCGTAGCCATGGAAACGTGATCCGATGAGAAAGTCCAATCGCGAAGCAAGAAGCGTGACCATCAAAAGCGTTCCTCGTGCTGTCGACGATCACTCCGTAAGAAACGCTCAGTTTTTGACTCTTCCAAGTCTGAGGGGATCATTTCCAGTCGTCTGGGACATCGAAAAATGTATTCTGGGCTGTCGGTGGCCCTTCATAGGCATAGGCTTCTCTCAAAGCATTCTCCCCACAGAAGTCAGACGCGTAAAAAACTCGCGCTATTTCGACATTACGTTAACCGGAGTAGTTGTCCGCTCACGATATAGGAGCACGTCAGCGGGTCCGCCCGTCCCAAATGAGCTTCGAATGCGCGCGCAGATTGCGCCGATAATTAAGTCCCGCTTCGCTTTCTTTGAATTCTCGTAGTTGTCGCTCTGTCAGCAGGAATTCAGTCGAAACAGCGAACAAAAAAAAAGGACGCGATGATGGACTTTCATGGGAGGCAGTACGTATCTTCGTGGCGGTACAGACCAGAAGAACAAAAAGCGAGCTCATAAGCTCTCCCCGCGGATGAGGAAACAGTGTCCTATGCGATTACGTGCGAGTAATTATTGCGCTCTAAAAAGTGTATTTATTTTTTATTTTGTTTTTCTTAACCGGGAAATATATAATTTATCTACCGCTACAAACGTTACCCACCTAGTGTAATCAAATATTCATTAAGGATGAGTCTGCGTCGTTAGTACAAATGTAGAAAGAATGTTTATCGTGGTCTACACTCGTTGCGTTATATTTTTTTTTTTTTTTGCAAGTACGAGGCGTTTAGTTTTGACGTTTTGAAATACACTGTATTGGTTAAATTTTTAGCACTATTCGTCTTGAAATTAAAGTTCTGACTGTCTCTTACCCTGAAATTGGAGTAAAAAGCAAATAAAATAATTTGAGGTTTCAATATTGTCCCTATTTTTGTTTGAGAAAGCTTAGATGTTTTTTTTTTTTTTTTTTTTGGTTAGGACAAGAATAACAATACTTAGAGTTCTTAGGGTTCTGTACATCGCCTATTATTGAACTTACGTTCGTCGACATACTGGGACAGACAATTGTGGTCACAAAGGTGCTTTTTAAAAAGAGGTAAGGAAACATTGGGAAATTGTAAACGCGTACCTATCGAATTTTCCTTTAATAAGACAACTGTTTATCTCGAGTGTTCCACGAAAGAGAGCAAGTAGTAGAGCACACCACTGTTGACATATATATATCGGCTTATATTATTCATTCTTTTCTTCTTCTTTTTCTTTTTTTTTTTACTTCAGAGAAACAAGAACTGCTTTGTATTCCTATTTTGTTTTTATCTCTTAATAGTGTGTTTCCAAGTTTTGGCTCTCTATCCAAACCGCTTTATTTTGACCGATTCAGAGCATTGTGCAATTCGTGGGTTATCTTGGGGTCGTAAAAACTCTGTTCTTTTCTTTTTTATTTTTTTTTATCCTTACTATTTTTTTTTATTTTTTTAAAGTAAGCAACAGATACACTGAAGGTAAGCGAACTACCGACCAAAACGAGGAACTGTACACATATTCTGATCTTGCACAACCGCTTCTTTTGAGCGCCTCGTGTCGGTGAAAGATCGGACGATACGTAAATTCCAGCTCGATTTGAATAAAAATAAAGTTGGATAACCTCGAAAGGTATAAATGTATCTAACTGAATATAAATGAATATAACTGAATATTATCATCCAAAAGTAATTCCCCTTGGTACAACACCAGACTTAAACGACTTTCAAATAAAAAGAAACGCCTCTTTCGTGTAGCCAAACTTTCAAAACAAGAGAGTCATTTTAACGCCTATCATTACGCCGAGCAGGAATATAAACGTGCAGTATTAGAAGTAAAACGCAATTTTTTTACTAATACGTTGCCCACAATTTTATCTACAAATGTTCGCCACTTTTGGAACTTAATCAAACCTAATGATAACCACGGTGACCTGAAGCTTACAAACACAGATGGGGAACCAGTAGGCCATGATGAGTGTGCATCATTGCTAAACGATATATTTATTCAATCTTTTTCTTGCACCGATGTTTCTGTGTACCCCAACTTTAATTGCCCTGACTTTTTTCCAATGAATCCAATATTAATATCATACGACGGTATAGCTGCAATAATTAATAACCTGAAGCTCTCCTCTTCATCCGGTATTGACAATATTAACTCTAAATTCTTAAAGAACACGAAATCGTATTCATCAGCTATACTATCAATGATCTTTAAGCAATCATTGGAGGAAGGCTGCCTTCCCGAAGACTGGAAAGTTGGAAAGGTGACTCCAATTCATAGAAGTGGCAACCACTCCTCACCGAATAACTTCCGGCCAATTTCTCTAACATCCATTCCTTGTAAGATACTCGAACATATCATATATTCTAACCTCGCATGTTTCCTAGAATCGAATTCTTTTTTTCACCCTACTCAACACGGCTTCCGCAAATCATTTTCCTGCGAAACACAGCTTCTACTTTTCACTAATAAGCTTCATTCTGTCCTTGACCGTGGCTCCCAGATAGACTGCGTTTTCCTTGATTTCTCTAAGGCCTTCGATAAAGTTTCTCACCGGCTACTCCTATTAAAACTTAGCAACCTCAATATTGATCCGAACGTGCTACGCTGGATAGAATCGTTTTTAACCAACCGTTCTCAATTTGTGCATGCCAATGGTACTAACTCTTCACTGACTCCCGTAGGATCTGGAGTTCCCCAGGGTTCTGTTTTAGGACCGCTACTTTTCCTCATCTACATTAATGATCTCTCTGAATGTGTCTCCTCTAATATTAGTTTATTTGCTGACGATTGTGTACTATATAGAGAAATAACAAATAACTCTGACACCTCTGTTCTCCAATCTGATCTTAACTCTGTATCTGACTGGTGCGACAAGTGGTTGATGCAACTCAATCTTAATAAATGTAAATCCATGAGAGTTTCCCGTCATACTAACATATGCTCGAATTACTACATTGACGACACTCCGCTGCAGTCTGTGTCCTCTTACAAATACTTAGGTGTTTACATAACTTCTGATCTTTCCTGGGTAACTCACACTAACTACGTAACTAACAACGCCAATCGCATGCTTGGATATCTCAAACGAAATTTTTCACAGTCACCAGTGTCACTAAAACTCCTTTTATATACTACTTTAGTACGTACTAAACTTGAATATGCATGTTCTATCTGGGACCCCGGTCATAATACTATCATTGAAACATTGGAATCGGTTCAAAATCGTGCAGCACGTTTCATACTCTGTAATTACCATCGTACATCCAGTGTTACTTCAATGAAAAATACCCTTGGTTTACCCACACTAATGAACCGTAGACGCATTTTTCGCCTCACTTTATTTCACAAGATTTACCATAATAACCCTTTCATGCGCCATGAACTTCTAACGCCACCTACTTATGTTTCATCCCGCGTAGATCACCAGTACAAAGTCGGTATCCCCAATTACAAAACTAACACTTATTATAACTCCTTCGTTCCTCGTACTAGCTCCGATTGGAATCGCCTTTCCACTGACATAGCCTCCATAACCAATATTATTGATTTTAAAAATGCCTTGTTTGTTAGTTTTCATTAACCATTTTCTAGTTGTTATTACTGTTATAACATTGTGTAAATATTTTTGAAGTGTCTAAGCAAGCGTGCATTAATTACTGTATCATATTTCATGTATCAACAACTGTACCCTGTCACCTAATCCCCCCCCCCCCCCCCACTCCCCTCTGTAATGCCCTTCGGGGCCTTGAGGGTAAATAAATAAATAAATTGTTCGCCGCGCCGAGTCTTTATTTATTATTTTCCTATTGAAGCGCGCAGCAAATATTCTCGGGGAGTCGCCGAGCGTTACATTTAAGCCGCTTATGTTGCGCTATAGCATTTATCTCGAAGCGTGAATCCATTTGGGACAGTATAGCCATTAGGAGGCGGCTGTGCTCGCTTCAGTCAGCTCGCAAGTCGGGCAGACCCGTCTATGTTTTTTTTTTTTTTTTTTTTTTGTTTTTTTTATGCTTGACAGCGGTTAGCCGCAAATTGGTAAAAAACGGAACCGTAATCAGAAGGGACTTCGGAGAAGCTTATATTGAAATCGGGGCATGCTCGCACTATTCTCTCACTCTGCTGAAATCCATGTACTGGGTGATATCCAAGGAGCGGCCAGGCTCTTCAAATCGACCGCGAAATTCGGTTTCTTAACCTCTCGCGTTGCGATTTTGTACAGCGTTGGCCACAGGTGGTGCATTTTTTCTATTAAATTCACAAAGAGCGAGCTTACCCGAAAAAAAAAGTAAAAAGAGAAAAAGGCTTAACTCCTATGGAAAACGCAGCGAAGCCACCGGTCTTCAAACCATTGGGCGCCATATAGTTTGAAGACCGCTGGCTTCGCTACGTTTCCATAGGAGTTAAGCTTTTTCTTTTTTTTTTTTTTTTTTTTTTTTTTTTTTTTATGCTTGACAGCGGTTAGCCGCAAATTGGTAAAAAACGGAACCGTAATCAGAAGGGACTTCGGAGAAGCTTATATTGAAATCGGGGCATGCTCGCACTATTCTCTCACTCTGCTGAAATCCATGTACTGGGTGATATCCAAGGAGCGGCCAGGCTCTTCAAATCGACCGCGAAATTCGGTTTCTTAACCTCTCGCGTTGCGATTTTGTACAGCGTTGGCCACAGGTGGTGCATTTTTTCTATTAAATTCACAAAGAGCGAGCTTACCCGAAAAAAAAAGTAAAAAGAGAAAAAGGCTTAACTCCTATGGAAAACGCAGCGAAGCCACCGGTCTTCAAACCATTGGGCGCCATATAGTTTGAAGACCGCTGGCTTCGCTACGTTTCCATAGGAGTTAAGCTTTTTCTTTTTTTTTTTTTTTTTTTTTTGTTTTTTTTATGCTTGACAGCGGTTAGCCGCAAATTGGTAAAAAACGGAACCGTAATCAGAAGGGACTTCGGAGAAGCTTATATTGAAATCGGGGCATGCTCGCACTATTCTCTCACTCTGCTGAAATCCATGTACTGGGTGATATCCAAGGAGCGGCCAGGCTCTTCAAATCGACCGCGAAATTCGGTTTCTTAACCTCTCGCGTTGCGATTTTGTACAGCGTTGGCCACAGGTGGTGCATTTTTTCTATTAAATTCACAAAGAGCGAGCTTACCCGAAAAAAAAAGTAAAAAGAGAAAAAGGCTTAACTCCTATGGAAAACGCAGCGAAGCCACCGGTCTTCAAACCATTGGGCGCCATATAGTTTGAAGACCGCTGGCTTCGCTACGTTTCCATAGGAGTTAAGCTTTTTCTTTTTTTTTTTTTTTTTTTTTTTGTTTTTTTTATGCTTGACAGCGGTTAGCCGCAAATTGGTAAAAAACGGAACCGTAATCAGAAGGGACTTCGGAGAAGCTTATATTGAAATCGGGGCATGCTCGCACTATTCTCTCACTCTGCTGAAATCCATGTACTGGGTGATATCCAAGGAGCGGCCAGGCTCTTCAAATCGACCGCGAAATTCGGTTTCTTAACCTCTCGCGTTGCGATTTTGTACAGCGTTGGCCACAGGTGGTGCATTTTTTCTATTAAATTCACAAAGAGCGAGCTTACCCGAAAAAAAAAGTAAAAAGAGAAAAAGGCTTAACTCCTATGGAAAACGCAGCGAAGCCACCGGTCTTCAAACCATTGGGCGCCATATAGTTTGAAGACCGCTGGCTTCGCTACGTTTCCATAGGAGTTAAGCTTTTTCTTTTCTTTTTTTTTTTTTTTTTTGTTTTTTTTATGCTTGACAGCGGTTAGCCGCAAATTGGTAAAAAACGGAACCGTAATCAGAAGGGACTTCGGAGAAGCTTATATTGAAATCGGGGCATGCTCGCACTATTCTCTCACTCTGCTGAAATCCATGTACTGGGTGATATCCAAGGAGCGGCCAGGCTCTTCAAATCGACCGCGAAATTCGGTTTCTTAACCTCTCGCGTTGCGATTTTGTACAGCGTTGGCCACAGGTGGTGCATTTTTTCTATTAAATTCACAAAGAGCGAGCTTACCCGAAAAAAAAAGTAAAAAGAGAAAAAGGCTTAACTCCTATGGAAAACGCAGCGAAGCCACCGGTCTTCAAACCATTGGGCGCCATATAGTTTGAAGACCGCTGGCTTCGCTACGTTTCCATAGGAGTTAAGCTTTTTCTTTTTTTTTTTTTTTTTTTTTTGTTTTTTTTATGCTTGACAGCGGTTAGCCGCAAATTGGTAAAAAACGGAACCGTAATCAGAAGGGACTTCGGAGAAGCTTATATTGAAATCGGGGCATGCTCGCACTATTCTCTCACTCTGCTGAAATCCATGTACTGGGTGATATCCAAGGAGCGGCCAGGCTCTTCAAATCGACCGCGAAATTCGGTTTCTTAACCTCTCGCGTTGCGATTTTGTACAGCGTTGGCCACAGGTGGTGCATTTTTTCTATTAAATTCACAAAGAGCGAGCTTACCCGAAAAAAAAAGTAAAAAGAGAAAAAGGCTTAACTCCTATGGAAAACGCAGCGAAGCCACCGGTCTTCAAACCATTGGGCGCCATATAGTTTGAAGACCGCTGGCTTCGCTACGTTTCCATAGGAGTTAAGCTTTTTCTTTTTTTTTTTTTTTTTTTTTTTTTTTTTTATGCTTGACAGCGGTTAGCCGCAAATTGGTAAAAAACGGAACCGTAATCAGAAGGGACTTCGGAGAAGCTTATATTGAAATCGGGGCATGCTCGCACTATTCTCTCACTCTGCTGAAATCCATGTACTGGGTGATATCCAAGGAGCGGCCAGGCTCTTCAAATCGACCGCGAAATTCGGTTTCTTAACCTCTCGCGTTGCGATTTTGTACAGCGTTGGCCACAGGTGGTGCATTTTTTCTATTAAATTCACAAAGAGCGAGCTTACCCGAAAAAAAAAGTAAAAAGAGAAAAAGGCTTAACTCCTATGGAAAACGCAGCGAAGCCACCGGTCTTCAAACCATTGGGCGCCATATAGTTTGAAGACCGCTGGCTTCGCTACGTTTCCATAGGAGTTAAGCTTTTTCTTTTTTTTTTTTTTTTTTTTTTTTTTTTTTTTATGCTTGACAGCGGTTAGCCGCAAATTGGTAAAAAACGGAACCGTAATCAGAAGGGACTTCGGAGAAGCTTATATTGAAATCGGGGCATGCTCGCACTATTCTCTCACTCTGCTGAAATCCATGTACTGGGTGATATCCAAGGAGCGGCCAGGCTCTTCAAATCGACCGCGAAATTCGGTTTCTTAACCTCTCGCGTTGCGATTTTGTACAGCGTTGGCCACAGGTGGTGCATTTTTTCTATTAAATTCACAAAGAGCGAGCTTACCCGAAAAAAAAAGTAAAAAGAGAAAAAGGCTTAACTCCTATGGAAAACGCAGCGAAGCCACCGGTCTTCAAACCATTGGGCGCCATATAGTTTGAAGACCGCTGGCTTCGCTACGTTTCCATAGGAGTTAAGCTTTTTCTTTTTTTTTTTTTTTTTTTTTTTTTTTTTATGCTTGACAGCGGTTAGCCGCAAATTGGTAAAAAACGGAACCGTAATCAGAAGGGACTTCGGAGAAGCTTATATTGAAATCGGGGCATGCTCGCACTATTCTCTCACTCTGCTGAAATCCATGTACTGGGTGATATCCAAGGAGCGGCCAGGCTCTTCAAATCGACCGCGAAATTCGGTTTCTTAACCTCTCGCGTTGCGATTTTGTACAGCGTTGGCCACAGGTGGTGCATTTTTTCTATTAAATTCACAAAGAGCGAGCTTACCCGAAAAAAAAAGTAAAAAGAGAAAAAGGCTTAACTCCTATGGAAAACGCAGCGAAGCCACCGGTCTTCAAACCATTGGGCGCCATATAGTTTGAAGACCGCTGGCTTCGCTACGTTTCCATAGGAGTTAAGCTTTTTCTTTTTTTTTTTTTTTTTTTTTTGTTTTTTTTATGCTTGACAGCGGTTAGCCGCAAATTGGTAAAAAACGGAACCGTAATCAGAAGGGACTTCGGAGAAGCTTATATTGAAATCGGGGCATGCTCGCACTATTCTCTCACTCTGCTGAAATCCATGTACTGGGTGATATCCAAGGAGCGGCCAGGCTCTTCAAATCGACCGCGAAATTCGGTTTCTTAACCTCTCGCGTTGCGATTTTGTACAGCGTTGGCCACAGGTGGTGCATTTTTTCTATTAAATTCACAAAGAGCGAGCTTACCCGAAAAAAAAAGTAAAAAGAGAAAAAGGCTTAACTCCTATGGAAAACGCAGCGAAGCCACCGGTCTTCAAACCATTGGGCGCCATATAGTTTGAAGACCGCTGGCTTCGCTACGTTTCCATAGGAGTTAAGCTTTTTCTTTTCTTTTTTTTTTTTTTTTACTTTTTCCTCAGGTAAGCTCGCTCTTAGCGAATTTTATAAAATAATTTAATAACAGCCAACGCTGTACAAAATCGCAACGCGATATGTTAAGAAACAGAATTTTGCGGTCGGTTTGAAGAGCCTGGCCGCTCCTTGGATCACCCGATATATTTCGCTAGGCCTTATACTCGTATCGTTACTCTCCGGCTGTCATGTTGTTTTATGAGGTACAGTCACGTTCGACTACCGGTTGCTTGACCACCTCCGGCCGAGAGGTGTTTACACGCGTGACGACGCTTGACCGGCCCAAAAGTTGTACCCCATACGACGACCTTTTTTCTTAGGCTGTACCTTCTAATCAAAACAGACTCTCAACAAACAGCTGTAGGGAGGCCACGACGAGACGCGGACGTTTAAGGGGGTGATTTGTGCGGGAGTAAATTGTTTTCTCTCTATCTCCATTATATCTGGACAAATATTGGTTCGACAAAAGCAAACAATTGGGGTCCAACGACGAGTGAGGTTGTTTACATAGGATACCCGACTACTTCTCAATAACATCGTCCTCCAGAAAGAAAGCGAATTCAGCGAAGGAAGGAGTTCCGTCCACAAACACGACCAATGTATTTCACATACGTATTTTTCCGGGAAAGACAACGAGGAGATGAACCACTTTGGACGCGGGATAAAACTTAGTGTCCAGTCGCGCCGCCCATCTGAATTTCAGGGAGACACTGTTTAAACCAGCGTCTACTTTTCTACGAGGCGAACCGGCTTCCCACTGCCTAAATATGTTTTAATCTTTTTTTATTTAAATGTTTTCGGGAGGACGAGCGGGACAGGCGAACTGGCTCCGCCTCTTCCGCCCGCCCGAAACATCAAAGGGGGCGTTCAACCACCATCTTTTACACAATGCAAATCATCATCACGATCATCGTTATCGCCTTCTCCTTCGTTATAGTCCACGCAGCCGTTCTTTGAGCTTGCGAGTGAAAAGACAGTGCACGGCATGGGCTCAGAATTAGCCTTTGTGGCAAGCGCCCCTCTTCTGTGGGCTTTAAACGAGCCTCGTTAGCGGAAATACCCCAATTTGGAGGTCTTTTATTCTGAAGTGGCTTTTGCAGCTTGACGTCGCCCAGTGGCTATTTAACCCGAAAAAGATATGAAAAGCTTCGCTTGTACGGAACAGTGTCGGGTTTCTTTGCAGGGTCGGTCACGGGTAACTCACGTCGTGAAACTTTTGAGCGAGTGAAGAGTATAACGATACTTAGTAACATTTTAGTAACCACTACATATCTGTGTACCGGAAGAAGCGTCATAGGTTTGGCGCACGGATCTTCTTAACGCTTAGAACAACTTTACATTTCTCCTACGTAAGTTTAATGATGCGTTTCTTAATACAAACCAGGATCTCATTTACGTCGATCTGAATGAAGAAATAATACAGCGTATTTAAAAATGAAAGTACGAACAGTGCACACAGAATCGACACTCATTTTTCAACCTTTTGGAGGTTGCAAAATGAAGGGGGGAACTTTGTCTCTCATAAACAAAGCTTCCGTCGCGTACGAAAGGCATTTTAACGAGGTATTCAGAAACAAAGTGACGTCGGGAAGCTTTTGAGCTTACTGCGTGGGTTTTTACAAATTTTTAAGGGAGTCTTTTGAATTTGTTGGCGTGGCACATAATTAGGAAAGCCAAACTTGGGTTTTCGAAGTGCCATTTTCCGCACCAAAACAATAAATTTTTTTTTGTTATTTTCATTACTTGTTTGGGCTTTAGTTTTTGTAAAGTTGGTAGTAAAGATTCGCTGGTTCTGCGATGTATACCTTTATTTAATGATGCAATACGCGGTAAAGTTTCAATGAGTAAAACTATTCTTAACAAAATACGGCGATATATAGTTTTTCATTGCCCGCCAGAACTCGCGATCGTTATTTTTCAATTACGACAAGTTTCTTTGCTCGTTGAAGCGCCAATGAAACGTGATTGCAAGTACAAGATATAAAACAAATTAACAGCTTAATGTTTGTTTTGGCGCGCTTTCTAAACTACAGAAATTCCGAAGGTCCCCTTGCAGAACAGTGCCATGGAATCCACGCACTGGGCATCTTGCATCGAGCTTTTTGTTTTAAATATTTCTTCATTTTCTGCCTCATTTTCCTTCCTCTATTTCGCTCTTCTCGCGTTTTATTTTTTATCGTTATGTGCCTGATCCGCTATAATGCACTCTCCTGTTTTTAAGGCGAGCTAATGCGATGGCGCTGGTACAACAAGCTCATATCTGCATATGCTCTTCCCGAAACAAATTGCAATGGAGGAAGAGGACGAGGAGAGGAGGGGAGCAGGAGAAGGGGAGGGGAGGAGAGAGTACGGAGGAGGGGCATACCCTCCCCTCCGTACCCTCGCCTCCTCCTCCTCAAGAGCTGCGCTCTAATTTCGCGTTAGAGATTTGTAAACGTCTTTCATTTTTAACGACTTTCATTCCACGCCTGAGGTCACGTTTCACGTGAGCGTTGTGGGTTGTTTGAAATTCCCGCGCGAGATCATGGGCCTGTGACGTCATGACCTATCGACCAATCAGGATTTTCCCGTCACGCCACCGACGCCGGCTTTTCTGCCACGCCACCGAAGCCGGCTTTTCTGCTACACGAGCTCCTTAACGCTATCCCGATAAAAATTAAAGTTTACAGTATCTTTGGCAAAATTACTAGTTTACAAACGTCAGAAAACTCGAGGCCGCTTCTCTAGGGAATCTCTGTTGTGCCACAGGGACACTCAACTTTTTTTTTACATAGCTGATTTCTAAACACCCCCCCCCCCCCCCCTTCACGACCTGACTCTATGATGGTCCCCGGCCTTTGCGGCGTGGGCTATCTGGCTCCAAAGTTGTAATGAGTTTGAGAACCTCGGTATACTGTATATGTGTGTGACCACGGCTTTAGTGCGAAGCAAACACAAGTTTGGGTGAGAACCAAGTTGGCATCCTGCACTTTTCTCCCAAAACAAAAGCTAAACTCTCTCACTCATTATTCGGCTCAAATATAACGAAAACACGTCACTTGCTGCCCTTAGTAAAGTGAGAACAATAGGGGGAGGGGGATCTATTTCCTTCCATTCTTAAAAGAGTTTGAGACCCCTGGTATACAGTGTGTTTTACCGCGGCTAGAGTGTAAAGCAAGCACGATCTCCTTTGAATCAGTACCGTTTTACGTGATTTATACACCCGAATTTATTATTCGATTATACGGAGCCCTTGAATGACAAATCTGTCCTGCTTTGCTTTTTTTTTATCTTTTCTTTAATAATAGTGTTTATTTTTGCCGACATAGGAGCGGGAGTGATGCATACAAACCAATATCCTGTGGCGTTCCTCCGGCTGTGGCGTGGTATAAAAATCTAAAAATACGGGGCCCTTCAGAACGTCAGGCGATAAGCTATTCGAAGCGGATATAGACTAGAAAAAAAAAATAAGGACGAGAATATATTGTGTTTGCGCTAAGATGAAAGCGGATCTTTTATAGAAATATCCGGCAGACTTGGGAGAGGAAAGACATGATACGATAATATTGTCTCTTACTTCTTTTTCTGGCATGTGACGTCGTCATACCTGCCTCAGTACAATAACGTGTGGCGTTCATATGTCAAAAAACACATGCCACAAATATTCGGGATTTATTTCAAGAATTTAAATATGCAACGTAAAGTGTATGTATCACAAAATGTGCTTCTATGTTTTAGCAGATGAGGGTCAAAGACTCCTTTCATTAATAAACTGATCCACAGTGGCCACGATTCATGGATGGATGAATGGTAATGGCCTTGTAACCCTTTGTAACGGGCGGCATCTTGCGCCACCTAGCCTAACATTTCGTCATCCCTTCTATTTTAGAATTTTTATAAAATATGTTCTAACACAAGCCTCCCCGCCCCCTTTTAAAGCGTTTCCATTCCTTATTTCTATGTGTATTTTTACCCCTCTCTAGAGCTTTTCCATCAATCTTCCAATCTCCTCTTCGTTGCCGCAATTCTTTCCCTATCCATTCGTCCATCCATGTCTGTAAATCCCAGTGCTCCCTCCAAATCCCTAGTCATTCCCCCAAGAAGGTGGGACGAAGCCCCCTGCACCTCAAAAATTACGTGTTCTATAGTTTCCCTTTCGAGTTTGCATATGTCGCATAGAGTGTCAATTTCCTGGAATTTAGCCCTCTATGTTTTCGTTCTGAGCACCCCCGTTCTAACTTACAACAGCCATGAGCTCCCCAATGAATTACCATGCAAGTGTTCCTTCTTTATTCTTTTTTGTGCCTTGTATATAGTTAAAGCTGATTTCTCCTGCATTCTCTTTTCCCACAATTTCCTCTCTGTTTCCTTTACTCCCTTTCCTACTGATATGCTCTGATCGGCCCCATCTCGTTGAATGTATTTAGATCTCAGCCTGCGGGTTCGGTTTGTCCACTTGCTGTTTAGACCTTTCATATATAAACACTTGTACACTTATCTAGATACGTGAACATATAGACCTCACGGACAGCGTTGCCAAGTTTCGTGGACATTCCACTCAGGGTCAGGTACTATGATGGCCCAGGTACTGACACAATGACAATTTCTAACCTCACGCGTAAGCTGCCATGTTCACGAAGAATGGACAATGTAGACAGGAAAGGGAGCGATCGATACAGGCATGGCGTGCCGCCACCGCATGCATTCAACGAATATATAACGGTCGCTCACACACCAGTCCGGACATTGCGTGCCCCGATCGACTCTGGCGAGTGTTCATTCCGGGGAAACGCATTTCAGGGGACCTAAACTTGTCAAATACAAAGTTGGAGCAGAAAGTTCGCGGAGCACGCCGACTGGACGTCGGCGAAAAAAGCGCGAAGTCGTGATAGGCCAATCGGTGCGCTTCGTCAACTTGGGCGCCAACTTTGTCTTTGACGAGTTTAGAGGCCCAGACCTCTTGATTTTGACGACGATTCCCTCGACGGGAAGCGTCTGGACATGCGCCGATGCCATGGCGCAACCGCCGAGGCGCGTCGTCAGAACCGCGCAGCCGTATATAGCTCGGACTCCGTCAGAAGGAAGCACTCTTTGGATGGGATGACGACAAAAGCTCCAAAACCTACCTGAGGGCGCGTCAGAGATCCTTGATGGTCCATGGGACATTTTCGATGATACATCCGGATGACTGTTCCAGGCTGACGGACCATGAAATTATTCCAATAGTTCTCTTCGGTGGAACACACTTACCCGAGTACAAAGTTATCGCCATGCATTGGCAGCCAGCTTAAGAACGAACGAGCATAGCGATTCCCGGACATCTCATTTCAGTTTATAATTAGGGCTGGGCGTCGATTAAAAGTTTTAACCCGATTAATCGCCACCCTTTAATCGATTAATTAATCGATTAATCGGTTGTGTTAATTTTTATAAATAATGTATTAAAAAGAATGGCAACAACTCGTCTTGCCTTTGAAGACTTAATTTACTCTCTGTTACAAGGCGCAAACGACATTTAGAATTGAGGATACATATAGTTCAACGATTCAAAGACATATTTTGCTCCAGCTCCGAAGACAAACAAGTTTGTCCACAGTCTCCGACAGCAAGACAAGAAGTCAGAGCTTGGGCGATGCTTTCTTTTTTTTTTTTTTCAGAGAAAGGAACCTCGATGGAGAAGGCGTTGATTCTTGTCTGCGTTTTGGCGGATGGTCCTTGCTGTAGTTACTGGATGCTTCGCTCGTAGGCGATACTGAAGCGAACTTAGGCTTCCACTGTACGAAAACGGCTTTTTGCAGATGATGCAGTAGACTTCCTTCGAGTTAAAAACTTCACCGCTGAAGTTTACTTTAAACCCAAACTTTCCAGCGAAATTGCCTTTCATACTCGTGAACTCGTCCATTTTTACGTGCCGAATACTGGAACAAGTAACCATAGCGTTGTTAGCTTCCCAGCTTGTTTTTCTGCTTGTTTGTCTAGCCTGGGCAGGATGTGTAATAGATCCTCAATAAGTGAAGTTTCGCGATCGCGCGGGGAGTAATTGCGGCCCCGGCTTGTTCGTCCGGCCTCGGCGGAACTGTAGTGTATATCCTCGAACACGCGACGCTTCGCGAGCGCGAGAATTGAACCTTGCTCATGGCACCTGGCTGGGAACGGACTTCTTTTGAGTACCAATTAAAAAACCGATTAACCGGTAAGAAAATTTGATCGCGATTAAAGCCTTAATCGATTAATCGGAAGGTTAATCGATCAATTGCCCAGTCCTATTTATAATGCAATTAAGGCAAGCTCGCTTGCGCCTTTGCATTAATTGTATTGTCACTATAACCTTAAAATGCTGGCCGTTCACCCTTGTAAATGTTAGTCAGGCTGCAGCTGAAGAAACCCGTCTGCTCTACGGAAGTCTAGCTCCTGGTTAGCTCAGTTGGTAGAGAGCTTTACTGGAAATAAAGAGGTCCCTGGTTCGACACCAGGACCTGGCGGATTTTCTCGGTCGCGCATCAGTCACCGAGCTGTGTTTGGAGATTTGTGTTTGTCCTTTGTCCTCCTTGTTCCCCCTTTACTGGGTTTATTATCTTCCTCTTAGTTACGCTGCGAATAAGATTGCAGTCAGAAGAAAAAGCGGCCAAAGGCGCCGCCAAGCAAGACGCACGCCTACATTAAACGCCACGACCTACGTTTCTTTACACGCCGGTGACAATAAACGGGCTTATTGGAGCAGCGAAAGGATTCCATTCGGCAGTAGAGGCAGACAGAGTGTGTCCGTTTTACGTTTCATCTTTTTAGTCGCTGTATCTGCGTTTGCAGAAACAGCAAGTAAAGGGAACATTGAAGGAACATGTCGGCGACATCAACATAACATGTTGATCAATAGTCGGGCAACATATCGGTTGTTGACGCTGTTCCCCAACATACGTGTAACGCTGCATAAACAGCAGCACAACGTAAACGACAGCTAAAATATTGCATCGGTGTTACAGCTTTCGGCAACAAAAACAGCATTAACTTGTGTTTGTCAACGCGCGTTGCCTGGTTCGGTGGATGAGCAAATTTTGGGCCGACAACACGACAATACAAACTGCTTCGAGCGTGAAGCGCCCAATCAGTAACCTGTTTGTTTGCGAGTAATGAACCCATATAAAGGGATGGTAAATACAACTTCTCAATATTCGAGCCTGGTGCGCAGCCGAGATAATCTGAAAAACCAATGGGTAATGACAGAAAATGATGGTCGAAAGGGTCACAGCTATTTTCTTGAGCATTCAAACAGTCAGTTGAGATTTTAACTGCCGGCAGAGATCAGCCCATATATCCTTCAATAATGAAAATAGCACGTTGAAAATATATTAAAAACAAGGACTGAAGTCGATCCTTATAACGGTTCTGTTACGGTGACGGTTACGGTTACATTATTTTCTTATAATCGGTTTCGTGTCGGCTTTTTAGGGGTTCGGTTTTTACCAATTTTGGTTACCACCCCTAAAAATAACTGGCCTAAAACCGTTTCCTTTTTGTTTGTTTTTCTCGGTTTGTTGTATTTTTTAATAATCAAACTTCTCTTTGTCATTTCAGTCTGGTCTCACGTCACCTTCACGAAGGCGCCTTGGAAGAGTTTAATGCTGGAGATCGGGGCTGAATTGTAGGCAGTGGAACCTGGTGCTCTGCCAGTTCAGCCCCTGAATGCTCATGTCCTTCCTAAACGACCAACTCAGTCAAGTTGTTTATTTTAGCACTTTTACCCCAACGTGTCTAAACGCTCGTCTTTCCACCGGGATTTCAATTAAAGGGGTCATGAAGCAATATTGGGTTGGAATGTTCATGGCTTGGCGGAGGCGTACTGGTCCTAGTCTGGCCCAAGTATACACCCGCACAGACCGCAACTGATTCAGATGCTTCCCTGTCGCAGTGAAGTTGCGAGGATAAAAAGGGACTACCTCTTTCAGTCTTGCCTTCGCAAAGCTTGGTGACGTAACTGTGGGATCGAAACCATGCGCCTGACTACAATCGAGCACGGCTCATGGAATGGACACGAGAACTGCGTGAGCACAGGACGGACTTCGGCTCTTAACAATGAATGCCTCGGCGGACACTCGGGTTGTGACTCGTGTGCAACCACTTCGGTAATGAAAATAGGCGAACTCTAACACTGCCTGTTTTCAGTGTTGGGTAAAGTACATCTAAAAGGTACTTCAAGTACAAAACAAATAAGACGTGATGTACTTCAAGTGAAGCAGTAAGTACACTGGGTGCAATGTACTTGAAGTAAAGTATTATACATACAATGTATACTTTCAAAGTAAAGTACAAGTATTTTAACACAATCTTTAATGATGCCCGTTCATTCCCCTAGAGTGATTTTTTAACTGGTATGCACTGTCTATTTTCAAAAACAGCGGCAAATACATGATGAACTGAAGTGGCCACAGAGTAGTTATTTTCAGTAATGGAGCAAAATTCATAAGTCCCCCTTCTGATTTTGGCGCGGCTTGCACTGGATTGTTGCACCCACTGGGGTTAAATGTACTAGGAGAGAGCATGACGTCAGCCCCTTAGCTTCCGCAAGCAATCCTCTCGTTAAAAAATGTCCTCTCCTTAATAAAAAAAAACAACAAAACAAGAAAACAGTGAGTGTGCAAGCGAGCTGGTGATAATTAATCATAATGTGACACCCGAGATTGGGCTGCGAAAAAAAATTAAGGAAGTTTCAAGTCGAAGGAAAAGACAACAGAGAATGTCTCAAAACATTAAAACGTTCTCCTCTGTTGTCCTTTTTTTTTTTTTTTCGACTTGAAAATTTAATTTTTTTACACCACAGTCTCGGGTGCAACAATTATGATTAATTTTGCCCTCCTAATATTTTAAACCTCCTCGCCTGCGCTGACCGATCGATAAGTAGCGAGAGTTTAAAAAGCTACGGGAAAGCCGCTCCCAGAACAAACTGAGCGATGCGTCGTCTGCTCACGTTTCTGGTAAGGAGAATATCCCTCCTAGTATTTCTTCAGGGTTGACAAGGCTTCATTTTGCGATAAAAGTTAAACAAAACCAAATTTGGGGAATGTACTTTGAAGTCGGGAGTTATTGTACTTTCTTCAGAAAGTACCAGAAAAAAATACTTTAAGTAAAGAGCAAGTTCACACTAAGAGAATGTACTTCAAGTACAGAAAAAAATACTTTAAGAGCAAGTACACACTCAGACAATGTACTTCAAGTAAAGTACAAGTTTCTCAAACCTACTTCAAGTAGTACTTTAAGTACAATGTACTTAAAGTGCTTCCCAACACTGTCTATTTTGTCAACCCCACCACGTGGCTATGATCAACGTTGGTAGCGTACGAACGGCACCATGCCACTTGGCCGATTGTTCTGGCTCCAAGTTAAAAACGATGCTCATATTACTGGATTCTTTTTTCTTTTTTTTTTGGGGGGGGGGGGGGGGAGGGGGGGGGGGCGACTGGCATTGGTTAGATAGAAAAACCGAGGCAATTTAACTCGGTTATTACCCTTAGGGAGTGATTTTAAGTAGTATTTAGCGAAAGTAGAAGAATCGTTTCATGGCCCTTTTAATCTATTCTATTCGCGAGCAGACTACGTAAGTCTCTCATGCCTAAAATAAATATTTTTCAACGTTGAAACATGTGGTAGTTTCATTAAATAAAGTTTATAAAAACGTTCATTCGCCACAGATCATACAACCAAAAATTTATTACATTTTAAGATATAGAATTAAGGCAACCGTTTAAACTGAGTTCATTGAAATGAACTATTGCTACCTGGCCGACCGGGCGGCCGCATTCGCACAAATGACCACCGTCTTTCAATAAAACATTGTGGACGAGATTTCGCTCGCTAAAGCGCCATTCACTGAAGTGAGTGCCTCCCCACCAAAATATCCGGACTTTCCAGATGATCGTGTATTCTCTCGCATTGAAATATTTCGGGTAAAGAAGGGGCACATATACCATCTAAGAGATGAATTTCACCCGCCAGATGAGCAGACGACAGAAACGAACTCTGGCGCCCATCGACATTCGGCAGGCATTATGTTAGCTCTCCGTTGTTGACATCCAAACGGTGTCATCAACATCGATTGGCCCCCAAAAGTCATGAGTGGGAAGCAGTTTCTCTTGTTGTGTTGAAATCATCGCGGTCAAAGAGGCCTCTTACAACATCCAGCTATCCTCATGCCTCCTCCACCATAAAAAAAAAAAGCAAACCCAAACATTACACTGGAACCACACCGAAAAACGTGCACCCTGACAAAAACTCCGAGAGGCGAAAGCCCTGCGGGAAAGCCTCAAGAAACGAATACAATAGCTGCAGGAGACGGAACACAATACGTAAGCTGCTTTACGGACGCCAGCCACCAAGTCACGCGCCTCAAAATCGCCCTCGTCAACAAACTCACCAAAAAGACACATCAGTTTGAAACCTCACAGAACCCCTGACGATTGATATTTTGGAGGGATACGCCATAGCCAAAGATATGGAGCATGCAACCCAACGCCCTGACCCACATCCCACGTTCATATGAACTGATTCGCAGCGTAACCTACAAAATGCTACCAACAATACCTTGAACCCTGTCACGCCTATAGTCCATCAAGTAAATGTCTGCAACCCACACAAGAAATTGAGCCTTGAAAAGACACCAGGCCACCAAGGCTCGAAGAGAAATGAAACAAACCTTTGTTTCACCAGCGAAAACTCCCAGCACCCTGCCATGTCATGGCCAGCCGTCTACTCGGCAGGGACGGCAAGAAACACTGCGGAAGTTGAGACTGAAATAATAGCCACAAGAGCGGACTATGTATACCCGCACCTCCTAAAGTCCATGTGAATAAAGGAAGCCTCCCTCGTCAGGCGGGCCCAGGCTATAGACAGCCTCAAGTAAGAATGTGTTCAAGTGCTCGCCCCGGGTTACCTGTTTATGGGCGCTATGAAACTGCAAAAATGTGCTGCGTGTCTATGGGGTGACGGGTGGTTTTTCTGCGTAACTCTGGTTATAAACCGCCCTGAAGATGATTGAATATTTTACGCGAAGAATAAAATAACACTTTTCTTCAGACACCATTTTTGTTTCGACAGGATAAGTATTTTTTAAACCCGAAAAGTGGTATAATTTGTCATCTTGGACGTTGCTACGTCTCTGGCAACACTGACTTCTGCTCGTTTGCAATTTTCAGAACTGAAACGGAGGCTGAGGGGGTGGCGAAAAAGGCGGAGAAGTGTGGCACAGAGGTCTCTTCTCCTTACCACGCGGCACGAAAGCCCCAACCCACGGGTATCCAAAATTCACAGGGAAGTATTTTATTTTTATTTATTATTTTGTATCCTCCTTCTCTAACGCCGCCATTAAATTGCAAACGCTCTCATAGGCTTGAGTTGAAAACACTGTTACTTGTAGCTCTCTAGCCCAGACCAATAAGTTTCCGTCACACCACAACTTCCACCACATTTAGAAGCGTCCCGATTTCCCTACCTGCCTCAAATGCGGAGATTACCCATCCATCCCTCACAGTCTCTCCTACTGGTCCTGCATCCCACCGAGCCTTCCCCCATTCCTCTTTCACGTCCTCTCCTGGGACGAATGACTGGCCCCACCTCCGGGCACCGGCGCACCCAGCGCACACCAGGCACTCGTCCACCACCCAGTCCCCTCGCGAAATCCATCCATGGGACCTGGACCGGACTTTCTTTCATGTCCTTCTAAAAGAAAAGTTTGTTCTCTCTTTTTGGCCATAGCAGAGCTCTCACCTTGTGTTCGGCAAACGTCTACATGTATGGTTCTCTGAAAGCCAGTGTAACATCAGAGAGAAATATGTGACGGCGCTCCCGTCTACATGTATGGTTCTCTGAAAGCCAATGTAACATCGAAAAGAAATATGTGACGGCGCTCCGCTCAAGTTTCTAATCCCGTGGCACGTTGTCACGTTCCTCGCTCAGGCTGTCTTATTGGCCCGCCAGCCCTGTGGGGTCTGGCGTTTTCCAGGTATAGCGGAAATAAAGTGTTGCAAAGAAAGCAAGCTGTCGGCGCCTCCGTCCACAGCGGCGACGTCCCTGCCGTGCCGCAGTCTGGAACATGGGCCCGCCGCCAGATCCGCGCGCCTACGCTTTCGTGTTCGCTTTCCCGCTCCTTTCCCTGGATGCCTTTGCGAAGAAGGTATGCAAAGTGCAGACAGTGCGCTGACAGTAAATGCCAGTGGAATTCCAAGATGATCATCGTTAATGTTTCGCTGTATTAATGTTTGCAAAAAAAAAAAAAAAAAAGTTGAACCCGAATATTAGGGACTCTTAGCAAACCGTTCCTGTGTTCCGCGTACCGTACTAGCGCAGCCTTTAAAGCGTGCTTTTAAGCGCGCACCCCGTGGTCGCGGCATTACTCGGGCGCGCGCTTAAAAAGCATGCTTCAAAGGCTGCGGCGGTACGCAGCACATGCACGGCAACGGTTTGCTAAAAGTCCCCAATATATTGCTTACCGTTTAAGACATTGCGCTTACGGTTAACATCGAATTAAAATATCGGTTTCGTTCTGGTTATTAGTGAGTTTTAGTAGATCGTTCCAATACCACCGATAACGATACCCAATACTCCGCCACGGCCTCCCTTGCGCTTGCATAGTATCGTTATCGGGACCATCGGAGGTATCAGAACGATCTACTAAAACTCTCTATTAGTGAGTTTTAGTAGATCGTTCCAATACCACCGATAACGATACCCGATACTCCGCCACGGCCTCCCTTGAGCATGCATAGTATCGTTATCGGGGCTATCGGAGGTATCGGAACGATCTACTAAAACACTCTATTGAAAAGATAGAGTTTTACGGAACCGTTTTTGCACACCCGATTCCGTAGATGGGACCACAGAAGGCTCACAGTTCGTAACGGAGGTCTCATCATACCGTATCGAACGTGCAAAGGACGTTCCCTAAAACTCTCTAATAATGGGGAGTTTTAGTAGACAGTTTCCGCAGCCCGCTAAGCACCCGCATAGCGCTCCGTAATCTGCAACAAGACCATCAACTATGCAGACTAGGCTGGCGGCGCGCATGCGCAGCTGCGGCGTTTCCTTTCCGGATACCGTAGCGGAGGAGAAAAACGATCTACTACAACTCCTTATCGATCCTAAACGGTTTCCGGTTCGGATTACGGTTGCGGTTTCAGTCCCTGGTTAAAACTCCTCCACGAGAACGAGCGATACAAAAATCGGAGCTGGGAACGACCTCTGCCGAAAGTGATCGTTGACAATAGAGAGTTTTAGTAAATCGTTCCGATACCTCCGATAGCCCCGATAACGATACTATGCATGCGCAACGGAGGCGGTGGCGCAGTATCGGATATCGTTATCGGAGTCATGGGAACGATCTACTAAAACTCTCTATTTTGAGCTTGAAAACGGCAGCTGAAGACACGTGACATTGTTTTAAATCCCCGGGCAACAAAAACATGTTTCCGAACTGCTGATGTTCTCTCAATGGGACAGGGTCGCCGGACACGTGTTTCTCTCTTGCTGACGGTCGAAGTTGTCCCACTCCTTCCTCAATGTGACAGCGCCTAAGAGACAGACGTCCAGCAGTGAAGCCGAACTAATCTCGTCCCTGTCTTGATTTCTGCGTTTATTTCATTCATGATTATTTTTCCCGTGAGAAAGCAGAAAGCGGACGCGTTCTGTCCGTTTCTGGCCACGCGCTTTTTACTAAGGTTGACTTCTCCAAAGTGACGTTAAGACATTTATCTCTTTTTAAGCCGCTCGAAAAGCGTGTTGAGGCGTGTTTTCCGTCTGCGAACAAAACTTGAAAGATTCTGTTTCAGCGATTCGGATCTCTAACAGAAATCAGTGACCTTTAGATTAAACGACAGATTGACAGAGTGACACAAAAACAAGACCCGAGTAGCAATAAAAACGAAATCCCGGTAAACAACACCATCCAACGTCGTACGAAGAGATGTCATACGACCGCAGTATACTGCAGACAAGAAAGCTCTAAACTGAAATTGAGCAGCTTAAAAAATGTAAATGAAAAGAAAAGACTCCTCGTTGAAACCAACGTAAGAAATACAGACCCCCCCGGGCGGAAGACTGAAGATCAAGGACGAAACGTACGTCTCCATTTCGGAAAACAAAAACATAGCGGAAAGTCCGAAAAAAAAAAAAAAGGATGACAGCGGAGTTGTAAGAAATAGAGAACATAAAGCTGAAGAAAGACACGTCGTGCGTCAAATAAAGGCGGGCAGCGAAGGTCGGTGTGGCCAGGAAGGCGTGAAATGACTCCAGGAAGCGATGGTACGGCACAGTGCATCATGTCCGCCACAAAAGCCACGGGTGACAGCTCCCCCTGTCTCCGAAGACGACTGGTCAGACTGTGGACAGTCCGTGGAGCCGTTTTTCGGGAGAAGATGAGAGGAAGCTCCATCCGTTCCTTGGGAGGAGACGCGAAGTATCACTAAATTGGAAACAGACACCGTTACGCGCCTTGTGAGTTTGACACGTTAAACATTTCCAGTTCCAGGAAGGTCTACTGCTTCCTTAGCCTGCACAATCGAATATTTGCAACTAAAACGGTGGAACGCACAATTAATGTGTAGAAGTGAAAGGAAGGAAATTAATCATTACCATATTTATTTATGTGTTTGATTTTGCACATCGTAAAAGCTAATACCTTTTAATACATTTTTTTTTGCTTCAAAACATTTCTGGCGATCGATACTGTTTCATATGATATGACCAGATCAAAACTGGACGTCATTAAATGTTTCGTGATTGTACTTTGACCCCCTTGTTCCCCTTCTCCAGGGATTATTTTCGTCATTCTTGTCCAGCTCGCTTGCACCTTTGCATTTAATTGCTTTATCCTTATAAGGTATTGAAATTGCGGGTCTGGAAGAGAAAGAAATACGTGAAAAGTGGTGCCATTCTGGTTTCATCACTGCGAAATGTAATCAGCGTTCTTTCGAGTCGCCGTGCTGGAACGTCTTTCCGACTACTTTCACCCGCCATATTGAAACCAGAAGCGGCCCGTATATGAGGTGGAAGCTATGACTACCCCGTATCAACGAGCGTCCCCGGATCGCAGAATTAAAATGGTGGAAGCAACGCTGTCACGTCGGGAAGCAGCGACGATTAATTTCCGACATCATAGACGTTTTCCAAAATTTAGTCTGCCAACTCTGCTCATTCTCCTCATCACAGTGTATGGCGTCTGCGCCGAAAACAATGGCGGCCGTCTTGAGGCTGATGAAGGAAGAAGTTGAAGATACTACTAAGCGGAGAATACATGAGGACTGTGCGTTCGAAACATGGCTACAACACGACGCGCGAATGAGTTGCAACGGCTGCGTGAGAGTTTATTTCGAAGTGTGGTTCATTCCATCTCTTGGCACAATTTTGGCTCTAAAGCTTTATGATGTCGGGAATTTAATCGAGGCGCATATGGTCTGCCAATTTGTTCTGGTAAGTTCTTACGTTCACACCATCGAAACTGAAACAAATCGGGAAATAATTATGATGTCTTCGAAGAAATAATTCTCATCTGCGATCGACGTGAAAAAGCAACCGTGCCCGAAGAAATACAGTTTCATGACCGCAATTAGTTTGTCAAACATGAATGCTTTTTGGGCCACGAGATGAAAATGAATTTTGAAAGGATTTATTCACTGGCAGCTCAAATTTTCCGTCAATATACATTTAGAAACGTTTTCTTTTCTTTTTTTTTCTCTTTTTTTCCTGCCGTCTTTAACAAGGTCAACATCAGCCAATCAAAAGACTCGAGTTTCTCGTTTTTAGAGTGCAAGCCGATGCAATGGAATAGTGCACACCAGTAGTACTCCGGGGCTTTAGAATTGCTGCAGCGACGATGTATTATGGCCTCGAAATCGAATTAGAATACGTCGCAATAATCTCTTAGGATAAAGTGCTGAATCATGACTGGATACTCCGACTTACCCAAGTACCGCCATCCTGACGCTGGTACTCCTATCATATGCCGTCGACACTTCGCAATTTTTGCTTCTGCATCGCAAGCGCGAATTCGCGCGTGCCCTTAACGGTCTGTCCCGGCTGCCGGCGACGCGGCGCCATTTTGTGAGAGCGCTCTTTTTGGTCACCGCAAATGCTACGCACCTGATTATCTGCAACGCTCCGCCATGTTTTGCTCGAGCCAATTCCATCATGCTCCACCTTGGCGGTATACTCAATGGTACACTCATCCAGCAATTTATTGGGAATTGTCGTCCTTAATCCTGGTAGCTTCAGAAAGTGCTCGAAGCAAAGACGAGCTGACGCTGGGCGTCGTTGTCGTCACGGCGTCCCATTTACTTGAAGAGTCCCCGCACATGTCAACCTATTGGTCAGCGCAAATTCTAGACCTTCCGTCGACTGGCTGCCTGCATCTGCTGCAGAGCGAGCTACAGTTGTATGGGCGGCTGTCGTATCCACCTTTGTTTGGAAACGCTGTGTTTCCGTTTTCTTTAATAAGTTCCCCATCTCGGGTTCTTCATTCCACCTACGGTGCTGTGTCATCGCCAGGATTGCAGTAAACAGCCGGTATAATACAGTTCTCAATTTCCAAATCTCAAAATCAAGGCGATCAAATGTGGGCGTCGTCAACACGTCACTGGGAGATAGAACAGCGTACCGAAGCGAGCGATTCGGTCAATGGGTGGATTATTCCAGTAGGAAGGAGGAGGGCGAAAGAAAGGAAGAAAGCGAGAAAAAAAAAAAGACAGAAAAACAAATAAAGTAAGTTTTATCCATGTAAAGACTAAGGTTGAGTGTTAGTTTTAAAAACGAAGAAAAGATAAATTCTCGCTTTCTGAAGACCTTTCAACAGTGCCAAAAACATTCAGGCATATCCCACTCTTCGCACTGAACAAATTAGGGTAAACAAATGCTCAAATACACTCTACTGTATTTACACAGCAGCTTTACAAACAGTGATTTGTACCGTAGCTCAACAACTGCATGGTTTCTAGTTTTCTACAGTTCATAATAAAAATGTGTTAATGATTGATTGTTTTCTTTTTTCCTGTTTTATCTCTTCTTTGTTTCCCTTTCTGCCGTCTGTTTAGCCATTGCAGGGAAGCGCGTCAAACTGTTCCTTTCAGCTTTTTTCTCCTGCCTCCTCTCAATCACTTTGATGAGAAACAAACTTCATTACAGTAAAAATAATAATAACGATCGAAGGTATTGACGTGCATTGCTGTTTAAACCGAAGCAGAGGCAGAAGGATTTCAGCTGGTGTTTCCTCGGCGATGAGCCCCGTGTGCATCTGACCTATAGGCTGAAAGTTCTCTCTCCGATCTCTTGTAGGTGCAATATGCTGGATTTCTCCGAACATGACTGTACCGCCACCGCGAAAACTCTTCTTCATAGGGACTTGAAGGAGTTGCGGAGAGCAAATCGTTTGCTTTTTGCGCAGAAGTTTTGGAGACGCTAGAGCGATGCCGAGCACTCATAAGAAACGGGAAAATGGCGGGACGCCTTACCGCGGCCGTCAGCCTTGTGCCTGCTCCACGAGTAACTTTAGTGTAACTTTAGTACTACTGTAACTAGGGTAACTTTAGTCCACGTGGTAACTTTAGTGCACTACTACGCTTCTCATACGCTGAAAGTCTTTGGGAAAACAACTGATAAAGGGATTTTTAATGACGCTCAGCAACTTTCTATTTGGCACCATACATCTATTTAGACCCACTAAATAGTCCTTTAGTCATTTTTAATTAACTATAAAACTAATACGTAAGTTTCGCGAATTTTCCGACGTCAGCCACCACGAGTAATGCCGTTCCGAGAATGTTATCATTTTACCTCGAATGCCCTAATTTTAGAAATGTTTGCCACTCCTACGTGAAACACTCTGTATACAAAACGTTTCGGTACAGTGCATCTACCTATCTTTCGTCAATCATTTGGTATCGCGCAGTGGGCAATCGTTGCAGGGGATACCACAGCTTCGCTGGCCAGCCACCTTCAATGCGTGGATTGCAGCCCCAAATTTTGTTTTCCTTATTTCCTATGCCTGGGACCTTTAATCGGGCACTTGTTCACTGGTATTTCCCTATTTTCATAGATTTTGAGCGTGCGAATGATATTTTGAGCGCAGAACTGGCGTTTAAGCAAATATTCGTGAGCAGAAAGAATAAAGTGGTACTTATTTATTGCGAATCGAACTTCAATGTATTTTTGTCGCTTACATGCACAGGGAGTTACTCATCCAGTGTATACGCGTAGTTTTTTCCATCTCTCATGGTTTCCCAGATGTCGTACGTTCGTTTGGCACGCATGTCACCCATGGTGAAAAGCGCCGACGCCGTGTTCGTGCTAACAGTGTCCGACAGTGCACATAAATACATGTATGAAGCGGTTTTAGGACTGTGTTTAGCCCCATGAATTCTAAAGAGAAACGCCGTAATTGACCAATGGTTTCATAAGTATGACTGAGAAATGTTCCAAGTTATCTAGTACGTACGAATTATTCGTAAGATTTGCTTTGCTTTTATAATCAAGTGCATTGAGAAAATGCACTCACTTTTTCCCAAATAAAGGCATTACCGGAAGTAAACTTTCGACTGATTTTTGTCCAGAGGCGGATCCAAAAGGGGGGGGGGGGAAGCGGCCGCCGCCCCCCCCCCCCTTCCCCATACAAAGTCCACCGCCCCCCCCCCCCCCCCCCCGTCCTTCTCGGAGGACCCCTCCCGAAATAAACCGACTACCGGCCTGCCAGGTGGTAGAAGGCTCGGTACTCAAGGACGAGGGTTAAAAATAGGGTAGGTCGTACCCTAGCAGGCACACTTGTACTCTGAACTTGAAGAACCACTCCGTCGCTTCAACCGAGACTGGAGTCCGCGGCGGCGGTTTCAAAGCACGGCTTGGAGCCAATAAGACGGCGCAGCGGCGCACATGTAGGGGCCGTCGGTGCAGCGTGGTTCTGCGGCGGCTAAAAAAAAAAAAAGGCGCAACCGGAGTCCTGTTTATGACACTTCAGATTTCCCCCCCCCCCCCCCCTAAAAAAAAGAAAAAAGAAAACAGAGTTCTGGATACGCCCCTTTTGCTGTCTGCTTCAATTTGCAACAGCACACTAGCGCCAGTTGAACCTCTAGCGTAGATTATAATACCTCGATAGAGACGCCTTTTTCGGAGGTCGATACGGGGCAGAGCAAAAAGGCACAGTAGTATTTTTGCGTCCGTGACGTCATGTTCGGTTTTCGTGACATCTTCACCCCTTTACCTTTTTTCCCTCACCCTTTACTTCGCGCACTCCTCCGGAGTACTATGCTCCCAGTCCCAGCTCGTTCCTCCGAAGTCAACCCAACTGTCATAGTTGGAAAAGACGGCCGTGCCAGTCGTTTGCAAAGCCAGCAAGGCGACGTAGATGGAAACAAATCGCCGCGGCGTTTTTCGCGGCCTCGGAGATGCAGGAGCGAGCCTACGTTAAAAAAGATACGTTTCAACTACGAGTGTCAGCAAGAGCCACGTAAATACCTGTGCACACTCGGAGCGGACGCGCGCGTTTGATCGAAGTGTTTCGGGACCGATCTTTTACGATTACGATCACCACTCGATTATGAGGTGACACTCGGCAAACAAAGGTGGGACCGGCATTGCGTAGCTCCCACGAACTGTTATAGCGCGACAGTGACGTACCGTCGTGTCAGAATAAAACTGGCATACTAATAACAAAGTGTAATAGTACATACCGTGTTGCGAAGGTAATCCATACGGCGTTTGTTTGAGCTCCATATCACACAAAACAAGAAGATATAATCGATGAGAGTCCCTTTTCGACGACAGCGTTCGTCACCGCTGCCTTGGAAAACAAGGAGATGACAAGGGGAAGAGATTGACCTCTTAATCTAAAATTGAGGTCAATGATCAAACTATAATACGGGAAGGGTCCACAAGGGTCGCGCGGGCGGGTATTCCATCCAGCAAGCCAGCCGCTCGTGGGCACACTGTCGTGGGCCCAGGACCGTCGGAGCAACGCTGCGCCGAGTCGGAGTGCCTGCTAGGCCCAAATTCTGCCGAGCTCGCTCGATCGGTGTCATGGTTGCCGTTGTCGCTTTTCCCGGGAGTTTGTGGATCCAGCGTTCGTGTTCGTCGTGGCCACTTTCGAGTACTTCCTTCTTGTTTCTTGCTGCTTAAAATCTGGACCCGCCAGAAGTGCACGTTGAAAAATAAATGTCCGTTGGTCGTCGCGACCAAGTAAGTGAGCGACGTCGTCGGTCATGTTGACTTGATCGTAGAAAGACTGCTCCCGGAGCTGTTGTCATACGTACATTTTTGGCGTAAGATCGTTTCGTGAATCTGGCATCGGTTCTTTAGCGCATGGTACTGCAACAATAGAGAGTTTTAGCTTACCGCGTACCGGGCGACCGCCGGGGTTACCGCGACCGCGACCATCGAGCCGGTACCGGACCGAGAGCGTAGCGGGTAAAGAACGTTTTAGCATACCGTAACCGCGCCTGACCGCGCCTATGGAAGTTTCTTCTTTCTCCAACGGCTGGAAAAAGTCATGATGATGATAGTGAATACCGGCGTGGTTCGTTTTTAAAGCGGTACATTTATTTGAACAAATGCCGCATAAAAAGCCACTTCTAAAAAATTTTTTCCTCATTACGAGTAGTTATAGTGGTACTTCCTTGGTATACGACCAAGTAACTTAATTTGTCAGCTAAGCTGTTGGATACTGGTCGCGCCTCAAGCCAAACGCATCGAAACAGATCGAACCGGGCAGGGACGGGGATTTGAACCCAGTGCTCTGAGTTCTGCAGCGCGAGCTTTCGCTACACGTGCTCCGAGCTGTGGTGCGTTATACTTCGTTTCAGCTTCGGTCCAGACGCAGCCGATGCTACAAGCGCGAGCATGTGGCCCAGAACAGTGCTTGCACTGCACGAGCGCGCGTGCTTGGCAGGGATGCTGAAAGCCCGGCGCTCGCGCTTGTAGCTTTGGCTGCGTCTGGACCGAAGCTGAAACGAAGTATAGCCCACTCGGCCACCGTTCTCCCACGAATGCAAGCAAACAGCATCATCCTGTACGCTGCTTGTTTGCATTCGCAGCTCCATTGCCATCAGCACCAGTCTCTAATGTCGGCTAGGTGGCTCAGGTTGCCGCCCGAAACAAGGGGCATAGCAGTTACCATCCATCTATTCAACCGGCCTGTCCGGCGGCCATGGAAGCCCGGATTTTTGCTATGGACCTCGGGTAGGCGAAAGCCTTTATAGGCCAACCGGAGCCGCTTCACTTGCCCTTTCTCATGTTATGTGGTGTGACGATTGTTTCTAGACGCCTCCCCCGCCATTCCAAAACAGTAAGTGATTAGTCTACGCCGGCCGTCGGAGCCGATGCCCGGCAGTCGCCATTAGAGAGTTTTAGCTTACCGCGTACCGGGCGACCGCCGGGGTTACCGCGACCGCGACCATCGAGCCGGTACCGGACCGAGAGCGTAGCGGGTAAAGAACGTTTTAGCATACCGTAACCGCGCCTGACCGCGCCTATGGAAGTTTCTTCTTTCTCCAACGGCTGGAAAAAGTCATGATGATGATAGTGAATACCGGCGTGGTTCGTTTTTAAAGCGGTACATTTATTTGAACAAATGCCGCATAAAAAGCCACTTCTAAAAAATTTTTTCCTCATTACGAGTAGTTATAGTGGTACTTCCTTGGTATACGACCAAGTAACTTAATTTGTCAGCTAAGCTGTTGGATACTGGTCGCGCCTCAAGCCAAACGCATCGAAACAGATCGAACCGGGCAGGGACGAGGATTTGAACCCAGTGCTCTGAGTTCTGCAGCGCGAGCTTTCGCTACACGTGCTCCGAGCTGTGGTGCGTTAGCCCACTCGGCCACCGTTCTCCCACGAATGCAAGCAAACAGCATCATCCTGTACGCTGCTTGTTTGCATTCGCAGCTCCATTGCCATCAGCACCAGTCTCTAATGTCGGCTAGGTGGCTCAGGTTGCCGCCCGAAACAAGGGGCATAGCAGTTACCATCCATCTATTCAACCGGCCTGTCCGGCGGCCATGGAAGCCCGGATTTTTGCTATGGACCTCGGGTAGGCGAAAGCCTTTATAGGCCAACCGGAGCCGCTTCACTTGCCCTTTCTCATGTTATGTGGTGTGACGATTGTTTCTAGACGCCTCCCCCGCCATTCCAAAACAGTAAGTGATTAGTCTACGCCGGCCGTCGGAGCCGATGCCCGGCAGTCGCCATTAGAGAGTTTTAGCTTACCGCGTACCGGGCGACCGCCGGGGTTACCGCGACCGCGACCATCGAGCCGGTACCGGACCGAGAGCGTAGCGGGTAAAGAACGTTTTAGCATACCGTAACCGCGCCTGACCGCGCCTATGGAAGTTTCTTCTTTCTCCAACGGCTGGAAAAAGTCATGATGATGATAGTGAATACCGGCGTGGTTCGTTTTTAAAGCGGTACATTTATTTGAACAAATGCCGCATAAAAAGCCACTTCTAAAAAATTTTTTCCTCATTACGAGTAGTTATAGTGGTACTTCCTTGGTATACGACCAAGTAACTTAATTTGTCAGCTAAGCTGTTGGATACTGGTCGCGCCTCAAGCCAAACGCATCGAAACAGATCGAACCGGGCAGGGACGAGGATTTGAACCCAGTGCTCTGAGTTCTGCAGCGCGAGCTTTCGCTACACGTGCTCCGAGCTGTGGTGCGTTAGCCCACTCGGCCACCGTTCTCCCACGAATGCAAGCAAACAGCATCATCCTGTACGCTGCTTGTTTGCATTCGCAGCTCCATTGCCATCAGCACCAGTCTCTAATGTCGGCTAGGTGGCTCAGGTTGCCGCCCGAAACAAGGGGCATAGCAGTTACCATCCATCTATTCAACCGGCCTGTCCGGCGGCCATGGAAGCCCGGATTTTTGCTATGGACCTCGGGTAGGCGAAAGCCTTTATAGGCCAACCGGAGCCGCTTCACTTGCCCTTTCTCATGTTATGTGGTGTGACGATTGTTTCTAGACGCCTCCCCCGCCATTCCAAAACAGTAAGTGATTAGTCTACGCCGGCCGTCGGAGCCGATGCCCGGCAGTCGCCATTAGAGAGTTTTAGCTTACCGCGTACCGGGCGACCGCCGGGGTTACCGCGACCGCGACCATCGAGCCGGTACCGGACCGAGAGCGTAGCGGGTAAAGAACGTTTTAGCATACCGTAACCGCGCCTGACCGCGCCTATGGAAGTTTCTTCTTTCTCCAACGGCTGGAAAAAGTCATGATGATGATAGTGAATACCGGCGTGGTTCGTTTTTAAAGCGGTACATTTATTTGAACAAATGCCGCATAAAAAGCCACTTCTAAAAAATTTTTTCCTCATTACGAGTAGTTATAGTGGTACTTCCTTGGTATACGACCAAGTAACTTAATTTGTCAGCTAAGCTGTTGGATACTGGTCGCGCCTCAAGCCAAACGCATCGAAACAGATCGAACCGGGCAGGGACGAGGATTTGAACCCAGTGCTCTGAGTTCTGCAGCGCGAGCTTTCGCTACACGTGCTCCGAGCTGTGGTGCGTTAGCCCACTCGGCCACCGTTCTCTTTTTTTTTTTTTTTGGAAATTGTTTATTTACATATTTATATACACGAAAACAGTATAATACACTATGTACAAATCATCGAAGCGAAAAAAATCATCACGTAAAATATGCCTTCACATTCTTCGCTCGCCGGACGTTTGTAGTAAACTTCTTTAGAGAGCAAATATTGCAGCTCAGTACGAATTGTGCAAGATTTTAGCAGAAACTACATCTATCTTTCTCGACGCGGTTCTGTCATTAAGTCCATGACAGCGTATACAACTCTTTGTATTTCCATAAAAAAATTATATGATGTTTGGTGAACGACTGATACTTGCTACAATTTCTTTCCATTCATCGTCCTCGGAGCGTGCCAACAAGCTCTGACCAACAAATATAGAGATATTCTTGAAGTTTACCCAGGAAGGTTTGGCGACACCCCCATCCGTGTCCACTTTCCGTGTTTTCCATAGGCTATATAAGGCAAGTACCACAAGTGTGTCAAGGACCGTATCTAGACGGTCTCCAAAATGCAGGTAACGTAAGTTACTCTCCTCAACTTCAAATTCCTTTTTGACTGTTCTTTTGAAAACGTCCCAAAAAAATACAGCATCAACACATAGTACGAATGCATGAGTGAATGATTCAGTGGTGTTACACAATCTGCATTTAGTGCTCCAAAATACATCGAATCCCCGGGATTCACGCCACTCTTTCACCGGTATCGTTCGGGAGTGAAAGCGGAAAAAGAACGACTTGCACTTTGGTGGTATAGGCATACGTTTCACTCTTTTTAAAACATCCGTAATACAATTTAAAGGAGCATTGAAAGGACTCAAGCGATATAGTGGATCAGGGAATAGAGACACAAGTAGACATTTCTGCAATTTCTTTTTGGAGCACGACTCCAAGAAAGCGCTTGTGAAACGTGCTCCCAAAAATTCAATGGTGTCTGCGACCTCTTTATAAAACCCACGTAAACGGATTGCGTCATTCGATGGAATTCCAGATATTTGTGCCTGCGTATACTTTGGTAAAAAATAATCTTTGCACGCTTCTAGGAACGGGTGTTGGGGAGTTTTAAAAAATTTCCATCTCGCGATTAGCTGTCTCACAAAGATGTGACCGAGGCCTAGACCACCATCTTCCGTTCGTCGAAAAAGGTTAGATCTGCGCATAGGCTCGTACGACGAATTCCAAATAAATGTCGCGAAAACTCTATTGAACTCATTAACTGTAATTCTAGAACAATGCATAACCTGTAAAAGGTATGTTAGCCTTGACAAAAGGAAGATATTGCATACGGCAACCTTCCCAAATGTAGAAAGGTATCGTTGGCTCCACATGCGTACAGCTGACTTCACCTTTGTGCCTACAGAATCCCACATAGACTTTGGATTGTCCATCGCACTGAGTGGCACCCCTAAAAGCTGCGGTTTGTTTCTAGACCATTCAATGTCAACGAACTTGGCTGGTGTTGATCCCCACTCCCCGCACCACGATCCACTACTTTTAGCCTTATTCACAGAAGCACCAGACACATGGCAGTAGTCTTCGACATGTGACATAGCTGTCTCTATGCTTGGTTTGTTGGAGCAAATGAGGGCCAGGTCGTCTGCGTACGCCAGGAGTTTTACTTCGCTGGCATGAAGTTGAAAACCTTGTATCTTTGTGTCGTTGATGATGACCCTGCAGAGTGGCTCTAAGTAGATATTAAAAAGTAGCGGGGACATTGGGCAGCCTTGGCGTACTGAGCGTAAAACGGGGATAGATTTTGAAAGAGACCCATTTATAATTAACTTAGTCGATATGCTATTGTAGCAAAGTGTGATGCCCTTTTCAAGAGTTTCGCCGACCCGTATGTGCTTCAACAGGGCAAAAAGAAATGAGTGGTCAACTCTGTCGAAAGCTTTTTCGAGATCAAGCTGTAAAATAGCAGCTGCTTCTTGTGTGCGTTGGCATATTTCTAGCATTGATCGAACAATGTGGAGGTTTGTCTGTATATTTCTTCCTCTTATTGAACATGTTTGGTGTTCTCCGATGACTTGGGTTATGACAGTTTGAAGTCTCCCTGCGATTAACCGAGCCAGGATTTTGTAGTCAGTATTGAGGAGGCTGATAGGTCTATAGCCTTCAATTTTTTTAAGCTTGTTAGGGTCTTTCGATTTAGGAATTAGTATTGTATGAGCCTTACGAAATGACAGCGGTAAGTAACCCGTGGTGTAAGATTCTTCAAAAACGTTGCAAAGTATGGGGGCTAATTTTTCTTTCCACTTCTTGAAGAAGCTAGCAGGCAATCCATCCGGACCAGGAGCTTTGTGACTTTTCATTTCAGAGATGTTTTGCATAATTTCTTGTACATCCAGGGGTGAGTTAAGTTTTTCCGTTGTGTCGTTTTCTAAGCAGGGTAGTGTTGATAATATCTCTCGCAAACGTGGATGAGGTGCCTTAGTGCCTGTTGCAAAAAGATTGGTGTAATGCGAGACAAAAGCCTGGTGAATATCACTTTCATTCTTCAGTTCCTGGCCGTTCAGTATTAGCAATGACACCGACTTTTTCTTCACATACTCTCGTTCGGCATGTAGGTACCTCTTCGTAGGCTGCTCTCCTTCAATTAATTGTAGAGTGCGTGTCCTCACAGCTGCACCTTCATAGCGCTTCTTGTCGTGTTCTTCTATTTGCTTCTTTATATTTTTTATTTCGTTCTTGTACATCCCTGGCTCTTGACATTCGAGATTATATAGGTACAAGAGATCGTTATTTAGTCGTCTTTCTTCAGTTTTTTCGCTGTACCTTTTTATCGAAGATATCTCGATAGCTATTGCTCGAATTTTAAACTTAAACAGTTCCCACTTTTGGCACCACCCAGTTTTGATGTGTCCAAGGTCATTTATGAGGCTTTCTGCGGCTGTTTGGAAAGCATCATTTTCTAACAGGCTTTCGTTCATCTTCCAGCATTCCCATGATTGCGGCTTTTCCTTTATTCGTTTTCGGTTCAAACCTACACTGACCATGACCATACAATGATCTGAGAAATATGCAGGAATTACTTTATAATTACTAATCGAACTGCTAGCCGAACCAGACACATAGATACGGTCCAAACGCGCATGCGATGATCCCTGGAAGTGCGTATAATGAAGAACATTTTTTGCGGTGAAAGTGTCCAACAGGTCGCAATCCCGAACGAGAGCTTGAAGAATGTCAACACTTGGATCAACGATTTTCTTGATAGGAATTCTATCTTTGGCATACAATACGCAGTTAAAATCTCCAAGGAGAATAACATCGAATCTTGTGTCGGCGTGAATCCTCACTTGATTGAATAAGTTCTCCCTTTGCGCGGAGTCATTGTACGCGTAAACGACAACTATGCGCCAGGGGTGACCATGTATGAGGACATTTGCAACTAAAAGCCTACCTGCATCTGCACCTTCAACTAAACTGCACATACGGTATTCCAAACTTTTTTTAAACAAAATGGCGCATCCAGCAGAGTAATCGGTTGCTGGGCAGTGGTATATATCGTATAAGCTTGACCATACGCTGTTAGCCGAGAACAAAACGTTATTCTGAGAAACCTTAGTCTCTTGCAATGCGACTATGTCACAATTGTGTGGTTCTAGAAAACGATATAGTTGGTATTGCTTTTTGCGTGAATTAATACCGCGCACGTTAAGGGAGCATATGGTAAAAGAACTTATCTGGGTGGTGCCAAAGCTGACTGTAACCATTTACACATTTGATTCAGATCGGGGAAGGTTTGGTTTCTTCCGCTCCTTGAACTTCGCCTTTCCACGTTGTTCTTGGGGATGGACGTCTTCCCTGCTCTGGGGGACATCTTTGGAGCAGCAGGGATCTGCTGTTAAGGCGGTGAAGGCGGTGTCGATGGCGTCGACTTTCGCCTTTTTGCACGACCTTTCATTTTCTGTCTCCGTCACAGCAGGCGGAGTAATCTGTGTGGGAAGCTTTCTTGTCTCCTTTGATTTAGTGAGTGGATCTTCAGATGTGGGAACATTTGGTGATTCTTGGATTAGGGCATCGATGGTGCAAGGTTTAGGTGCCTCCTCTTGCTGCCCCGAGGAGACCTCGCATGAGTTGTCGAGGTTTTCTTGAGGTTCCTGAGAATCTTCCAGAGGTTCCAGGTCCTTAGTGAACATTTCATCGACGTCCATGAGGTGTTCACTTACATCAGCTGATGGCGAAGCATTACCCTGGAGCTCGGAGGCATAGGTTACAACGCACTCCTCGGTGGAATGGCCATACCGCCAGCACTGTGTACAGCGTGGTGTAGAGCACTGTCGACGGATGTGGCCAATCGCTTTGCAGCGCAGGCAGAGCGGAGGTCGTCCGGGAATGACCACTAGAGTATTCACTCCGTAGATGGTGAGCATGTGTGGGACCTTATCAACTGAGAGGTGATCCTTGAGTACTAGTGTTACAAATCGGGTCAAGGTGTCCGTCTCCTGGAGATCTGAAAATCTCCACCTCTCCCTGGTTATCTCTTTTACCGTTCCAAACGGTTCAAGCACCTTCTTGACCTCGCTGTCCGGTAGTTGAGGCGGTAGCCAAAGCAGTTTCATTTTGATTTCATCCTTTGTAGGATCGATCACGAGGCACTTTTTCTTTTTGATTTCGAGTTCTTCTTGTGCTTTTACCTTGTATTTTGCAGCGCCATTGGCGAAGACGGCCATCCAAACATGGCTCATTTGGAAAGGGCCTAAGGCGACGAGATCTTTCCGGTCAATAATTGAAAAAAGAACTTCTTTGAAATCTGTTGCCTTGTACGGTCGTCCGGACATATCCGCATGCAAGAAAAGGGAGTTTGTGACGAGCATACCTGTAGGTAGACGTGGTAGAATGATTCGATATTCCTTGGTCTGCTTGGAGCATTCCGTTGCCTCTTCATTAACCCGGTCCTCAAGGACCGTCATGCTGCTCTCCTTGGAGCTCATCTTACTTGTTGAAGGATCGCTGCCTTCTTCGTCGCGGGATCCAGGGCCACAAGAGCCCCAGTGAATCGCTTTGGTTCAAGAGGACGAAAATTAAGCGTCCACTTATGATCACTTCTTCTTCCTCCCACGGCCACCGTTCTCCCACGAATGCAAGCAAACAGCATCATCCTGTACGCTGCTTGTTTGCATTCGCAGCTCCATTGCCATCAGCACCAGTCTCTAATGTTGGCTAGGTGGCTCAGGTTGCCGCCCGAAACAAGGGGCATAGCAGTTACCATCCATCTATTCAACCGGCCTGTCCGGCGGCCATGGAAGCCCGGATTTTTGCTATGGACCTCGGGTAGGCGAAAGCCTTTATAGGCCAACCAGAGCCGCTTCACTTGCCCTTTCTCATGTTATGTGGTGTGACGATTGTTTCTAGACGCCTCCCCCGCCATTCCAAAACAGTAAGTGATTAGTCTACGCCGGCCGTCGGAGCCGATGCCCGGCAGTCGCCATTAGAGAGTTTTAGCTTACCGCGTACCGGGCGACCGCCGGGGTTACCGCGACCGCGACCATCGAGCCGGTACCGGACCGAGAGCGTAGCGGGTAAAGAACGTTTTAGCATACCGTAACCGCGCCTGACCGCGCCTATGGAAGTTTCTTCTTTCTCCAACGGCTGGAAAAAGTCATGATGATGATAGTGAATACCGGCGTGGTTCGTTTTTAAAGCGGTACATTTATTTGGACAAATGCCGCATAAAAAGCCACTTTTAAAAAATATTTTCCTCATTACGAGTAGTTATAGTGCTACTTCCTTGGTATACGACCAAGTAACTTAATTTTGTCTTGGCTAGCTTGCTAATAAATTGCAATGTAATGTTGGATCCTCTACTTTTCTTTCATATATTTGTTTGTTCCCTGTGATAAAAAAAACAAAACAAAAAACATGCGGTTACTTGAAGAGATTTGTGGCAACTGGTAATTTATTGGAGCGCGCAAATGAATAGGAAGCTTATTGGAACGAATGCAAGCCAAAAGAAAAAGTGAAATTGGTCGTTGTGTGAATATTTACACAGCGCGAGGTTAGTCTGCCTGAATTTGGCGATACTGTTTCTTCGCTGTAGATGGGCAGTGTGGCCAGTGCGGTACGACCGAAAACCTGGAGTCTTTAACGTGCACCACCAGTCATGGTTATACGAACGCAGCCGGTACGATGCTCGTCCAGATCGAACCGGGCAGGGACGGGGATTTGAACCCAGTGCTCTGAGTTCTGCAGCGCGAGCTTTCGCTACACGTGCTCCGAGCTGTGGTGCGTTAGCCCACTCGGCCACCGTTCTTTTTTTTTTTTTTTTATTTATTACATGGAAATATTTGACAACAGCAAGACAAACACATGGTAAGGTATCACATCCCAATTTCCATTACATATAATTCTCTATCTTATACTCTCATAGGCTGATTGTCGTGAATAGACAGAAGGAACAGAAAGGAATATTAAATAAATACAAATTTCACGTGCTAAAAGTCAGGTAGATTAATGCATCGATCAAAAAGAACATACCAATCTGGCCGCTCGTCAAGGTAGTTAAATACATTTCGTACATGCGTTACGGTTTCAATGAAATTTGATTTGGTAGATCGGGGAGGGTCCGCATTCCTGTCAATCATTCTTGTTTTCCAGAGGCTATGCAACCCCATTAATGTAAACAGATCGTAAGGAAAACTATCATTCAATTTTAAGGGCAAAAAACGGATTGTGTAAGCATTGATATTCAAGTCTTTTTTCAGTGTCCTTTGTAGGACATCCCAGAAAAGGTAAGCATCAGTGCAGAAAATAAAACAATGCTCTATAGTTTCCGGTTGGTTACAAAGGCGGCAATTGATTGACCACGGCACAAAAATTCCACGTTCGCGAAGCCAGGGTTTTACAGGTAACGTAGAAGTATGGAGCTTAAAGAAGAATGACTTTGCTGTAGGCGAGACATGTAGTTTTCGGACACGTCTGAGGACATCTTTTCCAGGGCCTTCACTATATATGCTTCGGTACAAAGGTTCAGGGAACGTTATGTCAATCAGATCAGCATATAAGACTTTGCGTGAAACCGTAAATAAATGCTCCAAAGAAAAACGAGCTGTTAGAAACTCAATCGCGCTCACTACTTCTTTGAGGTACCCCACAGGACGTGATGTGCTTGCGGGTATCGTCGTAACCACCAAATAAGGTAATGCACTCGCGAGTTCCGTCTGTAAGTAAGTGCGAAGGAAATGATGAGATGCAGTTTTGAAGAATAAAAATCGAGATATTACTTGCTTTAGGAAGATGTGTATGAGTCCGAGACCGCCGACATCGATGGGGCGAAAGAGGTTATCACGTCTTGTAGGTTCCCAATTGGAACTCCATATAAAAGTAGCAAACACTCTGTGGAATTTTTGAATATGGCTTCTGGTACAGCAAATCACCTGAAGTATATACCAAAGTTTGGCGGCGAGAAGCATATTACAGGCCTTAGCTCGCCCGAAAACTGACCACTGGTTGGATTTCATCTTGTCAGCTTGACATTTGATTTTTGACACCCGTTCAGTCCAGTAATGACCATTGTTACGGATACTGTTAAGAGGAACTCCTAAGTACTGAGGGGCAATGCAGCTCCACGATATTTCAGCATACTCTGAAGGTGTTGTGGCCCATTGCCCGCACCAGAAACCTACGCTTTTCTCCTTATTAACGAGTGCGCCGGTTGCGTCACAGAAGTTTTGTGTTATTGTAAGGACATTGTCGACGCTGCGTTTATCGGCACAAAAGAAAGCTATATCGTCTGCATATGCCAATACTTTAACTTCAGAAGAGTAGAGACGGAAACCTTCCACGATAGGGCTGTTAAGTACACTTAAACAGAGTGGTTCTAAATAAAGCGAGAATAAAAGCGGTGACAGCGGACATCCTTGTTTGACGGACGATTCCAGACGAATTCGATTTGAAAGTGAACCGTTAACTATAAGCCTGGTGGCACAGTTACGGTAACATAACTTAACACCCTTTAAAAGTGTTGGTCCTGGGTTTACATGACGTAAAATAGCAAACAGGAAAGCATGGGACACGCGATCAAATGCCTTAGCCAAGTCTACTTGAACCATGGCGACCTGACCGGCATGAAGAACGCAGCTTTCTATCACTGAACGCGCAACGTGGATGTTAGTTTGTATACGTCTCCCCCTAATCCCACAGGTTTGGTGGTCTCCAACAACAGATGACGTGACACACTGTAATCGTTTTGTCAAAATTTTAGCAAAAATTTTGTAATCTACGTTGCATAAACTAATTGGTCGATAGCCTTCAATGCGCTGTAATTTGTCTGGGTCTTGACTTTTAGGGATCAACACGGTATGGCTCTCATAAAATGACGGCGGTAAAGTTCCCATCTCATACGCCTCCAAAAACACCTCAAGTAGGAAAGGACATAGCAAGTCCTTGTATGTCTTGTAAAACTCTGCAGGGAGCCCATCAGGTCCTGGTGTTTTAGAATTTGGCAACTCGTCTACCGCGCATCGAACTTCTTCCAATGTTACTGGTCCACTGAGGAGATCTCGCTGAAGCTGCTTTACTTGGGGCATTAAAGAAACTAAGTTTTTTGCCAACTGGATGTCTAAATGTTGAGTTTTTCCAAATAGACTTTTGTAATGCAACTCAAATGCCTTCATGATGACTTCTTCGTTGTCTGAGAGTGTCCCATTACATTCTAAAACTCTAATTTTCTTTGAAAGGCCGTTACGCCTCTCATCATCGAGTGCACGACGCGTGGGTGTCTCTGAGGACAAGAAACGCCTACACCGGGACCGTACTAGTGCACCGTGTAAACGAATGTGCTCGTATTGCTGTAGCTGACATTTTACGCGAAGAATGTCTTCTTGGAACATACCAGGGTAGCTAAACTCGTGGAGCAAAACATTCTTTGCTTTTTGACGTAGCGGGGGGAGTGACCAAAAGAACGCCGCAAAGTTTCCTCCTCCCTGCGCGCGCTCAACTTCGCAACTTTTGACGAAAAATCCCCCGCGATCCCTAGGCGGTGCACGAGAGCACGAGACAGCGCGGGGAGGCGAGCGTTCACGCCGCTCGCTGTACGTCGTCTTTGGGCTCTCTAGCGCCGACAATCCCGTCATGCCTCGCCCAGGCGAGGAGCGAGAGCAGACGACGAGAGTTCGTCTGCTACGATGAGGCATTCGCTCGCACAGGGGAACTGAAAGAAAAAGTTGGTTTTCTGCTCGAAATCGCGTCCCGCGGGCCACAAACTCAAACGCGAGCTTGAATTGTAAGCGTCTGATATTTCACGAAGGGAGGAATTGACGGCCCGTCTTTTATTTGCGAAATTTGAGTCGTTTTGTAGCCGTACAGACGCTGAAACCTACCAGTGTGTAATGAAAGGCCCAGGACAATCACAGAGGCCGCGAAATCTAGCATCATTTGTGTATGGGTGACAAGTAGAACATTTTTCGACAAAAGCTCTACAGCAGAAACCTGTGACGTATTCACTCAGCGTCCAGGAAGGCTAAACATGGAGACGTTGCTCGAGACTCAAGCAAAGTCATATTTGAACGGCAGCTATTTTGCCCCGTCATATTTTGTTTTGAGAAAGCTCTCGTTCTGAATGCCCTCACCAGAGAAATAAAAAGCCTTGAAACGTATTGCTAGATGTTCCAAAGAACTAGGTTTAAGCCGTATCCTTTCAGTGGTTCACTCATAATACTATGCTTAAAACGAAGCAAGCTCGTGCGCGTACAGTGCCATCAATTTCCTCAAGCGTATGCTGTTTTGTAGTCAACTGGTTTCGGAAACTTACGCCGTCTGTAGATATCTCTGACAGCCAAGTTGCTTAAGTGGAAGTCATCGCAAATCTAAGTTCCACGTTGCAGCAACCAACGTTTAAACGATGGCAGCGACTGCGCTCTCGCATTCCCACTCATCACGTCGAACAAAAAGGCGCTAGTTTCGGTTTGAGGTCGGTACTTTTCTACAACATCTATGGCGACAGCATCAGTCTGCACTGGGTGCATTCGGCAAGTTCGTTCGGGGCCTGTTCTCCGTGCAGCACTCGGCGGGTGTAATGCGTTAGAACTCTCCTAGTGCAAGTCTGTATCGCGAATTGGGAGCCCTTCACTGGCCTCACCGGCGGCCATCGCTTGACGACAGGGAATATGCCGCGTCCTGTCTAGTTCTCCCTTCGTTTTCGTCCTTGTTGCTTTGGCCTTTTACACCATGAGGCAATACACGCAAGTCTAAGGAAGAAACATGCAAAAATTGGAAGCTTGTACGCGGTGCTCGAGGGCGAGCATTTTATGACGTGCTGTGATGTTTATGTCGGGTTCTTGGAGATCAAATAGACATTCGTCAAGCGTTTGAACATCGATTAAAAAAAAATTGGCCGGAGCACGATTGACTTTACCGACGTCGCTTGCTTCGGTTGCTAAATAAATGGCACGTCGAGCGACTGAACGGCACGCTCCGAGTTTTAGTTTGTCACGGAAGCCCTCACAGGAGTTCAAAGAAAAAGCTTTCACCATGAAGCACTATGTACAAGCGGTCAAAACGATGCGAAAATCCCCAGTAAAGGCATTCTAACTTATCGTTTGCTGAGCTTTGATGACTCCGAAATCACGGATGACTCCACAATAACTCTCGGTAGCCCTTGTCTCATTAAACACATAACAGTTAACGCCCAACAAAGTAGCCCTGGACCCTCAACCACACAACATTTAGTTAAACAAGATTGGTATTCTAACGCGTTTAATATTCTTGCCCACAATAGTAACTGTTATTTGCGGAAACATGATAGAAGTTTCATGGTAGAGAACTAACGTAATAAAATTGAGTTTTCCAGTTTCTCCTATAGCATGCATAAGATCGTGTCAAGCGATGACTGCCGGTGGTGCCGCTCGACCCCAGCAATACAGGCCTCTATCCACGTTCTAGCCTCCTAAGAAATCAGTGGTGCCAGTGCTATTAGACATAAATCGTTTATTTGCATCGGTACTCCCATACCTGCCGGATGTAGGGACGAGGCGCAAAACCGTACATCCGGCCAATATTGAAGCCGGTTTTCGGACGATATTGCCTCGACACTCGCCAAGAAGCAACGTGCTGTTTCGGCGACTCGTTTGTGTAATTTATTTGTTCAGTCATATTAATGGGTCCCGTGCCACTGTGTACACCCCAAAAAAGAAATGTACTGTGGTAATTACACCTTGAGGAGAAGCAGGCACGTAGCCAGATTTTTGTTTAAGGGGGGGGGGGGGGGGGGGCGCCGATGACAAAGTGCTCTATGAGGGGGAGGGAGGCCCCAGCAAAATGGAAAATTTCGGGGGGGGGGGGGGGGGCGGGAAGGCCAGGCGTTATGCCCCCCTTCCCCTCCCCTTGGCTACGTGCCTGACGAGAAGGGGTATTGTAGTTTTACATCTTTATAAAAAGGTGTAGGCATTATCATACGTTTTAAGAAACGTGTTTAAAAAATCACACATTTTTAAAGGTGTGAAGTTTACATTTCTTTTATAAGGTCCATCGCTACACTTATTAAGGTGTTAGTTATGGGACACCCCACTTACATGTTTAAAGGTGGGAAAATGCTTAAAGGGGCGATGCAACGATTTTTGTATTTTGCGCGAATACCGCTTAGAACGGACCCTGACGTTAATGACCTGTGAAATACCCGTTGGTTGTTGTTGAATCTCACCACACGCAATCGAAGTCGCAGAAAAAAATAAAGAAAAACGAGCAGAGTTCACCCCCTCAACTCGCAGCCAGAACAAGCGGCCACATGATCTGGAGCCGATTATATGCCGCCAATGTTGATCATAGCCACGCGCTGGGGTTGGCAAGGCACAGGACACGCGCTGAGTTCCAGACATTGTTACGGTTCGGCTGTTGTCGGCATTGCAGCGATTGGACACAGGACACTACCCGAATGCTTCTCGAGCTATTTATTATCACGAGCCCAAATCGAGTTTCCACGCCATGCTCGGGTCGAATCTATGAGCCGCATTCAAATATCGTCACTGGGCGGTACTGCTACCGCCCAGCTACGTCATCAGGTTTTGCGAAGGAGAGATTGAATGAAAACACTCGGTTTTGTCCTCGGAATTACAGCACAACAAAGGAGTTTCTTGGCCAGTGGCGTTGCGTGCGAGTATCCTTGATTCCCACTAGTGCCAGTAAGCTCGTGTAAAGTGAAAAACATTCCAATTGAATATCGTTGCACCGCCCCTTTAATGTGTATATACCTCTAACGGAAGACAATCTCTTTCATGTGATTACATCGCGTGCCGATTAAACGATCTGTCGATGACACGTCGTTCGATGAACTGACTTGACCGCCAATGAGTGACGACTGCCAGTAGAATTTCGGGGAAATAATTCTGCCGGCTGCCGGGAGACTCGACCCTACCCAAGAATTACCCCGGTTCTTGTTTGTTTTCCAACATTCTGAATTGTATACCAGCTTATTAGTACCTCTTCGAATATTACAGAAAAAAAAAAGCGATGGCAGCCGCAAAAGCTCTGACAGCCCGGTTCACTGTCATGTGGGAGACTGACAGGTGCTTGTCAGTCGCCACCATGCCTTGAAAGCTACCGGCTCCGAAGAACCGGAGCGCGCAGAGTCAACGCACAACGGCTTTCGATAGCCGGTACTGTCGCCGAAAGTCGTCGTCGGGGAGTTGAAAGGCGTCCCCGGTGGTCTCAGTAGCGACGCCGACGGTGGCGGAAGATAAGCTCGGCCGCTGCGTACGGCACCGCCATGTTGACAAAGTTTAACTTCGCCTCGATTCGAAGCGAAGATCTCGAGCTGAAACCACGGCTCTCGCAAAGTTCGGAAACGTCACTTTGACGTCAGCGACAACTTCGACAAACGAGGTTTCTTTTTTACACAAACTTCGGAGGGATTTTGAGCGTCAGCAGGTCGCCTAGGGACAATCTGCAAAGCATTAATTTTAGCTTGGCGTAGGGATGTCGGGACAAATGGGCGCTACGTCATCGGCGAAGCCGTTCAATCAGCGGGCTCCTCGCGCCCCTCACGCGCCGCACGCGCGCCTCGATGAACTTCGCTTCGAATGATTGACACCTCGCTCGGCGCGACGTCAGCGTCGTGAGAGTCCAATTAGCGCGTTCCGCAACTTTCGGACACAAAGTTGTGCTTGACGAGTTTAGCGACCCAGGTGTTTCGCACTCCAACTCGTGAAGCATACATAGATTTTTCAAAAGTGTAGCTTCTTCCTTCTTTGCATGAAAGGATGCAATGCACGCGCATTCGATTGCTTCATTCTTAACTTCCTGTTTGAAGGAGTCCCACTGAGCAAATATGCCAAATTTCTGATTCGTTGACACGTGATTAAAACATTCGCGGACACGTTTCTGAAAGTCTTGGTTGTCTAACAGTCTTGTATTTAGTTTCCATAAAGCCCAATTTGGTTGTGCCTTTCGCGGTGCGTCTGTTCCAAAACGGGTCTTTACAAGGCAGTGGTCCGAAAAGGAAATTGGTTTTAAGTCATAAGCAGTCACGTGTGAAATAAGCGAGCTTGAGACGTAAATACGATCGAGTCTCGCATTACTTGAAGCATGAAGGTGAGTGAATCGGAGAGTAGTATTTTGGGAAGCTCCGACGTCAAAAAGGTGATAGTCGAATGCAAGAGTCGGCCACCGTTCTCCCACGAATGCAAGCAAACAGCATCATCCTGTACGCTGCTTGTTTGCATTCGCAGCTCCATTGCCATCAGCACCAGTCTCTAATGTCGGCTAGGTGGCTCAGGTTGCCGCCCGAAACAAGGGGCATAGCAGTTACCATCCATCTATTCAACCGGCCTGTCCGGCGGCCATGGAAGCCCGGATTTTTGCTATGGACCTCGGGTAGGCGAAAGCCTTTATAGGCCAACCAGAGCCGCTTCACTTGCCCTTTCCCATGTTATGTGGTGCGACGATTGTTTCTAGACGCCTCCCCCGCCATTCCTAAACAGTAAGTGATTAGTCTACGCCGGCCGTCGGAGCCGATGCCCGGCAGTCGCCATTGACGGTAAACGCGGTAAACCGAGTAGCGTGGCATAATTGGCGCATGCGCAGTTCTGCAGTGACGGTCGCGGTAACCCCCCGGTCGCCCGGTAGGCGGTAAGCTAATACTCTCTATTGACGGTAAACGCGGTAAACCGAGTAGCGTGGCATAATTGGCGCATGCGCAGTGTTGTAATTGAGTTTATGAATCGCCACCAGGGTGCCCCTTTTCCTTTAATCGTCCTTGTGCGCGTGAATAAAGAAGAAGTGTAGCAGCGTTCGTCGGGGCTGGACGTGTCCTTTTTCCTACGGCGTGTCCGCTTGGCCGCGGGCCGCCGCTGCCCTCCACGCCATCGTCGTCGTACCGTAAGCCTTCCTGCGCATATATCCTAATGCAGTATAGCCCCTCAAACACTACATTCTGGCGACGAGGATAACTGGAATAACTGAGATCGAGCTACCTCGACAGATTTCAAGATGTCGGCGTTCGCGAGCACAGCTCCTCCGCCATTCATGTCAATACCGGGTGCCCCCGCGCTACCCTGGGCGATGTGGAAATTAATTTTTTTAAACCACTTAGATGCTATCGATGCCGACGCATTCACCCCGAGACGGAAACGGGCCCTGCTAATTGGAATGCTTGGCCAGGAGGGTCAACGGATCGTGTCCACCTTCAACCTAGCAGGAGCTGCCGTTAGCGCCGAGCTTACTGAATTCGACGTACTGCTCCAGTCATTAGATCGACACTTCGGCTTTACTACCAACGTAGTTCTCGAACGCAAGAAATTCTTAACTCGGGTTCAGGCCCCAGGAGAAAGCGTATTGGAATTCCTTGGTGCTTTGCGTCACCTGGGCTCCTTTTTCAATTTCGGAGCGACTTTAGAAGATCGCATCGCCGAGATTTTTCTGGCTGGACTACGATCATCAGAGGTACAAGATCGCTTAATCCGAGAGGCTGCGGGGGCTCAGCCACCAAGCCTCGAACGTGCTGTACTCCTTGCTCAGCAGTTCGAGCAGTCCTCTCGCGATTGCGATCAGTACCGCCAGCTATCAACAAATTTAAACTCGCAAGTACAGTCTTGTGTTGAGCGGGTCTTCGCGCCGCGGACGCAAGACAACGCCGCTCGACCGTCACCGTTATCAGGCCGTGTCCAAGACGGCGAGCGCCAGCAATTCGTTGCCTCCTCATCCCGAGCTGAAGGTTTCAATTTATCTCCGCGCCACCAACCGCGCCCAGCGGCTTGTGTTTGCGAGCGACGACCAGCACGTGACGCTTCTCCGGGAGCGCGTGCTTTCCGTTACGGTGCACCATTATGCGACTTTTGTGGTCGTCAACCCCACCCTCGGGACCGATGCCCCGCGTCGGGGGCTACGTGTTTTTCATGTGACAAAGCCGGACACTTCGCCAACGTGTGTCGGAGTCGTCCACCTCCATCCGCCTGCGATCGGCGCCAGCTGGCCTTTCCCGCTGGGCGCGGCCGAGGATCCGGTCGCCGACTTCCGCCAAACGGAGGCAACCGAGCGCGGGCCCCCATCCATGGCATCGTGACCTTCCCCGAGGAGGACGAGGACGAGGAGATCCTGTCCACTGTCTACACCGTCAGACCGGCCAGAAGTCCTTCGCAGCATGACCGTCACCGTAGCCTCAACTTCGTAGTCGACGTGGAGGTGAACAATTTTCCCATGTCCCTTCTGATTGACACTGGGTCCGAAGTCTCAATTCTCTCTGAAGCGACGTTTTCACGGCTCACGACTTCTAAAGAACTACAGTTAAGAAAACCGCCACGGACCCTCGTCCATTATCTGCGAGGGCAGATCCCCGTTCTGGGTTGTTTTTACGGACTTGTCAAATTTCAGGATCGGTCGGCGACTATTCTTTTTTATGTTGTTCGTGACGGCCGATCGCTCCTTGGCACCGATGCCGTGCGCGATCTGAAACTTATCCTTTCGGGCGCGTCTCTGACGTGTCGTATCGTTCATACAGGTGGCTCCCGTTCAACCATCCCGGGACATGTGACACCGGCTGGTGTTTCACAGCCAACGAGTCCCAGTCCATCAGGTTCTTCAGACGAGTCTCAGAGACCTTCGAAAGTATCTTCAGATCCATTGAACATGCCCAGTCCTCTAAATCGTTTTTCAAGTATCCCACATGAGCCATCTGTGCCAGGTGTATCTCCACCGAGGACACCAAGCACAGCTACGTCGAGGGACGTTTCCAAGCTTCCTGCTGGCTTCGAACATTTCGAAGATCTCTTTTCACCTGGTCTAGGTCTGGTAAAAAACCAAACCCATACGATCACCGTCCGTCGAAATGTGCCGCCAGTTCAAGCCAAGCTCCGTCGACTGCCGATCACCCTGCGTGACGTAGTAACGGCGGAGATCCTGAAGCTCGAGCAGCAGGGAGTTATCGAGCGCGTGAGTGCTTCGGAGTGGGTTTCGCCCATCGTGGTTGTTAAGAAGAAAGAGGGCGGCATCCGTATGTGTGTGGATCTCCGAGCGCCGAATAAGGCCATCGTTGTCGACTCTTTTCCGCTCCCACACATTGACGAGCTGTTGAACTCCTTAAGTGGAGCATCCCATTTTTCCAAGTTGGATCTCGCATCAGCATACTATCAGGTCCGGCTTGATCCTAAAAGCCGTGACCTTACAGCGTTCATCACTCATGAAGGCCTTTTTCGTTTCACACGAGTTTGTTTTGGCCTGGCTTCCGCGCCTGCAGCGTTCCAGAAGATCATGTCTAATATCCTTAAAGACTGCAAGGGCGTACAGTTTTACTTGGACGACGTCATTGTGTACGGTTCGTCTCAGCAAGAACACGATGAAAATCTGCATACTGTGCTCCAGAAAATTTCCCAAGCTGGGATGAAACTCAATAAGAAGGCCGTTTTTAGTGTCCAAGAGCTTACTTTTCTCGGACATCGTCTGTCGGCGGGAGGCTTAGCGCCCCTTCCGTCAAAGATAGACGTCGTTCTGAATTTTCCGGCGCCATGTGACCCTTCTCAGTTGAAGGCATTCTTGGGCCTTGTCGAATATTACAGTAAGTTTATCCAGCACTGTGCCACCATTGTGGAGCCCCTTCGTCGTCTTCTACGCAAGGGTGTGACTTTCGTCTGGTCGTCCGAAGCCGACACCAGTTTCCAGCAGATCAAGGCCTGCATTCAGCAGGCACCCATTTTGACTATGTTCGACCCTTGCCTCCCAGTTGTTGTGTCCACGGACGCCTCAAACTACGGGCTGGGAGCTGTTCTACAGCAACAGCATGGATCCCAGCTGAAGACTGTTGCTTTCGCCTCCCGTTCTCTCACGGAAGCAGAGCGAAAATACTCAACTGGGGAGAAAGAGGCTCTCGCAATCCTCTGGGCCTGCGAGAAATGGCACATCTACCTCTGGGGTCGACAGTTTACCATCCGGACCGACCACCAAGCATTGGTCACCCTGATGTCTACGCAAGGAGCTGGCGTTCGCCCATTGCGCATCAGCCGCTGGGTTGCCAGGCTCTTCAATTACAACTTTGTAATGGAGTACCGCAAAGGAACCGACAATGTCGTTGCTGATGCCCTTTCTCGCCTTCCAGTTCACGATACTGAAGATGGTACGACTTTTAGAGAAGAAATTGTTTCCATCGTCTGCGCTTCCCTCACAGAGAAGGATTTCCAGGAGGCAACTTCACGAGACCCTGCGTTGCGTGAAGTCATGAAATATACTTCATCATCATGGCCAGACGAAGGCAAGCTATCTCCAGAACTCAGGTCATATTTCGTTCTTAGAGATCAGCTTTCCGTGGTCGACGGACTCCTTTTCCAAGGGGAGAAGATCATCGTGCCGCCGAGTCTGCGCCAGAAGGTTATCGAGATCGGCCATGAGACCCATCAAGGAATATCGAGGACGACGAGTTTTATAAAGGAACTTTATTGGTGGCCACATATCGCAGAAAACATCAAGAACGTAATCCAGCATTGCACTGTTTGTCACTCCACCGACAAGCCCGCTAAGGCTTCCCCGGCGCCCCTACAGCCGGTAGCATTTCCTTCCCGTTCGTGGACCAAGCTTGCCATCGACATCGTTGGGCCGTTTGAGCAAGCCCCACCAAAAGAACGTTACTTCATTACTTTGGTAGACTACCACAGCAAGTGGCCGGAAGTGGCTTCGTCCCACAACGTCACGACAGCGTCAGTCGTTGACTTTTTGAAATCGATTTTTTCTCGAGAGGGCCTGCCTCTCGAGATAACAACAGATAACGGTCCACAATTCACATCCCATGAGTTCAACCAGTTCCTAGAGACAAATGGCATAAAACACGTAAAATCTTCCCTTTATCACCCTCAAGGTAATGGGCAAGTTGAAAGATTCAATAGAGTCCTAAAGTCCGTCATCCAGTTGGCAATGGTGCAACGCCGTCCGCTTCGAGAGGCCATCACTGAATACCTTGGAGTTTATCGAAGCACTCGGCATGCGGCCACAGGTGAAACCCCGGCGTTTCTGCTGCATGCAAGAAATCATCGGACTCGCCTACACATCCAAGGACGAGCAACTCCGGATCCACCTCTGCCTCGGCACATTGTCCAGCGCGACCTGCCGGAAAGGGTACAGGCGTACCAAGCAAAGATGAAAAAGTACTCGGACTCAAGGCGAGCAGTGAAAGTGCCATCTTTTAAAACAGGACAGTATGTAAAGGTCCATAAGCCAAGACACCATGGTAAATTTCAGCACAAGTATTCTGAACCACAGATGATTTCTGCGAAAATTGGTCCTTCGACATATACACTTGATGATGGTACAACATGGAATGCCGACAAATTTACTCGTACACCTCTCAAACCTACGTACTCACACAGATCACACAGATCATCCTGGGCGGCTGATGAAGCTTTGTTTCCTTGTGCACCTCTTCAGCCCATCCCTGCCGTTCCTCCCGTCAGCTTTTCACGAATTTCTCCACCTCCTGGTGTCTTCGGCACTGAACCACCCTCCGTGATTGGTCGTGAAGCGTCCGCCAGTGCTCCTCCTCCGCCTGGTCTACACTCTGTAGAATCAGAGCGAAGTTCCCCTAGACCAAGCCATCTGGACCTGTCCTCCCCCGCAAAGTCGTCACCGGAAGTGAGGGGAACTACCGAGTACAGCGAAGCATCAACTTCTGCCAGATCTGCTTCACCAACTCCGGATCATGACAATATCGAACAGGAGCAACCTTCTTTCATTCCTCTTGGTGGGCTGATGAATGACTATCCAGCTTCACGTCCCCCAGCCCGACCGCAGCGACCCAAGCAACGACCAGCTTGGCTCGACGACTATGTTTGCGATTATGTGTGTGCTGAATGAATTTTTGTGCCCTGTGTGCTCATGATGAAACGTTGCGGGATAGGATGTGTTGTAAATAGTTTTGGTTCCCAGATTTATTTCGTTCTTCATGTTCTCTCTTTTTTTTTATTTTACGGAAGGAAGAAAATGATATGTTGTAAATACCTTTCGTAGCCTGATAGATTTCGTTTCTTTTTGCTCTCCTTTTGCTTTATTTTATGAAGGGAGAAATGTTGTAATTGAGTTTATGAATCGCCACCAGGGTGCCCCTTTTCCTTTAATCGTCCTTGTGCGCGTGAATAAAGAAGAAGTGTAGCAGCGTTCGTCGGGGCTGGACGTGTCCTTTTTCCTACGGCGTGTCCGCTTGGCCGCGGGCCGCCGCTGCCCTCCACGCCATCGTCGTCGTACCGTAAGCCTTCCTGCGCATATATCCTAATGCAGTATAGCCCCTCAAACACTACACGCAGTTCTGCAGTGACGGTCGCGGTAACCCCCCGGTCGCCCGGTAGGCGGTAAGCTAATACTCTCTAATAACACGCCGCAACCGCCGCCAACCCCCGCCCCAACACTGGACACAACAGCCCACAACAAGCTCTCCGCAAAACGTTAAAAAAAAAATATATGTATATATATATAGTTTTGCTTGTCTTTACTTTTCCGACAGTGACGTCACGGAAGTCGCTGCCCCGTATCGACCTTCGAAAAAGGCGTCCCACCTCGATCAAGCGGCCATTGTGGTGCCGGTGCAGATAAGACTTTCGTTGTGTCGCTATTGCCTGAATTTGTGATAAGTTCTAATTATCACCTCTCTACTCTAAAATAAGAAAGAAGTTCATTGTATTTGTGTTAAACGTTTATTATTAACGAAAAGTGTACATATAATTCATTTGCATAACTAATTTTAAAAAGGTCATTTAACACCGGTTTTAGTTTCGTTTCGGTTTCAACTGGGATTGTTGGACTCATGTACCGTGTAACCCTGAAGAACCTAGTTGAGCTCAATGGTTGAGCTCAATGACAGTTGGGAGATGCCAATGAAATCCTGCCTTGCTGACTTTGTAGCAAGTACCGACTCAAATAAAGACACATGTCGAAGCTTTAACGAGATGCAAACACCCCACTTAAGTTGAGCTCCCGTTCGATTCGTCAAGACCATGGACCTACCGTCATTCGTCGACGATGAATGCACTATTAAGCAGGCCCCATTCATCTCGGCAAACCTGTTCAATTCCTCTGTCGGCAACTGCGTTGCCCGTACACAGCTCAGGAGCAGGGTCCCTGGACCTGACATCTGTCTTTGTTATTAATGGCTGCCGGTCCAGTCGCTTGTCGCCAAGCCATCACTCGGACGTGGACCTGACTGCACGGGCCCCCGGGATGATTGGATTGTCGTCTGCGAGGCGAAGTTCTGAGGAGGAGGGCAGAGATAAACCTCCCATTGTCTAACTCTGGATGAAAAAGAAGAGAAAAGGAAGGGAAAGCAGGGAAGGTGAAGGAAAAGGCGACTCACGTTGATGACCTCAGGATGGGGTTTCCAGCTCACGTTCTCCCCTTCTCCCTCTCCCGCAATCCCGAGGCCGCATTTCTTTTCTTTTTGTCTCGGTCTCCGCCACGAGATGGAGAGCGGTGATTGGCGGGTAGTCGGCGAAAATCTGACGAATGGGCTAGAAGAGTAATTGCAGGTCAGAAACGTTGTATCGGGTGAAAGAAAAACCGCGCTGTTATCGCCGGATGGGTTCTGTTTCATTCTTACAGGGAGGCAAGCTGAAGAGGTCCTCGAAAAAATACGAGTTACAGGTGAATTCTACCGTATTTTTGTTTTTTTTTGTGAATTTGAGTGTCACGGGCCATTCCACCCAAACCTATACCAATAGGCGCGAGAAAAATTTTAAAAACCGACCGATGGGTGTGACGTCCTATCGAGAGGTTTGAGGTGCCTCACACGTGCCTCTTGTACGAAGACACGTGCAGCGCTTCTGACTGCTCCGGTGAAGTCTGCGGAAAGCGCGGAAATGGTGAGATCTCCGGATAATACGTCAGGGTTTCCTCCTCGCACCGAACGCTACGGGAAGGAGGGCCTTCAGCGTTATTTTGAAAGCGCCGTTGTGGCATCTTCGGGCATCATTCTGAAATATAATAGACCAATCTCACCAGCAATTTTGACTACGCCACCGCGTCCGCAATGCATCGAGGGAACTTTAGTCTTTCTGCACGTGCGACAACCTCGCAGGAGCTCTGCGAGTGTAGAGCATGAGAAGGCCCAAGCCCTCGCAAGTAACTCGCATGCACGGCTGTCTGCCTCCTGTGAACTAATGTTATGGCGGCGACAAGCATGCGCCGAACACTTAGTGAGATCGGCCTATTATATTCCTAATCCTTGAAGCCAAATCTTGGCGCATCATTCTGAAATATAATTGTTATATTCGTAATTTAAAAAAAATAAAAGCGATTTAAGTGTTGTTGTTTTTTCGCCAAACACAGATCCGCTTTAGTTTCTCTTTAAGCCGTGCTGCCACTGCTAATACATCTTACTAAAGAGAGCTTGCAGACATTGTCTGAGGCCTGTTTGTACATTCGTTCCTATCGGTGATACAAAAACTGTCTGCAGACGCAGCATACATGAAGCTGCTCGGAACATGCTTGAGCGCGGATATTGCGGTGAACAGCGTGTCTTCTGCATGATCTATGAGCAGCCTGGCTCAACCCGCTACATCTGTCATTCGCAGAAGGAGAACGGCGGGACGTGTCTTTCGGATGCCAGACACTCTCTTGTTGTGCTTTGGCCGCGCGTACCATCTCGAAGCTTACGAAACGCTCACGTGTTATCAAAAACCTTCGATCACATTTCGGAGTCCACATGTAGAACCTCGCGCAGAAGCTGGGACAATCGAAAAACCTCCCCTCCCTGACGACCGCATCGTGTCACTATTCTGTCTCCATTTGGTGATTCATTGGCACGGGCCGCACCGTGCAAACTTTGGATTCGGTTCGCCATACCGATCGAGGAGCGTCAAATATTCGTCGTCGTTTGTTTCCACTCAGAAATATGATTGACAGGTTGGAGATGGAGAGCCTTAATTCGTTGAGCGAGGGTGCCCCCTACAGGTCAGTTACAGCTTTCACGTAGCGTGCTTCCGTCACAAAGTCTCGCGGGATGTTATGTGCTATGTGTTTCCGGAGCGGCGGAAGTGTTTCACCGCTTGCTCAACGTCTTTCGCGTTGTGATCGACTGAGCCTGCCGAAGTTGTCGGCGAAATAAGGGAACATCGGCTTGTACTCGATTGTTATGCATGGTCTTTATTCGCGGTTAATACGAGCTAAAGTCACTGAGATCTACTCGATGGTGGCCCACATAGCCTCGACAGATGCCGTCGGGCCGACTCTGAAAGTGGAAAAAACCGAGGGAGCCTGGGCTCACGCTAACAGCGCAGGGTACGACGAGATATCGGACGCGTGCTTCTTTCCTGCTCGGGATATTCGCAACTTTCAACGATGATACCACGGTGTGAGAATCGAACACTTGGATCGGCTCTCAAATGAAGGTGCCATGCTTACCTCTTCTTTACGCGAGATCATCACGCATGACTCTTGTATCGCTCGTATTTCACAAAAGTAAAATTACGAACGCTTCGCCAACCGAACCTCGGTCAGCTGTTCTACGACGATCATCCAGAGGACAGCCATTTTGACAGGAACTAGCGCGCCCCTACCCAGACAACACCCGACATCCTCAGGACGTCCTCGAAAGGTACAAACGTCCTCAAGGTTTTCAAGACGTCCTCAGGACATCCTGAGAACGTCAGTCGCTGGATCATCCTAGAAACGTCCTTCCGAGGACTTATTGAGGACGAAGGATACAAAGTTAGAGGTAATATATACGTCCTCAATTTGATTGCGTTTTTAAACAAATAAATGAATGAAATAGAGGTAGTATACAGAGTTCACGTTCACTGCTCAACTAAATTTCACATACAAATATTTTACACGTAGTTGCGTAAGTTTAGGACATCTTTTAACTATAGTTTTGATCAAACAATTCTTTAATAAAACCAGGACGCACTACAATTATTATTAGTTTTGTATTTGCGCAGTATTTCGAAATCCAGTTCCGCTGGCAACATTCAATCTAGGTGGCGCAAGCTACCGCCTACTACAAGGTGTACCGTTATGGCAATTATCCACTCATCCGAAAGACTCAAGCAAGCTAAGCCAAGCCAGGACAGAAACATAAATAGCGCCGAGGTTGATGATGGCTTGATAATGTGGATGCTTGGGCTAGATGGTAATTCATGTTTGGATGGAGCAGCGCGGATACAGTCACACGCACACAAGAAGGAAACAAACTCGCATCGCTGATTAACAACTCAGTCATATATTTCTTCTTCCTCATATCGTCATCGTCTCATCCTTCGCCGTTAATGAGAACATTTAAAATGTTTAAACACCTGAAACCAAATAGCCAATAAACATTAATAAATAAATAATAAATAAATAAATAAATGACAACTAAAAAGAAATAAAACTTAAAAAATTAGAATAAATAGTTTTTTAAGTTTAATTTTTTAATTGTAATCTATTTTCTAAAAAAAATATTTTTTAACTTTATTTTTTTTTTAATTTTAGTTTTATTTACTTTTAGCTGTCATTTATTTATTTAATATTTACTTATTAATATTTATTGGCTATTTGGTTTCTTGTGTCTAAAAGTTTAAAATGTTCTCATTAACGGCGAAGGAGAAGATGATGACGATTTGAGGAAGAAGAAATTATATGTCACTGAGTTGTTAGTCAGCGCTGCAAGTCTGTGTATCCGCGCTGTTCCATCCAAATTGATGATGGCAGCAATGCAAGGCAGGAGACAAAGGTTAGTGTGTTTTTAAATTAATTCTTTTAAATGGCGGAAAGCAATGAACCGCAATTCGACGGGAAAGATGCCGGCGCGTAAACGAATGCTTCGAGCTTTTCAACTGTGCGAAAATAGACTCGGTAGCTCGCACGAACATTAATTGTGATTTTTTTCTAGACCATCTTAGCTTTCTGCTGTGACTGTCATCACAAATCAATGTTTTAGGAGCACTGAAATCAAATGTTGAGTGCGCAAACAAAGCTGACGTGGAGACCATCATCAAAGTATGGCTGCGCCACGCTGGAGAGAAACTGAAAAAGCCGCAATCAAAGGTCGCAGATGTTCGACATGATGGTAAGTTTCTCATATTACCTGTTTTTATTTTTAATGCTTATGGAATTGATTTTTTTCTGCAGATCCCGCTCACTATTTGGACTAGTGCTGGCCAAGATGCGAAGCCAGACTGCACGTCTGGCGCAGACATTGAAGAAATCATGTATAACATTTGCTCTGCAATAAAGTATTTCTTGAACAGTTACCTTTGTTTGCAATAATGAAGGGCACGATCATGCTCATAGTTACAGGCTATGAACATAGCGCAAAGAAATACGCAGAGGAGAAAGCCGACAGGATGCTGGATGGGAGAGGTTTTTTTCTCTCCTCTTCAGCATTCCGCCAGCTTTCTTCCTCCTTTCCCTTGCCCTATGTTCTTAGCCTCTCACTGACTAGTGATCTAGAATTAGTGTGTGAATTTCACTTTAAAATAGTGCACAACAAAGAATTTTTTTTCCTGCAGGCACCTCTTGCAGGCATCTTCAGGTTCAAAATCCAGTTGGAGAAAACCTAGAAACAATAAAGAGGAAAGCATCCTAACAGCTCAGTGAACAGCTGCACCTGTAGTGCATTGTCCTAAAAATGTACTAGAAAAATCCTTGGCTGCCCTCCTGAGGACGTTCTGAGGATGTCCTGAGGCCGGACAATAGGACGTTTTTAGGATGTTTCCAGGATCATTTGAGGACATCCTCAGGACATCATAATGTCCTCAAAAGGCTGTCCTGAGGACATCCTGGGGATGTCCAAGTGTTGTCTGGGTATAGTCTGTGAAAGTTACGAATGCTGTCGAGCAGAAGGGCCTCGATCTTCGATGTGCCGTTGGCGGTTTTCTCTACACGACCGTCGGAGATGTTCCACGCCCCCGCTGCACCACGCGCATCTACGAAAAGGGCCTTCGAAGTAGTACCGAGGTTTCTACGGAAGACGGGACTGGGAGACTGTCTGTGAAGAAACATCCCGAAAAAGAAGCCGAATCAATGGCCCTTTTCCGTTCACTGATTTGGCTTTTTACATAGCCTATATTTTGGTAACACTACCGTTGTCAACTCTAAATATATTTTAGCACCCCACTACGTTCTTGCCGAGTAATGAATAAAAAGATTCGCGAATTTCCCGCGCAAACTGATGTCTTAATAAACTATTATTTTCCTCAATCTGCTCATGACTAGGGCATGCTGGAAAACTTGTTAGTTGAGCTGCCCTTGTTTTAATCTTTTTTTTTTTTTTTAAATTGAATAATACTGTCGCGACACCGCAGTTTATCTTTTGAATAGCTTAGTATTCCTGTTTTCTATGCTTCCTGCGATGTTGCTGCATTATGTATTCTTCAACGCCAACCCTACTGTAATGCCCCCTCCCTTCCCCCGGGGGACGATGTAAGTTTAAAATGAATAAAAAAATTAACGAGGTTATTTCCGGCTTTCTAAGATATTTTAACCCGCAATTACAACTATTGCAAAATCGGGAGAATATTTGACGGCATGTGGCGTGCTGCAGTCTGAAAGCAGGGCTGCTCCCGGCTTCACACATGCATTGACTGCCGGTAGCATCTGCTTCCAATACGCATGCGGAGAGGCAACCCCGGACAAGACCCTTATAAACATCTGAGGTCTATTGCTCTCAACTTTCTGGCGTGGCAATGACTGGAACTCCTAATAGGTTTTCTCACTACATCTTTTTCTCAAGAAGAGTGACTGCTCGGGCAAGTTGGTTGGTCATTTCATAAAACTTGCGCGTGCGCAGCAAAAACTAGGACGAAGGGAGGACAGGACACGAACAGGCAAGGTGTCTTCTCCTCCCTTCGCCCTCGTCTTTACTGCGCACGCACGAGTTTTATGAAATGACCAACCAACTTGCCCGAACAGCCACGCTTCTTTTTCTCAGTTTTTCCGTTCTCGCAGCCACGTATACCGACTTGCCCCGAAGCGGAAGCCCGGAGCTTTCGTGGCTCTTCCTCCTCCGCCCTTTACTTTTTCTTTTTCCCGGACAACAAGAAAGCGAATAAACAAAGAATCAATTTATTCTACCCAGATACGTTCCCGGTCATGCTTCTTGAGCTGCGTCGTCAGCGAAGTCACTCGCCATACTTCTGTGCTTTACCAACGCCGCTCAAGATGTAACAAAGGATTGCTTAAGTGCAAGCGAACAGAGAAAATGGCGGGAAGCGTTCCCCGCATGGTCGCAGGAGAGTGCCTATCCTCGAGTCAAATGACGAGAAGTTTCGGTGGCGCCCTCTTGTGCGTCCTCTCCCTGACGTCACGGCCGAGATGATTAGTAGCGACTAGCGACAAGTTCGACGGTAGAAGCCCAAGCATCGCGTTCCTAAATCAACACCGTCAGACTTCCGAGTCTGCTCTTATTGCCGTCGATGAGAGCAGAAAGGATTCTACTCAAGACGTTTGGCCAATCGTGGAAGGCCGATGACAGCGACGTTTTTGTTCGCGCACGTCGCCAATAGACAATCTTCGAGAAGCCATCTCTAGCGGCAGTCACAAAAGCTTTAATATTTCTGCACTAACGGCAGTAATAGAAGGACAAGGTGGCCGAATATGAAGCACCCTCGACGTCGTGAATACAAGGCGGCGTTCGAGGGAATTAGAATCTTGTTTTTGTTCTTTATACCTTCGAAGACGTTTCCTTTTCCCGAAATGGAGAGGCTGCGAACTGCAGCTAGCAGAGCGCCTAGAAGACTGGGCCTGCTCATGACGTCATCATTGGTGGATCTTCGCTCCGCTCCAAGTGGCGTGCATGCTGACGCTCGACGAGAACACCGCAAAGCGGCACAAACGTCCATCATTATAACGTCGCCGCGGGCTAGTGTCGCGCTCCTTGTGGAAGTCTTGACGACACGCTGTCTGAGGTACTGCCGCAAGCCAGACGGCGCTGCGCAGATACAACATCGTTTGCGAGGCGCAGGCCTTGTGTTTTCGGTGGTACTCGCTTGGCTACGGACAAAGTAGAAAGGCAGACTTCGGGAAAGGGTCCATTGTGGTGAAAAGTGCTTTCCGGCAACGTGAAAAGAAGCCACTGGAGCTGTGCGCCTGTCTCCATCAGACTCCAAAACGCAGAACAGAGAAAGAAAACCGTAAGAGAGCGAAAGCGAAGAAATCATATGCCTCGCGCACCCCGCACAAGAAAGAAAAAAAGAAGGCGAAAAAGAGTAGTGGGAGGATCATGCGTAGGTTGTACACAAGGGTCGGACGTCGACGTTTACACTGTCACTCCCACGCGACGCGAGCGAGATTTATCGAGGCGGACGCGTTCTCCAGGCGTCTCCAACTTCCAACGGCGCTAAGGGATTTACAACGACAGCCCACCGAACATGCCGTGGATGTTTCGACGACACACTACTGAAAGATACGAAAAACCGAAGCGCAATAAAAGGCCGTGCATACAATCTATTCTCGAGAAGCGCACGGACAGAAAGCGGGCAAGAACGCCCTGCATATATCGCACGAAGGGGTTTGGACGTCTAGAAGCGAAGAACCAGTAAGCCGGGGGGTTAGCGGGACAAAAGTTGTCATCGCAGCTGCGTCGTTTGTCAGCGGTCTTGTTTTGTTTTGGGGTTTCGGTGCCATCTTAGAGCCGCGTGTACGGGAGACGCGCTTTGAGAAAGAGAACAAAATTTATACTAACCCATCGGCTATTTATTTTTATCTTAATCCTTTAGACTTCTTTATATACATATATAGTCATTTTCGTCGTTGCGTCCGGATCTCCGAGCCATCGAATTGGGTGCGCGCTGAGCTTGAAAGCTTTTTAGAGCGGCGTTATGGCCGTTCAGCTGTTGGAACAATCAGCGCTAATCTTCACGAGCTGTGCGCAGTCTTTCGCGGATTTGGTCATTGACGGTGCAGTTCATTATAAACCCTTTTCAAGTTTCAGTGACATCAGGTATTTCCGAAAGGAGCTCAACCTTCAATAAACTATACTTCGACTCATCATACGATGGACTAAAGGCCAAAGCCACGGGCCGCCGGGTCCAATCACGTTCCACGCTATACTATGAGATGCTTAACATTGATTAGGGGTGGACGAATAATGCTCGAATCTAAGAGTGCCGCATCATTTCTATAGCTTCGACGCTGCAAGGCGCCTATAAGCTTGGCTTTATTTGCGATGTAAAATTGTTGAGTCACTCAGTGCTCTTCGATTCGAACCACTGTCCACCCGTCCCCTCATCAGTGATCCGAGACGCGGGACACGATACGTGCATCAAGCGAAATACCGCGAAATTTCTAAGTGGCTCGCGATTGGATCTGTCGGTGCGTAGCTTTTGCCTTTAGTCCATCGTACGGTGAGACGAAGTATAGTGGCCAGTTTCCCACAAGGAGCAGATGTGCAGTGAACTTTGACGCCGATACAATATACGCTTGCCCACGGCATCTTGATCACTGCCATCCCTAGAGCCTGCCGCTTTATCACGAGATGCAAGGGTGAGACTGCAGCGCCTCAAATCCAAAGACCAATCGCTCGCCTCCAATCTTCCCCTCTCTTCTACTCAATCATGACCGTCACACTAGGATTCCATGCGCCACGGTCGGATCTATAGCCGCAGCTACAAGGATGCAACCGTAGCGCATCAAATTGAAATATGACGACTGGGATTGGGTAGAGGACGAGGAAGGGAAACTGGCACGTGTGATTGGTTCATTCTCGATTCGATGCGCTACTGTCGCATTTATGAAAACGGAACCTATCTACGAAAGAAATGAGAACAGCGGAACCCTCGACATATACTGCGCCACCTGGAAGCAACCCTAACGTGCTTCACCCTCGCTCTCCGCAAACCCAGCTTCGGCGCTTAGTTTTAACGCGATAGCGTTAGGGACCTCGTGTAGCAGAAAAGCTGACGTTGGCGTCCGTGGCATCGTGACGGAAAAATCTTGATTGGTCGATAGGGTAATGACGTCACAGCCACATGACCTCCCGCCAGAATCTCAAGCAACCGACAACGCTCACGTGAAACGTGATGTCACGCGTGGAATGAAAGTGATTAATGACAGTGATTGGGAATTAAAGGTCGCCCTATGTCTCCAAATGATTCCACTTTATAAAATAATTCATTTGCCTTAAAGAAAAAAAGAAAAAATTTTAGGCGGGATTCGTACCCATGACCTTTCGGTTGCGAACCATACACTCTACTGACCAGGCCACGAACATAGTTTGATTTTTATTGCTTGGAAAGATGAGACAAGGACGACGAAGCACATACACAATAGAGCAAAGGAGGCGTTTCCCACGTCATTGCGTTAAAGTTCTTTCATTACCATCAGGTTATTGAATAATGGGAACCAGCCGGGAACAATTTCGCGACCGGCGTAGAAACTCTTAACTTGTGTTACTAAAGGAATAAAATGTTGACGTACAGTTCTTTGCTCAGGCACGGCGTTCCTCACATCCTTTAGAGATTTCCATATTCTTAGAAACCTAACAACACAATAAGGTCATGTGGAGCAGTGCCCTTCGCCTCAGTATCTAGAAACCGTATTGAATACACTGTTAGCAAGTCCCGTGTACTTGGTGAATATTTGGGGTGAAAAACAAGTTATTTACAAAAATTACCATAAATTTACACGTTCGGTAACGGATAATTCGTTCGAAAATCATGCGAGATTGTAAAAAAACGTGTTTTGCTTCGGTTATACACGCATATTCGTGTAGCCGACCTCGAAGACACGCATCACCACCGGCGACGACCGCGGCATTGTCGGCTACTGAAGCACAGGAATGCTAGGGGACACACCTAGAAAGGACCGTGGAAACAAATTCCGCGGAAAGAAACATGTCTCGGAGACAGATATGCATCAAGAGCAATTACGCCATGTCACGGGACGGGGCGAGCCCCGCGCTTACCGTGCTTGTTGCCATTTGTTGTGGTCGATGGCAATGCGGCTTCCCTTATGTCGCCCTTGTTTGTATTTATTTTAGGGATCTTGGTGATTGTTTCTTACACACCACAAATAAAGTTAGGGGTCTAATTACTCGTTCTAAACAGTTACAATCGATAAAGAGAGCGCGCCCTCGATCTGAACACGTGATATTGTAGTTGGTTTCGTTTTGGCTTCAACCCTTCAACTGCAAGCAACGTTGAACCACTCAGTTGGGAAACTGCCATAGAGACTGCTCTGAAAAAGTGGCCCCGATCTTTCCTCCAGAACCAAGCTAATGGCAAACACAACACCGCCATTTTTCCGACAGCGAACACTCGAGGAACTGCACGTTACTTCTATTTTGGCTTTAATCGGCCATTTTGGCGGCGAAACAGATATAGCGGAAGAGGTTACAGGGGCGCCACCTCCGTCTCTCAACGGACGCACCGCGAATAACTACCGAAGTTAAAATGCACCTAGGTCGGGACGCGCTATCTGAAAGGACCACTGAGGCATGGTCGTATAAAAACAATATTAATTGTTCCGCAAAACCTTGCAAACTAAGGATTATGAAAATATCACGCGCTCTCCATTTTATACTAAACTTCAATAAAAGTAACTACAAAAAGAGATTTTTCCGTTTGTTTTTACGCAAAAACATGCTTTCTAAAAGCTCAATGTGACCGCAGTGCAGACAAATGATAAAGAGTGGCGCTGTTGTCGTACTTAGCTCGGTCTCGGTGGACGCCAGCGGCCCAGGTTTCGACGGCGAGTTTCCCAACTGAGTGTTTTAGTAACGTTGGCTGCAAGCGAAGGTGCCGCCGCTTTTCATGCACCCTCCTCAGAATTTACGGCGCTCCGTGGTCGCCAGTGTTGCTGCATTTGTAGGTAATTTTAAGTTAGAGCTGACGGAGAAAATTTGGCCACCGCGCCACGCCGATGTACGCTGGAAGCTAGAGCCGGTTTGCTTTCGTTGTTTTTATTTGGTCGGAGAAAATCTAGTAACAACGCACGTTTAACACGGCACCGGTATTGTTTTGGTTGGACCGGAAGGGGGGAAGCAGCTCGGTTTGCGAGCACATGTAGCGAAGACGTGACCGGAGAAGTTCCGCTGTGATGTTCTCGGACGACGGAAAGTATCATTCGTAATCGTCGTGTGTGCTTGGAAAGCGAAGGGAGTCACAGGGTTAATAGCCCTAATAAAGGCTTCACCAGAATATTTACGAATCTTATCCTCATTTAAAGAGTTTAATGATATATATTTCCCTACCACTTGAATATCAACAACCGAAGCTTTACCATATTTTCTGAAACTAAATCTGGATATCTTCCTTCATCTCCAACAACCACCCTCGGCTCCTCCGTGACAATCCATCGCTCAACCCTAGCCTTTTCCGCCACCCAATTCGCAACACAGTTATGTCGCTCCAGTCTCGGCGCATAGGTTCTTGGGCATACCTGGACAACATGCGAATGTGTCTCGGGGGAGAGACAACCAGCCCTGCAGCGTGTATCCTTTGCCCGGCCCCTCGCACATCTCGTCTTGGTCGGGAGCGCGTGGGCTCTAAGTTTGATTATATCCACGTACTCCCTCCCAGTCAGAAACAGCGGAGGGTTTTGGACAAAGGACGCTACCACGCACGAACGTGCTTCCGCCAAGTCCTTAGTATCCACCATTTTCAACACCTGGCCTCGCCAAAAGTTGCGTTCCTGATTCCTTGTCTCTATGGATATATTTTTAAACTTTACATATTTCTCCGCCCTTTCCACCTCCTCACTCCAAGCGTGCGTGGACACAAGGCTCCTCAGCATTGCATCGTCCTTCTCAGCCACAGCCAGCACCCTGGCACACCGAATCCTAGGAATCATTGTCACAAGACAAATGACCCCGAGGCCGCCGTCCCCAACTGCAGCATAAAAAAATGCCAGCGGTGTGTCCCGAGCAGGGTGTAAGATAGGCAGGTGGGGAAACGGCCCATAGAAGCCTACCGCAGCGCCGTGACCTGATTGTGTACTCGTCTGCTTGCGGGTACCCCCGATTTGCAACAGATGGCGCTGCGGCGAGAGGAAAAAAATTGGAATCGAATTTGCATGGAATTTTATGGGAGAGTGCGCAAAATAAACCTAGAGCACGACATTCCTTCATTGAAAATGCACGAGAAATCATCTCCGTCAGTTTAGCCGGTCGCCACCGGTCACCCACCCGGAGTGAGAGTTCGCGGTGCTCCACATAGATGGCGCCACAGAAGAAAAGAAACCTGAGGGGGACACAATTCGGTCGCTCATTTGGGTCTCGTTTCCCCACCTGTCTATCTTACACCCTGGTCCCGAGGTAGATGGAGGAAGAGCCTCACTGCGGCTCGAATTGTACGGTCCAGTTGAGCCAAAAAGGCCTTAGATTTCACTCCCATAAGTAAGCCGTAAATAAGACGTGCAACCAGCTAAAAAACCAAAAGATCAATCTTTTGTTGGGGCTTCAGCGGTGCCTTTTTCCAGTCTCGAAATAAATTCCTCAAAATGTATTTCCTTAAAACCTCAACCCCACAACAAGGCAAGGTTCACGACAGCGCTGCGTTGACTTCGGCTATCTGGTTCTGTTTGGTGCAACGCGGCGATGCGGCAAAGAGCTGAAACGTTCGTGGTCTGTGGTGCGGTGCTTGGAGGTAGAAAGCCACACTAACACGGAGCGCGAACTGGTTGTTGTGGGGTTAAGGTTCTACGGGTTCAGTCCCGTCGTCATCAGCTGGTCCGGGAGGACGCAGCGAGCGTCTTTAAAAGTAAATCTTCCTTCGTTCCGTTTCAAAATGTGGAAGTATCCCGACGCATACCGTGATTGAAAAGCTGCGGGCGTTTTCAACAAAATTACGTCGTTTAAAATGAGCAATGGACTCCGGATTGTTGTCCTAGATCTTCCGGTTTTATGCTTCGTGCTGTTGGACTGCGTTTGCACAGCGACGTGTTTGCACAGCGACGCACACAGCTCGAGTAGATGATTCGGTCCTGCAAACGACCGGTTAACAGAATTTCAGAGAAACTTAAGTCACCACCTATATTTTCCTTTAAATCTCGTGCGAGTTTGTTACGCTCATCGTGCGGTGTGAATAAATTGGGGCAAGATTTCCTACCTGCCCACAGATGCATGAACTGAGATCATTCTTTACGTAGTGAACGTAGTGCTTTTTCTTTATTTTCGAAAGAGGCGTTGGTGCATTTATTACTGTAGAATCACTTGAGAGTTGAGAAATTGGGGAGAGCAAGCAAGCTTTCCCAACTTTGTCCCTTTTCTCTCTGGCACTGCCCCTACTTTCAGTTTCGTGGTTGTTCCTACTAGCAGGTACAAACGCTCTAAATCAGGTAAAAAACAGGGGAAGTCAGGACGGTGGGGACACCGTGTTTGCGCTTTTCGCAAGGCGACTGGGTAAATGCTTTTGCGAGGTATGTGGAATATGCAAACGATTTTGTTATGCCCGTCGGTTGTGTCTCTCCAGCAAGACGAACAAGATAATCTACAAAGGCGCAATCACAAGCCAAGATTTACGATAACTGCGTTTGCTTCGGTGGTCCGTGTAATTGTATTTTACGCTGCTCTCTGCAACACCGTGTCATGACGAAGAGCTGGAACGTTCACGATTTGTGCTGGCCATATACCGGTTGACAGAAACCCGCATCGCCCCCATCGGCACCGAGTGCACTTGGGCTGTGGATACTCAAGTCTTTTATCCGCGGCTTGTCGCCAGCTGATCCTGCTGGTCAACGGTGAGGAAGCGGCGAGAGTGACCTCTGAGGTAAATGTAAATCCTCGTTCATCCAGTTATCCGGTGTCAAAGTGCAGAATATGTCCAACGTGTACTGAAGGGGGGATCTACGATCGTTTTGCCTTGCTTTTATAACTGAAACCAGAGCAGCGAGATAACTGCCTTGCGTACTCCAAAATGACGGAAGCCATAAGTTTCAACAGGTCTAGTACGTCACCGCGGATGTAGGCGAGACGGTGCACGCTGTTCAAACGCTTCTGGTTGAAGCTGCTTCTCGCAGATAATTCTACACATGCTCGGCTCCTCTGTCTCTGCTTCATCTTAAAAAAGCTTTCTTGTTTTCGCTTTATGTTGTGCCATGTTTGCGTAGTGACGTGGACACTTTCGAGCGTTTTCTACTCTAAGCATTGAAAAAAAAAAATGTTTACTTAGATGTTTTTGCTAAAACCTAACTGCACTCGTAAACTTTGAGTACGATACATGCATCACCTAAAAACACCTTCGTGAAAAGTTTCATTGCACTTAGTCTATTGTTTTATTTACACGATGGTTTACGCGCTCGGAAACACTCTTTATAGTGGCCGCCGTGGCCACCATCATAGCCCGGGGGCTACAAAAATCTAAACGCCAGTCTCCATTTTTGGTTTAATCGTTGTCCGATTAAAAACAAAAAAGCGTACATTCCGAACGAAATTTGGGTAGGTCGGAAGAACGCCGTGTTGATTAGAAAAGCCAGCATATCTTGCGTGACCATATTAGAAAAAATGAAGCGAAAAAATAGAAATACAAGATTAAGGCTCTGTTATGGAAGCGCTCACGCTCAGCGGCGGAAAATAAAGATCGAGGTTAATTAATTCTGTCAACAAAAAAACAAGGGATGGGACTTTTGGATCGGAAAGCAAGCGACAACGTCTTAGAACAGCGGTATACTATTGGAAGCAACCATCCGGAGTGCACCAAGTAAACAAAGAGCGATGCCGCTCAGTCCCCTGAGGTGCATCGTAAACAAGCGCTTCCAGTAGCAGAGGCAGTCAAGAACACCCGTCAAACGACAGCCCGTCATTCGAAACAAAAGACAACGTGTCTAATTAAAGGCCCGCTCCTCAAATCGGGGCCTCGTTTAATTAGCAACGGGTCCCCTAGCTGCTCTTTCAATCGGGTCGTTGGTTTTTTGTTTTTTGTTTTCCCACGTGCAAAAAAAAAAAAAAAAGCATTTGGGGCGTCAGAAAATAATTGATGTCATACAGTAGTCGTCAAACAAGATGAGAAGAAGGAAGCAACTGCATGCACCGTGTAGGAGGTGTGACACTGCTGTCAAAGAACTAGACAACGGTCATGTGACAGGCACGAAGTCCGGCCAATGAAAACCACAGTTCTTTCCCGATTGACATTTCTTTCTTTCGAAGCACTACCTAACTTTGCAGGGGTGGGAGCGAGCTGTACGAACGCAAAGTATATACATCAAATTTCAGAATTCTCTGTCCCATCATGCGCTTGAAAACGTGAGCAAACGGTACGTTCGACCAGACCGATATGGAATAGACAGAAGAAATGGGCAGAAGACCCCCTCGGTGAACGTGAGCTAATTCCCCTTCGCAACACCACGATGGCTGACGCTAGCGGATGCCATTGGAGAGAGCGACCTCGAGGTGCCGTATTCAAGGGCGCATAAAACCCGCTGATCTTACTCCATTTTCTTCCGAATGAACCATCACCCACACGAATGAGAACAAAACGTGTTGTCTTCTCGTTCATTGTATAACATACGCCACCCATTTCATCTCCGTGCGGACGCCGTCCCGTCGCAGCAGCCTGCGTCCCAAGAAATGTCAGCGTCCTACGCAGTCAGCGCAGCGACCTCAAGGAATCAATCAGACAGCGCCAAAAGTGCATTGTCACTGTGTCTTTTGCTATTTGCTCTTCTTTTGCCGACTAAATGAATCAGACATGCGAGGCAACCTTTCTTCTGCGCCCGATTTGTTCAACCGAGGGGATGCAAGGAGCGCCGTGACGAAGCACTTTTTACGCTGCCCGGTTGACTCGCCGGGACCGTCGGCTGCGCCCGGCCCTGAAAGTGAAACGGAGTACTTACATGTACCTGCGCTTATCACCGAGGCGAACAATAGAGATTTTTATACTTCGTTTCAGCTTCGGTCCGAGCGCGGCCGATGTTATCAGCAGAAGGGCCAATCAAAAAGCGCAAAAAGCGAAACGTCATGGCCTGCTCTCTGCAGTTGATAGGACCAGCCGGTATTCGCCGTCTCTCTCTGTGCGTGCTCCCCCGCAGGCTGGTCCTATCAAGAGCAGAGAGCACGTCATGACGCTGCGTTTTTTTGCGCTGTTTGATTGGCCCTTCGGCTCATAACATCGCCCGCGCTGGGACTGAAGCTGAAACGAAGTATAGTAGATCGTGTTTTCAGACCACGCTATTTGTGGCGGGAGCTCGCGCTACCGCTTCGACGCATGCTCTGGAGCGCGCGCCCGTAGCGGCAGCGGGCCTTTGAAAACGGTCTACTAAAACTCCCTAATGCGAGTCACCGGGCTGCGGGTCTGCTACTCCGCACAAGAGAGCTACTGCGCATGCTCGGAACGCACAGAGGGCGATGACAGGGATGGCCGACAGACCGATCTCACCGAGAGTTCGGAATATTTATTTATTTATTCGTTTTAACCCTAAAGGCCCTTTCGGGCATTATATAAGGGGGACGGAATACAAAGATTGCTACAACTAAACCAAGCGGCTACAAAAATTAAAAATAGAGTTACAAAGCATAAATTGAAGCTGCAAAGCATTTGGCGCAATTTTGGCCTTCAAACATAAGATATAAAAAATATGGCGCACAACAAATCATGTACATCAAAAACAAGACACTGACAACAACAAATATCCCTGGTGAAAAAGCCATTTGTATGAGAAATTTGGTGTGTCCAATAAACTCATAAGAATCATACAAGATATATAGTAACATATAAGAACTATGTAAGAATTATATAACAACTATATAAGATATACAAGAACATAAAAAAAAAACTTATAAGAAACTTCCCACAAGTTTCTTACATGGTTCTTATATATCTTATTTTGTTCTTATATGGTTCTTATATTGTTCTTATATGCTATTATACATCCTGTACGATTCATATGTGTTTATTGGACACAAAAATTTCTCATGCAAACGAAATTTTTCGATAGGGATTGCAGGGATACGAGACACCTCAATGTTTAACGTGTTTAGAGCGGAGACAAAGGACTGATGGTCACTGGTGGAGGCAGTTTTTCTGGGGAGGCTGTTCCAATCCGATATGACGAGGAGTTTTTAAGCATGTTGGTTCGTGCAAATGTGGGGTTAATTTTGAAAAGGGGACTTAAGCGGGACGATACCTGGTGAGCCGGTAGTATGGAAGTTTCCCTAAAAGGTGAGGGACTGTAATAAATTTCATGAATAAATGATAAGCGTGCGAGGTGCCTTTTTGTATGAATGGGGGACAAGTTAAGCCGATATTTCAAACTCACTTGTAAATCGGGAGGTGTTGCAAGCTATAAATTTACCAGCTTTGTTTTAAAGATATTCAATCTTCCAGATATGTTTGATGAGGGTGCCAGATGATTGGTGTATACTCAAGCTGGTATCTGACAAGAGCAGTGTAGGCAAGAACTTTGGTATCTGGGTTTGCTCGGAACAGTGTTCTTTTGAGAAAACCAAGAGTTCGCGACGCCTTGTTAGCGATCTGTTCAATCTGAAGGTTCCATGTTAAGTCCGATGAGAAATGAACGCCAAGATATTTAAAGAATGACAGATTTTCAACGGCGTCACTACCAATGATGTACATGTGAGGGGCGAGATGTTGTTTCGAGGTGAAGGTCATAGCTTTTTTTTATGTGTATTTATTTTCATCAGCCACGTGTCGCGCCAGTTTGAAGCTCTCTAACTCATCTTGTAGAATTATACTATAATGAAGGTTCATAACGGGACGGTAGCTGACGCAATCATTCGCGAAAAGACGTGCGCAAGATTTGATGTTGAAGTGAAGGTCATTGATGTAACATAAGAGAAAGCACAGGACCCAGTGCAGACCCCTGCGGGACACCTGACGTCTCGACGTAAGGTGTCCCGCACCCGAGTTCAGCGCGTGCGTGTCGCTGCCATAATTTCAATCCACAGAAGGCAGAAGCACACGCAGGGCTGCAGTGAGGTTGACGCACGTGCAGAACGATCAAAGCTCCCTCGATACATTGTGGCAGAGGCAGCGCAACAGAACTGACTAGTGAGAACGGTCTATGCCATAGAGTTATCATAATGTACGCTGGAGGTTGAACTGACGCTAGTGTATACTCTCGTAAAATAAATGGTATACTCTTACACACTTGTCACATATACAAAACACCAAAGCTTCAATTCGACGTACAGCCTCAACTTTTACGATGGGCTTGATAACGGTGATATATACCTTTAAAATGACTGCAGTACGTATCAAAGACTACAGAAGAAGAAATAAAAACAGATGTTGTGTCGTAGGACCAACAAAACCCCGATTATATATATTCGTGACGAGCTTCGTGCTGTTTAGAGCCCCTGGCGAACTCCCCTTCCGTCTACACACCTGCCGCACTCCCCGCTACACCGCCGTGCGCATACCAGCAATGTCTGCCTTCATCCGCCTCATCACCCTGGCAAGCTCGTCAAACACGTCGCGGGACAGACGTCTGGAGAACTGAGGCCCACCTACCGGAATGTTTCTATTGCAACACGCTCGGTCACGTTCTCCGGTAAAGCCGACGCCGCATCGCCGACACTAGCCCACCAGCCTCTAACAACCAATGCAGCAATAGGGAATTGTAGTAGACCGTTTTTCTCTTCCGCTACGGTATCCCGGAAGAAAACACCGCAGCTACGCATGCGCGCCGCCAGCTTTGTCTGCGTAGTTCAAGGTCGTGTGGCGGATTACGGAGCGCTATCAGGGTGCTTAGCGGGCTGCGGAAAGGTCTACTACAAATCCCCAATAACTCCGGAGACCGCCACTTTACGTATGACCACCGCCGCAATGATAATTCCCCTTTCCAGCCCTTCCCTGCATTTCGCGCATCCTAATCACTCAACATGAACGCTGGACAAGATCTTCATGACCACCACTCGCCAGGCCCCGTCGCGCCAGCTCAGTCCCGCCGTGGTCGATCATCGTCACCCTATCCTGCTCGCCGCCGCTCGGTTTCGCCCTTCAATGACCCCATCCTTTCCACCTCTTACCAGTCACACCAAATACCGCAGCCTGCATCGACAATGGAGGTCAGGCTGCACTTTCACAATTTATGGAAAAACCTCCGTGTCTTGGACCGACGAACATAACTGTAGAAATTAGAAGACACAGCTTTCACGCTTTGGTGGGCACTGGAGAAACGAAATCCTGCATCCCTGAACACGTTCAAAGGCGCTTGAGCAAAGTCCTGACACCCTCTTTTGTGGGGCACCTGTTGCGTATGGGAAATGGCGAACTTGTGCAGCCGCTCGGATATTGTACAGCATCATTGCAGGTGGGTCGCAACCGATATGTGGTCGTGTTCACCGTTCTCTCGAGCTGCATCGCAGACGTCATTCTCGCATGAGATTGTTTATCTTCAATCGCCGCTTTCGTTGGCTGCGCCAATCGTGAAATTCACCTTAATTATTCAGAAGATCCCAGTCCCCATCCTGATGCTCTTCACACAAACTCCTACCACCTCAGTCGGCCGTCGCTGCTACACTGGTCATGTCAAATCCAGTTCAAGGATCAGCTGCAGTCTCATTGAACCTATCGATACCTGTTTTAATAAAAAAAAAAGGAATCTTCATTCTTTATAATTTCGCCAGAATCACAAACGACAGATGTCACATCTGGATAACGAACACTTCGACGCGGCACCAGATCCTTCCCCGAGATAGCAGCGTCTCCACTCTTAAGGTGCATATTGCAGACTACTTTGCTGCACTTCTCCCTTCCACCCCAATACCAAACCATTGACTGAAAATAATTCCAGCGAGGCAGTAAAGAAGATGATGGCTTCAACTCTTGTCGCAGCCGAGCGTCACCAGATGCGTTCCCTTCTAGCTTCGCACAGAGATGTTTTCAATTTCGGCGGCCAAGTGTTAACCCGTACCACGCTTGTCGAGCATCACATCGATACTGGCGACTCCCCTCCACTCCGGAGCAGACAATTCCGAGTATCTACTACAGAACGTAAAGCGATTTATGATCACATCACCGACAGGCTGTAAAAAAGAGTGATCGAGCCTTCATCTAGTCCCATGGTCTCCCCCATGGTGATTGTCAAAAAGAAAGACGACATCTGGCGCTTCTGTATGGACTATTTTCACTCAACAAAGTGACACAAAAAGACGTCTACTCACTGCCCCGAATAGATGATACCCTCGACCCGCTACAAGGGTTTTCCTACTTTCCATCCACGACCTTCAAAGGGTGTTTTGGCAAGTTCTTTTTGCGTCTGCTGACAGGCCTAGAACAGTGTTTATAACACCTCACGTCCTTTACCACTTCAACATCATGCCGTTCGGCCTCTGCAACGCGCCTACGACATTTGAGCGCATGATGCACGCCCTCCTACATGGCCTTACCTACAACATTTGAATGTGTTGCCTCGACGAAATTGTTGTCTCCTCTTCTACCTTTGACGAACACTTAACTCGGCTTCGTAGAGTCCTTGACAGCGTGCGTACCCTTGGCCTGCTATTAATTCCAACAAATGCATTTTTGGTGCCCAGAAAATGAAAATCTTAGGCCACTTTGGTCACCACAGATGGTATACGACCGGACAGAGACAGACTGCGGGCGATGTTGCAATTTCCTGCCCCAGAAAACATCAAGCACTTACGGATATTCTTAGGTTTATGCACCTGTTTTCGAAAATTTATTTCGGGACTTTTTCGATATCGCTGATCCCCTCAATCACCTGTTAGGAAATGGCATGCACTTTCATGTGGGGTCCAAACCAACAAACCACAAACCTTCTTTGAGCGCCTCAAGACGACATTCCCCTCGGCTCCCGGTCTTGGCCACTTCGCCGAAGGTCACGACACCGATATCCGAACTAACGCCAGTGGCCATGGAATAGGCGCTGTTCTCGCCCAAGCTCACAAAGGACAGCAGCGTGTTATTGCATACGACAGTCGAACCCCTACCAAAGTTGAACGTAACTATTCTTCCCCCGTGAAAGAATGCTTAGCCGTCATATGACCTGTAGGCTGTATCCAAGTTTCGCCCTTACCTATATGGGTCCCCATTCCGCATGGTAACTGACCACCATGTCCTTTGTTGGTTGGCTAGTTTGAAAGACCCATCTGAACGTCTCGGCTGCTGGTCATTAAAGCTCCTGGACTACATCATCACGGTCGTCTACAAATCAGGGACGCTGCACCTCGACGCCGACAGCTTATTTCGATGTCTCCTTAATGCTGGTCGATGGATTGGCTGGCATAGCTCAAGGCATCGGCAGCCGTCAATTTAAAAGTAAAAGTGCGGCGCGCTGTGTTTAGACCACGACGGGTTAGACATGCATGCACCACTGATCTCTATGAGTATTTGCTGGATCGCGTTTGCCCGCTCCGCCAACGCGGCAACGGTCGACCATCTTTTTTTTTGTTTGAGTTATATTACCTCTAGCCACATCATAATAGTATAGGTGGCGCAATCTACCGCCCGTTAGACAGGGTACACGTTTTCCACCCACAGCTGAAGGGCCACGGTGCGACTTCGAATTTTGGGAACAAATAAATAATTTTCACCGAAACGTATCCCTGCGCGCCAGGAGAGCCACAAAACACTGAATACTTACCGATGGTAAGTTCTTGTCTTCTCGCGATCGGAGCAATTTGAGCAGCGCGCCGCACAACATGATGGCCATAGTCGACCTTCCTCTATCACTTCCACTGAGTTTCAAGGATTTGTTTCGTCGAGCGACTTCAATTAAGCACACAATATCAGCTACGATACAAAGTACATAGAACCACGGCTATTTTCGTGACATACTGCCGCCACAGCGCTGTATACCATATTACTATGATTGCCAGAGATAATATAACTCTACCGAAAAAGTGCCCGACCGTGGCCACATTTCTGTGCATCGACGAAGCTCGGCAAACGCGATCCAGCAAACAGTCATTGAGACCAGTGCATTGCACATTGCTATGGCATCACTACGTCATACACACGTCGGCTCTCATTGACCCTAATTTTTGTGTGGTGCAGCAGATAGAAATCTCACGCAGATCGTTCTCCGTAGTGCCACTAAATAAGCTACGTTTCAGAGTAACGACACTTGCCCATATTGTGGCTTAAAATTGTGGTTGCCAGTTATCTGAAACTTTATCTGAAATCACAGTAAACGTTTTTCCGCCCTCCACAAATGTTTAAACAGTTTGCGGTAGAACCAAGCAACCTTACATGAGGTTCCTAACACCGAACGCAGTGCTCAGAAAGTCGCACTTTTGAATCACGACGATCGGCAGTTGCATCTGCTCTGCACAAGCACCAAAATGGCGGCGCCCACAACAAAGTCGGGGAACAGAGTGCCGATACTTAAGTGCAGCTCATTTAGTGGCTCTAGTTCTCCCAAATGGCAAAGCAGATCTCATCGGTATTTAGCAAAGGTACGCGCTGCGAGGCGCGTCCGTGCAAGCTCGTGCAAACAACAACAAATGCTTTGGCTTGAGGCATTTGGTACTACAAAAAAAAAATAGAAAAAATTACTGCCATATCGGTAAATTGATTAATACTAAATCTAGCGAAAACTGCCCTTTCAAATTTAGTTACGCAAAACCACGACCTTTAGTCTTTCTGTCAGGGCCTTAAGATTAAGACAGGGGATTCCTCCAATACGTACTACTTTTCATTTTCTCACGTTTATCACCTAAGTAATTTTAATTTTAAAATTTCCTCAAAATGCACTTAAAACGGTCAAAATATCTATATTTCTTAATTTTATTAAACATCTCTAGCGCTCTGGTGGGCAAATCCAAGGGCCGTAAGACCTTTATTACATCTTCATAATTTACTTACAAAAGAATCGATACTCTCGTGGGTTCGTGAAACTGAGGCTTGTGTAGCGAAATTTGCCCACCCCTGCCCGTTTCGATCTGGATGAGCATCGTACCGGCGTGCGGTCGTGTATCACTGCTGCGTGGTGCACGTTAAAGACCCCAGGCTAGCGGTTGTACAGCACTGGCTAAATTTCTCATCTACAGCGTGTAACTCGTCGCAACTTTAATGGCTGACCAACTACACTCTGTATAAATATCCCCATAACCCAATTTCTTCTTTCTTCGAGAGGAATCGCGCCCCGGTGGTGCCGCAGTTTCAGAAGCAGGAAGGCGACGTCCATTTCTTCTTGCCACTGCAACAAGCAGACTATCGATGCATAACACCGATCGTCATTCTGATTGGTGGAACTAATTAGTGAGAAGCCAGTGGTTCGTGTTCCCAGTATTTCGTGGTCCACATACAAACACATTGACAACGGCGATGTGTTGTGACTTGTGACATTTTTTTCAGCTTTCAAACTCGACCGACAGCGGTTCTCGCTTATTTTATAAACAGGCAGGAAGTCAGAATACCAGGTACCTCTCCAGATTCTTACAACCCTTTCAATCTTTCTTTTCTCTGCAGTCGTGTTCAAAACCCTAATGCGGAGCCGGTACTTTCCTCGATTACTTACGAAATCCCATCGGTTGTCCTTCGCGTCTTAATACCACGATGCAGGCCTACACAGAGACGAGTTCTCTTTTTCAATGGGAGCCACTCCCAATGGCCCGTGAGCAGAATGACGAACAAAGCAAGTAAAAAAACACACAAAAAAATCTTTGCGAGGAAATCATAGAACTCTCCGGTCCCTCTACCAACCCATGAAAAACACCCGATGACTTCTGGGTCCTAAAAGCAACGAAGAAGAAAACTTGACGAGAGTTGCGTCTTTCTTTAGGAAGCTCCCGACTTCTTGAAAAAAGCGGAGCATTCGAGCGCCCCGGTTCTCTTTCTACAGCCGATCTCTTTGTTAATCTCCGTGAACAAAGGGACATCCTTTAGGAAGAAAAGCCAAATTGACCGCTAAGAGTGGCTGAGCCAAAAATGAGCTATCAGGGCCCCGCAGGAGTAGCTTATGCTGCGCAGTATATATAGCAAACTGGAGCGGCACGCATTAAAACTAATCAAAATACGTGTAATCGATTAATTATTTAAGTAATTTTGGAACCATTTGATTACGTTCATTAGGAAGAAATCATAAAAGTAATCCGATTAATCTTTAAACTAAAATTTCTTGTAACCGTTACATATTTTCCCTTCCCTTTCTTATTGCGCCTATTTTTCGTAAAAGTTTCCCGGCAAGCAATCCTCGAACGTCTGCGACAGGAAGAGGATTTACCGAAATCGATTAATTAAAAAGATAAGTAGGTTATAAATCAGTGATTATAATCTGATCCGGACCGTCGACCTGTAAAGGTTGTCAACGTTCTTCCATTGTGTGGTGAAGATGTGGCGCTTGAACTGTATAGATTTCGTCCTTTTGGTGTTTGGTGTTGGTGGAAATGACCTTGAGATTGAGGTTATATAAAAAAGTGGACTAAATAAACCAGTTAGCTGAGTTTGAGACGTCGTCCTGTCTATTTTCTGTCCCTTCTACGTTTTGATGTTTCTTCCCTACCCCAGTCTCAGGTTAATTCAACATGGTTAATCCTGGTCGAGCAGTTGCTGCCTGGTCACATAACGATGTTGTCAATATGACCAAAATACTGCCGCACGGACATTATTCTTTTGGTCAAGGGGCAACTCTCGGGCGAAAGCGCAGAAATCAATCAAGATGGGTTCTTTAAAAACAAAAGGATAGCACATAAATAAATAAAGTAATACCAGGCCCCAAAGCTCGAAAGACATGTATCGTGTACTTTCATTTGTCCATTTCTAACAACATCTACGAAGTTGCCGCTTTCTAGTTTCGTAACACAAATTCTCAAGCCTAATCTTGGAATTACACGCCGCTTATCTTCATTAATCCGGCTCTTGTAGCACATTCTACATTTTAAAAAAAGACAGTGCGCAATGTGCGTTTGCTGATAAACGGCTTAGTTGACGCGACGTTGGAGTCGGCGCAAGTCAGACGCTGGCACAGCTAGGATTGTGATTGTCTCCTGTCGCTTTTCTAGCATATCGAATGTCAACGAAATAATAAAAAAAAAATGACCAGACGGCATTGGGGTAAGGACAGGAAAGTATTCGCTCTTTCAAGAGGAGCCCTTTTCTAATTGAATCGGGAGAGAAACCAGACAAATAGCCGAGCAAATGGACACACCGCGTGTCAATATGCACACAATGAGTGAAAGGGACGGGAAAAAAGCTGTGCTCGTCGGGACTTCGTGTCCCCCTCCTAGAAAGGGACGCAGGTTTCGCGGAAGTGGTGAATGTTGATGATGATGACGACAGAGAAAGAGAATCTAGGACATTTAAAGTCACAATGTTGGGATTAGAAAATCGATGGGTCTAGGAAAGTGCGGAGTCATTCAGAAAATTGGTGGGTGGGCCGTTTTAACGCAGGACAGAATTGGGGAGGGATAGAACCTACACCCTAAGTAAGAAATCGGTGGCAGCCACTTTCCCGCAAAGCACTTGGGAGTCAATAGCTTTATTTTTGGAGTAAACTCTGTGAAGGACGAGACTGATCATGTTTAGACATAGAGAAAAAAAAGGTTTGCGCTGTGACATTGAGCACAGTGAGACACCGCGTGCTCAGGGACGCAGCGCAGACAACTTTTAAAGATCTTCGTCATTCGCCGAGTTCCCTCCGGAGCAGGTGAAATCTCACCATGTGCTTTGTCTGAAAGTGAACGCTCCATATTCCTTGCGGCGTGTTGTCGGTGACGCAGCCCAAGCTCGGCCTCCGGCAAGCGCTCACAGTGCCTGTGCGCGCGGGTAGAAATCTCGCATTCAAGGCAGAATTTCTAGTGCATGCTTGAGCTGCCGTCCAATACAAAGGGTGCACTATGTATGGCCGATATCAACCATGCATCCAATTAAAATGACGACAGACGAAATGTTTCCACTAGATGTGTTTAGGTTATATATACCCGACTTCTCAGTGGACGGTAACATCGAACAAAATTATTGACTTCGATACGCCCATGTTCTTAACATGCCTAGTGTGTACACAACGGTAACTTATAACTACTAGTCTAGTCATTATTATGAATTGATTACTGCGCCAGGCACGAAGATCGTAATTTTGGTCCTGCAGTTATTAAACTGATTGATCGATTGACTGAATCATTGGTATTATTATTATAGTTTCATTTATATTTCGTAGACGTAAAAAGAGAGAATGTTTCGGTTTTTCAATGCCTCAGTCAACAAGCTAAGGACAGTCTTTCTGGACAATTCAGACTCAACCAAACCGACATGGCCTCGCCATGCACTGCACCAAGCTTCATTCTTACCGAGCTTGACCCCCATCCTATTATTCGATCGGACAGGGAACTTGAAGAGCGTCCTGCATTGAAGGTTATCATTTTTTTTATAGCGCAGCTCTTAGGCGCCCGTTTCCGGCTTGAGCGGCGTCGGCGTCGCCGTCGCCGTCGGAGTAACCGCGCGGTGCATTATGGGTAAATTTCCCCGCTAGATTTCGCGGAAAAATTTCCTCGCTTAATCTAGCGGAAAAATTTCCCCGCTAAATTTAGCGGAAAAATTTCCCCGCTAAATCTAGCGGAAAAATTTTCCCGCTAGATTTCGCGGAAAAATTTCCTCGCTAAATCTAGCGGAAAACTTTTCTCCGCTAGATTTAGAGGAAAAATTTCCTCGCTAAATCTAGCGGAAAAATTTTCCCCGCTAACCTTAGCGGAAAAAATTCCCCGCTAAATTTAGCGGAAACTTTTTCCCGCTAAATCTAGCGGAAAAATTTCTCTGCTAAATCTAGCGGAAAATATTCCCCGCAAAATTTAGCGGAAAAATTTCTCCGCTAAATCTAGCGAAAAAAATGCCCCGCTACTAGCGGAAAAATTAACCCGCTAAATCTAGCGGAAAAATTTCCCCGCTAAATCTAGCGGAAAAAATTCCGCGCTAAATCTAGCGGAAAAATTTCCCCGCCAGATTTAGCGGAAAGTGTTCCCCGCTAAGTCTAGCGGAAAAATTTTCCCGTTAAACCTAGCGAAAAAATTTCCCCGCTAAATCTAGCGGAAATAATTCCCCTCTAAATCTAGAGGAAAATTTTTTCTGGGGGGTCACGTGACCACCCAAGGTCACATGACTCCCCCCCCCCCCCCCCCCCGGCCCCGAGAACAGGTAACCCTCAGTACCCTTCCCTCCTCCTCCTCAAGAGCTGCGCTCCAATTCGGTGTTACAGAAAGTTGTAAACGGCTTTCATTTTTTTTTTTTTTGATAGCTTGTTACGATTAGCGTAGATTCTATAGAGTTCTGCAGCCCCGCACCGCTACGAGAGGCTTCGTCGTGTCTCTCGTGTCTCTCTTGCGCGAAGGAGACGCCGAACGAAGTCACGTGCAAGTGACTTGGACAGCGTTAGAGAAAGAGGGGAACTTTAAGACAGCTCCTAGTCCGAGTCGTCGTTGTGGCACAGCGAAAACTTAACAACGTAACACAAAACCCTCGACGCTGAGCCTAGCAACGAGCATTTCCCCCAGAAGATGCATCTCGAGAACGACTCCATGCGCAGCCCCGCAGTCAGTAGCAGGCGCATGCCGTAAAGAAGTGACACGTGGGCAAACGACTAAAAGGAAACATGTCGACCCTATGAGAAAAGCGAGGAGTGTGTGTGGTGGGGGAGGAATGTCTAATCAAAAAGTAGAACCCTCCGGCGACCTTTCCTCGGGTAAAACTTTCCTTTATAGATCTCTCGGAGGGCATTTTAACCCGGCTGTCATTCGTTGCACAGTCGAGAAATTGATGAGTGGCCTTAGTCCCGTCATTAGGGGCCATGAAGAGTGAACAGCGCGAACAATGGCATCTCGGGTAAGGAACGACAAAGGGAGATGACGGAAAGGCTGCTCCGGAACAATTGCCCTAGCAGGCGACTGGGACCAACGAAAGTTCCCATACTTCGTTTCACGATAACTTGGCGAACTGTGGAGGCTGCGTCCCCGGCGACCCAATCAGGGCGTCGGAACAAGTCACGTGACAACACTCCATGGCCGAGGCCGCGGAGGCCTTGTTACCGTCAGAGAAACAGCGCCGTCCGCGATAAAAAGTAGTTTCAGGCTTCTTTTTCTTTTAGCGGCAACATACCTCGCGTGATTCCATCTGTATAGATAATCTATAAACAACAAAGAGTAGATGCTCACGAATTTACGAGTTTCAATTATGTTTAAACCAAAAAAGTGACCCCTCATCCGTATCCGCTCCCGATTTTTTTTTTTTTTTTCTTTAAGCGTTGTGGCCGTTGGCGATCCAAGTCATGTAATCAACCGCTTTCGCTCAAAACATCACCCTGGAATTAGCACCCAAACCAACACCTTCCCGCCACAGATTAGCAAAAATTTAACATATGGTTGTCCCGTGAACTGATCCCGAAGAGCTCGCAACTCTAGCAGATGGCAATGTTGCGGCGGTGTACGTTCATCCAAGATTGGTTGGTTTCACTGCAGACGGTTCTTGGCCAGTAGACGACAGCAGGTTTCTCCGAGCCTCGCATTTGGCGCAGTAGTACACGCTCCCGTGACGTGTTGTCACGTGCTGTAGTCTCCACAGTTCGCACGGTGCGGTGGTGGCGCGTCGGGCGCACTTCCGGTCTGAGGCTGTGGCCGGAAGTCACCGTGCGGGACGCGCATTCCTCTGTTGTTTTGGAAGAAAACAGATAAAAACCGGCCTTCTCGTCGAAACGCCGCAGCTGGGGTTGTATCAAAAGTGTCGGAAAGGTTTGAAGGTCAGTCTTCATGTGTTTACTGCCTGCTCGGTTTGTCCGAGAACGTTGATGTATGCCGTGAAAAGTAAAAGCCAGACACCGTCTGACCATGACTGCTTGTGCGGGAAACACTTTGGGTTGAATTCACGTATACTTATAGTCTACAGATTTATTTGTTTGGTTCCAACATGAACGCGGGAATACCGTCCAGTTGTACGGACCAACTGCGGATTACGTTCAGTGCGTCTTCAAGTTCAAACGGCTGCCCGATCGTTCGAACTGTCGTCTGCTCGTTCAAACATTTATGCTTGTTGTCCTCTGGTCATTCAAATGACAGTGGTTCGAAGACCAAACGTTGACCCGGCGATTGCGACAAAAAGTAAGTGCACGCCCCAAAATACTTCTAAGTTTGGAGGTGGGTTGCGGTAAGTAGGCTCGGTGTAAGCAGAAGATACAAGGAGATTTTGATCATTGTTACCAGTAGCTATCACCGACCTGTTATGCCTGATTTACTTGGTCCGATTCTGCTTGCGATTTTCAATATCGACGTCGACCGTCTCAGCAATGGTCCTTGCTTCTGCAACCCGAGCGACGTTGCGACTGAAAAAAGCCAATAGAATCTCATCATGCGAGTCTGGCATTCGCGTCCATTCTGCGGCATCCACGCGGAATGAACGTCTCATTAATCACGTCTCATTCACGTCTTATGCATGTCTCATTATTCACGCGACGTTTCGCGATGTAACGAGCCTCGTTAATTTCGTTGAGGCCGCTAAAGTAGTCAGACATTGCCAGGAAGACGTGGAATCAACAATTTCAAGGCGAAAAAGAGCACGGGGACTCACATCGGCGCCGACATTACCAGCTTCCAATGGTTTGTTTATGGGCGACGGCGAGCGTCTTGCCCACACTCCATCGCGCATGCACGGCGCCGGTGGAGTCCGCTAGGGACGCTCCGGTTTGTTTGTAAATATGAGTTGGTCTATTCGCGACTCCAGCAAAACGGACGCCACCAAGCGGGAAAACCGGGAACCAGCCGGTCCAGGTCGCTCCGCGCCCCTCCGCGTCTCTCCAGTGGTGGCTTTCGCGGAGACCTGTAGTCGGCGCGGTGGCGAGCAATGTAATTTGACGAAAGTCCGATTATTTCTTAAGTTTGCCTGAGTGATAATCAGTGTGGTGAAGCCTCAGTAGATTGTTTTCTTTGAAAGCCCGTTTACTCCACAGCGCACGGTCGCGTGCTTTCGATTTCTTGGATGGGGAGGAATCACGGAAAAACGTTTTGATTTCTTGTCTGTCTCGAATCACATTCAAAGTGACGACTACTTGGTAACTGATACGTGGTTTCTTTATAAGGATGTAGAACAGTGGACTGAGGACGACAAACGGGGCATTTCACTGGAGGGAACATCAATGTTGCAGTCAAGTGAATGGGAATGTTCAATAGCTGCTTTTCTTGAGTTTGGTTGTGTTCGCTTAGCTTGAAGTTTGAGCCACCCACGCCGGTCGGTGCGTTGGCTATTCATCTTGGCTGCTTTTCGTCGAAAAAGCCTCTGGACCACACAGAAGGAGTTGGGCTGATTTCGCAATCACTTGATTCAGGAAAACCTGTTCGCTGCAAATGATGAATGAGGGAAATTATCTGTTTTCAAAAGGTGGGGGACGAGTCTCGCAACGTTAGATGTTGTCACGGCATTTTGACCTATCGCGCCTCCAATATTTATATTACGAGGACGTCGAAGCCAGCAGCAAAATACGTCTACATTGCTCAGGTTGACCGGCCACAAAAAATACTAATTCTCTCCGTTCAGGATTCGAAGCAAAGTTCAATGCAGAGAGGTTCTGCGTGAATCTCCGATGAAGACTCTCTTCAGCTTGTCTCCGTACTGCCGGCTAGAACCATTTGGCTTAGTTTAAGTAGTACCTCTCTGTCTGTCAAATATACTTTAATTCAGCAGCTCACCTAATAGCTAGTCAACTAAGCTCATATCTGAACCCGAAGAATATACTAATATCGCCTTAGTGGGACATAGTACGTAATATAATACAGAACCCGCTCGTCGAAATGACTTCTCGATTGCTACTAAAACCTGAATTGAAATACGAGTATCAGCTGCTTAGTGGGGCGCCGGCGGGTTAACATGGTCCTTGGCTCAAGAGGCGCTTGCTTAATTTTTGTAATTTTCCTGCAGCCTGTGTTGTTGACCGAGCAGACGACTGGAGCTGTTTCTTAAACGCGGATACGCACAAAAGCTCGATTTCGCGGACAGATAAGTCGCATGGTCGAGGCTTGCGAGTTAGCTGAAAAGTTACTCACTGTGGAACAATTCTGCCGTCATCGCCGCTTTCCTTAGATGATCAAAACTGATTAGTACATTACCGCCCCTCCGGAGCCCATAGTTTCGGTTTTGAACGAAATCTCCGAAACGAAAGTTTGACATGAAAAGAACAAAAACCACCGGCAAAACAAAACTATGTTTTGCAAGTTTATCTGCACCGGCTACACTTAACCGTCTCAGTTCAAATACCTATAAAATTGGGCATTAAACAGAAGAAAATCTGTTAAATTGAACGCGCCACCTATTCGGGCGGCCCGGCCGAGCCGACGCGACCTGGACTCAGCCGCCATGTTTGTTTGGTGGTGGCGCCCCCTATAGGTCGCTGGAGTCGCGAATAGACCGCTCCACTAGGAAGAGCGGAAAACGAAAAAATACCCTCTCCCTCTCACCCAGCGCGTCGTCTGCTCCGCCGAGTTGGCTGTACCTAGCATCCGGCTGACGTTCAAACTCGGTTTAAAATAGCGTCATCTTGGAAATTTCAAGCGCAGATACGCAGATTTTGATATGCAAGTTATTGTGCAATGCTGAGCTCGATAAAAAGACTGACCGGGTCCAATTGCGCTGTTACCTGCGTGCAACAAAAAAAAAAAAAAAAAATGGGAAATGTGTGTCAGAGTGGCCGGTCCCGGCGAAAAGAAAATCCGGTTGCTGTAGCATTTTTACTGTAACAAGTTCGTACTGGCGTAGGCCTCTGGCGACAATGAGTGGAAGTCTGGAATAACAAATAAAAACGTGCTTTCCTGACGGAATAGACGCAGCGGTTGAGCGTAGTACTGCCGGCTGACTCCACTGCTTTTGAAGTAACGAAACAAAGATCGCTAGTTGATCATTTACTGAAATAAAAAAAAAACAAATCGCTATAGGCTGGTTTTGGAGTAGTCATAAATATTCTAAGAACGCGAAACACTTGACAACGGCAGCCACGAGCGAGAGTTCTATGTTCGGTACAGCCCGCCGGTACAGCCCAAAGATGGAGAACGGCAACCTCCCGGTCTGTCGTCACTGTCGTCGGCTAGCGGAGTCGGGCGCGTGCCCTCTCTCTCGTTTTACACCACCGTACCTGCTGAACTTCCCGGATGTGCGGAGAGGGCGCTGCGGTCGAACAAAATGGCGCCGCCCTGAGAGCGCTAAATGGAATGGCTTATAAGGTCTGTTCGATTCGCCTGAACTGGCTAAACTAGTTCAGCAGCGCCGGAACTGGAGCATTCAATTCAACCGAAAATTGCACGGCCGCTGCACTGGCGCCTTTGATTCATCCCAGTTCTGAACGAGCTGAGACCCAGTTCGTCAAAATCTTGCACCGGCTCCGGAGTCAGTTCAGCGTCCGTGCAGAAGCATACGACAAGAGCAGACGACACTCCTCGTCAGTCCCTGCTCGGGGTGTCATTTCTCAAACTAAACTCTAACTCAAACTGTTTGCTTATCTCCATTTGGAGCGGGAAGACAGAAAAAAAAAGCAACTCAGTGGTTGCATGACGATACTCTGCCTCCCCACAGCAGCGAAAAGAAAACAGCAGGTACATATACATAACGTTTTTCACAAGCATACCTATAACACAAAAAAAAAAAAACCACGTTAGGTGGGGGAGGGGGAGAAAAGTAATCGATTTACCCAAGTTTACAAATTCCAGGGGCACTTTCCCACAAACATGGAACGTATGTACATTTTTTTAGGGTTTCACTCAAAACTTCTGCATTCAATTCAGTCAGGCGATTTAAGAAAAAAAAAAACGAGGTACTGTATATTTAAGCATCTGATTACCGTAGTTCATTCTGGAGTGCAGAACTAACCACGAGCCTACAGACCGAGTTTCATAGGCAACCTCTCTCATCTTAAAGGGATACTACAACGAAATTTCGGCGCTCATTTGTTGGTCTATATGTGTTCAAAGGAGCAGTATCACATCGAACACACCAATATCTTGTTAAAAAATCACGGAAAAATAATTTTACAACGAATTAAACGATTAGCAAAGAGCACCTGGCGGATGTCGCTAACGCCTCGTTTGTAATGCCCGTCTAGGAACCTTGGCAGGTAGGCACGATAACTGCCGGCCTCCGCCTTCGGCCGCGACGAGAAAAGAGGGGAAGGAAAAACTCCCCTCTTCCCGAGAATCACTTTTGTGTGTCCCGAAGTCGCTATTGTCCCCCACAAGATTATAGAACATTAACCCGCCACTCAAAATTCGTACAAAAGGAGCCGCTTCGGTACAAGTCAAGAAGGTAGGAGAAGCTCCTCCCATAAGCGGTGATGCGCCCGTTTCAAATCTCTCCGCAGTCGAAAGAAGAGTTCACTGGAAACGCTCCTTGTTCATAGTTTTGTTTAACCCGAGACTGGGGTATTTCGGAAAAGGGACGAGAAGAAAAGAGGCCACAAGGAGGCGACGCCTCCTTGTGGCCTCCTTGTGTGGCGCCTCCTTGTGGCGCCTCCTTGTGGCCTCTTTTCTTCTCGTCCCTTTTCCGAAATACCCCAGTCTCGGGTTAAACAAAACTATGGTTAACTTCCACCAGCTCGCCTGCACCCTTACAATGTTTTTGCTCCTTGTTCCGCTTCAATGGATTCCAACTTGTCTTTGATCCCACTTTTTTAACAAAGCGACCTTTGTATTCATCGGAGGGGGAAGTTAATCCTCGAAAGTCGTATTTGTTTCCATCGGAGGGGGAAAACTCTAATCTCCCTCTCGTGCCTTCCACAATGCTAAGTCAAAGTCGAAAGATAAAGCGCACATGTACAGAAAAGCAAAATCCTCCTCGCGCGTTGGCCGCACGTCACGGAAACGATGGGACGCTATTGGATGCGGAGGTGGCGGAGGGATCCATGATTCCCTTTGAGGGGCATTTGCCGCTACCTTGTTAACCTGTAACCGACTATAGGCCATCCTCTCGACCTCAGCCTCGCCGTAGCTTTGCTCGTCCCGAGACGAACTACGTCACGATTGCGTTGGATGTCACGTGCTCTGCGCTGGGCCTTCTCCGAGCGCTTGCCAGAGTGGGCCGTTTCTAACGAAAAATACAGCCACGAGGCTCAAAAGTACAAAACGTGCGATTGTCATTAACAGATATTGTGGATCATAGTCAACCTATTTTTGAACACGACGGGTATATTTCAAATTTCGTTGAAGTATCCCTTTAAGGTTGGAAATTGACATGAACATATTTTCTTTTTGGCAAAAAGATATTTTCAATGCAAGAAAAGTTTATAATAATACTGATTAGGAATCTGTACAATATTCAATCTACTTAATAATGGACTAGTATGACTATTATATGCAGCATTACATATAATGCGAACTTTTTTTTTGTAGAGTATGTATCAGTCTTATGTTTGTAGCGGTCGTTTTCCCCCTACTAAAAATCAGTCTTGGGTAGTAACGCGTTACTAGTAACGCGTTACAGTAACTTTGTTACTTTTTTGGTAACTTGTAACTGTAACGAGTTACTTTTTAAAAATATAACCTGTAACTGTAGTTTTATTACTTCAGGTAACGATGAAAGTAACGACGTTCATTTGTCGTTACTTTCCAGTTTTTTTTGTGAATAATATATCTTTGAACGAGTACAATTTAGCCATTATTTGCGCTTTCCAAATTGTCTGTTCTGACATTCCGAGTGTCAAGTTATTTTTTGCACAAACTTTTGAATACGTTCTTTCCCGCCAGTCACGACCCGAATATAGCCACCTGTAGATTTGGTGAAACAAAAAAGGAGTTATCTTTAGTACGCGCTCGTACTTTGGGACTGAACACTTGCATCTTAGTATCTTGAAGAAATATCTCTTTTGCGGTTTTTCTTTTTTCTGCGCAAACGCGTTTTAATCGGGTGAATCAAACGTGAAACAACAATACACGCGGAGGGCACTGCGAATGTTTCGTATTTTGATTAGCGCCACCACTCCGCACTGCGCATGTTTCGTATTTTGATTTGTGCCTCTACTTCGGCGTAGTGTCAACAGTCGAGGCAAAATTTACTGCTGTTTTCGCGGGGTTTTTTTCTGGCTTGCCGGGTACGAAATGCAATATGTCCAGGGTCTCTATGAACCCAGCGCAACCGTCAACGAGCCAGGAATGTGCTAGTGCTACCAAGGATATGAATGTTGATAACAACAAAGAAGAACTAAAATGGCCGGCGTACAGAGAGTATTTTGCTGTGGTGAAGGTGGTTACTAACAACTTGACTGCAGAAGACGGCACTCTGTTGCTTCAACGCCTACCCGGCAATCAAAAACCTGTTCCGGCGACACAACACAGCAATCCCATCGAGCGCGTTAGACGAGCGCCTGTTCAGCAAGGGCAGGGACGTGTTCGTTATCAAGCAAGGGAAACTGTTTGACACTAATTTCGAGAAGCAACTGCTGCTAAGTTACAATATGAAGTAAAAAGTACACTTTATGCAAATAAACTTGGTGAAAAGCGTTTTCTAGATTTTCCTAAATTTTTTTTTTGTGTTATAGAAAAGTAACTGAAGAGTAACGTCATTACTTCTTTAAAAGTAACTGTAACTGTAACGAGTTACTTTTTTGTTGCGGTAACTGTAACGGTAACTTCGCTACGTTTTTCTGAAAGTAACTGTAACTGTAACGAATTACTTTTTAAAAGTAACTTACCCAAGACTGATTGTTCTCCCCCCTCCTAGAGATAATTCGCGTAGAATCCTCAGTCATCTCCAAAAATAGTTGTCCGGGTTTGGGTGACAAACGGGTCAGTCGCGTTTGTTTCTTTGCCTTGGTGCAGTTCTGAAGAAAGGAAGCTCTCCCCAAAATGTGCCCCAAAACGAAGTCATCGCGGATTCCGTCCGATCGTCAAGATGTGACTGTCGTCGACTGTGACTGTGTTATTTGAGATCTTTCTCAAATAAATTCGTTTCGGATAACGCTGCATCGTGTGGTACGTACGATATATTGTTCGAATGTCCGTGTCCTGTCCATCGGTAAACACGTTATTTGTGAGCGTGAAAAATGCATGCCTTTCGGCCCTCTTCTGTTGCAATTTATTTTTGACAGCAAAGCGCTTTGTCGTTTCACATGCGGCTAATCCCGCGGCGCCGTCAAAACCTATCGTAAGAAGAGAAAGAAAATAACTAGAACTACACATTCCAGTCGCATTCGTTCTGTCGCGCGCGTACCCAACAAAAATAGCTTAGTTTCATTTTTTTTTTTTTTTTGCTTTTTTTTTTAAATGTGGCACAAGGCTTTCTTAATTTCCTCGGGAACATACATGTACCATGAAACACAAAATATAGCGGGAAAAGACGAGAATTTCGCCGCCAGCAGCGTTTGAAACTGCGCCTACGCAGGCTGCGCCCATTGAGATCACAGTCCACTCGGTTAGGGTTAGGAGGGACGCCGGTGAGAGTCTAGCCTCAAACACAGTGACTGGGCTCGAAAACGGTTGGTTGCCCCTGGGGTCGAGTGTTTTATGGAAAGAGCTGAGCTCGCTGCTGCTTTCTTACCACCGGCGAAGAGAGAGAGGGGAAAGATGCTTTTGTACGAATTTTCAGTGGCAAGTTAATCTTCTATAATCTTCTGGAGGGAAAATAGCAGGGTGATTTCAGATAAGATCGACCAAAGGATGGCTATACTCCGTTTCACCTTCCGTCCGAGCACAGCGGACGCTAGGAGCCATCCCAGCCAATGCGGCGTTCAGGGAGTGTCATGCGACCTTGAGCTCCCTGCGTCGCCCCGCCTTACCGGCAGGTCACGCGACTTTCTCCCGGCGCTGGATCGGCTGGGATGGCTCGTGGCGTCCACTGCGCTCGGACTGAAGGTGGAACAGAGCATAGTCGACATTTTCAAATCAACTGATGTTTTTATATGTTATTGTCTAGTGTCTGGTATGAACGAATCCAAACTTAGTTTTGACTAGAAAAAATACTTGGGGACAGGAAAAATCGTAAGGCATGAGGTGGTGGACAGTTGCATTAACGCGCACTGATGGAGGGGGCCCGTTTGAGAGTGAATAACTAAAGCGATAACATTAGGAGAACTCTAATACGTTTTACGCGCAAACGATGGGTATAGCTTGCTTGTAATATAAAGTAATCATATTTATTCAAAATTTATTTATTTTTCTAAAAATTGACAAACATGCCTGCTCGAACGACAAATGGCAAACTTTGGAGGTCTGTATCTCATGAAATAATTTAATCATTATGATATAATTTGCAGATATTATTCTACTAATATATAGCTAATATTTAAAAAATAACTAAGGTATCTGTGTGATACAATAGTTAGGATATATTTAGTCAAACATGGAAAAAAATCAAACAAAGAAAAATTCCGATGCGAATAAAAAAAAAAACACCACCCTCGATTTTTTTTAAATTTAGGTAACCTGTTATACTCTATTTCGGCATTCATTTCCATTAAAAACATGTTGCATCATTTTATTGAGAAAGAAGATACAACTCCCCAAAGTAGGGTCCTTTTTCAAAGCCTACACTTAGCAGTGTTTTATACAAGAACTGACTCTGAGTTCCAGTTTCATGAAACCAACACACATCTTTTATATATTTTTATTCAAATGAGGCCAATGATAACTAAAGAAATCGTTCACACACTTAAATTAAGGAGAAACTACTGTGTACAAAGAGGTATCATATTACGGACTAGTAATCCGAGAAAAGATCATGCAGCCATCGGCCACTAGGAACTTTGTTTACTTTATTCTCCTGCGACACTATATGCTATTCCCTCTTCCGCTCTACCTTCATCTCTCTCTCTCTCTCTCTCTCATATATATCCCTGATATATATCCAGAACAAAAACATGTTCAAGCATTCCCTTTCTGCGTGGTAGTGTTCTGTGGCTAGCAAAAATCATTTCCTCGCTAAGCTCACGATTATGGCAAAATAGTTGCCGGAAACCGCAGACGACACTCGTCGCTAGTTCTGGCAAAACGGCCGATACAATCTTTTTTTCGCATTTCCCCGCTCGCTGTCAAGGACAAGGGGGTTCGCTTCAACCAGCAAAACATGGCCGCCGACGCCTGTTTACTGAGCAGTCATGCCTGTCGCCATCTCACTCGCTGGCGTCACGGGCGATAATATCAGGCACAAAGGGGCACACCAACCGGCAGCATTATCCCCAAATACTCGAGCCTCGCGTAAATACATAGAGTGTAAACGCTGTCGCCATGTTATCGTAGTAAGACCGCCCCCCCCCCCCCTCCCCCAACGGGGGACTGCAGTACGCGACGGCGTACTAACACAACGGCGACGATATCGACATCGCGGGCTCCGAATTTTCCCATAGTTCTACTCCACGGGCATTTCTCGAAACGCTTGATATTGTGTACGCCCGCCTGGAAGGATTTCAGGCGCGTAGTTAAGATAAGGCGGTTCTCCGCGGCAAAAGAAAGCAATTTCACAAAAGCTTAAAAGCGGCGGCGACGCGTGTGCGGTGGACGCTTGTAGTTTTGGTGTAGACAGGGTGTGTGTGTTCTCGTTGTTGACACCAGCCGGCGATAAGGCACTGCAGGCGGTAGCTCAGTACAGCAAGGGCTAATCCGAGTGACCATCAACGTAACCCCACCGCCAACCCCTCGCGAACCGGTCGCCGACATGGCTCAGGCTGTGTCATGAACCACGTGGTAGAAGCTCGGGTGCTTTCATATCAGCGCGTGGAGGGACGACAGTGCGATTCCGGAAAGTCTTTTTCGAAGGCCGCTGACCACAATTTTTTGTCTGGAGACTTTCCCTCTTTCTTCCTTTGACGTGGATCAAGCTTTGCCGACAGCCTCAGTTGTGACCTCTCTTTTCAAATGTACGTTTGCAGTGAGTGAGCTCCTCAGCCTCGGACTTGTCACTTGTGCACCCAGTAGTTCTTTCACTTGGCAATGATATGCCATCAGTTGGGGTTTAATTTCTATTATTTATGTATACATTATGAAGACGTCCTGGAGCTCCGAACGAGTGTTTTGTGCAGATTACTTTTGCAAACACAAAAAGACTATACCAAAGCAGCGGAATTTTCGAAGTGTTGGCGAGTTGGACCTAAACTCGTTGAAGCAAATTCTTCCGCCTGACTGTTCCACCAAAGTGAGTGCGACGGACTACCTGTGCTACCATTGCTTCATGCACATCACTAAGGAGATCTTGATGCGAAGCTCAGAGCAGTGCCCTGACATATTTGTGCCAGCTGAAGAAGCAATTGAAGATCTAAATCGCAGCATACTACCTACAGATGTGTCGCCGCTGAGACAACCAAGCGTCGTAAGAAGTCTGGACAGGCCTGCCTATGTCAAGAGAAAACAGACAGAACTGGAGCAGGTTGCTGTCAAGAATATACGCTCAAGGCTACGTATTGCGTACTACAGGGACGCACCATCGGGGTCGTCCGAACCAACATGCTCCACATGCACTGAGTGGGTGGACAACTTTCGGTAGGCCTTTGAAACCGCCACCTCTCTCCGGGAAAGTTGTCAACTGCTTACACTCCTGCCGTCAACACTGACGAAGAATGAGGTTCAAAAGATGATTCCACAGGCCTCAATGTACCTCATCAGTAAATCCCGAAAACTCAAGGAAAAGCATGGCGTGTGGTATGAGCCGGATCCCTACACGAGGTGCAAGGTGAGCCCTGAGAACCTGTCTGCTGCCCTAGAGTACTTCACGAAAGACGAGCTACAATGTTCGCGCCAAAGTCCCAACCAGAAGGACGTCATCTCTGTCATGCTCAACGGAGAGAAAACGTTCGTGCCAAAGCGCTTCATGACACGCTCAATACGAGAGGCCTTCCGTATATACAAAGACAAGCATCCCGATTTCGGCGTTGGGCTAACGAAATTTTATTCGTTGCGCCCTAGATGGGTCCAATGTATTCCACACCAGGAAGTGTGCATTTGTGTGCGCTGCGCCAATTATTATCTTTGTATTGCCGCTCTAGAGAACGTTACAGGCTCAACATTCAACACTGGTGAAATGAACTCGGAATTTCTGTGCGACCCAGCAACAGAACTGTGCCTTCAAGGAGACTGTGATCACTGCCCAAAAGGCCAGTTTCTTACACTCCAGGAACTTGATATCCCGGAGGATGAAGAGATTGTGCTTGCAACATGGGAGTCCGGCGACCTTGTGAAAAAAACTTTGGAACCTGAGACTTTCCTAAAAGTCATCCAAGTGACGGTTGGAAGTTGGGTACTTCACAACCATATCCGGCAAACGCAAGGTAAAGCGATCTACGATGAAAAACAGTGCATGCAACGCGGGAGCATTGTCTTTCATTTTGACTTTGCTGAAAACTGGACCATCGTGCTTCCTGACGAAGTGCAAGCATATCACTGGAAAAAAAAAAAAAAAAAACAAGTTTCGATATTTACATGTGTAGTGACGACAAGAAAATCTACAAACAGCTTTGCCATCATCAGTGAGGACCTGTGTCACGACGCCGCTCACGCTTGCTTGGCTCTAGAAAAAGTGAAGGAGTGGGTTGAAGACAACGTTGCGGTATACTCGTACGTGACGTACGTAAGTGACGGCGCCGCCAGTCATTTCAAGAATCGCTACCAGCTTCACCAATTTGCAAAGGACGATTGCCCACAAGCCCAGTGGTTATTTTCTGCATCTGGACATGGGAAAAATGCATGTGACGGAGTTGGCGGACTCGTGAAGCACCAGGCCACGCTGAACAACCTGAGAGAACGTTCAGTAAGCGCAATTCAGACGGCCAGGACAATGGTGAGCGTTCTATCAAAGAAACTGAAAGGCGTGCATCTTGTATATCTGGACGAAAATGAGGTTGTTCGGTATCGTGAACAAAAAAAAAGAAGAGTGGCTGACGGTGCGCGCCTTCCCTGGCATTCAGTCTTGGCACGCGTGGCGGCTCAGCAAGTCATCAACAGAAGGGACCTGTGACGTATATGTAGCACGGACAGTCGGATCTGCTTGGAAGCAACTTTATTAAATGGGTACAGCGAGGAAAACCTCAGCGTAAAGTGCCGAATTTGATTTCCCAAGGACTGCTCATTTGAATGCAGGGACATCTTATTTATCACATTTTTCTTCACGGGGTATTTAACCTACTGTTTTTTGTTGGTGGTTACTAATAATTTTTATCTGATAACTATAAAAAAAATCCCAAAATGTTATCCTCGAGCAGGATAAAATATATCGGCTTGCCACGATGCATTCATACACCGAGAGCATCGAAGCTGCTCCAGTTAGGCAATATGGCATCCGTCACCTGAAATTGTTTGTAATCGTAAATACACAGCCAACCTAAATATCTTACTATTATATCTTTGTTTTTGTGTGTGGAAGTAAAGTTATTTATTTTACTCTAGATGTAAAATATACCGGAAGGTACAACTTTACACTGCATCATCTTTTCTCAAATCATTAGTCTCTAATATGATACCACTTTGTACGCTTATGTAAAATGCTGTATATAGTTTCTCCTCCCTTTTACTGTGTGACCGATCGCTCTTTTTATCAATGACCTCATCTGAATAAATGTATATAAAAGATTTGTGCAAGTTTCATGAAACTGGAACTCAGAGTCACTTCTTGTATAGGACACTGCTAAGTGTAGGCTTTGAAAAAGGACCCTACTTTGGGGAATTGTTTCTTCTTTCATAGTGCAATGATGCAACATGTTTTTAATAGAAATTAATGCCGAAATAGAGTATAACAGGGTACCCAAATTTTAAAAAAATCGAAGGTGGTGTTTTTTTTTTATTCGCATTGGAATTTTTCTTTGTTTGATTTTTTTCCCATGTTTGCCTAAATATATTGTAACTATTGTGTCACTCAGATACCTTATTTATTTTTCAATAATAGCCATATATTAGTAAAATAATGTCTGCAAGTTATGTAATAATGATTAAATTATTTCATGAGATACAGATTTCCAAAATTTGCCAATTGTCGTTCGAGCAGGCATGTTTGGCAATTTTTAGAAAACTAAATAAATTTTTAATAAATATTATTACTTTATATTACAAGCAAGTTGTACCCATAGTTTGTTTGTAAAAAGTTTTAAAATTCTCCTAATTTTATTGTTTTAATTATTCACTTTCAAACTTGCCCCCTCCATCAGTGCGCGTTATTGCAACTGTCCACCTCTCCCTGCCTTACGATATTTCTTGTCTCCAAATTTTTTTTCTGGTCAAAACTAAGTGTGGATTCGTTTATACCAGACACTAGACAATGTCATATAAAAACATCAGTTGATTTAAAAATGTCGACCAGCCACCTTTTGGTCGATCTTATCGAAATCACCCTATAATCTTCTGGAGGGAAAATAGCAACGTTTGGGGAAGCCCGGGACCTACAAAGGAAAGTCGCGGTGATAAGGGAATTTCTTCTCCCCCTCTTCTCTTCCGGTTGCCTAAGAGCTGACGGGAAACTCTTTCCGGGCATGCGCTGTGAGCAGTTACCTCAAATATGGCGTCCAGTGAATACCCCCTATATAAACAGTTTGTATTCCGTGATCTAAATAATACGGCTTTTATTTTACTGCCCTTTATTTTTAAGGAATTTGAATTTGTCAAGGCATCTACCTTTTCCAAAAAAAATATATTTTCAGTACTTATAATCTGATCAGTATCACCACCTGAAAATAATATACTGGTATCATCAGCGTAAATAATAAGACTTACGTTGGTATCAATATTTACGATGTCATTGATGTGTAGATTAAAAAGAAGTGGTCCCTGTATGCTCCCTCGCGGCACGCCGGCAGTTTGATGCCTAAGATACGATTTTTTTTATTATTATTATTTATTTCAACGCACCAGTCTCGATAACGAAGATGACTTCTAATGATATCTAGAGCAACGCCACGAATACCATAAATATACAGCTTTTGAAGTAACGTGTCAAGCTTGATCCGGTCAAACGACTTTGAAAAATACACCGAGCGTTAATCACTTTTTTTTTCAATGTTGTTCAAAATAAATTCCTGTTGTTTTAACGAGGTAAGTTCGGTAGAGAAACGCTTCATAAATCCGTACTGACTGGGCTTTAAGATAGAATCATTTTCGCAAGAACTATACAGCCTGTGATATATCATTTTTTCTAGACCTTTTGAATATAGAGGTAAAACAGAAATCGGTCTATAATTTTCGAGGTTGTGGGAAATAACACTAACATGTTATTTCCAATAAACTTCAGTTGAGAGTGCGCCTTGTCCTGTTTCCCTTTTTTGTAAGTCCCTGTATTTTTCGCCGCTGTCTTTTCCTTTCCACTGTTTACATTTCTGTGTGACGGGCCAAGATGAGTCATTTGCTTTTGTTTATTTTGTTTGTCACAGATGTTTGCTTGTAGGAGCACTTGTAGCAATTAAAGGTAGCACACACTACGCTTCGAGAGAGAGAGTTGTCGGCCTGTCATTGGAGAGTTTTAGTAGATCGATCAGATACCCGATAACGATACAATACATGTGCAAAGGCGACGGCGAAGTATCGGATATTGTTTTCGGAGCCATCGGAGCCATCTACTAAAACTCTCTAATTCAAGCGTGTCCGGCCCGTTCAGTACGATGCCCAACAGCAGTTGCGGCCGCTGCTTTCGTAAAGCGCTGGAACCGAAATGTCCGCGACGCTTCGATCCACGGGTGTGGATTCGATTTCGGGTTGCCTTTCTTTTCCTTTGTCGCAGTTCGTTCGTGCACGCTTTTCGCGACGGCCAGCAGAAATTCAACGACCGTCTCTTTTCCTTGTCTGCGGTATTGTCGTTTTTTGTTGTTTTCTTTTAGCTGAGTCAGTTTTGGTCGAAAGATTCCAGCGTGATTCACACGAGCGTTGGTTTCATATCTGAATTGATACCAAAGTCAAGAGGTCAGCACATTCCACGGAAAACATGGAACGAAATGCAGAAAAATCAAGGAATTCACATGGTGAAGGGCCGGAATTAAAGAACTCCCGAGGGTATGGTTAAGAACACTCACATTTTGTCACATTTAACTTTTCAAATTAGACAAAGAAAAAAGATTATATACTTCGAAGTTCTACTTAACATTCTCTATGTGCCATACGTTCAGCATCGGCAACGCTCAAACCGAGCACAAAAAGGACCGACGTCGGGAATCGCGTGTTCCGTTCTTTCTTTGGAAAGTGAGAAAACATAAAAAAGACAGGAGCAGGAATAAATTTCTTGCGAAAGGGTTGGCAACTTGGCCTGCTTGAGTAAGGGAGAGTATGGGGAATGAAGTCCGTCACACAAATGAGGCTTCAAATGCGAAACTCCACAGTGCGAGCAAGGTTTTTTTTTTTTTGGTCCCGTGCCGTATTCATCCACTCCCTGGGGGAAGGGGAGGGGGGGTTTGTCTTGCGTTTTTGAGTTCTTCACACTTCCAGATGAGATGTTTGATGGTAGGGGCTTGATCAGAGAAGCAGCTGCTGGAACGTGTGATCGGTGGAGATTCTTCTTGTCTGTGCATTTGATTGTAACACCACTTCCCCACCTCGTCTTCTGCCATGGCGAAGCCCGTTCGTGCTTTAGCGACAAGCACTTGGGCCGTTCCAGTGGCGTAGCCAGGGGGGAGGCTTATAGGACTTCAGCCCCTCCCCAAATCCAGCAAGGCGCTATGATATACACATTAATTTTGTGTAGATTCACATATACACATGTATTTTGTGTAGATTCACATATACACATGCATTTTGTGTATCCGCGCCCCATTTCATGGATAACCCCAGCTACCTCATTCCTCCCCCTTAAAAAAATGTCCGGCTACGTCACGGGGCCCCTCGAGGTATAGTCCTCTGGTTAGCGGATTATCTCGAGGGGGGTAAACAAAATATAGGAGGACGCTTAAAAAAAACGCAGTAGCTAAACATATAAACCCCCGCTCGTTCTCAAGCCGTGCAAGCGTGTCTGCGTGGTCTGGAGAAAGGAGATGGCGTTTCGATCGGACGCGTTTTCATGTTCTCCGCTGGAAATCACCTATCGGCCCTAGGCCTAGAGAACCCTTCTTTTTTTGGTTCATCTGCTAACAACGACGTGCAAAAGATGCACCCGGACAACGCTGCGGCCGCACCCGCTGCCCCAAGACAAGGACAAGCTCAGGCGACGAGCCAAGAAGAGTATCGAATTCTACTTCCACGGTTTTCCCTCGGAAGCTTGTGCATCAATTGTTTTTCTTCATGCCGACATATCGGGCAAGCCCTACAGTGCAATTGATTTTCGCGACGAACTCAGGGATGCCATCGATATCTGTGAATTGTTGTCCTCTGAACAGTTCCAAACGAGTCACGTTTGCCGACGCTAGTGAGTTCTGAAGCCACGGAGAAGCTGAAAGTGGCAAAAGAGCTGACGGTGAAGGGTAAAAAGCGCATGGTCATCGTCCCCAACTCGAAAGACGTTAAGCTCAAGATGCTCTGGTTTCCGTCGTACCTAGAAGATAAAAAGATTGCCGAAGCACCGTCGCCATTTGGAACCGTGCGGAGAGTCGCGAGAGAAAAGTGGCGCGTGCCAGGAATGTAAAACATGGAAACGCTGAACAGAGAGGTCTGCCTGACCCTTCATGGCACGGAGACGTCAGAAGATGTTTCCCATCAGTTCAGAGTAGCCGTTATAGACGCTCTTCATAACTGACCTTCAGTTGTGTTTCCTCTTATTTTCGTCACTTGGCTCCATCATTACCACAGCAGGACACGGCATTGGCCTTTGTGGAGGCTCGTCAAAGACCGCTTCGGTGGCTTGGTATCTTGGGAAGACGAGAGGTCAGCAATGTCGGGTGTAATCTGGCGAGTGTGCAAAACTTACACAGTCCCTTCTGGTAATGTCAGGACGACCACCCTTGTGTCTGTGATGCGAAACGTTGGTCACATACGCAGGCAGTGTCGCACCCCAAAGTGTGCGCGTTGCAAAAGATTGGGACGCGAAAGTGACTATTGCTATTCCAGCTTTGCAGCCACGTGCTACGGGGCTCTGGCACAGAACGAGATGCCATTCAGGAGTTTATGGAGATCTCCGAGGTCGTAGACGCCAATGGAGAGGCTCTCACAACTCAAGACGAGGCTGCTGCAGAGTCCGGACATCCGACTTTCGATAAGAACGAAGGTCCAGCTGTCAAGAAACTCTGAGAGACACCACAAACCAACTTTCTGACGGAGAAAGAAGTGAAAGACTCACAGGAAAGCAAGGACGAAGACAACCCGCAACCACGGGGGTTAACAGCAGCCTGCAGATCTTGCTGGCGAGCCGACGACGTCCGAAGAAAACGGCGACCTACCAGACTCAATGGATGTAACAAAAAGCAGCTCCAAGGACACTAACGACACTAGACGGAAACAAGATGTGGCACCTGACATTACTAGCGCGCGTAAACGGAAACCTACATTGCACACTAGCTGCTAGTGTTTCAGCCCAATCCCATAGTATCGCTCTTCTCCTTCTCTTTCTCCCCCTCCCCCTTGCTCTCCTTTTTCCCTCTAGTACAAGCCCTCGTTTTGCGACACTAAATGTCCGAGGCTTTCATTCTAGGAAAAAAACAATATCAGCTGGAACACCTACTTGAAGATGATGGTGGTTGACTTTCTGGCCATGCAAGAAACAAAGTTCTCAACAGATGATCAGGTAGAGCGTGCCCTGCAGCATTTTCTGCGTGACTATGAAGTATGTGTCAGCCATGTTGCTGGTCAGTCTCGAGGCTGTTTACTGTTTATTAAAAAATCTTTTCAACTGTCTAAATAATGGTCACCACAGACCTCTGTGGCCGCTTCATTATGTGCTACATGCAAGTTTCTGACATAAGGTGATGAGTTATATACGCTCCAAATTAGTTTAATAACAGAATTGTGTTCTTTTAACCACCTTTGGCCATATTTAACTTCTGGTAGAATGTTAGTTCTTCTAGAAGATTTCAATTGTGTTTGTGACGGAGCAGATAGAACTCCACCTAAGCCCCGAATTAACAAAAGCGCACGACTTCTGCTGGACAGAGTTGACGAGGGAAATCTTTTTTATGCTGCCGCTTTCCAGCGGGAAGAAAACCCTCTGCAATTTACACACTTTCAAAAACTCCTCTCCGCGAGGTTAGACAGAATCTACTGTCTAACCATATGTTTAGGAACCCTTCCCCCGTATCCACGCCCTAAATTTGTCTAAAAGCACAAATCAAGCAAAGTCGGGAATCCGGAACCCCCCCCCCCCCTTTTTAATTCGCTACTGATCCCAGCCTCTTTTTCCCAATCCTCTTTTCCCTCCTTTTGAGCAGGCTGGGGTACACCCTCTCCCCTGTCGCTTCGGCTGTACAGTTGTACCTGTGGTGAGGGGGGGGGGGGGGGGGGGGGAAAGCGCTAGCGCTGCAAAATTTTGCAAAAGTATATGTAATTGTGCCTGAAATTTTGCGATTACTGACGCTAAACGTAATTAAATTACAATTCCTTTTAACCAAAAGTAATTAATTACAATTGCAAATTACCAGGAAAAGTAATTAAATTACAGTAATTGAATTACTATCCAAGTATGACTGGTACGGAGTTGCGACTGGCTTGGAGAGACGAACCAAGAACTGGTCCTACAAACATTTGTCCATTTTTGCCTTTTCGACGGTCTGCAACATTTTTTTTTTTTTTTTAGCGGCCAAGCTGTGATATGTCCTGCAAGTACAGCACTGTACAAGGATGTATTCAGAAGTTGCTCAGAGTGTTTGCCGTCTTTGTCAGCAAGTTAGGGTGACCACCCGTCCCGCGACTCGCGGGACTGTCCCGCATTGACGGCTCGTGCCCCGCGTCCCGCAAGAAATTCCCAAATCTTCAAAATGTCCCGCATTTCACTTCGTCGTAAATTCACTCTGAAACTCACGGTGCTGCCGAACAAGGGGGCACGTGGAAGCGCGAAGGTCGCTGGTGATCGTGTGAATCGTAATGGTACGCAATTAGGGAGTTTTCGTAGATCGTTTCCGCTGTACCGAAACGCTCTCCGCAACCACCTACGCTAGGCCATCAGCACGCCGGCGCAGTAGCGGCTGCTTCGTTGCGGTGGGCTTAGCGGAGGGGGAAATGCGGTAATTATTTGCATATCGCTGTGTCAATGCGAAAGGGTTTCTGTGGAAATTTTTTCCCGTGAATACAGCCGCACAAGGCAAAAAGCCTGCAACTCAGAACGGGCAAAAAAGAACATAATGTTAAAAATGTGTGTAGGACCATGTTGATAAAGGTAGGCGTTGACAGGAAACAATAACTCGAAAAATATTCACTGTTTGATCATTTTATTTTATGCATCGAGTTCTGCTGCAGGCGATTTTTATGTTTTCGATTTCGACACATATAATATGTCGCGAATTTTGTGAATCGCCTACAATTCGCGAAAATTAGGACCCGCAAATTATTCCAAAACATCAGCTTTGACCTAAATCTCGAAATGTTTAGCCCCCGAAGAACAAGTCCTTTACAGTATTTGGCATCAAAACTATATCACTGGGAGTGAAAAATATTTGAACTTAATTGCTGCAATACAATTTCCAGACGCATAAACAGCACTGGATATTAAATGTGTTAACGGAGCCTCGGTTCGTGGTGTTCGTGTTAATAAATTCTCTCTATCTCCCTCCCTCCCTCCCTCCCCTCCCCTCCCCTCCCCTCCCCTCCCCTCCCCTCCCCTCCCCTCCCCTCTCCCCCCCCCCCCCCCCCCCTGCCCGCATGTCCCGGATTTCGCTAGCGGGAAGGTGGTCACCCTACTGCAAGTCCACCTGGGAACCCATGCGTCGTGACTTGTTTCGACGTGTATCAGATGGTGGACTAGGCCTTCCTCATTCATTTATTCGCCAATTGGTTTCACGCTTTCGCTTCTTACAAGACCGGGAACATCATTTTCTTCGAGATGTCTTTCAGAACAAGATGGGATGCTTTCTTTCAGACTTTATTGTATCCTTTAATGGATAACAAACATGATGGAACACCTAAAGGAAGCAGTTGATGCTTGCCACTTTTTGTCAGTAAGATATTCAAGAGGCTATCTGACATCTGTAACACGCAAGTAGTTGACAAGAGATCTTGTATGTGTCCTCTTTCCAATGTCGGTTTGATGGTCCTGACCAAGATGTACCATGCTGGGTAAAGAAAATGTGCATCCCCCTGGTGGCAAAATCTTCCTTTCTAAACTGCACAAAAGGGCCTACATGTTCTGAGGTCAGCGAGAGAGATTTTGGGGGCTTATTGCGCAAAAGCTACGAGTCCATCTGCGCCAAGCTAATTGAAAATGAAAGGATCATTGATACGGAGGATTTCACAAAAATATAATTAAAAAGCTAGAATTGGCGTAAAAAGCCAATACTACCAAGAAATTCTATTACTCGTTCAAAAGGAACTATAGTATTCTCCCACAGCGAGAGCAGGATGAAATGGGATATGGTGTAGGAAAAAATTCAGGAAAATGAATGCGGCACTTGGGCTCAAGGCCGAACACAACCACAAGATATGCAAAGCTGGTGAGCCTGTCACCACACTGATCACACACCGGTGGATCAATCAATATTTTGCTACATAGTGACATGTTTTTAATAAAGCAAAAATTAATGGCCACAACATGTAGACTGGGAAGGGGGGGACAAAGGTAGCAGATGACAGAGTTGCCAGAAACCATGTAACTACACCCGATCGCATTTTTTTCCCCTTCGTTTTTTATATTGTGCGAAACAGGCGACAGCATTGCGGGCACCATTTGTCGTGCAATAGTTTTGGAATTATATTCGTGCCACTCGCTGTTCTGCGCTTCAACATCCTTTAAAACATGCTTTGCACTGAAGTCGCATCATCCATTTCGCACCACCACGGAAGAGAATGAGGGGGAGGCTGCTTTTGTATGAATTTTGAGAGACGGGATAGTCTTCTATAATCTTCTAGACGGAGAATAGCGACGTTTGGGCACGTCTGGGATACACAAAAGAGAGTTCTGGAGAGGGGAGTTCCTCCTTCCCCTCGTCTCTGGTGGTGACCACTGACCGGAGAGCTGACGGAATGACGTCAGGTGCAAAGCGTGTATAAGATTTGAAAATGAGTAGTGAATGCTTGTGATCAACTCCAACAGTTTTAACATTGTAAGGTCCAAGCACATGAGGGGGCACTCCTTGTTCACAGTAAAGGCTGGTGCACACATTTGCAACGGTTGCGTTCGCATGCAACCGAAACGACTGTAACAACAAAATCACCGGGACAAGTGTTCGCCGTACACAGAATGGCAAGTAATGCAAGAGGTAGCTTCGTGAAGCCATCCATGAATCAGTCAGTTTTGGTCGTTACGGTCGTTTCGGTTGCATGCGAACGCAACCGTTGCAAATGTGTGAACCAGCCTTAATGCAGCCAGCAGACTGTAGATGAGAAAGTTTGCTGCCAATTTCCCTGCAGCAAAGGCACTCCGCAGGCTCGAAGTCGGGTAGCACCATGCATTTCCCGCATACACACCTAGTAAAGAAATCACATACTGTAAACAACCTTTTTTTTTTTTACGGGCTCAATATTTTGCGATTTACGTCAAAGCTGAAGTTTTGGAATAATTTGTGGGTTCTAATTGTCGCGACGCAGTGGAATATCAATATAGATTCTAATGTATTTACATTTTATTGATTTTGTTCGCGGGACCTATTTTTCGCAAATTGTAGGCGAATCGCGAAAATTAGGTCCTCACGAAAATTAATTCGTTTACAGTATTCAATACCAAGTATGCACTTTGTGCTTCACGTTTGTGCATTTTTCAAGCTCTTACCGATTCGTGTTCGTAAGATGATCAATGTCTCCAGCCAGGGGAAGGCGCAACGACTCAGCAATGTCTTCGTGCGAATTTGCTTGGTGGTTGAGCGCGACGTACGGAATAAATCCTTATTATTTTGATCGGTAAAAGATTACTTTTTCAAAGCTAGGCAGATTCGTCAGTACCGCAGATGACAGTTCGGAAGCAGAGGTCCCACACCCGTCGTCCGCCGCCATCACTTCCACTTCGTTCAGTCGTCCAGCCCGCGACTTGGCGATCCCCATGTTACGACGCCGTGCTGAGAATTGCACAGCACACATACTTCCGCTACTGTGTGCAACTTTTCTTTACTGTAAACGTATTGGCAGCTTCTTAAAAGCTGCAAAAGATGGGTTTCATATATTTTTTTTTCTATTTTTAATATTGAGAATCTTCCTTCTATGACCCACGACCGATTATATTTGCTGCATCTGTCTGAACGGGACGTGACCCCAGAGAAGAGAGTGAGGGCGACTCAAAGTGGCCAGTTCTCTATGAGCAAATTTCGGGAGGAAAAAACCGAATTTTGAGCCACAATTTATGTTTTGGGTAGCTGGACTCCCCTATGTCATGTAAAAACAAGAACCCTGGCGAGCATAAATACCCTGTCAGCGTCCCTTTATAACACTTTCCGAAAAGTAAAACCTGAGCGCCTTCTTCATGACGTCACTGAGCAGAAAAGCGACAGTCGTCTAGGCACTGGGCTCTGTTGTGCCATAGCCCCATAGCCTCGATGGTGCCGACGCACTGGCGGGGCGGCCTGTACCTTTAATTGAGAACACTGCACGAACGTCACTTACTCCTGAGTGAGGACGACGCGATTAATCGAATTACAGCCTTTAGACCTATAATACAGAACTCTGGCTCTTAGGGTTACGACCAAAAATACTTATGGGAAATATTAGCGACTACATCCTTGCCACAATTATTTAACTTGATCTCCGTTACGAAACCAAAGCGCTGCTCTACAATCGCAAATATTTTAATTTGAAAGATATTTTTTATGTCCATGCATACCGGACAACTAGAAAATATGTGCAATAGTATTTAATGTCTAGCACCTTCCAGGTGATTCCACGAAAGAGAAAATAAAAGCAACAGCACACTCTCTTTCTCCCACCACAGGTTATACAATAACTTTTGTATTTAAGAAAATGTATGAAAGTTAGTGACATGCACTACTTAAGGGGTCATTTGTTTTATTAAAAAAAAAATAGGTTTAAGAAAGTGAAATAGGCAAATCGGACATGAAATGTGACGGGCCGCAACACGTGCCAGGAGGCCATCATGTAATAAACGAACGTGACAAATGTAAACTTCGTCTCACGAGACATTTTCCTTTTGCCTCCGTTCCAGGTTTTAGTCGGTTTACAAAAATGTCCTGATCCCTTTGCAATCTTTCTTTTTTTTTTTTTTAACTGAGGCCTGATACCAATTATTTTGACGAGGATGTAACGAAACAACAACATAAGTATGACAGCAGCTTTTCCAGGATAAAAGCTTCCAGTTTTTGGACTGAACATGTTTTTTAGAAACTTCTTTTATTAAACAGCCACGAGGAAACCAAGATTAAACTCTCCTCTTTTTGGGACTCAAAGTGGCTGGGCTAAAGAGGAATTCACAAAAATCTGCGACAAACCCAAACACTCGAAAATTTCAATTTCGTGGGGTGAAAAAACTTACATCAAAATCAATTGAAGCGTGACTTCGAAGCTTGGTGAATAAAATCATAATGAAAGAGTAATTTGGCACAGCAGCCAGACGTTCAGTAGGTAAGAACTTGAAAAGGGACCTCCTGAAAGCCTCAGGGCTTTCAATGTTTTCTTCGCTAATGAAAAAACTACTAAGGCTCTCTATTCCGATCAACTCCTATTCATGACACACAGTTTGATTTCAATAGAAAGAAATGAATGCTCACACAAAAATGGATTCGACATCAGTATTACGACATGGAAAAACAAGGGTGTGTAATATAATCTCTATTATGTATGCGAGGGCTATGCCTTCGCTTTAACGAACTTGTACGAGTCCTTCGAGAAGATGTACATCAATCCAGAAGTTGTCGTCGTGAAGGCAGTCAGGAACCTGAAAGCCACAGGTACAGGATATTAAAAAAAATAAAAGAGCCAAGTTCATTTTTTGAATTTTCCCTAATTTTCGAGATTTGATTCTTATTATTCTAACTTTATTTGGGAGTCCATCAACAATCAAAGGTTGCAAGCTGTTGAAAATTCATAAAGAAGAGAAAGAGCAACAATTCATCCAAAACAAGTTACAATGAAGTGAAACAAAAAACAGCTGAACCTCTACAGTTTACCCAGAGCACACCACATAGTCTTCAAAAAACACTCATTGTACTAATCGATAGGACAAAATAAATAAATGCTATTATTTGTCAAATAAAGATGGCACATAAAAAGTTAAAAAAAAAATAACGATGGAGCCCTTTTGGTAACGCCGTATATAAATTTGTAGGAAAGGCAAACAAAAACATGTCTGTACCATTTCTAAGCATAGATTCTTAAAGGGTCACCTTTAGTCATACAAGCAGTAGCGAATATAAAAGAGGGGGGGGGGGGGGGGGGGGGCCGGCATGCAGAATTCAAGGGGAAGGGGGGGGGGGGCGCCTTGAACACCGCAGCTGTAAATATTTAGGGCAGGGGGGGGGGGGGGGGGGGGAGGGGGGGGGGGGGGTTACGAGCCGTTGTACACAGCATCTGATACGCTGACCCCACCCTCACCAGTATCCGCCCCTGTGTATGAGTAACCATCGATTTGAGTGCTCAGCGCAGATTATACATGTTCCTGGATGCATTTAACATACACTGCACCGCAGCACCCAAGAATAATGTTACACTATAATCTTTACTTAAAGTGCCCAAAAAAACTGCCCAATGAACCCATGGTAGGCGATGGACAGATTGAACAAAAATACAATAATGCCTTGACAGGCACTTACCAAAATGCCTGCAGTGCGGGGTGGCCTACGAAGCTGAACACCGGAGCAGCTAGGGTTGCTGCCACCAGGCCAAGCTGGATTGCCGTGTTAGCCTAGAAATGAAATCCCAGTCTCATTGTGAGCTCTTTTCACGTTTGAGAAAGCTGGAGTGCAAAGAACGCGAAATGCAGGTGAGGGACCCACGCTCGCAACGCCCCGACCTAGAGGCCATCTTGTTCCGACACTGTGCAACCAGTTTGCACGCATGGCCGGACAACTCAACCAAAAAGTATCTTTTAATCGTTGCAAAGGGCATCCGATTTTCAGTGTTTGTTGAACTCACTCCCACACCGGAGGACCTGAAATATTTTCCCATACAACCGACGAGCACCCAGAAATTAATTCCTTCTTTGCGGGTATTGCTGGACAAAGTACGTCAGCATTTTCCGCTCGAGGTGGACATGGTTGTATGACCACTGTGAATTGCGTCACAAACCTAAATAAGGCCTTTTCCTTTTTTGGCCTTTCGAGGACAGCGAGCGGGCAGTTAAATTCTCGAGCGTTTCTTTGGACGACGCGTTTGTGTCGACACTTTGTGTGGATCGTAGGAAAGGCCATTAGCCGCTCGTAAACAAACAAAAGAAATGTGCGACGACGACGGTCAGAGAATTAAAAGTGCTAGAAACACAAATACTTAGTAGAAGAAGGACGTCCACTACGCGTAAGAACTAAATATAATGCCCATTGATTTTGAAGGGAGAGGTCACCTTGCTGATGGTCGTGGGCGTGAACTTGACGGTGGCCAGGGTGACGTCAAAGTACCGCGCCAGGGTCCTCTGGAAAGCGGAAAACACGCGTTGGAGCTTGGGGAAAGACACGGAATCTGTCACAGAATCCGCCTAGGTCGGCGGTTCTCAAACTTTCAGTTGTTGCGCGCCTCCCGACCCACTCAAGTGCAGTTCGGAGACCCCCGACGCATCCTGCGTCTGAGGTCTCGCGCAATGCCGTGGAAAAGCTTTCTTTTCATTTAGCGCGAACCCCCAAGAACGCTCTCGAGGACCTTCTCTGGGGGTTTGTGGACCATAGTGTGAGAGGTCTATAAAACGAAAGAACTCCTTCCTCTTTGGGACAATAATGCGTGGCGGGCAATGGCACGATGCAAATGCAAACTCGTCGGGCAGAAATTGAGAAACCACAAACGGGGAAGCGGTAAACGAAGTGGCCGGAGAAGCATTCTAGGCTGTGTAGACAGGATGGCCATATCTTACGCCGCTGCACCATTCTAAAGTATCAAATTATTTAGAATGGAACCCTCCGAAGCAAAAGTTTTGAACGTCTGCCCGCACATGCATTTTCCGCAAAATCTGGCAGGGAAATCTACGTCGCGTGACCTATATGCCAATTTTGTTTCCCCGCTAAATTTAGAAAATAAATTGACAAAAAAAACATTTTTTTTTTTACTGCCCGAAATGATTGATTCATGTCTAGAGAAATTTAAACGATCGCTCCATAAATACTGCCCCTGGTGCATTAAATGACTTTGAGGATAAAGATAAGCGTCAATTTTCTCGACTCCTGCGTATAAATGGTTGAGCGAGTTGGTTTCGGGTACACTCACGGGAGAGGGGAGAGAGACAAACCGCAGGTATCCAGCACACCCCAGGATGATGCCGTCCCTGGCCAGGATCAGGGCTGTGAGGGGCACTGGAACAAAGGGGCACAAATCCCCACTGAAGATCGCAGTTGGGCTCAAACAATCCAATGAGCAGCAATGTCTTTTTGTGTGTGTGATTTGTTTTACAAGCAGGATGCTTTTTTATACATAATACAATGCACAAAAAGTTCTCACAAACATGGAACTACGATTCGAAATCCGAAACCGCTAGAATGCTGCGCAACCCAATGCACTCAAAATAAGACCGAATGGAAGAAAAGTGGAATTTTTTCGTCTTTAACGTTTCCATTGGATGCTTTCGATCCTGAACAGATTGCAAGCACTGTACGCGCTCCAGCTGGATAATTAGGAAAACCCTGCGCATAGACATTACACTTTACCTTTGGAAAGGAAACCCAACCACTGGGACGCATCTTTAGGGGAGAAAAGCTTGAAGGTGAAAGGAGCAATATAATAAAATTTAAAAAAAACGTGCTATGGTTTTGACGTGCAACCGAAATCTCAGAAATCTCAACCTTCTCTAGAATAAGCCTCGGCTAGGATTCGAACCCACCACCTGGGGATGTGTAGGCCGGCACCTTGCCTCGGATTAACAGAGGCAGCCAAAAGAGTGAGGAAGAGTGACAAAAAAAACGGAGAAAGGAAGCACACGATAAGTTAGGTGCTGTTGTTTTGCTGCGTTGACTCGAAGTTGTTTGAGTGCTCGTCATATTTATTTTCACGTAGAGCACGATGTCGGTGTTTTCGTGCAGACTAAAGCTACAAAAGCTCTATAGGTACCTCTTGTCACCTCCAAAAGCAAGGAAGTTTCGCACATTGAAGTGGTTCTTAAGAGATTTGGTTGTCAGAAGAACGAGCCATGCTTTTGGCGTTTGAAGCGTGTTTTTGTCTTGGTAAGATAAGACATATCTTAACTCTTTCCAAACTATGCACACAAATGTATATATCTAAAACTCTCGCTTTTTTAGGGGAATATATTGTATATTGAGCCATTTTAAGAATTTCGGCAGAATTCTATTCTCTACGTTTGGCAACCAACGTTTGCGAAGAAATGTTTTGCCAGGATAAGTGGCAGGTGGCATCTGAAAGGGTTAATTCTCTACAAAAGGGGGAAATTAGTAATACTACACGAGGATCCAGACTTTTTTTACTACATTTCTTAGGGTGCGAGAGTATTGATACAGAAGCCAAGTTTTCCCACTTCTTCGCGTGTATCAAAGCGTCGCCAGCAATAAAGTCCGCTCAAAATCACCGAAACCCGCATCTATGCCCCACCATTCCGAAGCGGCAGAAATGCGTGGGATTTTTCGCTCTGGATTATGGAACTCCCTGGGCATGAGCACCCACCCGGGATGAGTCCCGCCACGGTGAGGCTGAGGAAGAGGGTGGCAACCAGGCACTTGTCTGCAAGCGGGTCCACCAGCGTCCCCAGGTTGCTCTGCTGGGACGGGAATGCCCGGGCCACCCACCCGTCCAGCTGGGCACAAGCCGAAAAATTGGGCGCTGAACGACGGGGACCCCACAACCGGGACGCGAAAGCCACAACCTGAAATACGGCTTTTCATCCACTCGGAAACCGCCGCTCGAGATCCGGCTGATTGGACCTTCATACTCACTCTTTCATTAGATTTTTCGCAATGGCGACCGAGATTAAAATAAGCGGGCTAAGGCGCCTTTCTCGATGGCTAGCAGAACGCCGAAAGGAAGTTTAGCCAAACAAACTTAGAATATGTAGTTGCACGGAGTCAAAAGATCTGAGTCCCTCTCCTGTCATATTTCTCCGCCCTGTACATCCGGTTGGATTTTGACTTTCTAGGGACACGTATGGTCCCGAGGTGAAAACTTCTTTCAGAGTGGTGTCTCGACGCCGTTCCAAAGTGCACAAAAACCTTAATTCTGTTTTAGAACGTCGAGTCCTGTTGCGAGTTCCAAGTCTTACAAACTGCTCGTCGGGTACTGCGTTGCAAGTGCAGAATAACGTACAGGTAACGAATGAGGAACCTTTCCGCAGGAAACATAAAAAGAACTAAGAGCGGACTGTTTCTTTTCTTCCTCTTCTTTGGAAAGCGTTCCGACTCGATCGTGACGAGTTTGCGGAAAACAAACGGTGATGCTGCCGGTCCCATGGATCGGACACACTGTTGCTGCTCGGCCGGTGCAGCAAACATCTTTATCTAAGGTGTGGGATTGCATGTTTACAGAGCACAGTTTGTGTTAGCCTTCCCATAGTCACCGGGAGGATGAGAACAACAAGAAGGGTCTCGTTTCGACATCACTTTGACATCCGAGAAGCTTGGAGCATGCACACGTGGCATGGCAAAAGGTATCGAGCACGTGCTGGAGGCATTCGAAAGAGACTGTCGTCTCGTCAGCGATTACAGCCACCTAGAAGACAAGGCCTTTCCCCCACCAACCTCCTCACCATCGAATCCACTCCCGCCTACCTTATGTAGGCATTGCCCCTAACGTGCCCCGTACCATCTCGCGACACTAGCACGTGGCAACGCCACGACGGGTGCATCTGCCGCTTTGCGACGACTTTCGTCGAGGCGCTTTTGACGCTTGAGGCAGGTCAGGACCTGCCGATGAGGGGGTCGGGCGGTGGCGTCATTTTCTAGGCGGCATCGATGTAGCGCACCGCAGGCAAAAGCGGCGACCGGACCCTGTTTGCTGCCGTACCACGTCAGTGATGCCCGCAGCTCCAAAGAGGACCAGGGCGGGGGTGTAGCTCCCTGTGACGACGAGGTATCCCAGCACGGGGCTGGAACATAGCCTGGCCAGGGACAGGGCGTTGGGCACCGTGAACACGTTCTCCTTCTGTGTGGGGACACGGGGGGGTGAGGACGGCAACACCCCGAGACACCCGCCACCCAAAACGGCTTTCTCAATGGCGCAAGTCAGGAAGCCTGCTCGGTAAGTGGAGGCTAGGGTCAACATTGTTATCCTTGGTCGTGGAACTTCCCATAGGCACCGTACAAAGAGTGAGCTCTCGACAAATGCGATAAATTAAAAAGATGTATCCTAACGTTACGAATAAAGTTGGGAAACGCGGAACTTGCAGCGTGTTCACAGCGACGCGGGGTGTTTCTTTACGAGCCTTTGTGAGCTCAAGAGTCGCTTCAAACTCCGATACATTTAGCGGGAAAATGTTCCCCACTAAATTTAGCGAGAAAAAAATTGGCTATAATTAGCGGGACTGTAAAAGCTTTTTGTGACAGTTGTTTTCCGATGCCTTATCTTAGTCTCACGTCCCAGTTTGGTCGGGAGCTCTTAAAAACATACTGCGTTAAAGAAAATAATTTGACTTAGTTACTTTTGGTGAGTCACTAAAGGTGCCCTCTATCGGGTAGTCATGGAACAAAAGCTGCGTTTACATGAATGCGATTTAGTTGGATAAACTACCGTTGTTGCATTCAATGCGGAATGGCATAATGCTATAGGGAAGCACATTCAAGTCGCTAGACGGAGCTGCATCGATGCGGTCCATGTAAAAGAAGGTCGCGTCGCATTTCGGAACGGGGAGGATTATGGGACGGCGTTCGCTGTGGGACTGAGTGACCAGCTGAGAACGGTCACTCGTTAGTCGTCACTCAAATACGGCAACCAATCTCATTGGCGGAGAGCGGTCCAGCGTGGTCACCTGCAGTTTCCCTTGAGAAGAAATGCGAGCTTTTATTGCTATCATAAGTGAGCGGAATGTAGCTGAGCTGCTCGGTGAGAACAGCCTCGTCCAAGCCTTGCAAATTACCACTTGCGGCTCCGAGGTGACCCCTAGAGGCTCCACAAGCACGATTGACGCCAAGAGCTTTTAAAACGGGTACCGCAGAACGGACAGTGCTTACTTCGGTATCTTTCCTGCTTGCGCTGGGGTCTCTCCGCCTCGATGTTCAGTTGCGTTTGGCGCAATCTGGCGAGGCGAAGTGCAGCGGCATCCTCCGCGTGGTTGGAAACAATATCACTCGCCAGGACGTGTGCGCTCACGTCGCCTCTGTTCCAGGGGACTGAGCCCCAAGCGCTCGAGTTTTGGTGCCTCTTATGTCTCCTAACTTCTTGTACAGCATCAAAGACAGCGGGTATGATCGTTACGCTCGTCAAAAGTAGTCGAAAGGGCCTCCGTGCACAAAGCACCGAAAAACATTGTCACATTGTGCAGTTGGTGCCAGAAACGCAGCTTTAACTTTACGATGTGGCACGACGTGCCGCCACCTTCACAAAGGACTTGATGTGCATCCATGTAAAAATTGACGCATCGGCTTCGTTCCAAGGATGATTGGAGTCGACGGTTAAGACTCACCCATGCAAATGCACTTATATTCAGATTCTCTATATTTCCTATCTTATATGCACATCATTCTTTTTTGTCTCGAAAATCTTTTGACAGTGTTACATAGAATCATTTCTCATAGACAGCACGCACATCTGATCACGCAAATACCGCAGAACTTTAGCTCTAGTGAAATGCAGTTCCAGGGCCACCTCATAGATGGCGCCAGCGTGCTCTTTCGTACCAGGAAGTACCAGGAAATTGATACAGTGTGCACTGCTTGTGGAGAGGAGGACGAGACGGCTGAGCACTTGATACTCTACTGTAAAGGGCTTCACCCTATGCCTACCGAAGACAACATAGATTTAATAAAGTCATTGGGTTTTAGAGACAGCGAAGGGAGAGTGGATTTCAAGACTGTAGAGATTACCAAGCAAAGATTAAGTGAATGGTGGCAGAAATCGAGAGAAAACTAGGTATTTTCTTATCCACTGATGGCAAGGGGGTTTCATAGCCTCACTTTCTTTGCACTGCGGAGTGAATATAGATTTCACATTTAAATATTCTAAGCTTAAATGGTAAAACAAAATGGCTAGGTGGCGTAAGCTACCGCCCGATCCAAAGGGCTCAGCCGTATTCATCCATCCATCATCCATCCATCCATCCGTCGCAAGAGACAAGAGCTAGGTCCTAAGCAAACGAAAATGTATGAACGGCTTTTAACCCCAAATACTAAATACGTTCGCAAAAACGGGGCAGTATTCCCCACCAGGTTTCCGATCCTCTCGGACACGATCCTCTTGGTCTGGCGGACGTCTGCAGACACGCGGCCTCGCGTGGCCCTCAGGCTGTCCCTGGTCCGGATCAGCGAGTCCCTGGTTGCCGCGATCCTCGCCCGCGACCGCACGAAGGGCAGCGGCCTCGCCGGCTCCTCCAAGTTCTTGGAACCTGGGGAAAGACCGTGTCAACGTTCCCGCAACCATCGCTCACCGAAGGCTCGTACTTGACCTCGTGCTCGTCGAGACGCAAGCGACGCGGGCGCAGCAGAGTGTCACCTCGAAGGCGTCCCAATCGGGGCCCAACAAGCTGCTAAGCCCGAGAAATTCGCGGTGACCGTAGATCTTGTGGAACTGGACACGACGCAGCGCCAACCGAAGAGCCATGGTGCATGTAGTCGGAGCACTTGCCTAAACGTTTCCACTGCGCACTTGTGTGGATTTCGACAAGACTTAACCGTCATGAAGTCAACTTTGCATCACGACGACACTCTCGACGAGTTCTCACGACGGGACATGTATGTCAGAACGAAAGACTCACGTTCACCGCAAATATTTCGACTGTAAACAGGTAAACACGCGTTAACTCCTGGCAATAACCGCTCCCATGGTATGGCTTTGGATTGGATAAAATTGGATTAGAAGCAACTACAGCCAATATTGATTCGCATCGCGTGTTATTTCTGTGACCATTAAAGCTATTTAGCTATTTAAGTATCAAATTGAGCGGATACCAGTTATTTAAGTCTTGTTTTGCTTTTCTATCCGTCCGAAGAGCACCCACTTTGCACAATTTGTTGGCCTAAAAGGCTCTTTAAGTGCCAATCATATCCAATCCAATTTAACGATTGGTGCGACGTGCAGCGATGCGGAAGCAAAGCTCAGGTGGCACGTCGTCTGCACCAGTCTGTACGTCGACTCTTCGAGTTGCTTCGTGCGGTCCGCGCCAGCCGTGCCTCTAAACCGTTTTTTGCTTTGCAACCTACGCCTCAGAACTTTAAAACCGAGGAATCTAGGTACCCGCAGGATACCCACCGGGCCATCGGTGAACCATGGCTGTGGATGCCGCCTTAACGGTACGCAACTTCTCATACCATACAACTCGTCCCCGTTGCTCTAACATACCGGTCCAGTGGGACCGGTAGCGTGCCTGGCCTTGATTTGTACGGAGAATTGTTACGCTGGCCAGTTGAGAGTTCGTGAACTCGATACATTCATTTCTTTGTCAAACCTGACCACGCGCCATAAAGCAGCGATTAGCGATAGGAAGACTGCACTTTTCGTTGCTTACGTATTTCTGCAGGTATTCGCAGTTTTCGTTTGCAGACGTGTTCTTTCCGCGCAGCTGTACTCAAGTGCGTAGATTTTTTTTCTTTAAGCTCGT